>NC_092750.1:3271954-3884454 GCF_047496795.1 Chiloscyllium punctatum | reverse complement strand
CTCAGATGGTGAGTACCGCTGAGTGTAGGTTTCAAGGCATTTTCTAACCTCACCTCAGAGAGGTTAGGGCACACCTCTGCAGCAGGTAGAAATTGAACCTGGATCACCTGGCCCAGAGATGGGGACACTATCACCTTAATGTTGGAGTTCAGATGTTCTGATTTTGATTATGTAAGCACATCCACAACTGCTGTACGCCATGCTTGATTGGCTATGCCTGGGTGTGGACTCACAGGTCAGTCAGTTTACATGTAGAAAGACCTGGAAGCTGATCCATGGAGCAGGTTTATTAGTAGGAGAGACTAGGACCCGAGGGCGCAGCCTCAGGGTGAAGGGACGACCCTTTAGAACTGAGCTGAGGAGGAATTTCTTCAGCCCGAGAGTAGGGAATCTGTGGGACCCATTGCTGTAGGGGGAAAGCCATTGGGTGTGTTTAAGACAGAGGGGGACCAGTTTCTGATTAGTAAAGGGGTTCAAGGGTTACGGGGAGAAGGCAGGAGAATGGGGTTCAGAAACATATCAGCCATGATGGAATGGCAGAGCAAACTTGATGGGCCAAATGGCCTAATTCTGCTCCTATGTCTTATGGTCTAAAATCCCATAAGTGAAATCTCATAAACACAAAGTCTCCTTACCCACCCATCTACTTACCTATCTACCTACCTCCCTCACTCGTATTAGTTGCTTATATTTGTAAATGTTTACTGTTCAAGGGGGACTGTGGTTCCCAGTGTTAAAGCCACTAATGTCCCTCTCAATAGGGTTACGACCAGTGGGAATTTAACTTGTGGGGGTCACTGTATCTCAGACAAAATGGGAGAGATCGAGTAGGAGAGTCCTTCATTTGAACCTCAGCTGCTGTGGGAATTGAACCCTGAACTGTAATGTCACTGCCCAGCTATCCAACCAACTGGGCTAACCAACCCCCAGCCCGCACAGTAACTCTGTGATCAAAGAAACATCTTGCATTTCCCTTGCACCATCAGCCACTCAGGAAGTCCCAACGTGCCTCACAGCCAATGGAGTGAATCCACTATTGTAAGGCACAAAGCATGGGCACAGCAAGATCCCACATGAAGCAAACGGTCAGGTTGTTTATTGTTTTGTAGATCGCTGGATGAAGGGATGTACAGGCTAGGATCCTGAGGAGAACTTTCCCATTCTCCAGTTGTTGACCATGGAATAGTTACCATCCGAACTGAGCAGCAGGGGCCCCTCAGGAAGATACTGTGAGAGTCAGCAGGGGGTCATGGGCTGTGGTCACACTGCGAGGGGCTGACCTGGCTGCAGGGGAAGATTCCAGGGAATCACAATTCTGATCCTTTCTGATAGGATCCTAGAAGTTCATGGCTGCACCTCTCTCGAAATCCTGCTCCCCGCGTAGTTTGCCATCTCAGGGAAATTCCCCCATGCCCTTCAAATCAGAATGGAATTGTGGGAGAGTCTAAAATTCAGACGGCATAGGTTTAGGGTGAGAGGGGAGAGATACAAAGAGCCCAGAGGAGCTTGTTTCACACAGAGGGCGGTGAGTGTCTGGAACAGGCTGCCAGAGGGAGTCATGGAAACGAGTACAATTTTATCATTTCAGAAACATTTGGACAGGTACATGGATGGGATGTGGACCAAATGCAGGCAAATGGGACTAGATTTAAATCGTGAAAACTGGGCAGCATTGACATGTTGGGCCGAAGGGCCTGTTTCCATGCTGTAAACCTCTATGACTCGCTTATAAAGCAGGAGAATGGGTTGAGATATTTATCAGCCATGATTGAATGGCTGAGGAGACTCGATGGGCTGAATGGCCTAATTTCTCCTCCTATACCTAATTGTTTTTTGGACTGTATGCAATGTTCCATGTATGGGCTTCAGCTACACTCTCCCCACTTCCTGACCTTTACCCACCGCTCAAATATGCCTTGGCATAATATTTTACCCTCTGGCAATGGAGATCCCCAGTGGAGGGCCATTCCCTTTTCCCTGGGAGTCCGGGGTGGAGAGGGCTGCAGGAAAGCAGTCCATGCAAAAGTAGGTTGGGTCAGTCCAATGGGCACCAGAATAAAGAACAAAGAAAATTTACAGCTCAGAAACAGGCCCTTCGGCCCTCCAAGCCTGAGCCGATCCAAATCCACTGTGTAAACATGTCGCCAAGTTCCTTAGCATCTGTACCCCTCTACTCCCCAACTACTCAAGCATCTGTCCAGATGCATCTTAAATGAATCGAGGTTGGGTCAGTCTAGTGGACACCAGAGTGGATTTACAGATTACATTACAGTGTTGGCCCTTTGGCCCAACAAGTCCACACCAACCCCCCCCCGAAGCACAACCCACCCATACCCCTACATTTACCCCTTACCTAACACTACGGGCAATTTAGCATGGCCAATTCACCTGACCTGGACATTTTTGGACTGTGGGAGGAAACCCACACAGACACAGGGAGAATGTGCAAACTCCACACAGTCAGTCACCTGAGGAGGGAATTGAACCCGGGTCTCTGGCTCTGTGAGGCAGCAGTGCTAACCACTGTGCCACCGTGCCATCTGGATCTAGATAAAACAACAGCAGGTCACAGCAGCATTAGAGGAGCAGGCGAGAGGATGTTTCAGGTCAGAACATTTCCCTAGCCCTCTCACTGGGTGCCAGGCCACATGTGGCTTTGCTGGGATTTCAATTGTGTTTTATGTTGAAAGGGGTTACTTTCAATGTTTGAACATATAGAACATAGAACATAGAACATAGAACATAGAACAATACAGCACAGAACAGGCCCTTTGGCCCATGATGTTGTGCCGAACTTCTATCCTAGATTAAGCACCCATCCATGTACCTATCCAAATGCCGCTTAAAGGTCGCCAATGAATCTGACTCTACCACTCCCACGGGCAGCGCATTCCATGCCCCCACCACTCTCTGGGTAAAGAACCCACCCCTGACATCTCCCCTATACCTTCCACCCTTCACCTTAAATTTATGTCCCCTTGTAACACTCTGTTGTACCCGGGGAAAAAGTTTCTGACTGTCTACTCTATCTATTCCTCTGATCATCTTATAAACCTCTATCAAGTCACCCCTCATCCTTCGCCGTTCCAACGAGAAAAGGCCGAGAACTCTCAACCTATCCTCGTACGACCTACTCTCCATTCCAGGCAACATCCTGGTAAATCTCCTCTGCACCCTCTCCAAAGCTTCCACATCTTTCCTAAAGTGAGGCGACCAGAACTGCACACAGTACTCCAACTGTGGCCTAACCAAAGTCCTGTACAGCTGCAACATCACCTCACGACTCTTGAATTCAATCCCTCTGCTAATGAACGATAATACTCCATAGGCCTTCTTACAAACTCTATCCACCTGAGTGGCAACCTTCAAAGATCTATGAACATAGACCCCAAGATCCCTCTGTTCCTCCACCTGAGGTTTGGTTGCACTCCAGCCCATGACCAGCTCCTGGTGTACGAGCACCCTGTGTAGAGATGAACATCAGATCGGAGGGTTTCCCCACAGGCTTACTCCTGGGCTTGGCTAACATGAACGCCAATGTCCAGGCCATGGGTATTGCAGGAGGCTAGTGACACCCCAACTGGAATGGAAGGTCTGAGTTAGAGGGAGATGCTGGGTAAGCTGGGAATTTTTTCACTGGAGTGTGGGAGGCTGAGGGGTGATATTATAGTGTGACATTATAAAATCATGAGGGACATAGATAGAGTAAATAGACAAAGTCTTTTCCCCAGGGTGGGATAATTCAAAATTAAGTGGCATATTTTTAAGGTGAGAGGAGGGCAGCACGGTGGCACAGTGGTTAGCACTGCTGCCTCACAGCGCCAGAGACCCAGGTTCAATTCCTGCCTCAGGCGACTCTTTGTGTGGAGTTTGAACATTCTCCCCATGTCTGCGTGGGTTTCCTCCCACAGTCCAAAGATGCGCCGGTTAGGTGAATTGGCCATGCTAAATTGCCCATAGTGTTAGGTGTAGGGGAATGGGTCTGGGTGGGTTGCTCTTTGGAGGGTTGGTATGGACTTGTTGGGCTGAAGGGCCTGTTTCCACACTGTAAGTAATCTTAAAAAAGACATGAGGGGCAATTTTTTTTACACAGAATGTGGTTCCTGTGTGAAAACAGCTGCCAGAGGAAGTGGTGGATGCAGGAACGGTTACATTTAAAAGGCATTTGCATAAGTTCATGAATAAGAAATATTTGGAGGGATATGAGCCAAGCGCAGGCAGATGGGATTAGTTTTAGTTTGGGAACATGGTCAGCATGGGCTGCTTGGGCTGAAGGGTCTGTTTCCGTGCTGGGTGACCCTGTTACTGTCCAGTGAGAGGGAGGGTGCTGTCCCCACTGACTGTCTCTAAAGAGTGAAGCTCCCAGAGCTAGGGAACATTAACACTGCCAGAGGAATCAAAGTTTGTTTTGAAATTGATCAGTTTCTCTATTGTCCCATGGGTTTCCACTAACATACAGGTCTTTTGATTTCAGAGTGGTTTTATTACCAGGGGTTGTTTAAAGCACTTATTTATTTAAAATAGACTATGCCTTTTTGTTCTTGTGCTTTGTAATATGGTGGAATCAAATGATCAGTTTTAAAAGCAGTATTTTTAAGGGTTGCTACATGCTTTGAACACCAAGTCACCTGACCCTCATGGAAAGCATTGTTTAAACAGCTGCTTGAGCAAGCAGAGATCAAAGATTAGTTTGCAGATGAGTTGGGCCTGAAGACTGCTGTATTCGGATGGAGCTTTCACTGGCAACAAGAAGTCACTTGGTTTATGGACTGGGGACCAATTATTGAAGATAAAGCATTTTGCCTGCCAAGAACCACATGATTGGTTCTCAGGTAACTGAACAGCTAGAAACAAGATAGTGAGAGAAACTGTCTTTATTGGTCAGAGTATTGAGTACAGGAGTTGGGAGATCATGTTGTGGCTGTACAGGACATTGGTTAGGCCACTGTTGGAATATTGCATGCAATTCTGGTTTCCTTCCTATCGGAAAGATGTTGTGAAACTTGAAAGGGTTCAGAAAAGATTGACAACATGTTGCCAGGGTTGGAGGATTTGTGCTTTGGGGCGAGGCTGAATAGGTCTAGGACTGTTTTCCTGGAGCATTGGAGGCTGAGGGGTGATCTAAAAGAGGTTTATAAAAATTATGAGGGGCATGGATAGGGTAAATAGGCAAAGTCTTTTCCCTGGGGTGGGGGAGTCCAGAACTAGAGGGCATAGGTTTAGGGTGAGAGGGGGAAGATATAAAAGAGACCTAAGGGGCAACTTTTTCACACAGAGGGTGGTACGTGTATGGAATGAGCTGCCAGAGGAAGTGGTGGAGGTCAGAGAGTGGTGGCTGTGTGGAATGCTCTGCCCCAGAGGGCAGTGGGGCCCAGTCTCTGGATTCATTTAAGAAAGAGTTGGATAGAGCTCTCAAGGATTATGGAATCAAGGGTTATGGAGATAAGGCAGGAACAGGATACTGATTAAGGATGATCAGCCATGATCATATTGAATGGTGGTGCAGGCTCGAAGGGCAGAATGGCCTACTCCTGCTCCTATTGTCTATTGGTACAATTAAAACATTTAAAAGGCATTTGGATGGGTATATGAATAGGAAGGGTTTGGAGGGATATGGGCCGGGTGCTGGCAGGTGGGACTAGACTGGGTTGGGATATCTGGTCGGCATGGATGGGTTGGACCGAAGGGTCTGTTTCCATGCTGTACATCTCTCCGACTGTAATACTTGACTAGCCAGGTGCTCCAGTTCCATTCTCTGCAGTCAGCTGGTTTAATTCTGAAGAAAACCAGTTTATCTTGCTTTAGTAGCTGCTGTCAAGCTGTGACATTACTTTGATAAAATCAAGAGACTTTTACAAGTGAGTGAGCCACCCTGTGCCTCTCACAACACAGTGCATGGCTTCAGAGACAAACTTTGATTAGTAAGAACCAACTCCCCATGCTCTTGTGAACAAAGATTACTGAAGTGTTCACCTCCCCCACCTTTCCTGTCTGCCTGTTTGGCTGTGTGTGTGTATAGGAGGAGTTTATAAGGAGATTAGAGCTTTAATTAGTGATGTTATATGCCAATTGTTTATTGCTATTTATCTGTAGCTAGAGTCTAATTACTGGTAATGAATAGGAATTTTTTTCTTAAGTACAGAGAGCTGGCCTGTGTTTTCTTTCACCGCACTGGGTCTGAAAGCTGGATAAATTGAGGAATTGTGTGCTTATTTTCACATCGTTAACTTTGTGAATACTTTATAAACAATGGGCCTTGATTTCCAGTGTGCTACCTCCTGAAATGTGACAAAGAGCAGATACAGAGAGAAGATCTTTCTACTTGGGAGGTAGCCTGAAACCAGGGAACCTGTAAATATAACGTTGACATGAGTAAATCCAACAGGGAATTCACTTTGCCCAGCTCCAGTGATTCACAAAGGCAGCTCATTACTAACTTGGCAACGCTGGTCCAGCCAGCCATACCCACAACCAGTACACGGAGAAACATAAAATCCAGGAGACCCACAAGGAGAACAAGCAACTCACTCACACAGGGAGTGGCGGAGGTGAGTTAATTGAAGGTGGTACTGGATAAACACAGGGAAAATGAATTGAACAACATGTTGAGTGGGGCTATAGTGGGAGGAGATTGTCTTAGATTACTTATAATGTGGAAACAGGTCCTTCAGCCCAACAAGTCCACACCAACCCTCTGAAGAGCAACCCATGCAGACACATTCCCATACATTTATCCCTTCACCTAACACTATGGGCAATTTAGCATGGCCAATTCACCTAACCTGCACATCTTTTGGACCGTGGGAGGAAACCCACACAGACACGGGGAGAGTGTGTAAACTCCACACAATCAGTTGCCTGAGGCAGGAATTGAACCCAGGTCCCTGGTGCTATGAGGCAGCAGTGCTAACCACTGTGCCACCCATGGTGGAGCCAACGTGGAGCTGAAATGACAGCATGGAGCTGATGGGCTGAATGGCCTGTTTTTGTGCTGTAATTTATAACTACCTCAGTCAAGTGCACCTGAACAGCAGGAGGCCACTCCAGCCTGGCTTTTGGCTGCGGTGTCCAATATTATTCCTCAGCCAATACCAGTCACAAAACTTCCAAATACTTCGTTGGGTGGAAGGCACTTTGTGACATCCTCGGGATGTGGACGGTGCCATCAAAATGCAACTTCTTACGTCCTGTGGAGACGGGAGTCACTCACTCTGTGTGCACTTAGCCCACTTTTACAAAGTGAAGGGAGCCAAGCCTCTGACCAGGAGAGGTTAGAAGCAGCTGTCGGAGTTTCTGCTGCACAGATAGAAATCGTTCACCTTGAACTGAGATCTGCTGAAGCTGGGAAACAGGTGGTTTTGGGACTGCCAGTTAGTCAGCCGAAGGTTTCAGTTCCTGGGTGATCAAACTCTGAATGAATGTAAATTAATGTCAGTGTGGTATTTTTAACAAAGGGCCAGGACGTCTTTCTTACGGAACACAATGAGGTGAAAAAGTTTTGGAGGTGTCCATTTCTCAAGGGTTTGTTATTGTTTCGGTACCTTCATGATCTTTGCTGAGATAGCAAGTGGCAAGTTGTGAAAAATTCCAGCGTTGGCAGTGATTTCAGGAAGAAGATACCCCAGCTTTGAAAACTCACAAACATAATCAAGTCCCCTCACAGCAAAGTTATCCTTCATACATTGACATTCTGTTCCCTCAGGAGGAATGAGGGCCTAACGTCAGCACAGTGAGGCAGGTTTTAAAGTCAGAGGGAGGGGGAGAGGTCAGGGGTCGGGAAGTTAATGAATCATTTGCGGAACGTGGGTGATCAGACCAATGTTTCTTTTCCCAGAAGGCCGTTGAGAGTCAGCAGCTTTACCCTGGGTTTGCAAGTGACAAAACACCCCCAGACTGGGTAGGGAAAGCAGATGGCCATCCCAGATGGCCTCCTACTTCAAGGACTGCTTTCCCCTCCTACGTGGTCAACAATGCCCTCTAGCACATCTCCTCCACTTCCCGCACCTCCGCCCTCGAACTCCACCCCTCCAACTGCAACAAGGGCAGAGCCCCCTGGTCCTCACCTTCCACTTCACCAACCTCCACATACGTCGCATCGTCCTCTGCCATTTCCGCCACCTACAGTCAGATCCCACCACCAGGGATATATTTCCCTCCCCACCCCTACCTGCGTTCTGTAGAGACCATTCCCTCCATGACTCCCTCATTAGGTCCATGCCCCCCACCCCCCCCCCCCCCCCCCAAACCCACCCTCCCCACTCTGGCACCTTCCCCTGCCACCATGAGAGGAGTAATACCTGTGCCCACACCTCCCCTCTCACCTCCATCTGAGGCCCTGAAGGATCTTTTCATATCCAGCAGAGATATTCCTGCACAACCTCATCTACTGTGTCCATTGCTCTTGACGTGGTCTCCTCTACATTGTGCAGCGTTTCAGGGAACATCTCCGGGACACCCGCACCAAACAACCCCACTGCCCTGTGGCCAACCACTTCAACTCCCCCTCCCACTCCACCAAGGACATGCAAGTCCTGGGCCTCCTCCACTGCCAAACAGTTACTACCTGACACCTGGAGGAGGAGGAACACCTCAAATTCTGCCTTGGGACCTTCCAACCACACGATATCAATGTGGATTTCATCTCCCCTCCCCCCACCTTATCCAAGATCCAAACCTCCAACTCAGCACCGCCCTCTTGACCTGTCCTTCCCACCTATCTGCTCCACCCTCCTCTCTGAACTTTGCAATTATCTCCCACCTGCGTCCCACCTACCTTCTCCAACAGCCCCACTCCCACCCTCCTATTTATCTCTCAGCCCTGTCGACTGAGAGAAACGTTGATTCTCCTGCTCCTCAGATGCTGCCTGACCTGCTGTGCTTTTCCAGCACCTCACTTTGTGACTCTGACTCTCCCGTATCTGCAGTCCTCACTTTTTCCGTTCTGAAAGATATTAGTGACCCAGATGAGTATTTACAACAATTAACATCAGTTCCAGATCTTTACTGAGTTCAAATTCCACCATCTGTCTTTGTTGGATTTGAGTTTGTGTCTCTAGAACATTATTCTGGGACCTCTGGGTTACGGGTTCAGTAACATTGCTGTGAGACCTCAGAATTGTGAAGGGGTGGGGAGGAGGGAACGATGCAGAAGTGGAGGAGCCTCACTCAGGTTATAGTGATTGGAAGTGATCACAGGAGAGAGCACAGAGATAGATGGAGTGGCTGCAAGATGGCTTTTGGAGCAGCTTGTGGTGGAGCCCACGAGGGAACAGGCAATACTAGATTTAGTGTTGTGCAATGAAACAAACTTGATAAGGAAACTTAAGTTGATGGGACCCTTAGGGGATAGTGATCATAACATGATTGAATTTACTCTGCAATTTGAGAGGGAGAAGATAGAATCAGAGGTAACTGTACTACAGTTGAATAAAGGCAACTACAGAGGCATGAGGGAGGAGCTGGGTAGAATTGACTGGGAGAGGAGCCTAGCAGGAAAGGCAGTGGAACAGCAATGGCAGGGGTTTCTGGGGGTAATTCAGGGGACACAGCAGAGATTCATCCCAAGCTGTACTCTGTCCAGGCCATTCAGTATTCTGAATGTTTAAATTAATTTCCCCTTCATCCTTCAAAACTCCAGAGTCCTCAAATGTTCCTCGGGACTGGGTTATTCAGGATACTCAAGGCTGAGGCAGACAGATTGTTTAATCAGGAAGGGGATCGAGGGTTAAGGGGGAGAGGCAGGAAGGTGGAGTTAAGGATGATCAGATCAGCCATGATCTCACTGAATGGTGGAACAGACTGGATGGGCTGAATGGCCTGCTGCTGCTCCTATGTCACATGGTCTTATTTTGCAAGTGGATCAAGTTCTGTATCATGGATTTCAATGTGGGCTCCCCAGTGGAGCTGAGAAAAACAGATCAGAATATCAGGACATTATGTAAACAAGCCACAGCACACTGCAGCACCCAGAAGCCAAGGAAAGGTCCTTATACAGTATATTCAGGAACAGCCCAATAAGTGCAGTCCACCAATTCCTACACAACACGCCCAGAGACTCTAGCCACCCTGCCATACATTAAAGACATCTCGGAGATGACGACCAGATTACCCCTCAGCATCATGGTAACCCCCAAACCTACCAACTCACCGAAACAGCTCCTGATGAAGCTAAAGGACCCCATACCAACAACCAGCAGAACGAACACCATGTACAAACTACCCTGCAAGGACTGCAACAAACATTACATTGAAGAGTCAGACAGGAAACTAGCCGCCAAACGACATGACCAACTGTCACTGGTATCCATACCCACAGGCAAAGAGGGTCACCAGTTTGACTGGGACAATACATCCTTCCTGGGACAGGGGGGCTAACAGAGAAACACATGGGAATTCCTGGAGGACTGGCATTCAAACCAGAACTCCATCAATAAACACATCGATTTGGACCCCATTTACCAACCTCTCAGAGACAGAACTGGAAATGATATCACCCACCACAACAGACCAAGACACACAAACAGCAAATGGGACAGAACACCGGCGCTTTATTGGAGGCTGACTGATGATGTCACCTAGCAGGGTGACAAAACATCTGAGAATAAATCTGCCAGCTCAGTGAGCAAACTGACAACCAGATCAAAATATTTTCTTACACGTAGAATCCTAACTGTCCAGGAAGAGGCGATTTGGCCCATCAAGCCCAATACAGGAGCATCCCAGCCCCCACACTATCCTATCCCTGCATTCCCCATGGCTGATCCACCTAACTGACACATCCCTGAACACCATGGGCAATTTAGCATGGCTAATCCACCCCAACCTGCACATCTTTGGACTGTGGGTGGAAACCCACGCAGACACAGGGAGAATGGGCAAACTCTGCACAGACAATCGCCCAAGGCTGGAATTGAAACCAGGTCCCTGACGCTGTGAGGCAGCCGTGCTAACCACTGAGCCATCAAATGAATTTGATTCGAATTTGTGAGGAATTGGCTGCTTTTTAAAATTTTGGGCAATATTTTGGGAGACCAGTTAGAATACCTCTTGCATGAATTGCAGGTAATGATTAAAATTTAAACAGTAAATTGTCAGAATTGAGAATTCAGGAAACACCTTTCTGTAACCCTGGGTGAGTTTTTCATGATTAATACTCCTGAAATGGGACTGGGGATTGGGAGGGATTAGACACTTTCCTTTAGACTTTTGCAAATATTTATGTAAAAGGTACAAATCAGAATCTAAACCTGCAGGAACTAGCTGGGTGGGCATCATGGTCAGTGTGGGCCAGTTTGGGGCCAAAGGGCCTGTTTCCGTACTGTGTTATTAATCTACTATAACTGTGGATGTTCAGGGAGATTTCAGTCCAGAAATCATAAAACAGGACTGAGAGAGAAACAATATTGAAGTGCCTGATGCCATGGTTTGCCTGTTGGATAAGGGTTGGAATACAAATGGTGTTCCAGTTCCATGAAGCTCTGATCAGGTCCTGTCAGGAGTCACGTGGTTCCATTCAGGAACTTTTTGGCAGGAAGTTGCACTGAGTTACCAGAATGACCCCAAGTTTAAAAAGGTCATGAGGACAAGCTACACAGACAAGGCTTGTAATCCTTTGCGCACAGGAGATTAAGAGTTGTTCTAACTGAGGTGTTTAAGACAATTAAAGGTGTTGACAGGGTGGATAGAGAGAAATGGTTTTAGAGACAGGAGTTCAGGAAGTCGAGGGAATTCCTTAAAATTGGAGCCAGGCCATTGAGGGGTGATTCCAGGGAAGATCTCTTGAGGAAAACAGGATCTCTGTCCCGCAGAAACGTTGCTGGTGATATTGATAATTGAGATTGTATTGGATAATGGGAGGAAGGATCATGGAGACTGGGCTGTTGGTTTTGGCCTCTTGTTTGCTGCGGGTATGTCCCTACCTCTGAGCTAGGACACCTGTGTTCCAGCCCCATCCTCTCCAAAGTCTGTATCTATCATCTCTGAATAGCTTGTGAGAAAATAGCTGAAGCTCTCAAGCGAGTTTAGGAACACCTTCACGGGGCTGATTTACCTAGCTTTTTTAAATTCACTCATAGGATCTGGATGTCTCTGGCTGGGCCCAGTATTTATTGCCCGTCCCTAGTTGCCCCTTGAGAAGGTGGGGGTGAGCTGCCTTCTTGACCCGCTGCAGTCCATGCGCTGTGGGTTGACCCACAATGCCCTTAGGGAGGGAATCCCAGGATTCTGACCCAGCGATGCTGAAGGAACAGTGATATATTTCCAAGTGGATGGGAACTTGCAGGGGATGGTGTTCCCAAGTATCTGCTGCTCTTGACCTTCTAGATGGAAGTGGTTGTGGGTCTGGAGGGTGCTGTCTGAGGATCTTTGGTGAATTTCTGCAGTGCATCTTGTAGATAGTACACACTGAGTGGTGATGGAGGGAGTGGATGTTTGCGGATGTGGTGAAATTAGGTGACTTGATGAAGGAGCAACGCTCCGAAAGCTTGTGATTTCAAATAAGCCTTTTGGACTATAACCTGGTGTCGTGTGACTTCTGACCTTATCCACCCCAGTCCAACACCGGCACCTCCACATCAATAAAACAGTCCTCCAGGTGACAACAGAGTGAGCAAAAGAACAAAACTATCACTGGGGAAGCAGAGCAACTCTGGCCAGCTCCAAGTGGGATCACAAAGTAATAGCATGGCAGCACAGTGGCTCAGTGGATAGCACTGCTGCCTCACAGCACCAGGCTCCTGGGTTCGATACCATCCTCGAGTGACTGTGTGGAGTTGGCACATTCTCCCCGTATCTGCGTGGGTTTTCTCTGGGTGCTCTGGTTTCCTCCCACAATCTAGAGATGTGCAGGTTAGGGTGGATTGGCCATGCTAAATTGTCAATTAGGTGCATTAGTCAGAGGGAAAAGGGTTGGGTGGGTTACTCTTTGGAGAGTCGGTGTTGAGCTGAAGGGCCTGTTTCCACATTGTAAGGAATCTAATCAGAATTAACACATCCCAACATGCAGATGGACTTGATTTCTATTGCCTTCTCACACAACTCCATTCAAAGGTTCCGGAACCTTGAACTTACTTTTGTTTCATAGTTTGGCAGCTTCACTCACTTGAAGCCCTCATTAGCGCATAATCTGAGTCCCTGCAACATTCCAACTGTGTTTGATGGTTATATTTTTTGGCAATTTCAAACTGTCCCTGTTATTGGTTTTAATTTTTGGAATTTAGATGGAAGCTGAACTCTTGGGAGTTTGCACTTCTATTGTATTTTTCCTAACCTCAGCACCTCCCCACGTGCTGTGCAGCTGCCAATTAAAGACCCTGAATGTGTGGAGACTGCTGTGATGTGGACGCACAACAGCCAGCTTGTGCACAGCAAGATCCCACAAAGAGCAAGGCGACAATTCCCTGCTGTTACTTGACAAGCACAAGCAGTTTGTCCATCTTGTGACATTGATTGAGGGATCAGTATTGCCCGGGATGCCAGGGAGAACTCCGCCAGATTTCCAAATAATGTTGTGGGCTTTCCATACACTGAAGTTACAGGAGGTGGCTCGAATTAATATCTCTATAAAATGTTAGGGTCTCTTTTTGTAGTGCACTGGAGTGTCAGCCTGGATTACACAAAATCAGAAACTGCTGGAGAAACTCAGCAGGTCTGGCTGCATTTGTGGAGAGGGAAACCGAGTTAATGCTTTGAGGCCCATTCCCGAAGAAGGGCTTATGCCCAAAACGTCGATTCTCCTGCTCCTCAGATGTTGCCTGGCCTGCTGTGTTTTTCCAGCACCACATTTTTCAACTTTGAGGCCCATGACCCTGGCTTAGCTCCCCTCCATCCCCTCTCCCCAGCACTCACAACAGGAGCCTGTCCACCTTGCAGCCTGTTACATGGGTAGGTCCTGGGTTCTGGAACTCAGAACTGTTGTCGTGTCTATTGTGATGTAGTTGTAGTATCTCTCACTTGCCTTTAAGATCAAAAGACCAAGAGGAACAGGAGCAGGAGTAGGCCATTCAGCCCTATGAGCCTGTTCTGCCTTTCAGTCGGATCCTGGCCTCACCTCCACTTCCCTGCCCTTTCCCCTCAATTCCCGGACTGATCCAGAATCCCTCTCTCTCTCTCTCAGCCTTAAATATCCACAAGGACCTTGCCCCCACAGCTCTCTCTGTGGTAAGGAGTTCCAAAGACTCTCAATCCTCTGAGAGAGGGAATTCCTCACCATCTCAGTCTGAAATTGGTGCCCCCTTTATTCTGAGGCCGTGTCCTCTGGTCCCAGACCCTCCCATGAGGGGAACCATCCTCTCAGCATTGACCCTGTCAAGGTCCTTAAGAATCTGACATGTTTCAATGAGATCACCCCTCATTCTTGTAAACTCCAGGGAGTAGACAGTCCCAACCTGTTTAACCTTTGCCCATAAGACAATCCCTCCATCCCAGGGATTATCCCAGTGAACCTTCTCTGAACTGCCTCCAGTGAAATTATATCTTTCCTAAAAAAAGGGGGATCAATTACAGCCCCCCTTCCCCAGTGCCTTTGCTGCAGCTTTCTGTAGCTTTGCTCCATTTAAATAATACTCTGTATCTGAATCTTTGCCAATGTGAGTTCCAGGTTAATGCTCCAGGTTAATGCTCCCAGTGCAGTGCACAGGGAGTGGGACACTGGCTGAGGCAATGCCTTTTCTATGAGACATTAATGAGAGCTCCCCCACCCTCAGTGTCCCCTCAGGTAGATGTAAAGGATCTATGGTGTCACTGGAGGACAAGGACTAGAGGGTCACAGACTAAGAATACAGAGTTAGTTCTTCTTCAGGAATGGGCTCATGCCCGAAACGTCGATTCTCCTGCTCCTTGGATGCTGCCTGACCTGCTGCGCTTTTCCAGCAACACATTTTCAGCTCTGATCTCCAGCATCTGCAGTCCTCACTTTCTCCTCGAAGATTTCTCTCTGGGGCCCTGGGTCAATATCTATCCTCAATCAGCCACACCAATAGAAAAGCCAGGCATTATCTCACTGCAGGTGGGACTCAAAATGGTCCTGTGTCCAAAGGAAAGGAGACAGTGACCATTTTGAGTCTGATTTGACTCTTCTTCCTCACCAACAGATGTTGCCAGACCACTTTCTCCAGCACTTTCTGTATTTTTTATTTCAATTGGTGGGCCTGGAATTGTAGCCAGTGTCAGGAATGGTGACTGGGACAATCACTGATTCTTGTAAAGATCCCTCTGGTATTCTGATGTCCTTCCTGAAACAGAAAAGCTGCCATCTTTGTGCACTTTGACCTATATGTGATTCCAGACCCATTTCAACACAGTCGAATTTGTAGTGACCTTTGAAATGGTCCAGTTAGCCCCTCAGCTCAGGACAAGTAGGGATGGATGACATGTAACTGTTACATAAACATTGAGCATATAGGATTATTTCCTGACCTGGACTGGGGGTTCCCAGCTTTTATGAGGGCAATTAGCCCATGGCACAGTGGCTTAGTGGTTAGCACTGCTGCCTCACAGCACCAGGAGCCTGGGTTCAGTTCCAGCCTTGGGCAATTGTCTGTGTGGAGTTTGCACGTTCTCCCTGTGTCTGTGTGGGTTTCCTCCCACAGTCCAAAGCTATGAGCTGGATTGACCATGGGAAATTGCCCCCTGGAGTGTCACAGGGATGTGTGAGTTACCTGTGGGAAATGCAAGTTCAGAGGGGTGGGTGGGTGGGTCTCAGTGGGATGCTCTTCAGTGTGGACTCGATGGGCTGAATGGCCTACCTCCAAACTGTAGAGATTCTACGGTTTCTTGACCTCATGGAATGAAAAGAGTAAAGGATTTTTTTTTGTGTGTCTTTGAAAGCAATTGGGGGATGGAGCAAAGGTTTAAATACAGCACTCCAGTCGTATTACTGAAACCATGTCAATAATCCCGAAGCCACAGCTACTCTTGTGAGTTCTTAGAGCCAAACCATCTGACTAGGCTGGTGCCAGGAGAGGGATTAAACTGGGAATAATTACAGTCTCGGAACAAAGGAAAGACTGACAGAGGAGCCTGAAACAATCGCCTGTGTTTATCCTGTGAGCAATCTATCTGGTTGGACTGGTTCACTGCACTGTGAGGGATTTTGCAAACAGCCCTTGTGGTGTGGTTTTTTCTCTCTCTCCCTCTCTGGTGAATCGAGTTTTAAACTGTGTTTAGTCTCTGTGATTTCAGGCCACGGCACTTCCTGGTCCAGTTGCTACCGGAGTCACATGACAGAGCTCACAGATCCTTCCTGTGACCACGGGGTTGGTAGAGGTTCCTCTGTTTCTTTAACCCAATACATCCCGCTGGAAACCGTGAGGCATCGTTCTACCCTCCCTCCCAACTGGGGACCCAGGCACTGACCTGTCCTGAGGCATACTGTCCCACCTGACCTCATACTCCTAACACCCGCCTTTCCGTCAGTGACACTCACCTCCCTCCCATTCCCAAATCCCCCCTGCACCTCACTGCATAAGATAGAGGAGCAGAATTAGGCCATTCAGCCCATCAACTTCTCTCTGCTGTTTGATCACGGTCAGAAGGTACATAAGGCTAGAAACACCTGTTAAAACAGCAAACATAACAAGCTGTGTGGAAAATGAAAAGAGCAGGACTGGGAACTGAATATCGTTCAGGAAGGATGGACAAGAAGGAAAAGGAGATGGAGTTGTTCTGATAATGAGGGATGGGTTCATTGGATCTGAGGGGAAGGATCTTTGATCGTGGAATCTGTTTGGGTGGGACTAAGGAACAGCAAGGGGCAGCAGACAATGATTAGAGATGTTGTGTATGGATAGCTCTGAAAATGTGTTGCTGGAAAAGCGCAGCAGGTCAGGCAGCATCCAAGGAGCAGGAGAATCGACGTTTCGGGCATGAGCAACACATTTTCAGCTCTGATCTCCAGCATCTGCAGTCCTCACTTTCTCCTAATGATAGCTCTGCCCCAGAAGGCTGTGGAGGCCAAGTCTCTGGATACTTTCAAGGAAGAGTTGGATAGAGCTCTTCAGGATAGTGGGATCAAGGGTTATGGGGATAAGGCAGGAACAGGATACTGATTGAGGATGATCAGCCATGATCATAATGAATGGTGGTGCTGGCTCGAAGGGCAGAATGGCCTACCTATTGTCTAATGTCTATTGTCTATTGTTTATTGGCCGCAAGATGATAGTGTAAGCCATGATATTGGTTGACACACAGTTATTATATATGACTTCAGTCTGTGTATAGACTGAGACTGAGGGGAGACTTGATAGAAGTTTATAAAATTATGAGACACACAGACAGTCAGAACCTTTTTCCCAGAGTTGAAATGTCTAAAAACTAGGGGCATGCATTTAAGGGGAGAGGGGGAAAGTTCAAAAGAGATGTGAGCAGCAGAACTTTTACACAGAGAGGGGTAGGAGTCTGGAACATGCTGTCGAGGATGGTGGTGGAGGCAGATACAATAGAGGTGTTTAAGGGGCTTTTCGATAAGGGAATGGAGGGGTATGGACTAAGGGTAGGCAGAAGGGATTAGTTTAATTTGGTGTCATGTTTGGCACAGCATCGTGGGCCGAAGGGCCCGCTCTGTGCCGTACTGTTCTATGTTCTAGACTGGGGAAAATAATTGAGCATTAAAGCTGTGCAGGGCAAGTTTCTGGGGTAGGCTGGGGATGGTTTTCTAGAGCAACGTGTTGAGGAACTGACTAGAGGACAGGCCATTTTAGATTTAATATTATGTCATGAAATGTGGCTAACTTATAATCAGGTCGATTAGACGCATGTCACATCTGTCTGAGATGTGGGAACTTTATTTTAAGTCAGAGTCATAGGTGTGTACAGCACAGAAACAGACCCTTTGGTTCCAGGCTGACCAGATATCCCAACCCAATCTAGTCCCACCTGCCAGCACCCGGCCCATATCCCTCCAAACCCTTCCTATTCATATACCCATCCAAATGCCTTTTAAATGTTGCAATTGTACCAGCCTCCACCACATCCTCTGGCAGCTCATTCCATACACGTACCACCCTCTGTGTGAAAAAGTTGCCCTTAAGGCCCTTTTATATCTTTCCCCTCTCACCCCAAACCTAAAACTTCTAGTTCTGGACTCCCTGACCCCAGGGAAAAGACTTTGTCTATTTACCCTATCCATGCCCCTCATAATTTTGTAAACCTCTATAAGATCACCCCTCAGCCTCCGACGCTCCAGGGAAAACAGCCCCAGCCTGTCCAGCCTCTCCCTATGGCTCCAATCTCGCCATGGCAGTTGGTGGAATTTGATTCAATAAAATTTGGAATTTAAAATGCACTGATAACCATGAAACCGTTGTCAGAAAAAAAACCCCGTCTGGCTCGTTAATCACCTTCGGAGAAGTAAACCTCATCTGACTCCAGATCCACTGCAACGTGGTCGACTCTCAACTGCCCGATCAATTGTACAGTAAGCCACGCCCTTCAATAGCACCTAGGGATGGGCAATAAATACAGGCCGGACTGTAACATCCACAGGTGAATAAAAACAATTCCATTGAGTCTGCCCTGCCATTCGATGAGATCACGGCTGCTCTGATAATCCCCAACTCCTCTTTCCCGCCTTCCTCTTGGTTTTATTACTGGTTAAAATAAACTGACAAAAACGTGAGCAGGTTGTCAAAGGTCTATAGTGATGATTGAATTGTGGGCAGGGTCATTCCTATACATAGAGTCAGAGGTGAATAGACAGCACCGGTGTGCAGTCTTTGCCTCAGGAAGGATATTGTTACCATTGAGGGAAAGCAGTTAAGGTTCACCAGAGTTGTTCACGAGATGGTGGGACTGTCGTACGAAGACAGATTGGTCAAGCTGGGCCTGGATTCTCTGGGCTTTGGAGATGGAGATGATCTCACTGAAGCAGATAGAGAGGAGAGATGCAGAGAAGCTTTTCTCCTTGGTTGGGGAGTCTAGAATCAGGGTTGCAATTTAAAGAAAAAGGGCATGTCACTTCTGTCTGAGATGTGGGAACTTTATTTTAAGTCAGAGTCATAGGTGTGTACAGCACAGAAACAGACCCTTCGGTTCCAGGCCGACCAGTTATCCTAAATTGATCTAGTCTCACCTGCCAGCACCCGGCCCATATCCCTCCAAACCCTTCCTATTCATCTCCCCATCCAGATGCCTCTTAAATGTTGCAATTGTACCAGCCTCCACCACTTACTCTGGCAGCTCATTCCATACACCTACCACTCTCTGTGTGAAAAAGTTGCCCCTTAGGTCCCTTTTATGCCTTTTCCCTCTCACCCCAAACCTATACCTTCTAGTGCTGGACTCCCCACCCCAGGGAAAAGACTTTGTCTATTTATCCTATCCATGTCCCTCCTGATTTTATAAATCTCTATAAGGTCACCCATCAACTTCCGATGCTCCAGGGAAAACAGCCCCAGCCTGTTCAGCCTCTCCCTATAGCTCAAATCCTCCAACCCTGGCAACATCCTTGTAAATCTTTTCTGAACCCTTTCAAGTTTCACAACATCTTTCTGATAGGAAGGAGACCAGAACTGCACGCAATATTCCAAAAGTGGCCTAACCAATATACAGCCATAATATGACCTCATGATTCCTGTACTCAGTACTCTGACCAATAAAGGAAAGCATACCAAACACCTTCTTCACTATCCTATCTACCTGTGACTCCACTTTCAAGGAGCTATGAACCTGCACTCCAAGGTCTCTTTGTTCAGCAACACTCCCTAGGACCTTACCATTAAGTGTATAAATCCTGCTAAGATTTGCTTTCCCAAAATGCAGCACCTCACATTTATCTGGATCAAATTCCATCTGCCACTCCTTGGCCCATTGGCCCATTTGATCAAGGTCCTGTTGTAATCTGAGTATTCTGAATCATTGGAATTCTCGAGCACAGAGGGCTGTGGAAGTTCAGTTTTTGAATATGTTTAAGGGAGAGGTTGATAGATTTCTAAAAAAACTATAGGGTTATGGAGATAGGGTGGGAATAAGTATTGAAGTGTTCAATCAGCCATGATCATATTCAATGACTGACAGGAATGATGGGCTGAATGGCCTACCCCATTCCTATTTTCCAACAACACTCAAGAAGCTTGGTGGAATCCTCCCCACTTGCCCTGGATGGGGGCAGCTCCAACAACATTCAAGAAGCTTGACACCATCCAGGAGAAAGCAGCCGCTTGATTGGCACCATGTCTGCAGACACCCATTCCCTCCCCCACTGACACTCAGTAGCAGCAGTATGTACCATCTACAAAACGCACCGCAGAAATTCATCAAAGATCCTCAGACAGCACCTTCCAAACCCACAACCACTTCCATCTAGAAGGACAAGGGCAGCAGATACATGGGAACACCATTCCCTGCAAGTTCCCCTCCAAGCCACTCACCATCTTGGAAACGGATCACCGTTCCTTCTCTGTCACTGGGATATAACTCTTGGAATTCCTTCTCTAACAGCAGCAATTTAAGAGGGTGGTTAACTACCACTTATTGGGGTAATTAGGAACCAGCAATGAATGCTGGGACAGCCAGGGATACCCATGGTCAATGGAAGAATAAAAGAATGACTGCCCTTCACTCTTTTTCATGCAGAGGGTGGTACGTGTATGGAATGAGCTGCCAGAGGAAGTGGTGGAGGCTGGTACAATTGCAACATTTAAGAGGCATTTGGATGGGTATATGAATAGGAAGGGTTTGGAGGGATATGGGCCGGGTGCTGACAGGTGGGACTAGATTGGGTTGGGATATCTGGTCAGCATGGACGGGTTGGACCGAAGGGTCTGTTTCCATGCTGTACATCTCTATGACTCTATAACTGTTACTGCCCAAATGTAACCTCTCCAACCATTACTCCCCAGATCTTACTTCTCTGTTACTTCCCAAATGTTATTCCATAGATATTACTCCCCCAACTGTAACTCTGCAGATGTTACTCCACAGCTGTTCCTTCTTTGATTGTTACTCCCCAGATGTAACGTCTCCAACTTACTCCCTAGATGTGACTCCCCAGATGTTACTTCTCCAACTGTTACTAGTTGGATATCACTGTCTACATGTTACCCTCTACATGTCTTATAGGTGTCATATTGTGCTGTTGGTACGAAGCACTAAATAGCAAACCAGAAAGAGCCAATTATTTTCCTGGTGCTGGAAATGTGGAGAGATTTTTAAAAAATAGTTCACGGGATGAGGGCCTCACTGGCTAGATGACATTTATTGCCCATCTCTAATTACCCAGAGGACAGCTAGAGTCAACCATATCACTGTGGGTCTGGAGTCACATGTAGGCCAGACCAGGTAAGGATGGCAGATTCCTTCCCTAAAGAACATTAGTGACCCAGATGGGTTTTTCCTGACAATCAGCAATGGATTAATGGTCATCATCAGACTCTTATTTCCAGATATTTTATTGAATTTAAATTCCACTATCAGCTATGGTGGGATTTGAACCCATGATGCCAGTGATAATACCACTAGGCCATTGACTCCCGCTGAGATAGGAAGAGAGTTAGTGACCTCTCACTGACTCAATAATGATCAGGAAACAGATCTTATAGGGATAGGACAAGACAACAGCTCAAGATCTCTGACCAGTTCTTAGGCTTCAGATGGCCTGGAAGTAGATCCATAAACAATATAGCTATTTCCTATTGATGTGAACTGAAGCTCCCAATTTGCCAGTCCTACAGACACCTCCTTCTCCCCCACACCTCACCCCATAGCTTCAGCTATTGCTGGGGTTGCCAACTCCAATGGATCTACATTCCTAGAGGCTTCATCACATGACTGACACCACCCCGCCTCCCTTTACTTCCATCATTGGTCCATCTGGCAGGCACTCCACCTTCTCCACAGCCAATCAGAAGGCAATCCCTTTGTTACCCAATTGGACTAGTCTTGAACCTTGGCATGAGAACCATTTCTCCCAATATTGTCAAAAGTGTTCCAAATATTTCCAGAACTTTTAGTGGAAAATATTCAAATAAGAGGAACGTTTATGTTTAATTCTCCTCTCCCACACAGCCTCTAATCCCATGATGTTTCTCCTGGGTTTTACCTTTGCAGTACTCGGAAGATTAATCTTTAAATTGTGGAGATATCCCAGACAATTCTAACCCATTGCTGTTGCTTTTCACTTAGAAATTCAATCTCAAGAGAATGAAGAGCTAATATCACCATCCATCTGTCCCAGCTGACTTTGTATGCAACATTTGTACTTGTTCATGTAAATCAAAACTTGATCTAATGTCACATGTAAGATGACATTAAACCCATTGTTTTATTTTTGCTGAACATTTCTCTGGTGAGGCCTTGGAGTCATAGGAACATAGGGACTGCAGTAGGCCATTCAGCCCCTCCATTCAATGAGATCATGGCTGATCCTTGGCCTAACTCTATCCACTTGCCTGAGGCTTTTGTCCTTTCATACTTCTGCTTAACAGAATTTCATCTATCTCAGATTTACATTTAACAGCTGATCCCCTGCTGTTTGTGGAAGAGAATTCCAAACCTCTCCCACCCTTTGTGTGTGGAAGTGCTTCCTAACACCTCTCCTGAACAGTCTGGCCCTAATTCTCAGACTATTCCCCTAGTTCTAGACTCCCATAACAATAAAAATAGTTTATCTTTCTCAACTCTCTTTTCCTGTTAATATCCTAAAGACTTTGATCAGATCCCCCCCGTATGCTTATAGAAAACAGGCCTAACTTGTACAATCTCTCCTCATAACTTAATCTCTGAAATCCAGGTATCATTCCTGTAAATATACGTTCCTTTAAAATTCATTGCCCTAGTTGCCCCTTGAGAAGTTGGGGGTGAGCTGCCTTCTTTACCCACTGCAGTCCATGTGCTGTAGGTAGACCCACAATGCCCTTAGGGAGGGAATTCCAGGATTCTGACCCAGTGACACTGAAGGAATGGCGATATTTTCCAAGCCAGGATGGTGAGTGGTTTGAGTGGAACTTGCAGGGGGTGGTGTTCCCATGTATCTGATGCCCTTGTCCTTCCAGATGGAATTGGTCGTGGGTTTGGGAGGTGCTGCCTGAGGATCTTTGGTGAGTTTCTGCAGTGCATCTTGTACATGGTACACACTGCTGTTACTGAGCGTCAATATGGAGGGAGTGGATATTTGTGGATGTGGTGCCAATCGAGTGGGGGTTGCTTTGTCCTGGATGATGTCATGTTTCTTGAGTGTTGGAGCTGCCCCCATCCAGGCAAGTGGGGAGGAATCCATCGCACTCTTGACTTGTGCTTTATAATTGGTGGACAGGCTTTGGGGAGTCAGGAGGGGTGTTACCTGCTGTAGTATTCCCAGCCTCTGACCTGCACTCGTTGCTGCTGTGTTTATGTGGTGAGTCCAGTTGTGTTTCTGATCAATGGTAACCCCCAGGATGTTGACACCGGGAGATTCAGTGTTGATAACACCATTGAATATCAAGAGTCGGTGGTTAGATTGTCTCTTATTGGTGATGGCCATAGTCTGGTATTTGTTTGGTGTGAATGTTACTTGCCACTTGTCAGCCTAAGCCTGGACATTGTCCAGATCTTGCTGTATTTGAACACAGAATGCTTCAGTATCTGAGGAGATGTGAATGGTCCTGAACATTGTGCAATCATCGGTGACCATCCCCACTTCTGACCTAATGATGGAGGGAAGGTCATTGATGAAGCAGCTGAAGGTGGTTGGGCCTAGGACCCTCCTCTGAGGGACTCCTGCAGCGATGTCCTGGAGAAGACTGATGTCCAACAAACACAACGACCTTCCTATGCATCAGATATGACTCCAACCAGCAAAGAGTTTGCCCCTGATATCGATTGACTCCAGATTTGCTCGGGCTCCTTGATGCCACACTTGGTTGAATGCAACCTTGATGTCAATGGCTGTTCCCTTCCTCACCTGATGTTGCACATCTTTCAAGGCCAATACACCCTTCCTCAGGTACAGTTCCCAGATCAGCTCACAGTACCGCAAGTGAGGTTGAACCTGCATTTCATAATCTGCAGCATAACGTGTACTCTGGTCCTTTAGATATAAAAGCCAGCATTCCCATTCGCCTCCTTGATAATTTTTTGAACTAGTTTGTACAATTGTAGTGATCTATGGACCAGACCTCCCCCCACCAACCCCTACCCCAGTCTCTGGGCAACACCTGTATTTAACATTAAGTAGAAGGTACCCTGAACAATCTTTTATTGGTCCATCATGGAGAGCCTCACAGCTGCCTCAGTTTCATCCATTCACTTTGTCTATCACAATCCCATTGTTATCTCACGCTGTCTGCAATGTTGCCTAACTTTGTATCTTCAGCACATTTGGACATACAACTTCCCATGTCACTATCCATTTAAAAAAATAAATCGTGTATAATTGAGGCCCTAACACAGATCCCTGCGAGTTGCCATTGAAAACATCCTGAGCAACTGAACATCCAGTCTGAGCACTGACCCATTGTCCCTATTTTCTGTCACCTGCCGCTCAGCCAATTTCCCAGCCATCTTAATAACTTTCCTGCTGTTCCACCTTCAGGCACTCTTGTGTAGAACTTATCGCCCATCATTCTTAGCTCAAGTCGCTGGAACATTCTCACGTTCCTTCACTTCCCCGCACAATTTAACACTGTTGGAAGACCCCAGATTTGACCTGGCTCACCCTTGGTGCTGTGCACTGAACTGTAGGCCTTGATCCAAGCCTGGGACTCTGCGCGATACACAACCTTGGAACAATGATGCTTTTCAGTGTGATTAGTGTCAGCCTATAACCAGGCCAGAAGAAAGGATTATTCGAGTGATACATACTGATCCTGTGTCTGACAAGAAAGGAACAATTAAGGATGAATATTCTTCCCTTATTGAGCTGTAACTATAGTTCCCCCAAGTTTCTAAACAAATTCTCCAGGCTTGTTATTACTAGGCAGGAAGCAATTCTCTTGGTGTGTATTATGTGCAATACTTAGCTCATTATCTGTTTGACTTCTAGAAACAATTAATTAATTGAAGAACAGAGTGTTCTAATTTCACAGAGTTCAACCGGATGGGCTTTCTTTCAGTTCAATGTGTTGACGTCTTCTTTGACAAACACGGGTCAGGCCAGTTAACATTGTGAAGAGAACAGACACGTTAATGTTTCTGGTACAGACTCTGCATCCAAAACAGCTGAGATTGGCACCAAATGCTTTCTCGAGCCTAATGTTGGCTTTGCAGGTAAAACTGGAATTTATTGTCCGCTGCCCACCATTCCTGCAGAGGGGGTTTATAGACCTCACCGGCACCTGAATGTCTTGCCTGACCACTTCAGAGGGCAATTAAGGGTCAACCACATTGGTGTGGGGTCAGGGGTCACCTATGGGCTCAGTGTGGATGAGGACAGCAGATTCCCTTCCTGAATCAGAATGAGATGGATCACTTGCACTGACACTGGCTTTTCAATCAATAGCTTTTAAGCTCTAGTCATTTGGACAGCTACATGGATAGGAAAGGTTTGGGAGGATATGGGTCAAATGCAGGCAAATCGGACTGGTTTAGTTTGGGAAAATTGGCCAGCCTGGATGGGTTGGACCGAAGGTCCTCTTTGACTCTATGGCTCAAGTCAGGCTGTCAAGAGGCCTTGATAATATTTAAAGTTGCATCTCCCAATTTTTTTTCCAAGATGGTGGCAGAGTAGGTGGGCTGAGCTTGGGCCTTGTCAGACCCTGTCAGCTTTCGATCTCTTTTATTCTTTTCTTTCTTTTCTCTTTAGTTCTTTTTCCTTTTTCTTCATTTTCTGTTCTTTAAAGGCTGGAGAGTGGCGGGGGAAGGATGAGGCCCCCGGCGCTAACCATCTCCACTCCGGCCCTGGGAGTCTCCTGGTGAGCAGCTCATGGGCTGACACCCACTGACCCAGACCTACAGGTTAGGCCAAGTCTGGGCGGCTAGGCCCTGGTGGCTGAAGGAGTAGGAGTAGTGCTCTCCTGGGCTGGGAGGTCTCGTCCTCATGTGGAGATCTTCTTTGTCTGTAGTGTCCAGGTGTTTTGGCCTGGCAGGGTGACTCGCCCAGGAGTGGGGATCTTGGCCTGGCACAGCGATCTTCTTCAGCGGAGGCTTCCGGCCCAGTATTCCAGCGACCCGGCATGTCGGTTCCATTGCAGCTGTGAGTTATGGGTATTCCATCATTCCTTAATCAGCTTTCCCCAATCCCAGGAGCCATTAACTGAGCTGTGATGAACTCTGTCTTAATTTTGCTTTTATCGTATTATTACGTATAACTTCTGTCATCGATGTAGGTGTGTGCTGTAAAGCTCTTCACTGTATTTTTCATGTAAAAGTAAATGTGAAAATAAATATCTGCTCGATTCTAATTAGTGATACAATTAGGTGGTATGGTGGCTCAGCACTGCTGCCTCACAACGCCAGGGTCCATGGGTTCGATTCCAGCCTCGGGTGACTGTGTGGGGTCTGCACATTCTCACCGCGTTTGCATGGGTTTCCTCCCACAGTCCAAAGATGTGCAGGTTAGGTGAATTAGCCATGCTAAACTGCCCACAAGTTAAGGGATGTGTGGGTTCGGTTAATCAGTTAGAGGTAAATATAGGGTAGGGGAATGGGCCTGGGTGGGTTACTCTTTGGAGGGTCGGTGTGGACTTGCTGGGCTGAAGGGCCTGTTTCCACACTTTAGGAATTCTATAGTGTTGGTAAATATAAAGTCCTACTCCCCAGTAAAGCAGAGAGAGAGATGACTAAGGGCGGTTTAACCTGAGGGTCACCACACCTCAGATGAGGGGAGATGTTGAGAAAGAGAGTCCTTTGGGGTAACCTGTGGAATTGAACCCACACTGTTGGTGTCACTCTGTAACACATACCAGCCATCCAAGCTAACCAACCCTCACAGCATGAGCCTAAAGTCCTCCCTCCTCAGGACAGGAAGTCACCAGTCTTTTGCTGGCCCTGTTTGAAGGGACCATTGCTGGTCCCAGGGAGAACTCCATTAAAATTGTTACACCCACCTCCCCCCCCCACCCCCCCACCTCCCGAAAGAGAGGAGCTGCCTCCTGGTCTAAGGTCAATGCAATCTCCTCCAGCTGTAATTCTGATGTCATTTTTGATTGACATTGTCCTTTCCACTCAGACTGTGATCACTGAGACTGAGCTTCATGGACTCATGCAGCACGGATGCAGACCCTTCAGCCCAACTCGTTCATTCTGACCAGGTCTCCCAAACTAATCTAGTTCCATTTGCCTGCTTTTGTCCCATATCCCTCTAAATCTTCCCTATTCATAGCCAGATATCTTTTAAATATTGTAATTGTGCCAACCTCTACCTCTTCTTCTGGTAGCTCATTTCATACAGGCATCACCCTCTGGGTAAAAAAAACTGCCCCTTCGGTCCCTTTTATATCTTTCCTCACTTACCCTAAACCAATTCCCTCTAGTTCTGGATTCCCAAGAATTGAGTTCTTAATGCTCACAGCATCACACCTAGGGAGTGCAGCACTGTCAGCTTCTGGGAAGACATTAAACCAACGCACCATTTGCCTTCTCAGGAGGACATTGAATCTCGGAATCCCAGTACAAAAGGAGGCTGCTCGGCCCACCATGCCTGCACTAGCTGTCAAATGAGCATCGTTGCCAATCTCCTGTCTTTCTCCCGATAAACCTGAGCACCATTTCGATTCAAATAACCAGCCAGTGCCCCTCTTGAATGCTTCAATTAAAGCTGCCTCCACCACATTTCCCGAACCACTCACTGGGTGAAAAAGGTTTCCCTCACATCACCCTTCCTCCTTTTCCACACCATTTCAAATCTCTGCCCCTCTCGTTCTTGTTCCTGAGCCAAGTAGGAACAGCTTCACACTCTCTCCTCTATCGAGCCAATTCATAGATAAGAAAACTCTATCAAATCTCCTCTGAGCCTTCTTCAGTCCGAGAACAACATTCCCAACTCCTCCAATCTCTCCTCATCCCTGAAGCCGTCCTTGTAAATCACTTCTGCAATCTCTATCCAATGCATTCCCAACTTCCCCAGAATGTGATGCCACAGTTATACACAATATTCCAGCTGAGGTCTAATAGGCGTCTAAAATAACATTACACAGTCACTATTTTAGATAATAATTTTTTTAAATTCAAAGTCTTTGAATGTTTTTCCCCTGGGGTGGGAGAGTAGAACTAGAGGGCATAGGTTTAGGTAGAGAGGGGTAAAATTTAAAAGGGACCCAAGGGGCAGCTTTCTCAAGCAGATGGTGATGCGTGTGTGGGCTGAGCTGCCAGAGGAGGGCAACTCAGTGGTGAGCAGTGTTGTCTCGCAACAGGGACCTGGGTTCGATTCCAGCCTTGGGTGACTGCCTGTGTGGAGTTTGCACATTCTCCCCAAGTCTGCGTGGGCGCCTTCCGGGTGTTCTGGTTTCCTCCTGCATTCCAAAGATGTGCAGGTTAGGAGAATTGGTCAGGGGAATGGGTCTGGGTGGCTTACTCTTTAGAGGGTCAGTGTGGACCTGTTGAGCTGAAGGGCCTGTTTCCATACTGTAGTGAATCGATGTATAACAATTCTATATAGAGGAAGTGGTGGAGGCTGATACAATTACAGCATTTAAAAGGCACCTAGATGGGTATATGAATACGAAGGTGTTAGAAGGATATGGGCCGGGTGCTGGCAGGTGGGACTAGATTGGGTTGGGATATCTGGTCGGCATGGACGGGTTGGACCGAAGGGTCTGTTTCCCTGCTGTACATCTCTATGACTCATTCTGTGAAATGTGGGTTTTGCTGGCTGACCAGAATTCTTTGCCTATCCCTAGTTGCCGTTGGAGACGGAGGAGGGAGGGATTTGTAAACAAGGATGAAAATTTTTAAGTAGATGTGTTGCTGGAGCAGGAGCCATTGTATGTCAAGAGCGGAGAAGTCAAGGGTGAACATAACCCATCAGGAATGAGGACAGGGAGGGCTGAACTGGAGGAAACACCTTGAGATTTAATCCTTTGTTGAATAAGTTAAATAAATACAGGCTGTGGTTAGAGCATCAGTCAACATGGAGACAGCTCCCAGAACAATACATGATCAAAGCATACACGATCTGCTAGCAACACTGCAGCTTTCTGTTTGATAAGTACCAGCAGCAACAACAACTTAGATTTATGAAGCATCTTTAACCTTGTAAATATTCTGAGCTGCTTCACAAGAGCACACATCAATGGACAGTGAGAGGGTTGAGAGGGTGAGGGGGTGAGGGGGACAGGCGCTGGGACAAGGTCAATACAAAGGAGGTTGTGAACTCAGCTTCACTGAGGTCAAGGTTGATCCACTAACATCAAGGGACTACAGATATGCACCGGTCCTGAAGGTTCACAACATCTGGACAGGGTTACAGGGATAGGGAGGGGGTTTCGGGGCTGGAGGGGGTTACAGAGATGGGGAGGGGGTGCAGGGGCTGGACAGGGTTACAGGGATAGGGAGGGGGTGTAGGGGCTGGAGGGGGTTACAGGGATAGGGAGGGGGTGTAGGGGCTGGAGGGGGTTACAGAGATGGGGAGGGGGTGTCGGGGCTGGAGGGGGTTACAGAGATGGGGAGGGGGTGTAGGGGCTGGAGGGGGTTACAGAGATAGGGAGGGGGTATAGGGGCTGGAGGGATTACAGGGATAGGGAGGGGGTATAGGGGCTGGAGGGGGTTACAGAGATAGGGAGGGATGTAGGGGTTAGAGGGGAATCAGGAGATAGGGAGGGGTGTAGGGACTGGAGGAGGTTACAGAGATAGGGAGGGGGTGTAGGGGCTGGAGGGGGTTGGGGAGGGGGTGTAGGGACTGGAGGGGTTACAGAGATAGGGAGGGGGTGTAAGACTGGAGGAGATTACAGAGATAGGGAGGGTGTAGGGGCTGGAGAGGGTTACAGAGATAGGGAGGGGGTGTAGGGGCTGGATGGGTTACAGAGATACAAAGGGGTGTAGGGGATGTTAGGTCATAGAGATAGAGATGGCTTTTGGGAGTGTTTGATGGGGGTCAGTGTGGAGGAACTTCACTCTGTATCTAATCCTGTCCCAGTCTGATGTGATATTGGAGATTCCTCCTGTCTATTCTCCATCACTGAGTCCTTCTCCCAGAATGCACTGAGTTGCCTGATAGCATTGTCAATAACCCACCAGTCTCTTGCTGTGAGGGGGTTTGATGTCTCACAGTTGACTTTGTGAAACTGTTTGTGTGAGGAGTCTTTGTTTGTAAACTCTGACACTGTGCCTGATCAGCATCAGTTAGTGTGTTGTGGAGTTGATGCTATGTGTAACAGCCTGAGAATTTTGTCCCAACCATTCAGTTCCCGGTCTCCAGGCTGCAATTTCCTCAGCTGTTTTCCAGTGGCCTCAGAACAAGAGATTCTGTCACTAGCTGAAGATGCGGTCTTCCTTTTGGCTCACCCTGGGTCTCTCAAACTAAGATTAAGTGTTTCTTAGCTAGTGTCAAATGTTCATCAATCTCTTTTTATAGCTTGCTGGTTCAGTGACGGAGTGATGTGGTTACGTTTGAGGGATATGGGAACCATTTGAAGGGAAGATGTTACACGAAGCAGACTGCAGCATTTTCCACAGAATCCAACACTGGTTTGGGAATTGAAAAACATCTCTCAGGATTGGCTTGTGTTGTGAAAGAATCTCTACAGTGTGGAAATAGGCCCTTCGGCCCAACAAGTCCACAATGAACCTCTGAAGGGTAACCCCCTTTCCACCGCCCCCTCTCCCCCCCCCCCCCAACTTTCCCCAAACCTATTGCTCTCCATTGACTTCTGACTAATACACCTAACCTGCACACTCCTGAACACGATGGGCAATTCACCAAAGCTGCACATCTTTAGTTACATTGAATTAAGTAGAAATTGCAGCACATTCAAAGGCAATTGCTTTGCCCATACCCTCCTCCTAACCCTCTTCATGTCATCCTATCTATCAGCACAGTGAGGCGCTGAAGACAGGGGAGCCTTGGTCAGACTCCATCAGCAGGAGCCAGGTTCAGTTCCAGGCGCAACACAAAGGAGACTTTACGTTCAAAGAGGCTTCACCAGATGGGAATAATTTCTTCACTAAAGGGACAGGGGGGGTCACTGGCTGGGCCAGCATTCATTGCTCGTCCCTAATTGCCCCTTGAGAAGGTGGGGGTGAGCTGCCTTCTTGAACCACTGCAGTCCACATCCTGAAGATTGACCTACAATGAAGCCAGGCTGGACTATTATTCCAGGCACCCAGGTAATGTTCTGGGGACCCAGGTTTGAATCCCTCCGCAGGAGACAGTGGAATTTGAATTTTAAAAAAATCTGAAATTGAGAATGTAATGATGACCATGAATCCATTGCCGATCAATCTGGGTCACTAATGTCCTTTAGGGAAGGAAACTGCCATCCTTACCTGGTCTGGCCTACATGTGACTCCAGACCCACAGCAATGGGGTTGACTCTTAACCACCCTCTGGGCAATTAGGGATGGGTAGTAAATGCTGGTCCAGCCAGTGATGCCCTCATCCTGTGAATGAATGAAAAAAGAACAATGACCTGAAGGAGGGAATTCTAGGATTCTTACCCAGCAACACTCTTGCCATCACCTGTCAGATGCCCCTGAATATGTACCTCTTCGAACAAACTCTCTCAGTATCTCCTCATGAGGCTCAGTGTTAAATTCTATTTCATAACAGTCCCATAAGCTGAAGGCGCTATACAAATGTAGCCATGCTGTGGAGATGCTGGTGTTGGACCGGAGTGGGCAAAGTCAGAAGTCACATGACACCAGGTTATGGTGTCACAGGTCTATGTGTAATCACAAGCTTTCGGAGCGCTGCCCCTTTGTTAGGGGAAGTGTGAATGATTTGTGGTGTGGTGTGATGCCTGACTGTTTCAATGTATGTATGTTGTTGTTGTGGGGAATCTGTCTGGAGGAGACTGTTTTCCACTGAGGGTGAAGTGTGGGGGGGGGAAGGATGACTGCTGAATCCTGCACAGAGCTGAACTTTCCGTCCCTAACTTTGCGGTGACGTTTCTAGTATCGTTTCTGTTTCATCACTGCGGAGTTCTGCTTTTCCGAGGTGTTACGGAGGCTGTGGCCAGTTGGTGGTCAGTCTCAATTTCAAACGTAGCTTGTGAAGAGGAATTTCCGTCACTTTCTAAAGCAGCTGTGCAGAACTAACAGCAACAAAAACTTGAATTTACATTGAACCCTTCAGAATGTAACCCTTCAGAGGAATGATCATGACAGAATTTGTCGCAGTCTACATAGACAGATATAACCGTCTAAAGCTAGGGGCATGCATTTAAGGAGAGAGGTGAGAGTTCAAGGTGGCACAGTGGCTAGCCCTGCTGCCTCTCAGTGCCAAGGACCTGGGTTCAATCCCAGCCTTGGGTGACTGTCTGTGTGGGGTTTGCTCATTCTCCCTGTGTCTGTGTGGGTTTACTCCCACAGTCCAAAGATGTGCAGGTCAGGTGGATTGGCTGTGCTAAATTGCCCATAGTGTTAGGGGAATGGGTCAGGGTGGGTTACTCTTGAGGGGGGCCAGTGTTGGGCTGAAGGGCCTGTTTCTATACTGTAGGTAATCTAATCTTAAAAGAAAGGAGATGTTCGGTGGCATTAGTTTTACACAGGAAGTGGTAGGAGTCAAGAACATAGCCAGGGATGGAAGAGGAGGCAGGTACAATCTGGGCATTTAGGCCACCCTTAGACAATTCAAAAATGGAGGGATATGAATTAAGAGCAGGCAGAAGGGATGGGTTAATCTGATGTCATTATAGGCCAAAGGCCTGCTCCTGTGCTGTCCTGTTCTCTGTTCTATGCTCTCTGCTGTATGCCCTATGCCCTCTGTTCTATGTTCTACGCTCTCTGCTCTACGTTCTATGCCCTCTGTTCTTTGCTTTCTGTTCTATGTTCTCTGCTCTATGCTCTCTGATCTGTGCTCTATACTCTAGGCTCTCTGGTCTATATCCTATGCTCTATGTTCTATGTTCTCTGCTCTATGCTCTCTGTTCTGTGCTCTATACTCTAGGCTCTCTGGTCTATATCCTACGCTCTATGTTCTATGTTTTATGCTGTATGCTCTCTGTTCTGTGCTCTATGCTATTTGCTCCATGCTCTCTCTTCTATACTACATGTTTTATCCTCTGTGCTCTTGGTTCTATGCTCCGTGCTGTACATTCTATGCTCTGTTTTCTGCTGTATGCTCTTGGTTCTATACTGTCTGCTCTCTGCTCGATGCTCTATGCTCTCTGTTCTGTGATCTATGCTCTTTGTTCCATGTTCCATGTTCCATGTTTAGATATGATGCAGAGCTGGGCTGAGGAGTGGCAGATGGAGTTCAACCCTGCCAAGTGTGAAGTTGTCCATTTTGGAAGAACAAATAAGAATGCGGAATACAGGGTTAATGGTAGGGTTCTAGGTCAGGTGGAGGAACAGAGGGATCTTGGGGTCTATGTACATAGATCTTTGAAGGTTGCCACTCAGGTGGATAGAGTTTGTAAGAAGGCCTATGGAGTATTATCGTTCATTAGCAGAGGGATTGAATTCAAGAGTCGTGAGGTGATGTTGCAGCTGTACAGGACTTTGGTTAGGCCACATTTGGAGTACTGTGTGCAGTTCTGGTCGCCTCACTTTAGGAAAGATGTGGAAGCTTTGGAGAGGGTGCAGAGAAGATTTACCAGGATGTTGCCTGGAATGGAGAGTAGGTCGTACGAGGATAGGTTGAGAGTTCTCGGCCTTTTCTCGTTGGAACGGCGAAGGATGAGGGGTGACTTGATAGAGGTTTATAAGATGATCAGAGGAATAGATAGAGTAGACAGTCAGAAACTTTTTCCCCGGGTACAACAGAGTGTTACAAGGGGACATAAATTTAAGGTGAAGGGTGGAAGGTATAGGGGAGATGTCAGGGGTGGGTTCTTCACCCAGAGAGTGGTGGGGGCATGGAATGCGCTGCCCGTGGGAGTGGCAGAGTCAGAATCATTGGCGACCTTTAAGCGGCATTTGGATAGGTACATGGATGGGTGCTTAATCTAGGATAGAAGTTCGGCACAACATCGTGGGCCAAAGGGCCTGTTCTGTGCTGTATTGTTCTATGTTCTATGTTCTATGTTCTATGTTCTATGTTCTATGTTCTATGCCCTTTGCTGTATGCTCTTTGTTCTATGCTCGAAGCTCTCTATTCCATGCTCTATGCTCCCTGTTCTATGTTCTCTGCTCAATGTTCTGTGCTCTCTGTCCTCTGTTCTCTGTTCTCTGTTCTATGTTCTATGCTCTCTGCTTTATGCTCTATGCTTGGTGCTATATGCTCTATGGCTCTCTGTTCTATGCTCTATGCTCTATTGGAGTAGTGCTCGGAACAGAGAGCATAGAGAATAGAACAGTGAGCAGAGAGTAGAGAACAGAGAGCATAAAGCGGAGAGTATAGAATAGAGAGCATAGAATAGAGAGCATAGAATAGAGAGCATAGAATAGAGAGCATAGAATAGAGAGCATAGACCATGGAACAGAGAGCAGAGAGCATAGAACATAGAAAATAGAACGTAGAACATAAACTTTTGCAAGGTTTGTGAAGGTTTGTAGCTCAGGTTGAAGTTTAGGGTGTAGGTTTGCTCGCTGAGCTGTAGGTTTGATATCCAGACGTTTCATTACCTGGCTAGGTAACATCATCAGTGGCAACCTCCAAGTGAAGCGAAGCTGTTGTCTCCTGCTTTCTATTTATATCTTTCTCCTGGATGGGGTTCCTGGGGTTTGTGGTGATGTCATTTCCTGTTTGTTTTCTGAGGGGTTAATAGATGGTATCTAGATCTATGTGTTTGTTTATGGCATTGTGGTTGGAGTGCCAGGCCTCTAGGAATTCCCTGGCATGTCTTTGCTTAGCCTGTCCCAGGATAGATGTGTTGTCCCAGTTGAAATGGTGGCTTTTTTTAGCCACCAGGATACACGAACACAAGTTAGCCACAAAAAGACACGACCCTCTCACGAGCCCTACACACGGATGAAAAAAAACACCATTTCAACTGGGACAACACATCTATCCTGGGACAGGCTAAGCAAAGACAAGCCAGAGAATTCCTAGAGGCCTGGCACTCCAACCACAATGCCATAAACAAACACATAGATCTAGATACCATCTATTAACCCCTCAGAAAACGAACAGGAAATGACATCACCACAAACCCCAGGAACCCCATCTAGGAGAAAGATATAAATAGAAAGCAGGAGACAACAGCTTCGCTTCACTTGGAGGTCGCCACTGATGATGTTACCTAGCCAGGTAATGAAACGTCTGGATATCAAACCTACAGCTCAGTGAGCAAACCTACACTCCATAGAACATCAACCACAGAGCCTAGAACATAGAACAGGGAGTATAGAGAGCTTCGAGCTTAGAACAAAGAGCATACAGCAAAGGGCATAGAACATGGAACATAGAACATAGAACATAGAGCATATAGCATAGAACATAGATGATAGAGCAAAGAACATGGAACATTGAGCATTGAGCATAGAACAGAGGGCATGGAACAGAGAGCAGAGAACATCAGCATCCTGAAGAAGGGTTTTTGCCCAAAATGTCGATCTTCCTGCTCCACAGATGCTGCCTGACTTGCTGTGCTTTTCCAGCACCATTCTAATCTCGACTCCAATCTCCACTTTCGCTGTATGCTCTGTGCTTTATGTGCTATGTTCTACGCTCTCTGTTTTATGCTCTCTGTTCTCTGTTCTATGCCATATACTCTGTGCTCTATGCTCTCTGCTCTCTGTTCTATGCTCAATGTTCTATGCTCTCTCTTTTCTGTTTTATGTTCCATGCTCTATGCTCTATTCTCTCTGGTCTAAGTTCTATGCTCTCTGCTCTCTGCTCTATTCTCAAAGCTTTATTATATCTGCTCTATGTTCTAAGTTCTATGTTCTCTGCTATCTGTTCTATGCTCGATGCTCCCTGTTCTATGCTCTATGCTCTAGGCTATATATGTTATATTCTATGTTCCATGTTCTATGCTCTCTGTTCTATGCTTCATGTTCTATGTTTTACACTGTATGCTCTATGCTCTATCCTTGTGCTCTCTGTTCTATGCTCTATGCTATGTGCTCTAAACTCTGTGCTGTATTCTCTCTGTTCGATGCTCTATGCACGATGTTCTGTGATCTATGTTCTCTGTTCTGTGATCTCTGCTCTCTGCTCTATGCTCTCTGTTCTATGTTCTGTACTCTCTGTTCTATGCTCAATATACTATACTCTCTGTTCTATGTTCTATTTTCTATGCTCTGTACTCTCTGATCTATGCTCTAAGTTCTCTGGTCTATGTTCTCTGTTCTATGCTCTGTCCTCTATGTTCTATGTTCTCTGCTCTATGCTTTGTGTTCTGTGCTGAATGTTCTATGCTCTCTGTTCTCTGTTTAATGCTCTCTGTTCAATGCTCTATGCGCTGTGTTCTACGTTCTATGCTCTCTGCTGTCTGCTCCCCGTTCTATGCACTATGCCCTATGCTCTATGTTCTGTGTTCTTTGCTCTATGTTCTATGTTTTATGCTCTCTGCTCTATGCTCTATACTCTCTGTTCTATGCTCTCTGCTCTGTTCTATGCTCTATGTTCAATGTTCGATGCTCTCCGTTCTCTGTTCTCTGTTCTATGTTTATGCTCTATGTCCTATGTTTTACGCTCTATACTCTTCGCTCTTTGCTCTATGCTCTTTGCTCTATGTTCTATGTTCTATCCTCTATGCTCTGTATTCGATGCTCTATGCTCCATGCTATATCCTTTTTGCTCCCTGTTCTTTGCTCTATGTTCTATCTTCTATGTTGTATGTTCTCTGGTCTGTGTTCTATGCCCAAAGTTCTATGCTCTCTGTCCCATGCTTAATACGTCCTGTTCTACGCTCTATGTTCTATGATCTATGCTCTATGCACTCTGTACTATGCTCTATGTTCTATGCTGTATGCTCTATGCACTCTGTTCTATGTTCTATGCTGTATGCTCTCTGCTCTGTGATCTGCTCTACGGTCTCTGTTTTCTGTTCTACGCTCAATGTTCTATGCTCTCTGTGCTCTGCTCTATGCTCTATGCACTATGCTTTCTGTTTGATGCTCTATGTTCTATTTTCTATGCTCTGTACTCTCTGATCTATGCTCTAAGTTCTCTGGTCTATGTTCTCTGTTCTATGCTCTGTCCTCTATGTTCTATGTTCTCTGCTCTATGCTTTGTGTTCTGTGCTGAATGTTCTATGCTCTCTGTTCTCTGTTTAATGCTCTCTGTTCAATGCTCTATGCGCTGTGTTCTACGTTCTATGCTCTCTGCTGTCTGCTCCCCGTTCTATGCACTATGCCCTATGCTCTATGTTCTGTGTTCTTTGCTCTATGTTCTATGTTTTATGCTCTCTGCTCTATGCTCTATACTCTCTGTTCTATGCTCTCTGCTCTGTTCTATGCTCTATGTTCAATGTTCGATGCTCTCCGTTCTCTGTTCTCTGTTCTATGTTTATGCTCTATGTCCTATGTTTTACGCTCTATACTCTTCGCTCTTTGCTCTATGCTCTTTGCTCTATGTTCTATGTTCTATCCTCTATGCTCTGTATTCGATGCTCTATGCTCCATGCTATATCCTTTTTGCTCCCTGTTCTTTGCTCTATGTTCTATCTTCTATGTTGTATGTTCTCTGGTCTGTGTTCTATGCCCAAAGTTCTATGCTCTCTGTCCCATGCTTAATACGTCCTGTTCTACGCTCTATGTTCTATGATCTATGCTCTATGCACTCTGTACTATGCTCTATGTTCTATGCTGTATGCTCTATGCACTCTGTTCTATGTTCTATGCTGTATGCTCTCTGCTCTGTGATCTGCTCTACGGTCTCTGTTTTCTGTTCTACGCTCAATGTTCTATGCTCTCTGTGCTCTGCTCTATGCTCTATGCACTATGCTTTCTGTTTGATGCTCTATGTTCTATTTTCTATGTTCTCTGCGATCTGCATTATGCTCTGTGCTCTCTGTTCTATGCTCTCAGTTCCATGCTCTATGCACTCTCTTCAATGTGCTATGGTCTCTGCTCTATGCAGTCTGTTCTATGTTCTTTGCTGTCTGCTCTCTGCTCTCTGTTCTATGCTCTCTGTTCTATGCACTCTGTTCTATGTGCTATGTTCTATGCTCTATGCACTCTGTTCAATGTTCTTTGCTGTCTGATCTCTACTCTCTGTTCTATGCTCTATGCTCTATGCCCTGTGCTCTATGTTTTATGCTGTCTGCTCTATTCTCTCTGTTCTATGCTCTGTGCTCTCTGCTCTGTGCTGTCTGTTCTATGCTCTCTGTTCTCTTATCTCTGCTCTATGCTCTATGTTCTATTTTCCGTGTTCTTTGCTATCTGCAGAATGTTCCATGCTCTCTGTTCTATACTCTCTGTTCTATACTCTCTGTTCTATACTCTATGTTCTATGCTCTCTGTTCTATGCTCTCTGTTCCATGCTCACTGTTCTATGCTCTCGGTTCCATGTTCTCTGTTCCATGCTCTCTGTTCCATGCTCTCTGTTCCATGCTCTCTGTTCCATGTTCTCTGTTCCATGCTCTCTGTTCCATGCTCTCTGTTCTATGCTGTATGCTCAATGCTTTATGTGTGCTGTTATATTCTCTCTGTTCTATGCTCTATGCTCTATGCATACTGCACTATGCTCTATGTTCTATGCTCTATGCTCTATACACTCTGTACTATGCTCAATGTTCCACGCTGTATGCTCAATGCACTCTGTTCTATGTTCTATGCTGTATGCTCTCTGCTCTGTGATCTGCTCTACGGTCTCTGTTTTCTGTTCTACGCTCAATATTCTATGCTCTCTGTGCTCTGCTCTATGCTCTACTATGCTTTCTGTTTGATGCTCTATGTTCTATTTTCTATGTTCTCTGCTATCTGCATTATGCTCTGTGCTCTCTGTTCTATGCTCTCAGTTCCATGCTCTATGCACTCTCTTCAATGTGCTATAGTCTCGGCTCTGTGCAGTCTGTTCTATGTTCTTTGCTGTCTGCTCTCTGCTCTCTGTTCTATGCTCTATGGTCTTTGCTCTATGTTTTATGCTGTCGGCTCTATTCTCTCTGTTCTATGCTCTGTGCTCTCTGCTCTATGCTGTCTGTTCTATGCTCTCTTTTCTCTTATCTCTGCTCTATGCTCTATGTTCTATTTTCTGTGTTCTTTGCTATCTGCAGAATGTTCTATGCTCTCTGTTCCATGCTCTCTGTTCCATGCTCTCTGTTCCATGCTCTCTGTTCCATGCTCTCTTTTCTATGCTCTCTGTTCCATGCTCTCTGTTCCATGCTCTCTGTTCCATGCTCTCTGTTCTATACTCTCTGGTCCATGCTCTCTGTTCCATGCTCTCTGTTCTATACTCTCTGGTCCATGCTCTCTGTTCCATGCTCTCTGTTCCATGCTCTCTGTTCTATGCTCTCTGTTCTATGGTCTCTGTTCCATGCTCTCTGTTCCATACTCTCGGTTCGATGCCCTCTGTTCTATGCTCTCTGTTCCATGCTCTCTGTTCCATGCTCTCTGTTCTATGCCCTCTGTCCCATGCACTCTGGTCCATGCTCTCTGTTCAATGCTCTCTGTCGTATGCTCTCTGTTACATGCTCACTGTTCTATGCTCTATGTTCTATGCTGTATGCTCAATGCTTTATGTGTGCCGTTATATGCTCTATGTTCTATGCTCTATGCTCTATATACTCTGTACTATGCTCAATGTTCCATGCTGTATGCTCAATGCACTCTGTTCTATGTTCTATGATGTATGCTGTCTGCTCTGTGATCTGCTCTACGGTGTCTGTTTTCTGTTCTACGCTCAATGTTCTATGCTCTCTGTGCTCTGCTCTATGCACTATGCTTTCTGTTTGATGCTCTATGTTCTATTTTCTATGTTCTCTGCGATCTGCATTATGCTCTGTGCTCTCTGTTCTATGCTCTCAGTTCCATGCTCTATGTACTCTCTTCAATGTGCTATGGTCTCTGCTCTATGCAGTCTGTTCTATGCTCTCTTTTCTCTTATCTCTGCTCTATGCTCTATGTTCTATTTTCTGTGTTCTTTGCTATCTGCAGAATGTTCTATGCTCTTTGTTCTATGCTCTCTGTTCTATACTCTCTGTTCCATGCTCATTGTTCTATGCTCATTGTTCTAAGCTCTCTGTTCCATGCTCTCTGTTCCATGCTCTCTGTTCCATGCTTTCTGTTCTATACTCTCTATTCCATGCTCTCTGTCCCGTGCTCTCTGTCCCGTGCTCTCTGTCCCGTGCTCTCTGTTCCATGCTCTCTGTTCCATGCTCTATGTTCTATGCTCTATGTTGTATGCTGTATGCTCTATGCTCTATGCATACTGTACTATGCTCTATATTCTATGCTGTATGCTCAATGCACTCTGTTCTATGTTCTATGCTGTATGCTCTCTGCTCTGTGGTCTGCTCTACGGTCTCTGTTTTCTGTTCTACGCTCAATGTTCTATGCTCTCTGTGCTCTGCTCTATGCTCTATGCACTATGCTTTCTGTTTGATGCTCTATGTCCGATTTTCTATGTTCTCTGCAATCTGCATTATGCTCTGTGCTCTCTGTTCTATGCTCCCAGTTCCATGCTCTATGCACTCTCTTCAATGTGCTATGGTCTCTGCTCTATGCAGTCTGTTCTATGCTCTCTTTTCTCTTATCTCTGCTCTATGCTCTGTGTTCTATTTTGTGTGTTCTTTGATACCTGTAGAATGTTCTATGCTCTCTGTTCCATGCTCTCTGTTCCATGCTCTCTGTTCTATGCTCTCTGTTCCATGCTCTCTGTTCTATACTCTTTGTTCTATGCTCTCTGTTCCGTGCTCTCTGTTCCATGCTCTCTGTTCTATGCTCTCTGTTCTATGCTCTCTGTTCCATGCTCTCTGTTCCATGCTTTCTGTTCTATACTCTCTGTTCCATGCTCTCTGTTCTATGCCCTCTGTTCTATGCCCTCTGTTCTCTGCTTTCTGTTTTATACTCTCTGTCCCGTGCTCTCTGTCCCATGCTCTCTGTTCCATGCTCTATGTTCTATGCCCTCTGTTCTCTGCTTTCTGTTCTATACTCTCTGTTCCATGCTCTCTGTTCCATGCTCTCTGTTCCATGATCTCTGTTCTACGCTCCCTGTTCTGTGCTCTCTGTTCTATGCCCTCTGTTCTATACTCTCTGTTCTATCCTCTCTGTTCTATGCTCTCTGTTCTATGCTCTCTGTTCTATGCTCTCTGTTGCATGCTCTCTGTTCTATGCTCACTGTTCTATGCTCTCTGTTCCCTGCTCTCTGTTCTATGCTCTCTGTTGCATGCTCTCTGTTCTATACTCTTTGTTCTATGCTCTCTGTTCCATGCTCTCTGTTCTATGCTCTCTGTTCTATGCTCTCTGTTCCATGCTCTCTGTTCCATGCTCTCTGTTCTATGCTCTCTGTTCTATGCTCTCTGTTCCATGCTCTCTGTTCCATGCTTTCTGTTCTATACTCTCTGTTCCATGCTCTCTGTTCTATGCCCTCTGTTCTATGCCCTCTGTTCTCTGCTTTCTATTCTATACTCTCTGTCCCGTGCTCTCTGTTCCATGCTCTATGTTCTATGCCCTCTGTTCTCTGCTTTCTGTTCTATACTCTCTGTTCCATGCTCTCTGTTCCATGCTCTCTGTTCCATGCTCCCTGTTCTGTGCTCTCTGTTCTATGCCCTCTGTTCTCTGCTTTCTGTTCTATACTCTCTGTTGTATCCTCTCTGTTGTATCCTCTCTGTTCTATGGTCTCTGTTCTATGCTCTCTGTTCTATGCTCTCTGTTCTATGCTCTCTGTTCTATGGTCTCTGTTCGATGCTCTCTGTTCGATGCTCTCTGTCCCATGCTCTCTGTTCTATGCTCTATGTTGTATGCTGTATGCTCTATGCTCTATGCATACTGTACTATGCTCTATGTTCTATGCTGTATGCTTTATACACTCTGTACTATGCTCAATGTTCCATGCTGTATGCTCAATGCACTCTGTTCTATGTTCTATGCTGTATGCTCTCTGCTCTGTGGTCTGCTCTACGGTCTCTGTTTTCTGTTCTACGCTCAATGTTCTATGCTCTCTGTGCTCTGCTCTATGCTCTATGCACTATGCTTTCTGTTTGATGCTCTATGTCCGATTTTCTATGTTCTCTGCAATCTGCATTATGCTCTGTGCTCTCTGTTCTATGCTCTCAGTTCCATGCTCTATGCACTCTCTTCAATGTGCTATGGTCTCTGCTCTATGCAGTCTGTTCTATGCTCTCTTTTCTCTTATCTCTGCTCTATGCTCTGTGTTCTATTTTCTGTGTTCTTTGATACCTGTAGAATGTTCTATGCTCTCTGTTCAATGCTCTTTGTTCTATGCTCTCTGTTCCATGCTCTCTGTTCCCTGCTCTGTGTTCTACACTCTCTGTTCCATACTCTCTGTTCTACACTCTCTGTTCCATACTCTCGGTTCTATGGTCTCTGTTCTATGCTCTCTGTTCCATGCTCTCTGTTCTATGCTCTCTGTTCCAGGCTCTCTGTTCTATACTCTCTGTTCTATGCTCACTGTTCTATGCTCTTTGATCTATGCTCTCTGTTCTTTGCTCTCTGTTCCATGCTCTCGGTTCTATAGTTTCTGTTCTATGCTCTATGTTCTATGGTCTCTGTTCTATGGTCTCAGTTCCATGCTCTCTGTTCCATACTCTCTGTTCCATGCTCTCTGTTCTATACTCTTTGTTCTATGCTCTCTGTTCCATGCTCTCTGTTCTATGCTCTCTGTTCTATGCTCTATGTACCATTCTCTCTGTTCTATGCTCTCTGTTCCATGCTCTCTGTTCTATACTCTTTGTTCCATGCTCTCTGTTCCATGCTCTCTGTTCCATGCTCTATGTTCTATGCTGTATGCTCAATGCTTTATGTGTGCCGTTATATGCTCTATGTTCTATGCTCTATGCTCTATATACTCTGTACTATGCTCAATGTTCCATGCTGTATGCTCAATGCACTCTGTTCTATGTTCTATGATGTATGCTGTCTGCTCTGTGATCTGCTCTACGGTGTCTGTTTTCTGTTCTACGCTCAATGTTCTATGCTCTCTGTGCTCTGCTCTATGCACTATGCTTTCTGTTTGATGCTCTATGTTCTATTTTCTATGTTCTCTGCGATCTGCATTATGCTCTGTGCTCTCTGTTCTATGCTCTCAGTTCCATGCTCTATGTACTCTCTTCAATGTGCTATGGTCTCTGCTCTATGCAGTCTGTTCTATGCTCTCTTTTCTCTTATCTCTGCTCTATGCTCTATGTTCTATTTTCTGTGTTCTTTGCTATCTGCAGAATGTTCTATGCTCTTTGTTCTATGCTCTCTGTTCTATACTCTCTGTTCCATGCTCATTGTTCTATGCTCATTGTTCTAAGCTCTCTGTTCCATGCTCTCTGTTCCATGCTCTCTGTTCCATGCTTTCTGTTCTATACTCTCTATTCCATGCTCTCTGTTCCATGCTCTCTGTCCCGTGCTCTCTGTCCCGTGCTCTCTGTCCCGTGCTCTCTGTCCCGTGCTCTCTGTCCCGTGCTCTCTGTTCCATGCTCTATGTTCTATGCTCTATGTTGTATGCTGTATGCTCTATGCTCTATGCATACTGTACTATGCTCTATGTTCTATGCTCTATGCTCTATACACTCTGTACTATGCTCAATGTTCCATGCTGTATGCTCAATGCACTCTGTTCTATGTTCTATGCTGTATGCTCTCTGCTCTGTGGTCTGCTCTACGGTCTCTGTTTTCTGTTCTACGCTCAATGTTCTATGCTCTCTGTGCTCTGCTCTATGCTCTATGCACTATGCTTTCTGTTTGATGCTCTATGTCCGATTTTCTATGTTCTCTGCAATCTGCATTATGCTCTGTGCTCTCTGTTCTATGCTCTCAGTTCCATGCTCTATGCACTCTCTTCAATGTGCTATGGTCTCTGCTCTATGCAGTCTGTTCTATGCTCTCTTTTCTCTTATCTCTGCTCTATGCTCTGTGTTCTATTTTGTGTGTTCTTTGATACCTGTAGAATGTTCTATGCTCTCTGTTCCATGCTCTCTGTTCCATGCTCTCTGTTCTATGCTCTCTGTTCCATGCTCTCTGTTCTATACTCTTTGTTCTATGCTCTCTGTTCCGTGCTCTCTGTTCCATGCTCTCTGTTCTATGCTCTCTGTTCTATGCTCTCTGTTCCATGCTCTCTGTTCCATGCTTTCTGTTCTATACTCTCTGTTCCATGCTCTCTGTTCTATGCCCTCTGTTCTCTGCTTTCTGTTTTATACTCTCTGTCCCGTGCTCTCTGTCCCATGCTCTCTGTTCCATGCTCTATGTTCTATGCCCTCTGTTCTCTGCTTTCTGTTCTATACTCTCTGTTCCATGCTCTCTGTTCCATGCTCTCTGTTCTATGCTCCCTGTTCTGTGCTCTCTGTTCTATGCCCTCTGTTCTATACTCTCTGTTCTATCCTCTCTGTTCTATCCTCTCTGTTCTATGCTCTCTGTTCTATGCTCTCTGTTCTATGCTCTCTGTTGCATGCTCTCTGTTCTATGCTCACTGTTCTATGCTCTCTGTTCCCTGCTCTCTGTTCTATGCTCTCTGTTGCATGCTCTCTGTTCTATACTCTTTGTTCTATGCTCTCTGTTCCATGCTCTCTGTTCTATGCTCTCTGTTCTATGCTCTCTGTTCTATGCTCTCTGTTCCATGCTCTCTGTTCCATGCTCTCTGTTCTATGCTCTCTGTTCTATGCTCTCTGTTCCATGCTCTCTGTTCCATGCTTTCTGTTCTATACTCTCTGTTCCATGCTCTCTGTTCTATGCCCTCTGTTCTATGCCCTCTGTTCTCTGCTTTCTGTTCTATACTCTCTGTCCCGTGCTCTCTGTTCCATGCTCTATGTTCTATGCCCTCTGTTCTCTGCTTTCTGTTCTATACTCTCTGTTCCATGCTCTCTGTTCCATGCTCTCTGTTCCATGCTCCCTGTTCTGTGCTCTCTGTTCTATGCCCTCTGTTCTCTGCTTTCTGTTCTATACTCTCTGTTGTATCCTCTCTGTTGTATCCTCTCTGTTCTATGGTCTCTTTTCTATGCTCTCTGTTCTATGCTCTCTGTTCTATGGTCTCTGTTCGATGCTCTCTGTTCGATGCTCTCTGTTCGATGCTCTCTGTTCGATGCTCTCTGTCCCATGCTCTCTGTTCTATGCTCTATGTTGTATGCTGTATGCTCTATGCTCTATGCATACTGTACTATGCTCTATGTTCTATGCTGTATGTTTTATACACTCTGTACTATGCTCAATGTTCCATGCTGTATGCTCAATGCACTCTGTTCTATGTTCTATGCTGTATGCTCTCTGCTCTGTGGTCTGCTCTACGGTCTCTGTTTTCTGTTCTACGCTCAATGTTCTATGCTCTCTGTGCTCTGCTCTATGCTCTATGCACTATGCTTTCTGTTTGATGCTCTATGTCCGATTTTCTATGTTCTCTGCAATCTGCATTATGCTCTGTGCTCTCTGTTCTATGCTCTCAGTTCCATGCTCTATGCACTCTCTTCAATGTGCTATGGTCTCTGCTCTATGCAGTCTGTTCTATGCTCTCTTTTCTCTTATCTCTGCTCTGTGCTCTGTGTTCTATTTTCTGTGTTCTTTGATACCTGTAGAATGTTCAATGCTCTCTGTTCAATGCTCTTTGTTCTATGCTCTCTGTTCCATGCTCTCTGTTCTACACTCTCTGTTCCATACTCTCTGTTCTACACTCTCTGTTCCATACTCTCGGTTCTATGCTCTCTGTTCCATGCTCTCTGTTCTATGCTCTCTGTTCCAGGCTCTCTGTTCTATACTCTCTGTTCTATGCTCGCTGTTCTATGCTCTTTGATCTATGCTCTCTGTTCTTTGCTCTCTGTTCCATGCTCTCGGTTCTATAGTTTCTGTTCTATGCTCTATGTTCTATGGTCTCTGTTCTATGGTCTCAGTTCCATGCTCTCTGTTCCATACTCTCTGTTCCATGCTCTCTGTTCTATGCTCTCTGTTGCATGCTCTCTGTTCTATACTCTTTGTTCTATGCTCACTGTTCTATGCTCTCTGTTCCATGCTCTCTGTTCTATGCTCTCTGTTCCATACTCTCTGTTCTATGCTCACTGTTCTATGCTCTCTGTTCCATGCTCTCTGTTCTATGCTCTCTGTTGCATGCTCTCTGTTCTATACTCTTTGTTCTATGCTCTCTGTTCCATGCTCTCTGTTCTATGCTCTCTGTTCTATGCTCTATGTACCATTCTCTCTGTTCTATGCTCTCTGTTCCATGCTCTCTGTTCTATACTCTTTGTTCTATGCTCTCTGTTCCATGCTCTCAGTTCCATGCTCTCAGTTCTATGCTCTATGTACCATTCTCTCTGTTCTATGCTCTCTGTTCTATGCTCTCTGGTCCATGCTCTCTGTTCCATACTCTCGGTTCTATGGTCTCTGTTCTATGCTCTCTGTTCCATGCTCTCTGTTCCATGCTCTCTGTTTAGATTAGATTAGATTAGATTAGATTACTTACAGTGTGGAAACAGGCCCTTCGGCCCAACAAGTCCACACCGCCCCGCCGAAGCGTAACCCACCCATACCCCTACATCTACATCTACCCCTTACCTAACACTACGGGCAATTTAGCATGGCCAATTCACCTGACCTGCACATCTTTGGACTGTGGGAGGAAACCGGAGCACCCGGAGGAAACCCACGCAGACACGGGGAGAACGTGCAAACTCCACACAGTCAGTCGCCTGAGGCGGGAATTGAACCCGGGTCTCCGGCGCTGCGAGGCAGCAGTGCTAACCACTGTGCCACCATGCCGCCCATGGTGGCACACTGTTCTATACTCTCTGTTCTATGCTCTCTGTTCTATGCTCTTTGTTCTATGCTCTTTGTTCTATGCTCTCTGTTCCGTGCTCTCTGTTCCATGCTCTCTGTTCTATGCTCTCTGTTCCATGCTCTCTGTTCCATGCTCTCTGTTCCATGCTCTCTGTTCTATGCCCTCTGTTCTCTGCTTTCTGTTTTATACTCTCTGTCCCGTGCTCTCTGTCCCATGCTCTCTGTTCCATGCTCTATGTTCTATGCCCTCTGTTCTCTGCTTTCTGTTCTATACTCTCTGTTCCATGCTCTCTGTTCCATGCTCTCTGTTCCATGCTCTCTGTTCTATGCTCCCTGTTCTGTGCTCTCTGTTCTATGCCCTCTGTTCTATACTCTCTGTTCTATCCTCTCTGTTCTATCCTCTCTGTTCTATGCTCTCTGTTCTATGCTCTCTGTTCTATGCTCTCTGTTCTATGCTCTCTGTTGCATGCTCTCTGTTCTATGCTCACTGTTCTATGCTCTCTGTTCCCTGCTCTCTGTTCTATGCTCTCTGTTGCATGCTCTCTGTTCTATACTCTTTGTTCTATGCTCTCTGTTCCATGCTCTCTGTTCTATGCTCTCTGTTCTATGCTCTCTGTTCTATGCTCTCTGTTCCATGCTCTCTGTTCCATGCTCTCTGTTCTATGCTCTCTGTTCTATGCTCTCTGTTCCATGCTCTCTGTTCCATGCTTTCTGTTCTATACTCTCTGTTCCATGCTCTCTGTTCTATGCCCTCTGTTCTATGCCCTCTGTTCTCTGCTTTCTGTTCTATACTCTCTGTCCCGTGCTCTCTGTTCCATGCTCTATGTTCTATGCCCTCTGTTCTCTGCTTTCTGTTCTATACTCTCTGTTCCATGCTCTCTGTTCCATGCTCTCTGTTCCATGCTCCCTGTTCTGTGCTCTCTGTTCTATGCCCTCTGTTCTCTGCTTTCTGTTCTATACTCTCTGTTGTATCCTCTCTGTTGTATCCTCTCTGTTCTATGGTCTCTGTTCTATGCTCTCTGTTCTATGCTCTCTGTTCTATGGTCTCTGTTCGATGCTCTCTGTTCGATGCTCTCTGTTCGATGCTCTCTGTCCCATGCTCTCTGTTCTATGCTCTATGTTGTATGCTGTATGCTCTATGCTCTATGCATACTGTACTATGCTCTATGTTCTATGCTGTATGTTTTATACACTCTGTACTATGCTCAATGTTCCATGCTGTATGCTCAATGCACTCTGTTCTATGTTCTATGCTGTATGCTCTCTGCTCTGTGGTCTGCTCTACGGTCTCTGTTTTCTGTTCTACGCTCAATGTTCTATGCTCTCTGTGCTCTGCTCTATGCTCTATGCACTATGCTTTCTGTTTGATGCTCTATGTCCGATTTTCTATGTTCTCTGCAATCTGCATTATGCTCTGTGCTCTCTGTTCTATGCTCTCAGTTCCATGCTCTATGCACTCTCTTCAATGTGCTATGGTCTCTGCTCTATGCAGTCTGTTCTATGCTCTCTTTTCTCTTATCTCTGCTCTGTGCTCTGTGTTCTATTTTCTGTGTTCTTTGATACCTGTAGAATGTTCAATGCTCTCTGTTCAATGCTCTTTGTTCTATGCTCTCTGTTCCATGCTCTCTGTTCTCTGCTCTGTGTTCTACACTCTCTGTTCCATACTCTCTGTTCTACACTGTCTGTTCCATACTCTCGGTTCTATGCTCTCTGTTCTATGCTCTCTGTTCCAGGCTCTCTGTTCTATACTCTCTGTTCTATGCTCGCTGTTCTATGCTCTTTGATCTATGCTCTCTGTTCTTTGCTCTCTGTTCCATGCTCTCGGTTCTATAGTTTCTGTTCTATGCTCTATGTTCTATGGTCTCTGTTCTATGGTCTCAGTTCCATGCTCTCTGTTCCATGCTCTCTGTTCTATACTCTTTGTTCTATGCTCTCTGTTCCATGCTCTCTGTTCTATGCTCTCTGTTCTATGCTCTATGTACCATTCTCTCTGTTCTATGCTCTCTGTTCCATGCTCTCTGTTCTATACTCTTTGTTCTATGCTCTCTGTTCCATGCTCTCAGTTCTATGCTCTATGTACCATTCTCTCTGTTCTATGCTCTCTGTTCTATGCTCTCTGTTCTATGCTCTCTGGTCCATGCTCTCTGTTCTATGCTCTCTGTTCCATGCTCTCTGTTTAGATTAGATTAGATTAGATTAGATTACTTACAGTGTGGAAACAGGCCCTTCGGCCCAACAAGTCCACACCGCCCCGCCGAAGCGTAACCCACCCATACCCCTACATCTACATCTACCCCTTACCTAACACTACGGGCAATTTAGCATGGCCAATTCACCTGACCTGCACATCTTTGGACTGTGGGAGGAAACCGGAGCACCCGGAGGAAACCCACGCAGACACGGGGAGAACGTGCAAACTCCACACAGTCAGTCGCCTGAGGCGGGAATTGAACCCGGGTCTCCGGCGCTGCGAGGCAGCAGTGCTAACCACTGTGCCACCATGCCGCCCATGGTGGCACACTGTTCTATACTCTCTGTTCTATGCTCTCTGTTCTATGCTCTTTGTTCTATGCTCTTTGTTCTATGCTCTCTGTTCCATGCTCTCTGTTCCATACTCTCTGTTCTATGCTCTCTGTTCCATGCTCTATGTTCTATGCTCTCTGTTCTCTGCTTTCTGTTCTATACTCTCTGTTCCATGCTCTCTGTTCCATGCTCTCTGTTCCATGCTCTCTGTTCTATGCCCTCTGTTCTATGCCCTCTGTTCTCTGCTTTCTGTTCTATACTCTCTGTCCCGTGCTCTCTGTTCCATGCTCTCTGTTCCATGCTCTCTGTTCCATGCTCTATGTTCTATGCTCTCTGTTCCATGCTCTCTGTTCCATGCTCTCTGTTCCATGCTCTCTGTTCTCTGCTTTCTGTTCTATGCTCCCTGTTCTGTGCTCTTTGTTCTATGCCCTCTGTTCTCTGCTTTCTGTTCTATACTCTCTGTTCTATCCTCTCTGTTCTATGCTCTCTGTTCTATGCTCTCTGTTGCATGCTCTCTGTTCTATGCTCTCTGTTCTATGCTCACTGTTCTATGCTCTCTGTTCCCTGCTCTCTGTTCTATGCTCTCTGTTCCATGCTCTCTGTTCTATGCCCTCTGTTCTATGCCCTCTGTTCTCTGCTTTCTGTTCTATACTCTCTGTTCCATGCTCTCTGTTCCATGCTCTCTGTTCCATGCTCTCTGTTCCATGCTCTCTGTTCCATGATCTCTGTTCTATGCTCCCTGTTCTGTGCTCTCTGTTCTATGCCCTCTGTTCTCTGCTTTCTGTTCTATACTCTCTGTTCTATCCTCTCTGTTCCCTGCTCCCTGTTCTATGCTCTCTGTTCCATGCTCTCTGTTCCATGCTCTCTGTTCCATGCTCTCTGTTGCATGCACACTGTTCTATGCTCTCTGTTCCCTGCTCTCTGTTGCATGCTCTCTGTTCTATACTCTTTGTTCTATGCTCTCTGTTCCATGCTCTCTGGTCCATGCTCTCTGTTCTATGCTCTTTGTTCTATGCTCTCTGTTCTATAATCTCTGTTCCATGCTCTCTGTTCTATGGTCTCTGTTCTATGCTCACTGTTCCATGCTCTCTGGTCCATGCTCTCTGTGCCATGCTCTCTGTTCCAAACTCTTTGTTCTACACTCTCTGTTCCATACTCTCGGTTCTATAGTATCTGTTCTATGCTCTCTGTTCTATGCTCTCTGTTCTATGCTCTCTGTTCTATGCTCTATGTTCTATGGTCTCAGTTCCATGCTCTCTGTTCCATGCTCTCTGTACCATTCTCTCTGTTCTATGCTCTCTGTTCTATGCTCTCTGGTCCATGCTCTCTGTTCTACACTCTCTGTTCCATACTCTCGGTTCTATAGTATCTGTTCTATGCTCTCTGTTCCATGCTCTCTGTTCTATACTCTCTGTTCTATGCTCTCTGTTCTATGCTCTTTGTTCTATGCTCTTTGTTCTATGCTCTCTGTTCTTTGCTCTCTGTTCCATACTCTCTGTTCTATACTCTCTGTTCCATGCTCTCTGTTCCATGCTCTCTGTTCTATGCCCTCTGTTCTATGCCCTCTGTTCTCTGCTTTCTGTTTTATACTCTCTGTCCCGTGGTCTCTGTCCCATGCTCTCTGTTCCATGCTCTATGTTCTATGCCCTCTGTTCTCTGCTTTCTGTTCTATAATCTCTGTTCCATGTTCTCTGTTCTATGCTCTCTGTTCTATGGTCTCTGTTCTATGCTCACTGTTCTATGCTCTCTGGTCCATGCTCTCTGTGCCATGCTCTCTGTGCCATGCTCTCTGTTCTATACTCTTTGTTCTATACTCTTTGTTCTATGCTCTCTGTTCCATGCTCTCTGTTCCATGCTCTCTGTTCCATGCTCTCTGTTCTATGGTCTCAGTTCCATGCTCTCTGTTCCATGCTCTCTGTACCATTCTCTCTGTTCTATGCTCTCTGTTCTATCCTCTCTGGTCCATGCTCTCTGTTCCATGCTCTCTGTTCCATACTCTCTGTTCTACACTCTCTGTTCCATACTCTCGGTTCTATAGTATCTGTTCTATGCTATCTGTTCCATGTTCTCTGTTCTATGCTCTCTGTTCTATGCTCTCTGTTCTATGCTCTCTGTTCCATGCTCTCTGTTCCATGCTCTCTGTTCCATGCTCTCTGTTCTATGCTCTCTTTTCCATGCTCTCTGTTCCATGCTTTCTGTTCTATACTCTCTGTTCCCTGCTCCCTGTTCTATGCCCTCTGTTCTATGCCCTCTGTTCTCTGCTTTCTGTTCTATACTCTCTGTCCCGTGCTCTCTGTTCCATGCTCTATGTTCTATGCCCTCTGTTCTCTGCTTTCTGTTCTATACTCTCTGTTCCATGCTCTCTGTTCCATGCTCTCTCTTCCATGATCTCTGTTCTATGCTCCCTGTTCTGTGCTCTCTGTTCTATGCCCTCTGTTCTCTGCTTTCTGTTCTATACTCTCTGTTGTATCCTCTCTGTTCTATGCTCTCTGTTGCATGCTCTCTGTTCTATGGTCTCTGTTCGATGCTCTCTGTTCGATGCTCTCTGTTCCATGCTCTCTGTTCCATGCTCTCTGTTCCATACTCTCTGTTCCATGCTCTCTGTTCCATGCTCTCTGTCCCATGCTCTCTGTTCTATGCTCTATGTTGTATGCTGTATGCTCTATGCTCTATGCATACTGTACTATGCTCTATGTTCTATGCTGTATGCTTTATACACTCTGTACTATGCTCAATGTCCCATGCTGTATGCTCAATGCACTCTGTTCTATGTTCTATGCTGTATGCTCTCTGCTCTGTGGTCTGCTCTACGGTCTCTGTTTTCTGTTCTACGCTCAATGTTCTATGCTCTCTGTGCTCTGCTCTATGCTCTATGCACTATGCTTTCTGTTTGATGCTCTATGTCCGATTTTCTATGTTCTCTGCAATCTGCATTATGCTCTGTGCTCTCTGTTCTATGCTCTCAGTTCCATGCTCTATGCACTCTCTTCAATGTGCTATGGTCTCTGCTCTATGCAGTCTGTTCTATGCTCTCTTTTCTCTTATCTCTGCTCTATGCTCTGTGTTCTATTTTGTGTGTTCTTTGATACCTGTAGAATGTTCTATGCTCTCTGTTCAATGCTCTTTGTTCTATGCTCTCTGTTCCATGCTCTCTGTTCCATGCTCTCTGTTCCATGCTCTCTGTTGCATGCTCTCTGTTCCATGCTCTCTGTTCTATGGTCTCTGGTCCATGCTCTCTGTTCTATGCTCTTTGTTCTATGCTCTCTGTTCCATGCTCTCTGTTCCATGCTCTCTGTTCTATGCTCTCTGTTCTATGCTCACTGTTCTATGCTCTCTGGTCCATGCTCTCTGTGCCATGCTCTCTGTTCCATACTCTTTGTTCTACACTCTCTGTTCCATACTCTCGGTTCTATAGTATCTGTTCTATGCTCTCTGTTCTATGCTCTATGTTCTATGGTTTCAGTTCCATGCTCTCTGTTCCATGCTCTCTGTACCATTCTCTCTGTTCTATGCTCTCTGTTCTATGCTCTCTGGTCCATGCTCTCTGTTCCATGCTCTCTGTACCATTCTCTCTGTTCTATGCTCTCTGTTCTATGCTCTCTGGTCCATGCTCTCTGTTCCATGCTCTCTGTTCCATACTCTCTGTTCTATAGTATCTGTTCTATGCTCTCTGTTCCATGCTCTCTGTTCTATACTCTCTGTTCTATGCTCTCTGTTCTATGCTCTTTGTTCTATGCTCTTTGTTCTATGCTCTCTGTTCTTTGCTCTCTGGTCCATGCTCTCTGTTCTATGCTCTCTGTTCCATGCTCTCTGTTCCATGCTCTCTGTTCCATGCTCTCTGTTCTTTACTCTCTGTTCCATGCTCTCTGTTCTATGCCCTCTGTTCTATGCCCTCTGTTCTCTGCTTTCTGTTTTATACTCTCTGTCCCGTGGTCTCTGTCCCATGCTCTCTGTTCCATGCTCTATGTTTTATGCCCTCTGTACTCTGCTTTCTGTTCTATACTCTCTGTTCCATGCTCTCTGTTCCATGCTCTCTGTTCCATGATCTCTGTTCTATGCTCCCTGTTCTGTGCTCTCTGTTCTATGCCCTCTGTTCTCTGCTTTCTGTTCTATACTCTCTGTTCTATCCTCTCTGTTCTATGCTCTCTGTTCTATGCTCTCTGTTGCATGCTCACTGTTCTATGCTCACTGTTCTATGCTCTCTGTTCCCTGCTCTCTGTTCTATGCTCTCTGTTGCATGCTCTCTGTTCTATACTCTTTGTTCTATGCTCTCTGTTCCATGCTCTCTGTTCCATGCTCTCTGTTCCATGCTCTCTGTTCTATGCTCTCTGTTCCATGCTCTCTGTTCTATACTCTTTGTTCTATGCTCTCTGTTCCGTGCTCTCTGTTCTATGCTCTCTGTTCTATTCTCTCTGTTCTATGCTCTTTGTTCTATGCTCTCTGTTCCATGCTCTCTGTTCCATGCTTTCTGTTCTATACTCTCTGTTCCATGCTCTCTGTTCTATGCCCTCTGTTCTATGCCCTCTGTTCTATGCCCTCTGTTCTCTGCTTTCTGTTCTATACTCTCTGTCCCGTGCTCTCTGTCCCGTGTTTTCTGTCCCATGCTCTCTGTTCCATGCTCTATGTTCTATGCCCTCTGTTCTCTGCTTTCTGTTCTATACTCTCTGTTCCATGCTCTCTGTTCCATGCTCTCTGTTCCATGCTCTCTGTTCCATGCTCTCTGTTCTATGCCCTCTGTTCTCTGCTTTCTGTTCTATACTCTCTGTTGTATCCTCTCTGTTCTATGCTCTCTGTTGCATGCTCTCTGTTGCATGGTCTCTGTTCTATGCTCTCTGTTCGATGCTCTCTGTTCGATGCTCTCTGTTCCATGCTCTCTGTTCCATGCACTCTGTTCCATACTCTCTGTTCCATGCTCTCTGTCCCATGCTCTCTGTTCTATGCTCTATGTTGTATGCTGTATGCTCTATGCTCTATGCATACTGTACTATGCTCTATGTTCTATGCTGTATGCTTTATACAATCTGTACTATGCTCAATGTTCCATGCTGTATGCTCAATGCACTCTGTTCTATGTTCTATGCTGTATGCTCTCTGCTCTGTGGTCTGCTCTACGGTCTCTGTTTTCTGTTCTACGCTCAATGTTCTATGCTCTCTGTGCTCTGCTCTATGCTCTATGCACTTTGCTTTCTGTTTGATGCTCTATGTCCGATTTTCTATGTTCTCTGCAATCTGCATTATGCTCTGTGCTCTCTGTTCTATGCTCTCAGTTCCATGCTCTATGCACTCTCTTCAATGTGCTATGGTCTCTGCTCTATGCAGTCTGTTCTATGCTCTCTTTTCTCTTATCTCTGCTCTATGCTCTGTGTTCTATTTTCTGTGTTCTTTGATACCTGTAGAATGTTCTATGCTCTCTATTCAATGCTCTTTGTTCTATGCTCTCTGTTCCATGCTCTCTGTTCCATGCTCTCTGTTCCATGCTCTCTGTTGCATGCTCTCTGTTCCATGCTCTCTGTTCTATGGTCTCTGCTCCATGCTCTCTGTTCTATGCTCTTTGTTCTATGCTCTCTGTTCTATAATCTCTGTTCCATGCTCTCTGTTCTATGCTCTCTGTTCTATGCTCACTGTTCTATGCTCTCTGGTCCATGCTCTCTGTGCCATGCTCTCTGTTCAATACTCTTTGTTCTACACTCTCTGTTCCATACTCTCGGTTCTATAGTATCTGTTCTATGCTCTCTGTTCTATGCTCTATGTTCTATGGTCTCAGTTCCATGCTCTCTGTTCCATGCTCTCTGTACCATTCTCTCTGTTCTATGCTCTCTGTTCTATGCTCTCTGGTCCATGCTCTCTGTTCCATGCTCTCTGTACCATTCTCTCTGTTCTATGCTCTCTGTTCTATGCTCTCTGGTCCATGCTCTCTGTTCCATGCTCTCTGTTCCATACTCTCTGTTCTATAGTATCTGTTCTATGCTCTCTGTTCCATGCTCTCTGTTCTATACTCTCTGTTCTATGCTCTCTGTTCTATGCTCTTTGTTCTATGCTCTTTGTTCTATGCTCTCTGTTCTTTGCTCTCTGGTCCATGCTCTCTGTTCTATGCTCTCTGTTCCATGCTCTCTGTTCCATGCTCTCTGTTCCATGCTCTCTGTTCTTTACTCTCTGTTCCATGCTCTCTGTTCTATGCCCTCTGTTCTATGCCCTCTGTTCTCTGCTTTCTGTTTTATACTCTCTGTCCCGTGGTCTCTGTCCCATGCTCTCTGTTCCATGCTCTATGTTCTATGCTCTCTGTTCTCTGCTTTCTGTTCTATACTCTCTGTTCCATGCTCTCTGTTCCATGCTCTCTGTTCCATGCTCTCTGTTCTATGCCCTCTGTTCTATGCCCTCTGTTCTCTGCTTTCTGTTCTATACTCTCTGTCCCGTGCTCTCTGTTCCATGCTCTCTGTTCCATGCTCTCTGTTCCATGCTCTATGTTCTATGCTCTCTGTTCCATGCTCTCTGTTCCATGCTCTCTGTTCTCTGCTTTCTGTTCTATGCTCCCTGTTCTGTGCTCTTTGTTCTATGCCCTCTGTTCTCTGCTTTCTGTTCTATACTCTCTGTTCTATCCTCTCTGTTCTATGCTCTCTGTTCTATGCTCTCTGTTCTATGCTCTCTGTTGCATGCTCTCTGTTCTATGCTCTCTGTTCTATGCTCACTGTTCTATGCTCTCTGTTCCCTGCTCTCTGTTCTATGCTCTCTGTTCCATGCTCTCTGTTCTATGCCCTCTGTTCTATGCCCTCTGTTCTCTGCTTTCTGTTCTATACTCTCTGTTCCATGCTCTCTGTTCCATGCTCTCTGTTCCATGCTCTCTGTTCCATGCTCTCTGTTCCATGATCTCTGTTCTATGCTCCCTGTTCTGTGCTCTCTGTTCTATGCCCTCTGTTCTCTGCTTTCTGTTCTATACTCTCTGTTCTATCCTCTCTGTTCCCTGCTCCCTGTTCTATGCTCTCTGTTCCATGCTCTCTGTTCCATGCTCTCTGTTCCATGCTCTCTGTTGCATGCACACTGTTCTATGCTCTCTGTTCCCTGCTCTCTGTTGCATGCTCTCTGTTCTATACTCTTTGTTCTATGCTCTCTGTTCCATGCTCTCTGGTCCATGCTCTCTGTTCTATGCTCTTTGTTCTATGCTCTCTGTTCTATAATCTCTGTTCCATGCTCTCTGTTCTATGGTCTCTGTTCTATGCTCACTGTTCCATGCTCTCTGGTCCATGCTCTCTGTGCCATGCTCTCTGTTCCAAACTCTTTGTTCTACACTCTCTGTTCCATACTCTCGGTTCTATAGTATCTGTTCTATGCTCTCTGTTCTATGCTCTCTGTTCTATGCTCTCTGTTCTATGCTCTATGTTCTATGGTCTCAGTTCCATGCTCTCTGTTCCATGCTCTCTGTACCATTCTCTCTGTTCTATGCTCTCTGTTCTATGCTCTCTGGTCCATGCTCTCTGTTCTACACTCTCTGTTCCATACTCTCGGTTCTATAGTATCTGTTCTATGCTCTCTGTTCCATGCTCTCTGTTCTATACTCTCTGTTCTATGCTCTCTGTTCTATGCTCTTTGTTCTATGCTCTTTGTTCTATGCTCTCTGTTCTTTGCTCTCTGTTCCATACTCTCTGTTCTATACTCTCTGTTCCATGCTCTCTGTTCCATGCTCTCTGTTCTATGCCCTCTGTTCTATGCCCTCTGTTCTCTGCTTTCTGTTTTATACTCTCTGTCCCGTGGTCTCTGTCCCATGCTCTCTGTTCCATGCTCTATGTTCTATGCCCTCTGTTCTCTGCTTTCTGTTCTATAATCTCTGTTCCATGTTCTCTGTTCTATGCTCTCTGTTCTATGGTCTCTGTTCTATGCTCACTGTTCTATGCTCTCTGGTCCATGCTCTCTGTGCCATGCTCTCTGTGCCATGCTCTCTGTTCTATACTCTTTGTTCTATACTCTTTGTTCTATGCTCTCTGTTCCATGCTCTCTGTTCCATGCTCTCTGTTCCATGCTCTCTGTTCTATGGTCTCAGTTCCATGCTCTCTGTTCCATGCTCTCTGTACCATTCTCTCTGTTCTATGCTCTCTGTTCTATCCTCTCTGGTCCATGCTCTCTGTTCCATGCTCTCTGTTCCATACTCTCTGTTCTACACTCTCTGTTCCATACTCTCGGTTCTATAGTATCTGTTCTATGCTATCTGTTCCATGTTCTCTGTTCTATGCTCTCTGTTCTATGCTCTCTGTTCTATGCTCTCTGTTCCATGCTCTCTGTTCCATGCTCTCTGTTCCATGCTCTCTGTTCTATGCTCTCTTTTCCATGCTCTCTGTTCCATGCTTTCTGTTCTATACTCTCTGTTCCCTGCTCCCTGTTCTATGCCCTCTGTTCTATGCCCTCTGTTCTCTGCTTTCTGTTCTATACTCTCTGTCCCGTGCTCTCTGTTCCATGCTCTATGTTCTATGCCCTCTGTTCTCTGCTTTCTGTTCTATACTCTCTGTTCCATGCTCTCTGTTCCATGCTCTCTCTTCCATGATCTCTGTTCTATGCTCCCTGTTCTGTGCTCTCTGTTCTATGCCCTCTGTTCTCTGCTTTCTGTTCTATACTCTCTGTTGTATCCTCTCTGTTCTATGCTCTCTGTTGCATGCTCTCTGTTCTATGGTCTCTGTTCGATGCTCTCTGTTCGATGCTCTCTGTTCCATGCTCTCTGTTCCATGCTCTCTGTTCCATACTCTCTGTTCCATGCTCTCTGTTCCATGCTCTCTGTCCCATGCTCTCTGTTCTATGCTCTATGTTGTATGCTGTATGCTCTATGCTCTATGCATACTGTACTATGCTCTATGTTCTATGCTGTATGCTTTATACACTCTGTACTATGCTCAATGTCCCATGCTGTATGCTCAATGCACTCTGTTCTATGTTCTATGCTGTATGCTCTCTGCTCTGTGGTCTGCTCTACGGTCTCTGTTTTCTGTTCTACGCTCAATGTTCTATGCTCTCTGTGCTCTGCTCTATGCTCTATGCACTATGCTTTCTGTTTGATGCTCTATGTCCGATTTTCTATGTTCTCTGCAATCTGCATTATGCTCTGTGCTCTCTGTTCTATGCTCTCAGTTCCATGCTCTATGCACTCTCTTCAATGTGCTATGGTCTCTGCTCTATGCAGTCTGTTCTATGCTCTCTTTTCTCTTATCTCTGCTCTATGCTCTGTGTTCTATTTTCTGTGTTCTTTGATACCTGTAGAATGTTCTATGCTCTCTGTTCAATGCTCTTTGTTCTATGCTCTCTGTTCCATGCTCTCTGTTCCATGCTCTCTGTTCCATGCTCTCTGTTGCATGCTCTCTGTTCCATGCTCTCTGTTCTATGGTCTCTGGTCCATGCTCTCTGTTCTATGCTCTTTGTTCTATGCTCTCTGTTCCATGCTCTCTGTTCCATGCTCTCTGTTCTATGCTCTCTGTTCTATGCTCACTGTTCTATGCTCTCTGGTCCATGCTCTCTGTGCCATGCTCTCTGTTCCATACTCTTTGTTCTACACTCTCTGTTCCATACTCTCGGTTCTATAGTATCTGTTCTATGCTCTCTGTTCTATGCTCTATGTTCTATGGTTTCAGTTCCATGCTCTCTGTTCCATGCTCTCTGTACCATTCTCTCTGTTCTATGCTCTCTGTTCTATGCTCTCTGGTCCATGCTCTCTGTTCCATGCTCTCTGTACCATTCTCTCTGTTCTATGCTCTCTGTTCTATGCTCTCTGGTCCATGCTCTCTGTTCCATGCTCTCTGTTCCATACTCTCTGTTCTATAGTATCTGTTCTATGCTCTCTGTTCCATGCTCTCTGTTCTATACTCTCTGTTCTATGCTCTCTGTTCTATGCTCTTTGTTCTATGCTCTTTGTTCTATGCTCTCTGTTCTTTGCTCTCTGGTCCATGCTCTCTGTTCTATGCTCTCTGTTCCATGCTCTCTGTTCCATGCTCTCTGTTCCATGCTCTCTGTTCTTTACTCTCTGTTCCATGCTCTCTGTTCTATGCCCTCTGTTCTATGCCCTCTGTTCTCTGCTTTCTGTTTTATACTCTCTGTCCCGTGGTCTCTGTCCCATGCTCTCTGTTCCATGCTCTATGTTTTATGCCCTCTGTACTCTGCTTTCTGTTCTATACTCTCTGTTCCATGCTCTCTGTTCCATGCTCTCTGTTCCATGATCTCTGTTCTATGCTCCCTGTTCTGTGCTCTCTGTTCTATGCCCTCTGTTCTCTGCTTTCTGTTCTATACTCTCTGTTCTATCCTCTCTGTTCTATGCTCTCTGTTCTATGCTCTCTGTTGCATGCTCACTGTTCTATGCTCACTGTTCTATGCTCTCTGTTCCCTGCTCTCTGTTCTATGCTCTCTGTTGCATGCTCTCTGTTCTATACTCTTTGTTCTATGCTCTCTGTTCCATGCTCTCTGTTCCATGCTCTCTGTTCCATGCTCTCTGTTCTATGCTCTCTGTTCCATGCTCTCTGTTCTATACTCTTTGTTCTATGCTCTCTGTTCCGTGCTCTCTGTTCTATGCTCTCTGTTCTATTCTCTCTGTTCTATGCTCTTTGTTCTATGCTCTCTGTTCCATGCTCTCTGTTCCATGCTTTCTGTTCTATACTCTCTGTTCCATGCTCTCTGTTCTATGCCCTCTGTTCTATGCCCTCTGTTCTATGCCCTCTGTTCTCTGCTTTCTGTTCTATACTCTCTGTCCCGTGCTCTCTGTCCCGTGTTTTCTGTCCCATGCTCTCTGTTCCATGCTCTATGTTCTATGCCCTCTGTTCTCTGCTTTCTGTTCTATACTCTCTGTTCCATGCTCTCTGTTCCATGCTCTCTGTTCCATGCTCTCTGTTCTATGCCCTCTGTTCTCTGCTTTCTGTTCTATACTCTCTGTTGTATCCTCTCTGTTCTATGCTCTCTGTTGCATGCTCTCTGTTGCATGGTCTCTGTTCTATGCTCTCTGTTCGATGCTCTCTGTTCGATGCTCTCTGTTCCATGCTCTCTGTTCCATGCACTCTGTTCCATACTCTCTGTTCCATGCTCTCTGTCCCATGCTCTCTGTTCTATGCTCTATGTTGTATGCTGTATGCTCTATGCTCTATGCATACTGTACTATGCTCTATGTTCTATGCTGTATGCTTTATACAATCTGTACTATGCTCAATGTTCCATGCTGTATGCTCAATGCACTCTGTTCTATGTTCTATGCTGTATGCTCTCTGCTCTGTGGTCTGCTCTACGGTCTCTGTTTTCTGTTCTACGCTCAATGTTCTATGCTCTCTGTGCTCTGCTCTATGCTCTATGCACTTTGCTTTCTGTTTGATGCTCTATGTCCGATTTTCTATGTTCTCTGCAATCTGCATTATGCTCTGTGCTCTCTGTTCTATGCTCTCAGTTCCATGCTCTATGCACTCTCTTCAATGTGCTATGGTCTCTGCTCTATGCAGTCTGTTCTATGCTCTCTTTTCTCTTATCTCTGCTCTATGCTCTGTGTTCTATTTTCTGTGTTCTTTGATACCTGTAGAATGTTCTATGCTCTCTATTCAATGCTCTTTGTTCTATGCTCTCTGTTCCATGCTCTCTGTTCCATGCTCTCTGTTCCATGCTCTCTGTTGCATGCTCTCTGTTCCATGCTCTCTGTTCTATGGTCTCTGCTCCATGCTCTCTGTTCTATGCTCTTTGTTCTATGCTCTCTGTTCTATAATCTCTGTTCCATGCTCTCTGTTCTATGCTCTCTGTTCTATGCTCACTGTTCTATGCTCTCTGGTCCATGCTCTCTGTGCCATGCTCTCTGTTCAATACTCTTTGTTCTACACTCTCTGTTCCATACTCTCGGTTCTATAGTATCTGTTCTATGCTCTCTGTTCTATGCTCTATGTTCTATGGTCTCAGTTCCATGCTCTCTGTTCCATGCTCTCTGTACCATTCTCTCTGTTCTATGCTCTCTGTTCTATGCTCTCTGGTCCATGCTCTCTGTTCCATGCTCTCTGTACCATTCTCTCTGTTCTATGCTCTCTGTTCTATGCTCTCTGGTCCATGCTCTCTGTTCCATGCTCTCTGTTCCATACTCTCTGTTCTATAGTATCTGTTCTATGCTCTCTGTTCCATGCTCTCTGTTCTATACTCTCTGTTCTATGCTCTCTGTTCTATGCTCTTTGTTCTATGCTCTTTGTTCTATGCTCTCTGTTCTTTGCTCTCTGGTCCATGCTCTCTGTTCTATGCTCTCTGTTCCATGCTCTCTGTTCCATGCTCTCTGTTCCATGCTCTCTGTTCTTTACTCTCTGTTCCATGCTCTCTGTTCTATGCCCTCTGTTCTATGCCCTCTGTTCTCTGCTTTCTGTTTTATACTCTCTGTCCCGTGGTCTCTGTCCCATGCTCTCTGTTCCATGCTCTATGTTCTATGCCCTCTGTACTCTGCTTTCTGTTCTATACTCTCTGTTCCATGCTCTCTGTTCCATGCTCTCTGTTCCATGATCTCTGTTCTATGCTCCCTGTTCTGTGATCTCTGTTCTATGCCCTCTGTTCTCTGCTTTCTGTTCTATACTCTCTGTTCTATGCTCTCTGTTCTATGCTCTCTGTTCTATGCTCTCTGTTGCATGCTCACTGTTCTATGCTCACTGTTCTATGCTCTCTGTTCCCTGCTCTCTGTTCTATGCTCTCTGTTGCATGCTCTCTGTTCTATGCTCTCTGTTCCATGCTCTCTGTTCCATGCTCTCTGTTCCATGCTCTCTGTTCTATGCTCTCTGTTCCATGCTCTCTGTTCTATACTCTTTGTTCTATGCTCTCTGTTCCGTGCTCTCTGTTCTATGCTCTCTGTTCTATTCTCTCTGTTCTATGCTCTCTGTTCTATGCTCTCTGTTCTATGCTCTCTGTTCCATGCTCTCTGTTCCATGCTTTCTGTTCTATACTCTCTGTTCCATGCTCTCTGTTCTATGCCCTCTGTTCTATGCCCTCTGTTCTATGCCCTCTGTTCTCTGCTTTCTGTTCTATACTCTCTGTCCCGTGCTCTCTGTCCCGTGTTTTCTGTCCCATGCTCTCTGTTCCATGCTCTATGTTCTATGCCCTCTGTTCTCTGCTTTCTGTTCTATACTCTCTGTTCCATGCTCTCTGTTCCATGCTCTCTGTTCCATGCTCTCTGTTCTATGCCCTCTGTTCTCTGCTTTCTGTTCTATACTCTCTGTTGTATCCTCTCTGTTCTATGCTCTCTGTTGCATGCTCTCTGTTGCATGGTCTCTGTTCTATGCTCTCTGTTCGATGCTCTCTGTTCGATGCTCTCTGTTCCATGCTCTCTGTTCCATGCACTCTGTTCCATACTCTCAGTTCCATACTCTCTGCTCCATGCTCTCTGTTCCATGCTCTCTGTCCCATGCTCTCTGTTCTATGCTCTATGTTGTATGCTGTATGCTCTATGCTCTATGCATACTGTACTATGCTCTATGTTCTATGCTGTATGCTTTATACAATCTGTACTATGCTCAATGTTCCATGCTGTATGCTCAATGCACTCTGTTCTATGTTCTATGCTGTATGCTCTCTGCTCTGTGGTCTGCTCTACGGTCTCTGTTTTCTGTTCTACGCTCAATGTTCTATGCTCTCTGTGCTCTGCTCTATGCTCTATGCACTATGCTTTCTGTTTGATGCTCTATGTCCGATTTTCTATGTTCTCTGCAATCTGCATTATGCTCTGTGCTCTCTGTTCTATGCTCTCAGTTCCATGCTCTATGCACTCTCTTCAATGTGCTATGGTCTCTGCTCTATGCAGTCTGTTCTATGCTCTCTTTTCTCTTATCTCTGCTCTATGCTCTGTGTTCTATTTTCTGTGTTCTTTGATACCTGTAGAATGTTCTATGCTCTCTGTTCAATGCTCTTTGTTCTATGCTCTCTGTTCCATGCTCTCTGTTCCATGCTCTCTGTTCCATGCTCTCTGTTGCATGCTCTCTGTTCCATGCTCTCTGTTCTATGGTCTCTGGTCCATGCTCTCTGTTCTATGCTCTTTGTTCTATGCTCTCTGTTCCATGCTCTCTGTTCCATGCTCTCTGTTCTATGCTCTCTGTTCTATGCTCACTGTTCTATGCTCTCTGGTCCATGCTCTCTGTGCCATGCTCTCTGTTCCATACTCTTTGTTCTACACTCTCTGTTCCATACTCTCGGTTCTATAGTATCTGTTCTATGCTCTCTGTTCTATGCTCTATGTTCTATGGTTTCAGTTCCATGCTCTCTGTTCCATGCTCTCTGTACCATTCTCTCTGTTCTATGCTCTCTGTTCTATGCTCTCTGGTCCATGCTCTCTGTTCCATGCTCTCTGTACCATTCTCTCTGTTCTATGCTCTCTGTTCTATGCTCTCTGGTCCATGCTCTCTGTTCCATGCTCTCTGTTCCATACTCTCTGTTCTATAGTATCTGTTCTATGCTCTCTGTTCCATGCTCTCTGTTCTATACTCTCTGTTCTATGCTCTCTGTTCTATGCTCTTTGTTCTATGCTCTTTGTTCTATGCTCTCTGTTCTTTGCTCTCTGGTCCATGCTCTCTGTTCTATGCTCTCTGTTCCATGCTCTCTGTTCCATGCTCTCTGTTCCATGCTCTCTGTTCTTTACTCTCTGTTCCATGCTCTCTGTTCTATGCCCTCTGTTCTATGCCCTCTGTTCTCTGCTTTCTGTTTTATACTCTCTGTCCCGTGGTCTCTGTCCCATGCTCTCTGTTCCATGCTCTATGTTTTATGCCCTCTGTACTCTGCTTTCTGTTCTATACTCTCTGTTCCATGCTCTCTGTTCCATGCTCTCTGTTCCATGATCTCTGTTCTATGCTCCCTGTTCTGTGCTCTCTGTTCTATGCCCTCTGTTCTCTGCTTTCTGTTCTATACTCTCTGTTCTATCCTCTCTGTTCTATGCTCTCTGTTCTATGCTCTCTGTTGCATGCTCACTGTTCTATGCTCACTGTTCTATGCTCTCTGTTCCCTGCTCTCTGTTCTATGCTCTCTGTTGCATGCTCTCTGTTCTATACTCTTTGTTCTATGCTCTCTGTTCCATGCTCTCTGTTCCATGCTCTCTGTTCCATGCTCTCTGTTCTATGCTCTCTGTTCCATGCTCTCTGTTCTATACTCTTTGTTCTATGCTCTCTGTTCCGTGCTCTCTGTTCTATGCTCTCTGTTCTATTCTCTCTGTTCTATGCTCTTTGTTCTATGCTCTCTGTTCCATGCTCTCTGTTCCATGCTTTCTGTTCTATACTCTCTGTTCCATGCTCTCTGTTCTATGCCCTCTGTTCTATGCCCTCTGTTCTATGCCCTCTGTTCTCTGCTTTCTGTTCTATACTCTCTGTCCCGTGCTCTCTGTCCCGTGTTTTCTGTCCCATGCTCTCTGTTCCATGCTCTATGTTCTATGCCCTCTGTTCTCTGCTTTCTGTTCTATACTCTCTGTTCCATGCTCTCTGTTCCATGCTCTCTGTTCCATGCTCTCTGTTCTATGCCCTCTGTTCTCTGCTTTCTGTTCTATACTCTCTGTTGTATCCTCTCTGTTCTATGCTCTCTGTTGCATGCTCTCTGTTGCATGGTCTCTGTTCTATGCTCTCTGTTCGATGCTCTCTGTTCGATGCTCTCTGTTCCATGCTCTCTGTTCCATGCACTCTGTTCCATACTCTCTGTTCCATGCTCTCTGTCCCATGCTCTCTGTTCTATGCTCTATGTTGTATGCTGTATGCTCTATGCTCTATGCATACTGTACTATGCTCTATGTTCTATGCTGTATGCTTTATACAATCTGTACTATGCTCAATGTTCCATGCTGTATGCTCAATGCACTCTGTTCTATGTTCTATGCTGTATGCTCTCTGCTCTGTGGTCTGCTCTACGGTCTCTGTTTTCTGTTCTACGCTCAATGTTCTATGCTCTCTGTGCTCTGCTCTATGCTCTATGCACTTTGCTTTCTGTTTGATGCTCTATGTCCGATTTTCTATGTTCTCTGCAATCTGCATTATGCTCTGTGCTCTCTGTTCTATGCTCTCAGTTCCATGCTCTATGCACTCTCTTCAATGTGCTATGGTCTCTGCTCTATGCAGTCTGTTCTATGCTCTCTTTTCTCTTATCTCTGCTCTATGCTCTGTGTTCTATTTTCTGTGTTCTTTGATACCTGTAGAATGTTCTATGCTCTCTATTCAATGCTCTTTGTTCTATGCTCTCTGTTCCATGCTCTCTGTTCCATGCTCTCTGTTCCATGCTCTCTGTTGCATGCTCTCTGTTCCATGCTCTCTGTTCTATGGTCTCTGCTCCATGCTCTCTGTTCTATGCTCTTTGTTCTATGCTCTCTGTTCTATAATCTCTGTTCCATGCTCTCTGTTCTATGCTCTCTGTTCTATGCTCACTGTTCTATGCTCTCTGGTCCATGCTCTCTGTGCCATGCTCTCTGTTCAATACTCTTTGTTCTACACTCTCTGTTCCATACTCTCGGTTCTATAGTATCTGTTCTATGCTCTCTGTTCTATGCTCTATGTTCTATGGTCTCAGTTCCATGCTCTCTGTTCCATGCTCTCTGTACCATTCTCTCTGTTCTATGCTCTCTGTTCTATGCTCTCTGGTCCATGCTCTCTGTTCCATGCTCTCTGTACCATTCTCTCTGTTCTATGCTCTCTGTTCTATGCTCTCTGGTCCATGCTCTCTGTTCCATGCTCTCTGTTCCATACTCTCTGTTCTATAGTATCTGTTCTATGCTCTCTGTTCCATGCTCTCTGTTCTATACTCTCTGTTCTATGCTCTCTGTTCTATGCTCTTTGTTCTATGCTCTTTGTTCTATGCTCTCTGTTCTTTGCTCTCTGGTCCATGCTCTCTGTTCTATGCTCTCTGTTCCATGCTCTCTGTTCCATGCTCTCTGTTCCATGCTCTCTGTTCTTTACTCTCTGTTCCATGCTCTCTGTTCTATGCCCTCTGTTCTATGCCCTCTGTTCTCTGCTTTCTGTTTTATACTCTCTGTCCCGTGGTCTCTGTCCCATGCTCTCTGTTCCATGCTCTATGTTCTATGCCCTCTGTACTCTGCTTTCTGTTCTATACTCTCTGTTCCATGCTCTCTGTTCCATGCTCTCTGTTCCATGATCTCTGTTCTATGCTCCCTGTTCTGTGATCTCTGTTCTATGCCCTCTGTTCTCTGCTTTCTGTTCTATACTCTCTGTTCTATGCTCTCTGTTCTATGCTCTCTGTTCTATGCTCTCTGTTGCATGCTCACTGTTCTATGCTCACTGTTCTATGCTCTCTGTTCCCTGCTCTCTGTTCTATGCTCTCTGTTGCATGCTCTCTGTTCTATGCTCTCTGTTCCATGCTCTCTGTTCCATGCTCTCTGTTCCATGCTCTCTGTTCTATGCTCTCTGTTCCATGCTCTCTGTTCTATACTCTTTGTTCTATGCTCTCTGTTCCGTGCTCTCTGTTCTATGCTCTCTGTTCTATTCTCTCTGTTCTATGCTCTCTGTTCTATGCTCTCTGTTCTATGCTCTCTGTTCCATGCTCTCTGTTCCATGCTTTCTGTTCTATACTCTCTGTTCCATGCTCTCTGTTCTATGCCCTCTGTTCTATGCCCTCTGTTCTATGCCCTCTGTTCTCTGCTTTCTGTTCTATACTCTCTGTCCCGTGCTCTCTGTCCCGTGTTTTCTGTCCCATGCTCTCTGTTCCATGCTCTATGTTCTATGCCCTCTGTTCTCTGCTTTCTGTTCTATACTCTCTGTTCCATGCTCTCTGTTCCATGCTCTCTGTTCCATGCTCTCTGTTCTATGCCCTCTGTTCTCTGCTTTCTGTTCTATACTCTCTGTTGTATCCTCTCTGTTCTATGCTCTCTGTTGCATGCTCTCTGTTGCATGGTCTCTGTTCTATGCTCTCTGTTCGATGCTCTCTGTTCGATGCTCTCTGTTCCATGCTCTCTGTTCCATGCACTCTGTTCCATACTCTCAGTTCCATACTCTCTGCTCCATGCTCTCTGTTCCATGCTCTCTGTCCCATGCTCTCTGTTCTATGCTCTATGTTGTATGCTGTATGCTCTATGCTCTATGCATACTGTACTATGCTCTATGTTCTATGCTGTATGCTTTATACAATCTGTACTATGCTCAATGTTCCATGCTGTATGCTCAATGCACTCTGTTCTATGTTCTATGCTGTATGCTCTCTGCTCTGTGGTCTGCTCTACGGTCTCTGTTTTCTGTTCTACGCTCAATGTTCTATGCTCTCTGTGCTCTGCTCTATGCTCTATGCACTATGCTTTCTGTTTGATGCTCTATGTCCGATTTTCTATGTTCTCTGCAATCTGCATTATGCTCTGTGCTCTCTGTCCTATGCTCTCAGTTCCATGCTCTATGCACTCTCTTCAATGTGCTATGGTCTCTGCTCTATGCAGTCTGTTCTATGCTCTCTTTTCTCTTATCTCTGCTCTATGCTCTGTGTTCTATTTTCTGTGTTCTTTGATACCTGTAGAATGTTCTATGCTCTCTGTTCAATGCTCTTTGTTCTATGCTCTCTGTTCCATGCTCTCTGTTCCATGCTCTCTGTTCCATGCTCTCTGTTCCATGCTCTCTGTTGCATGCTCTCTGTTCCATGCTCTCTGTTCTATGGTCTCTGGTCCATGCTCTCTGTTCTATGCTCTTTGTTCTATGCTCTCTGTTCTATAATCTCTGTTCCATGCTCTCTGTTCTATGCTCTCTGTTCTATGCTCTCTGTTCTATGCTCACTGTTCTATGCTCTCTGGTCCATGCTCTCTGTGCCATGCTCTCTGTTCCATACTCTTTGTTCTACACTCTCTGTTCCATACTCTCGGTTCTATAGTATCTGTTCTATGCTCTCTGTTCTATGCTCTATGTTCTATGGTCTCAGTTCCATGCTCTCTGTTCCATGCTCTCTGTACCATTCTCTCTGTACCATTCTCTCTGTTCTATGCTCTCTGTTCTATGCTCTCTGTTCTATGCTCTCTGGTCCATGCTCTCTGTTCCATGCTCTCTGTTCCATGCTCTCTGTACCATTCTCTCTGTTCTATGCTCTCTGTTCTATGCTCTCTGGTCCATGCTCTCTGTTCCATGCTCTCTGTTCCATACTCTCTGTTCTATAGTATCTGTTCTATGCTCTCTGTTCCATGCTCTCTGTTCTATACTCTCTGTTCTATACTCTCTGTTCTATGCTCTTTGTTCTATGCTCTTTGTTCTATGCTCTTTGTTCTATGCTCTTTGTTCTATGCTCTCTGTTCTTTGCTCTCTGGTCCATGCTCTCTGTTCTATGCTCTCTGTTCCATGCTCTCTGTTCCATGCTCTCTGTTCTTTACTCTCTGTTCCATGCCCTCTGTTCTATGCCCTCTGTTCTATGCCCTCTGTTCTCTGCTTTCTGTTTTATACTCTCTGTCCCGTGGTCTCTGTCCCATGCTCTCTGTTCCATGCTCTATGTTCTATGCCCTCTGTACTCTGCTTTCTGTTCTATACTCTCTGTTCCATGCTCTCTGTTCCATGCTCTCTGTTCCATGATCTCTGTTCTATGCTCCCTGTTCTGTGCTCTCTGTTCTATGCCCTCTGTTCTCTGCTTTCTGTTCTATACTCTCTGTTCTATCCTCTCTGTTCTATGCTCTCTGTTCTATGCTCTCTGTTGCATGCTCTCTGTTCTATGCTCACTGTTCTATGCTCTCTGTTCCCTGCTCTCTGTTCTATGCTCTCTGTTGCATGCTCTCTGTTCTATACTCTTTGTTCTATGCTCTCTGTTCCATGCTCTCTGTTCCATGCTCTCTGTTCCATGCTCTCTGTTCTATGCTCTCTGTTCCATGCTCTCTGTTATATACTCTTTGTTCTATGCTCTCTGTTCCGTGCTCTCTGTTCCGTGCTCTCTGTTCTATGCTCTCTGTTCTATGCTCTCTGTTCTATGCTCTCTGTTCCATGCTCTCTGTTCCATGCTTTCTGTTCTATACTCTCTGTTCCATGCTCTCTGTTCTATGCCCTCTGTTCTATGCCCTCTGTTCTCTGCTTTCTGTTCTATACTCTCTGTCCCGTGCTCTCTGTCCCGTGTTTTCTGTCCCATGCTCTCTGTTCCATGCTCTATGTTCTATGCCCTCTGTTCTCTGCTTTCTGTTCTATACTCTCTGTTCCATGCTCTCTGTTCCATGGTCTCTGTTCCATGCTCTCTGTTCCATGCTCTCTGTTCTATGCCCTCTGTTCTCTGCTTTCTGTTCTATACTCTCTGTTGTATCCTCTCTGTTCTATGCTCTCTGTTGCATGCACTCTGTTCCATACTCTCTGTTCCATACTCTCTGCTCCATGCTCTCTGTTCCATGCTCTCTGTCCCATGCTCTCTGTTCTATGCTCTATGTTGTATGCTGTATGCTCTATGCTCTATGCATACTGTACTATGCTCTATGTTCTATGCTGTATGCTTTATACAATCTGTACTATGCTCAATGTTCCATGCTGTATGCTCAATGCACTCTGTTCTATGTTCTATGCTGTATGCTCTCTACTCTGTGGTCTGCTCTACGGTCTCTGTTTTCTGTTCTACGCTCAATGTTCTATGCTCTCTGTGCTCTGCTCTATGCTCTATGCACTATGCTTTCTGTTTGATGCTCTATGTCCGATTTTCTATGTTCTCTGCAATCTGCATTATGCTCTGTGCTCTCTGTTCTATGCTCTCAGTTCCATGCTCTATGCACTCTCTTCAATGTGCTATGGTCTCTGCTCTATGCAGTCTGTTCTATGCTCTCTTTTCTCTTATCTCTGCTCTATGCTCTGTGTTCTATTTTCTGTGTTCTTTGATACCTGTAGAATGTTCTATGCTCTCTGTTCAATGCTCTTTGTTCTATGCTCTCTGTTCCATGCTCTCTGTTCCATGCTCTCTGTTGCATGCACACTGTTCTATGCTCTCTGTTCCATGCTCTCTGTTCCATGCTCTCTGTTCCATGCTCTCTGTTCTATGGTCTCTGGTCCATGCTCTCTGTTCTATGCTCTTTGTTCTATGCTCTCTGTTCTATAATCTCTGTTCCATGCTCTCTGTTCTATGCTCACTGTTCTATGCTCTCTGGTCCATGCTCTCTGTGCCATGCTCTCTGTTCCATACTCTTTGTTCTACACTCTCTGTTCCATACTCTCGGTTCTATAGTATCTGTTCTATGCTCTCTGTTCTATGCTCTATGTTCTATGGTCTCAGTTCCATGCTCTCAGTTCCATGCTCTCTGTACCATTCTCTCTGTTGTACGCTCTCTGTTCTATGCTCTCTGGTCCATGCTCTCTGTTCCATGCTCTCTGTACCATTCTCTCTGTTCTATGCTCTCTGTTCTATGCTCTCTGGTCCATGCTCTCTGTTCCATGCTCTCTGTTCCATACTCTCTGTTCTATGCTCTCTGTTCTATGCTCTTTGTTCTATGCTCTTTGTTCTATGCTCTCTGTTCTTTGCTCTCTGGTCCATGCTCTCTGTTCTATACTCTCTGTTCTATGCTCTCTGTTCTATGCTCTTTGTTCTATGCTCTTTGTTCTATGCTCTCTGTTCTTTGCTCTCTGGTCCATGCTCTCTGTTCTATGCTCTCTGTTCCATGCTCTCTGTTCCATGCTCTCTGTTCTTTACTCTCTGTTCCATGCTCTCTGTTCTATGCCCTCTGTTCTATGCCCTCTGTTCTCTGCTTTCTGTTTTATACTCTCTGTCCCGTGGTCTCTGTCCCATGCTCTCTGTTCCATGCTCTATGTTCTATGCCCTCTGTACTCTGCTTTCTGTTCTATACTCTCTGTTCTATACTCTCTGTTCCATGCTCTCTGTTCCATGCTCTCTGTTCCATGATCTCTGTTCTATGCTCCCTGTTCTGTGCTCTCTGTTCTATGCCCTCTGTTCTCTGCTTTCTGTTCTATACTCTCTGTTCTATCCTCTCTGTTCTATGCTCTCTGTTGCATGCTCTCTGTTGCATGCTCTCTGTTCTATGCTCTCTGTTGCATGCTCTCTGTTCTATACTCTTTGTTCTATGCTCTCTGTTCCATGCTCTCTGTTCCATGCTCTCTGTTCCATGCTCTCTGTTCTATGCTCTCTGTTCCATGCTCTCTGTTCTATACTCTTTGTTCCATGCTCTCTGTTCCATGCTCTCTGTTCCATGCTCTCTGTTCCATGCTCTCTGTTCCATGCTCTCTGTTCTATGCTCTCTGTTCCATGCTCTCTGTTCTATACTCTTTGTTCGATGCTCTCTGTTCCGTGCTCTCTGTTCTATGCTCTCTGTTCTATGCTCTCTGTTCTATGCTCTCTGTTCCATGCTCTCTGTTCCATGCTTTCTGTTCTATACTCTCTGTTCCATGCTCTCTGTTCTATGCCCTCTGTTCTATGCCCTCTGTTCTCTGCTTTCTGTTCTATACTCTCTGTCCCGTGCTCTCTGTCCCGTGTTTTCTGTCCCATGCTCTCTGTTCCATGCTCTATGTTCTATGCCCTCTGTTCTCTGCTTTCTGTTCTATACTCTCTGTTCCATGCTCTCTGTTCCATGCTCTCTGTTCCATGCTCTCTGTTCTATGCCCTCTGTTCTCTGCTTTCTGTTCTATACTCTCTGTTGTATCCTCTCTGTTCTATGCTCTCTGTTGCATGCTCTCTGTTGCATGGTCTCTGTTCTATGCTCTCTGTTCGATGCTCTCTGTTCGATGCTCTCTGTTCCATGCTCTCTGTTCCATGCTCTCTGTCCCATGCTCTCTGTTCTATGCTCTATGTTGTATGCTGTATGCTCTATGCTCTATGCATACTGTACTATGCTCTATGTTCTATGCTGTATGCTTTATACAATCTGTACTATGCTCAATGTTCCATGCTGTATGCTCAATGCACTCTGTTCTATGTTCTATGCTGTATGCTCTCTGCTCTGTGGTCTGCTCTACGGTCTCTGTTTTCTGTTCTACGCTCAATGTTCTATGCTCTCTGTGCTCTGCTCTATGCTCTATGCACTATGCTTTCTGTTTGATGCTCTATGTCCGATTTTCTATGTTCTCTGCAATCTGCATTATGCTCTGTGCTCTCTGTCCTATGCTCTCAGTTCCATGCTCTATGCACTCTCTTCAATGTGCTATGGTCTCTGCTCTATGCAGTCTGTTCTATGCTCTCTTTTCTCTTATCTCTGCTCTATGCTCTGTGTTCTATTTTCTGTGTTCTTTGATACCTGTAGAATGTTCTATGCTCTCTGTTCAATGCTCTTTGTTCTATGCTCTCTGTTCCATGCTCTCTGTTCCATGCTCTCTGTTCCATGCTCTCTGTTCCATGCTCTCTGTTGCATGCTCTCTGTTCCATGCTCTCTGTTCTATGGTCTCTGGTCCATGCTCTCTGTTCTATGCTCTTTGTTCTATGCTCTCTGTTCTATAATCTCTGTTCCATGCTCTCTGTTCTATGCTCTCTGTTCTATGCTCTCTGTTCTATGCTCACTGTTCTATGCTCTCTGGTCCATGCTCTCTGTGCCATGCTCTCTGTTCCATACTCTTTGTTCTACACTCTCTGTTCCATACTCTCGGTTCTATAGTATCTGTTCTATGCTCTCTGTTCTATGCTCTATGTTCTATGGTCTCAGTTCCATGCTCTCTGTTCCATGCTCTCTGTACCATTCTCTCTGTACCATTCTCTCTGTTCTATGCTCTCTGTTCTATGCTCTCTGGTCCATGCTCTCTGGTCCATGCTCTCTGTTCCATGCTCTCTGTTCCATGCTCTCTGTACCATTCTCTCTGTTCTATGCTCTCTGTTCTATGCTCTCTGGTCCATGCTCTCTGTTCCATGCTCTCTGTTCCATACTCTCTGTTCTATAGTATCTGTTCTATGCTCTCTGTTCCATGCTCTCTGTTCTATACTCTCTGTTCTATACTCTCTGTTCTATGCTCTTTGTTCTATGCTCTTTGTTCTATGCTCTTTGTTCTATGCTCTTTGTTCTATGCTCTCTGTTCTTTGCTCTCTGGTCCATGCTCTCTGTTCTATGCTCTCTGTTCCATGCTCTCTGTTCCATGCTCTCTGTTCTTTACTCTCTGTTCCATGCCCTCTGTTCTATGCCCTCTGTTCTATGCCCTCTGTTCTCTGCTTTCTGTTTTATACTCTCTGTCCCGTGGTCTCTGTCCCATGCTCTCTGTTCCATGCTCTATGTTCTATGCCCTCTGTACTCTGCTTTCTGTTCTATACTCTCTGTTCCATGCTCTCTGTTCCATGCTCTCTGTTCCATGATCTCTGTTCTATGCTCCCTGTTCTGTGCTCTCTGTTCTATGCCCTCTGTTCTCTGCTTTCTGTTCTATACTCTCTGTTCTATCCTCTCTGTTCTATGCTCTCTGTTCTATGCTCTCTGTTGCATGCTCTCTGTTCTATGCTCACTGTTCTATGCTCTCTGTTCCCTGCTCTCTGTTCTATGCTCTCTGTTGCATGCTCTCTGTTCTATACTCTTTGTTCTATGCTCTCTGTTCCATGCTCTCTGTTCCATGCTCTCTGTTCCATGCTCTCTGTTCCATGCTCTCTGTTCTATGCTCTCTGTTCCATGCTCTCTGTTATATACTCTTTGTTCTATGCTCTCTGTTCCGTGCTCTCTGTTCTATGCTCTCTGTTCTATGCTCTCTGTTCTATGCTCTCTGTTCCATGCTCTCTGTTCCATGCTTTCTGTTCTATACTCTCTGTTCCATGCTCTCTGTTCTATGCCCTCTGTTCTATGCCCTCTGTTCTCTGCTTTCTGTTCTATACTCTCTGTCCCGTGCTCTCTGTCCCGTGTTTTCTGTCCCATGCTCTCTGTTCCATGCTCTATGTTCTATGCCCTCTGTTCTCTGCTTTCTGTTCTATACTCTCTGTTCCATGCTCTCTGTTCCATGCTCTCTGTTCCATGCTCTCTGTTCTATGCCCTCTGTTCTCTGCTTTCTGTTCTATACTCTCTGTTGTATCCTCTCTGTTCTATGCTCTCTGTTGCATGCACTCTGTTCCATACTCTCAGTTCCATACTCTCTGCTCCATGCTCTCTGTTCCATGCTCTCTGTCCCATGCTCTCTGTTCTATGCTCTATGTTGTATGCTGTATGCTCTATGCTCTATGCATACTGTACTATGCTCTATGTTCTATGCTGTATGCTTTATACAATCTGTACTATGCTCAATGTTCCATGCTGTATGCTCAATGCACTCTGTTCTATGTTCTATGCTGTATGCTCTCTACTCTGTGGTCTGCTCTACGGTCTCTGTTTTCTGTTCTACGCTCAATGTTCTATGCTCTCTGTGCTCTGCTCTATGCTCTATGCACTATGCTTTCTGTTTGATGCTCTATGTCCGATTTTCTATGTTCTCTGCAATCTGCATTATGCTCTGTGCTCTCTGTTCTATGCTCTCAGTTCCATGCTCTATGCACTCTCTTCAATGTGCTATGGTCTCTGCTCTATGCAGTCTGTTCTATGCTCTCTTTTCTCTTATCTCTGCTCTATGCTCTGTGTTCTATTTTCTGTGTTCTTTGATACCTGTAGAATGTTCTATGCTCTCTGTTCAATGCTCTTTGTTCTATGCTCTCTGTTCCATGCTCTCTGTTCCATGCTCTCTGTTGCATGCACACTGTTCTATGCTCTCTGTTCCATGCTCTCTGTTCCATGCTCTCTGTTCCATGCTCTCTGTTCTATGGTCTCTGGTCCATGCTCTCTGTTCTATGCTCTTTGTTCTATGCTCTCTGTTCTATAATCTCTGTTCCATGCTCTCTGTTCTATGCTCACTGTTCTATGCTCTCTGGTCCATGCTCTCTGTGCCATGCTCTCTGTTCCATACTCTTTGTTCTACACTCTCTGTTCCATACTCTCGGTTCTATAGTATCTGTTCTATGCTCTCTGTTCTATGCTCTATGTTCTATGGTCTCAGTTCCATGCTCTCTGTTCCATGCTCTCTGTACCATTCTCTCTGTTGTACGCTCTCTGTTCTATGCTCTCTGGTCCATGCTCTCTGTTCCATGCTCTCTGTACCATTCTCTCTGTTCTATGCTCTCTGTTCTATGCTCTCTGGTCCATGCTCTCTGTTCCATGCTCTCTGTTCCATACTCTCTGTTCTATAGTATCTGTTCTATGCTCTCTGTTCCATGCTCTCTGTTCTATACTCTCTGTTCTATGCTCTCTGTTCTATGCTCTTTGTTCTATGCTCTTTGTTCTATGCTCTCTGTTCTTTGCTCTCTGGTCCATGCTCTCTGTTCTATGCTCTCTGTTCCATGCTCTCTGTTCCATGCTCTCTGTTCTTTACTCTCTGTTCCATGCTCTCTGTTCTATGCCCTCTGTTCTATGCCCTCTGTTCTCTGCTTTCTGTTTTATACTCTCTGTCCCGTGGTCTCTGTCCCATGCTCTCTGTTCCATGCTCTATGTTCTATGCCCTCTGTACTCTGCTTTCTGTTCTATACTCTCTGTTCTATACTCTCTGTTCCATGCTCTCTGTTCCATGCTCTCTGTTCCATGATCTCTGTTCTATGCTCCCTGTTCTGTGCTCTCTGTTCTATGCCCTCTGTTCTCTGCTTTCTGTTCTATACTCTCTGTTCTATCCTCTCTGTTCTATGCTCTCTGTTGCATGCTCTCTGTTGCATGCTCTCTGTTCTATGCTCTCTGTTGCATGCTCTCTGTTCTATACTCTTTGTTCTATACTCTTTGTTCTATGCTCTCTGTTCCATGCTCTCTGTTCCATGCTCTCTGTTCTATGCTCTCTGTTCCATGCTCTCTGTTCTATACTCTTTGTTCCATGCTCTCTGTTCCATGCTCTCTGTTCCATGCTCTCTGTTCCATGCTCTCTGTTCTATGCTCTCTGTTCCATGCTCTCTGTTCTATACTCTTTGTTCGATGCTCTCTGTTCCGTGCTCTCTGTTCTATGCTCTCTGTTCTATGCTCTCTGTTCTATGCTCTCTGTTCCATGCTCTCTGTTCCATGCTTTCTGTTCTATACTCTCTGTTCCATGCTCTCTGTTCTATGCCCTCTGTTCTATGCCCTCTGTTCTCTGCTTTCTGTTCTATACTCTCTGTCCCGTGCTCTCTGTCCCGTGTTTTCTGTCCCATGCTCTCTGTTCCATGCTCTATGTTCTATGCCCTCTGTTCTCTGCTTTCTGTTCTATACTCTCTGTTCCATGCTCTCTGTTCCATGCTCTCTGTTCCATGCTCTCTGTTCTATGCCCTCTGTTCTCTGCTTTCTGTTCTATACTCTCTGTTGTATCCTCTCTGTTCTATGCTCTCTGTTGCATGCTCTCTGTTGCATGGTCTCTGTTCGATGCTCTCTGTTCGATGCTCTCTGTTCCATGGTCTCTGTTCCATGGTCTCTGTTCCATGCACTCTGTTCCATACTCTCTGTTCCATACTCTCTGCTCCATGCTCTCTGCTCCATGCTCTCTGTCCCATGCTCTCTGTTCTATGCTCTATGTTGTATGCTGTATGCTCTATGCTCTATGCATACTGTACTATGCTCTATGTTCTATGCTGTATGCTTTATACAATCTGTACTATGCTCAATGTTCCATGCTGTATGCTCAATGCACTCTGTTCTATGTTCTATGCTGTATGCTCTCTGCTCTGTGGTCTGCTCTACGGTCTCTGTTTTCTGTTCTACGCTCAATGTTCTATGCTCTCTGTGCTCTGCTCTATGCTCTATGCACTATGCTTTCTGTTTGATGCTCTATGTCCGATTTTCTATGTTCTCTGCAATCTGCATTATGCTCTGTGCTCTCTGTTCTATGCTCTCAGTTCCATGCTCTATGCACTCTCTTCAATGTGCTATGGTCTCTGCTCTATGCAGTCTGTTCTATGCTCTCTTTTCTCTTATCTCTGCTCTATGCTCTGTGTTCTATTTTGTGTGTTCTTTGATACCTGTAGAATGTTCTATGCTCTCTGTTCCATGCTCTCTGTTCCATGCTCTCTGTTCTATACTCTTTGTTCTATGCTCTCTGTTCCGTGCTCTCTGTTCCATGCTCTCTGTTCCATGCTCTCTGTTCCATGCTCTCTGTTCCATGCTCTCTGTTCTATGCTCTCTGTTCCATGCTCTCTGTTCTATACTCTTTGTTCTATGCTCTCTGTTCCGTGCTCTCTGTTCCATGCTCTCTGTTCCCTGCTCTGTGTTGCATGCTCTCTGTTCTATGCTCTTTGTTCTATGCTCTCTGTTCCATGCTCTCTGTTCTACAGTCTCTGTTCCATACTCTCGGTTCTATAGTATCTGTTCTATGCTCTCTGTTCTATTCTCTATGTTCTATGGTCTCAGTTCCATGCTCTCTGTTCCATGCTCTCTGTACCATTCTCTTTGTTCTATGCTCTCTGTTCTAGAATCTCTGTTCCATGCTCTCTGTTCTATGGTCTCTGTTCTATGGTCTCTGTTCTATGCTCACTGTTCTATGCTCACTGTTCTATGCTCTCTGGTCCATGCTCTCTGTGCCATGCTCTCTGTTCTATGGTCTCTGGTCCATGCTCTCTGTTCTATGCTCTTTGTTCCATGCTCTCTGTTCTATAATCTCTGTTCCATGCTCTCTGTTCTATGCTCTCTTTTCTATGGTCTCTGTTCTATTCTCTTTGTTCTATGCTCTCTGTTCTATAATCTCTGGTCCATGCTCTCTGGTCCATGCTCTCTGTTCCATGCTCTCTGTTCTATGGTCTCTGTTCCATGCTCTCTGTTCTATGCTCTCTGTTCTATGGTCTCTGTTCTATGCTCACTGTTCTATGCTCTCTGTTCTATGCTCTATGTTCTATGGTCTCAGTTCCATGCTCTCTGTTCCATGCTCTCTGTTCCATACTCTTTGTTCTACACTCTCTGTTCCATACTCTCGGTTCTATAGTATCTGTTCTATGCTCTCTATTCTATGCTCTATGTTCTATGGTCTCTGTTCCATGCTCTCTGTTCCATGCTCTCTGTACCATTCTCTCTGTTCTATGCTCACTGTTCTATGCTCTCTGTTCTATGCTCTATGTTCTATGGTCTCAGTTCCATGCTCTCTGTTCCATGCTCTCTGTTCCATACTCTTTGTTCTACACTCTCTGTTCCATACTCTCGGTTCTATAGTATCTCTTCTATGCTCTCTGTTCTATGCTCTATGTTCTATGGTCTCTGTTCCATGCTCTCTGTTCCATGCTCTCTGTACCATTCTCTCTGTTCTATGCTCTCTGTTCTATGCTCTCTGTTCTCTGTTCTATGCTCTATGTTCTATGGTCTCAGTTCCATGCTCTCTGTGCCATGCTCTCTGTTCCATACTCTTTGTTCTACACTCTCTGTTCCATACTCTCGGTTCTATAGTATCTGTTCTATGCTCTCTGTTCTATGCTCTATGTTCTATGGTCTCAGTTCCATGCTCTCTGTTCCATGCTCTCTGTACCATTCTCTCTGTTCTATGCTCTCTGTTCTATGCTCTCTGTTCTATGCTCTATGTTCTATGGTCTCAGTTCCATGCTCTCTGTTCCATACTCTTTGTTCTACACTCTCTGTTCCATACTCTCGGTTCTATAGTATCTGTTCTATGCTCTCTGTTCTTTGCTCCATGTTCTATGCTCTCTGTTCCATGCTCTCTGTACCATTCTCTTTGTTCTATGCTCTCTGTTCTATAATCTCTGTTCCATGCTCTCTGTTCTATGCTCTCTGTTCTATGGTCTCTGTTCTATGCTCACTGTTCTATGCTCTCTGGTCCATGCTCTCTGGTCCATGCTCTCTGTGCCATGCTCTCTGTTCCATACTCTCTGTTCCATACTCTCTGTTTTTTGCTCTCTGTTCCATGCTCTCTGTTCCATGCTCTCTGTTCTATGCTCTCTGTTCCATACTCTTTGTTCTACACTCTCTGTTCCATACTGTCGGTTCTATAGTATGTGTTCTATGCTCTCTGTTCTCTGCTCTATGTTCTATGGTCTCAGTTCCATGCTCTCTGTTCCATGCTCTCTGTACCATACTCTCTGTTCTACACTCTCTGTTCCATACTCTCGGTTCTATAGTATCTGTTCTATGCTCTCTGTTCCATGCTCTCTGTTCCATGCTCTCTGTTCTATGCTGTCTGTTCTATGCTCTTTGTTCTATGCTCTCTGTTCTTTGCTCTCTGGTCTCTGTACTCTCTGCTCTCTGTTCTATACTCTCTACTCTATGGTTTCTATTCTATACTCTATGGTCTCTGTTCTATACTCTATACCCTATACTCCATGCTCTCTGTGATATACTCTACACTCTATGCTCTCTGTTCTATACTCCATACCCTATACTCTATGGTCTCTGTTCTATACCCTATACTCTATGCTCTCTGTTCTATACTCTATACCCTATACTCCATGCTTTATGTTCTATACTCTACACTCTATGCTCTCTGTTCTATACTCTACACTCTACGCTCTCTGTTCTATACTCCATACCCTATACTCTATGGTCTCTGTTCTATACTCTATACCCTGTACTCTATCTACTCTGTTCTATACTCTATACCCTGTAGTCTATGTTCTCTGTTGTATACTCTATGCCCTCTATTCGATGTTCTCTGTTCCATACTCTATACCCTGTACTCTATGATCTCTGTTCTATCATCTATACCCTGTACTCTCTGCTCGCTGTTCTATACTCTATACCCTGTACTCTGTGTTCTCTGTTCTATACTTTATACCCTGTAGTCTATGATCTCTGTTCTATACTCTATGCCCTGTACTCTATGCTTTCTGTTGTATATTGTATACCCTGTGCTCTATGCTCGCTGTTCTATACTCTGTACCCTGTACTCTATGCTCTCTGTTCTATACTTTATACCCTGTGCTCTACGGTCGTTGTTCTATACTCTTTACCCTGTCCTCGATATTCTCTGTTCTATACTCTATACCCTGTCCTCTATATTCTCTGTTCTATACTCTATACCCTGTACTCTATCTTCTCTGTTCTATACTCGATACCCTGTAGTCTATGTTCTCTGTTGTATACTCTATGCCCTGTACTCTATGCTTTCTGTTGTATATTCTATACCCTGTGCTCTATGCTCTCTGTTCTATACTCTGTACTCTGTGCTCTACGCTCGCTGTTCTATACTCTATACCATGTACTCTTTGTTCTCTGTTCTATACTCTGTACCCTGTACTCTATGTTCTCTGTTCTATATTCGATACCCTGTACTCTGTGTTCTCTGTTCTTTACTCTATAACCTGTGCTCTATGTTCGCTGTTCTGTTCTCTATACTCTGTGCTCGATGCTCTCTTTTGTATATTCTATATCCTGTACTCTATATTCTCTGTTCTATACACTATACCCTGTACTCGATGTTCTCTGTTCTATACTCTATACCCTGTGCTCTATGCTCTCTGTTCTATACTCAAACCCTGTAGTATATGTTCTCTGTTGTATGCTCTATGCCCTTTACTCTATGCTTTCTGTTGTATATTCTATACCCTGTGCTCTATGCTCGCTGTTCTATACTCTATACCATGTACTCTTTGTTCTCTGTTCTATACTCTGTACCCTGTACTCTATGCTCTCTGTTCTATACTTTATACCCTGTGCTCTACGGTCGTTGTTCTATACTCTTTACCCTGTCCTCTATATTCTCTGTTCTATACTCTTTACCCTGTCCTCGATATTCTCTGTTCTATACTCTATACCCTGTCCTCTATATTCTCTGTTCTATACTCTATACCCTGTACTCTATCTTCTCTGTTCTATACTCGATACCCTGTACTCTATGTTCTCTGTTGTATACTCTATGCCCTGTACTCTATGCTTTCTGTTGTATATTCTATACCCTGTGCTCTATGCTCTCTGTTCTATACTCTGTACTCTGTGCTCTACGCTCGCTGTTCTATACTCTATACCATGTACTCTTTGTTCTCTGTTCTATACTCTGTACCCTGTACTCTATGCTCGCTGTTCTATACTTTATACCCTGTACTCTGTGTTCTCTGTTCTACACTCTATACCCTGTACTCTATGCTCTCTGTTCTATACTCTATACCCTGTGCTCTATGCTCTCTGCTCCATACTCAATACCCTGTACTCTATGTTCTGTGTTCCATACTATATAACCTGTGCTCTATGCTCTCTGTTCTATACTCTATACTCTGTGCTCTATGCTCGCTGTTGTATATTCTATACCCTGTACTCTATGTTTTCTGTTATATACTCTATACCCTGTACTCTATGTTCTCTGTTCTATACTCTATACCCTGTACTCTATGTTCTCTGTTCTCTACTCTATACTCTCTGCTCTCTGTTCTATACTCTCTACTCTATGGTTTCTATTCTATACTCTATGGTCTCTGTTCTATACTCTATACCCTATACTCCATGCTCTCTGTTATATACTCTACACTCTATGCTCTCTGTTCTATATTGTATACCCTATACTCTATGCTCTCTGTTCTATACTCTATACCCTGTACTCCATGCTTTCTGTTCTATACTCTACACTCTATGCTCTCTGTTCTATACTCTATACCCTATAGTCTATGCTCTCTGTTCTATACTCTATACCCTATACTCCATGCTTTCTGTTCTATACTCTACACTCTATGCTCTCTGTTCTATACTCTATACCCTATACTCTATGCTCTCTGTTCTATACTCTACACTCTATGGTCTCTGTTCTATACTCTATACCCTATCCTCTCTGTTCCATACTCTATACCCTATACTCCATGCTTTCTGTTCTATACTCTACACTCTATGCTCTCTGTTCTATACTCTATACCCTATACTCTATGCTCTCTGTTCTATACTCTACACTCTATGCTCTCTGTTCTATACTCTATACCCTATACTCTATGCTCTCTGTTCTATACTCTGCACTCTATGCTTTCTGTTCTATACTCGATACCCTATACTCTATGGTCTCTGTTCTATACTCTATACCCTGTACTCTATCTTCTCTGTTCTATACTCTATACCCTGTAGTCTATGTTCTCTGTTGTATACTCTATGCCCTGTACTCGATGTTCGCTGTTCCATACTTTATACCCTGTACTGTATGATCTCTGTTCTATACTTTATACCCTGTGCTCTATGCTTGCTGTTCTATACTCTATACTCTGTGCGCTATGCTCGCTGTTCCATACTCTATACCCTGTACTCTATGATCTCCGTTCTATCATCTATACCCTGTACTCTCTGCTCGCTGTTCTATACTCTATACTCTGTGCGCTATGCTCGCTGTTCCATACTCTATACCCTGTACTCTGTGTTCTCTGTTCTACACTCTATACCCTGTACTCTATGTTCTGTGTTCCATACTATATAACCTGTACTCTATGCTCTCTGTTCTATACTCTATACTCTGTGCTCTATGCTGGCTGTTGTATATTCTATACCCTGTACTCTATGTTTTCTGTTATATACTCTATACCCTGTACTCTATGTTCTCTGTTCTATACTCTATACCCTGTACTCTATGTTCTCTGTTCTCTACTCTATATTCTGTACTCTCTGCTCTCTGTTCTATACTCTCTACTCTATGGTTTCTATTCTATACTCTATGGTCTCTGTTCTATACTCTATACCCTATACTCCATGCTCTCTGTTATATACTCTACACTCTATGCTCTCTGTTCTATATTGTATACCCTATACTCTATGCTCTGTTCTATACTCTATACCCTATACTCCATGCTTTCTGTTCTATACTCTACACTCTATGCTCTCTGTTCTATACTCTATACCCTATACTCTATGCTCTCTGTTCTATACTCTACACTCTATGCTCTCTGTTCTATATTCTTTCCCCTATACTCCATGCTCGCTGTTCTATACTCGATACCCTGTACTCTATCTTCTCTGTTCTATACTCTATACCCTGTTCTCTATGCTCTCTGTTCTATACTCTATACCCTGTGCTCTATGCTTACTGTTCTATTCTCTATACTTTATGCTCTCTGTTCTATACTCGATACTCTGTACTCTATCTTCTCTGTTCTATACTCTATACCCTGTTCTCTATGCTCTCTGTTCTATAGTCTATATCCTGTGCTCTATGCTTACTGTTGTATTCTCTATACTTTATGCTCTCTGTTCTATACTCTATACCCTATACTCCATGCTTTCTGTGCTATACTCTTCACTCTATGCTCTCTGTTCTATACTCTATACCCTATACTCTATGCTCTCTGTTCTATACTCTACACTCTATGCTCTCTGTTCTATATTCTATACCCTATACTCCATGCTCGCTGTTCTATACTCGATACCCTGTACTCTATCTTCTCTGTTCTATACTCTATACCCTGTTCTCTATGCTCTCTGTTCTATACTCTATACCCTGTGCTCTATGCTTACTGTTCTATACTCTATACTTTATGCTCTCTGTTTTATACTCTATACCCTATACTCCATGCTTTCTGTGCTATACTCTTCACTCTATGCTCTCTGTTCTATACTCTATACCCTATACTCTATGCTCTCTGTTCTATACTCTACACTCTATGCTCTCTGTTCTATACTCTATACCCTATACTCCATGCTCGCTGTTCTATACTCTACACCCTGTACTCTATCTTCTCTGTTCTATACTGATACCCTGTAGTATATGTTCTCTGTTGTATGTTCTATGCCCTGTACTCTATGCTTTCTGTTGTATATTCTATACCCTGTTCTCCTTGTTCTCTGTTCTATACTCTGTACCCTGTACTCTATGCTCTCTGTTCTATACTTTATACCCTGTACTCTGTGTTCTCTGTTCTATACACTATACTGTGTGCTCCATGCTCACTGTTCTGTACTCTAAACTCTGTACTTTATGTTCTCTGTTCTAAACTCTATACCCTGTGCTCTACGGTCGTTGTTCTATACCCTTTACCCTGTCCTCGATATTCTCTGTTCTATACTCTATACCCTGTACTCTATCTTCTCTGTTCTATACTCTATACCCTGTGCTATATGTTCCCTGTTCTATACTTTATAGCCTGTGCTCTACGGTCGTTGTTCTATACCCTTTACCCTGTCCTCGATATTCTCTGTTCTATACTCTATACCCTGTACTCTATCTTCTCTGTTCTATACTCTATACCCTGTGCTCTATGTTCTCTGTTCTATACTCGATACGCTGTAGTCTATGTTCTCTGTTGTATACTCTATGCCGTGTACTCTATGCTTTCTGTTGTATATTCTATACCCTGTGCTCTATGCTCTCTGTTCTATACTCTGTACTCTGTGCTCTACGCTCGCTGTTCTATACTCTATACCATGTACTCTTTGTTCTCTGTTCTATACTCTATACCCTGTACTCTATGCTCTCTGTTCTATACTCTATACTCTGTGCGCTATGCTCGCTGTTCCATACTCTATACCCTGTACTCTGTGTTCTCTGTTCTATACTCTATACCCTGTACTCTATGTTCTGTGTTCCATACTATATAACCTATACTCTAAGCTCTCTGTTCTATACTCTATACTCTGTGCTCTATGCTCGCTGTTGTATATTCTATACCCTGTACTCTATGTTTTCTGTTATATACTCTATACCCTGTACTCTATGTTCTCTGTTCTATACTCTATACCCTGTACTCTATGTTCTCTGTTCTTTCCTCTATGCCCTGTACTCTATGCTTTCTGTTGTATATTCTATACCCTGTGCTCTATGCTCTCTGTTCTATACTCTGTACTCTGTGCTTTACGCTCGCTGTTCTATACTCTATACCATGTACTCTTTGTTCCCTGTTCTATACTCTGTACCCTGTACTCTATGCTCTCTGTTCTATACTTTACTCCCTGTACTCTGTGTTCTCTGTTCTACACTCTATACCCTGTACTCTATGCTCTCTGTTCTATACTCTATACCCTGTGCTCTATGCTCTCTGCTCTATACTCAATACCCTGTACTCTATGTTCTGTGTTCCATACTATATAACCTGTGCTGTATGCTCTCTGTTGGAGACTCTATACTCTGTGCTCTATGCTCGCTGTTGTATATTCTATACCCTGTACTCTATGTTCTCTGTTCTATACTCTATACCCTGTGCTCTATGCTCTCTGTTCTATACTCAAACCCTGTAGTATATGTTCTCTGTTGTATGCTCGATGCCCTTTACTCTATGCTTTCTGTTGTATATTCTATACCCTGTGCTCTATGCTCGCTGTTCTATACTTTATACCATGTACTCTTTGTTCTCTGTTCTATACTCTGTACCCTGTACTCTATGCTCTCTGTTCTATACTTTATACCCTGTACTCTATGCTCTCTGTTCTATACTCTATACCCTGTGCTCTATGCTCTCTGCTCTATACTCAATACCCTGTACTCTATGTTCTGTGTTCCATACTATATAACCTGTACTCTATGCTCTCTGTTCTATACTCGATACCCTGTACTCTATGTTCTCTGTTGTTTCCTCTATGCCCTGTACTCTATGCTTTCTGTTGTATATTCTATACCCTGTGCTCTATGCTCTCTGTTCTATACTCTGTACTCTGTGCTCTACACTCGCTGTTCTATACTCTATACCATGTACTCTTTGTTCCCTGTTCTATACTCTGTACCCTGTACTCTATGCTCTCTGTTCTATACTTTACTCCCTGTACTCTGTGTTCTCTGTTCTACACTCTATACCCTGTACTCTATGCTCTCTGTTCTATACTCTATACCCTGTGCTCTATGCTCTCTGCTCTATACTCAATACCCTGTACTCTATGTTCTGTGTTCCATACTATATAACCTGTACTCTATGCTCTCTGTTCTATACTCTGTACTCTGTGCTCTATGCTCGCTGTTGTATATTCTATACCCTGTACTCTATGTTCTCTGTCCTCTACTCTATACTCTGTACTCTCTGCTCTCTGTTCTATACTCTCTACTCTATGGTTTCTATTCTATACTCTATGGTCTCTGTTCTATACCCTATACTCTATGCTCTCTGTTCTATACTCTATACCCTATACTCCATGCTTTATGTTCTATACTCTACACTCTATGGTCTCTGTTCTGTACTCTACACTCTATGCTTTCTGTTCTATACTCGATACCCTATACTCTATGGTCTCTGTTCTATACTCTATACCCTGTACTCTATCTTCTCTGTTCTATACTCTATACCCTGTAGTCTATGTTCTCTGTTGTATACTCTATGCCCTGTACTCGATGTTCGCTGTTCCATACTTTATACCCTGTACTGTATGACCTCTGTTCTATACTTTATACCCTGTGCTCTATGCTTGCTGTTCTATACTCTATACTCTGTGCGCTATGCTCGCTGTTCCATACTCTATACCCTGTACTCTATGATCTCCGTTCTATCATCTATACCCTGTACTCTCTGCTCGCTGTTCTATACTCTATACTCTGTGCGCTATGCTCGCTGTTCCATACTCTATACCCTGTACTCTGTGTTCTCTGTTCTACACTCTATACCCTGTACTCTATGTTCTGTGTTCCATACTCTATACCCTGTACTCTATGTTCTCTGTTCTATACTCTATACCCTGTACTCTATGTTCTCTGTTTTCTACTCTATATTCTGTACTCTCTGCTCTCTGTTCTATACTCTCTACTCTATGGTTTCTATTCTATACTCTATGGTCTCTGTTCTATACTCTATACCCTATACTCCATGCTCTCTGTTATATACTCTACACTCTATGCTCTCTGTTCTATATTGTATACCCTATACTCTATGCTCTGTTCTATACTCTATACCCTATACTCCATGCTTTCTGTTCTATACTCTACACTCTATGCTCTCTGTTCTATACTCTATACCCTATACTCTATGCTCTCTGTTCTATACTCTACACTCTATGCTCTCTGTTCTATATTCTTTCCCCTATACTCCATGCTCGCTGTTCTATACTCGATACCCTGTACTCTATCTTCTCTGTTCTATACTCTATACCCTGTTCTCTATGCTCTCTGTTCTATACTCTATACCCTGTGCTCTATGCTTACTGTTCTATTCTCTATACTTTATGCTCTCTGTTCTATACTCGATACTCTGTACTCTATCTTCTCTGTTCTATACTCTATACCCTGTTCTCTATGCTCTCTGTTCTATAGTCTATATCCTGTGCTCTATGCTTACTGTTGTATTCTCTATACTTTATGCTCTCTGTTCTATACTCTATACCCTATACTCCATGCTTTCTGTGCTATACTCTTCACTCTATGCTCTCTGTTCTATACTCTATACCCTATACTCTATGCTCTCTGTTCTATACTCTACACTCTATGCTCTCTGTTCTATATTCTATACCCTATACTCCATGCTCGCTGTTCTATACTCGATACCCTGTACTCTATCTTCTCTGTTCTATACTCTATACCCTGTTCTCTATGCTCTCTGTTCTATACTCTATACCCTGTGCTCTATGCTTACTGTTCTATACTCTATACTTTATGCTCTCTGTTTTATACTCTATACCCTATACTCCATGCTTTCTGTGCTATACTCTTCACTCTATGCTCTCTGTTCTATACTCTATACCCTATACTCTATGCTCTCTGTTCTATACTCTACACTCTATGCTCTCTGTTCTATACTCTATACCCTATACTCCATGCTCGCTGTTCTATACTCTACACCCTGTACTCTATCTTCTCTGTTCTATACTGATACCCTGTAGTATATGTTCTCTGTTGTATGTTCTATGCCCTGTACTCTATGCTTTCTGTTGTATATTCTATTCCCTGTTCTCCTTGTTCTCTGTTCTATACTCTGTACCCTGTACTCTATGCTCTCTGTTCTATACTTTATACCCTGTACTCTGTGTTCTCTGTTCTATACACTATACTGTATGCTCCATGCTCACTGTTCTGTACTCTAAACTCTGTACTTTATGTTCTCTGTTCTAAACTCTATACCCTGTGCTCTACGGTCGTTGTTCTATACCCTTTACCCTGTCCTCGATATTCTCTGTTCTATACTCTATACCCTGTACTCTATCTTCTCTGTTCTATACTCTATACCCTGTGCTCTATGTTCTCTGTTCTATACTTTATACCCTGTGCTCTACGGTCGTTGTTCTATACCCTTTACCCTGTCCTCGATATTCTCTGTTCTATACTCTATACCCTGTACTCTATCTTCTCTGTTCTATACTCTATACCCTGTGCTCTATGTTCTCTGTTCTATACTCGATACCCTGTAGTCTATGTTCTCTGTTGTATACTCTATGCCCTGTACTCTATGCTTTCTGTTGTATATTCTATACCCTGTGCTCTATGCTCTCTGTTCTATACTCTGTACTCTGTGCTCTACGCTCGCTGTTCTATACTCTATACCATGTACTCTTTGTTCTCTGTTCTATACTCTGTACCCTGTACTCTCTGCTCTCTGTTCTATACTCTATACTCTGTGCGCTATGCTCGCTGTTCCATACTCTATACCCTGTACTCTGTGTTCTCTGTTCTATACTCTATACCCTGTACTCTATGTTCTGTGTTCCATACTATATAACCTATACTCTAAGCTCTCTGTTCTATACTCGATACCCTGTAGTCTATGTTCTCTGTTCTATACTCTATACTCTGTGCTCTATGCTCGCTGTTGTATATTCTATACCCTGTACTCTATGCTCTCTGTTCTATACTCTATACTCTGTGCTCTATGCTCGCTGTTGTATATTCTATACCCTGTACTCTATGTTTTCTGTTATATACTCTATACCCTGTACTCTATGTTCTCTGTTCTATACTCTATACCCTGTACTCTATGTTCTCTGTTCTTTCCTCTATGCCCTGTACTCTATGCTTTCTGTTGTATATTCTATACCCTGTGCTCTATGCTCTCTGTTCTATACTCTGTACTCTGTGCTCTACGCTCGCTGTTCTATACTCTATACCATGTACTCTTTGTTCCCTGTTCTATACTCTGTACCCTGTACTCTATGCTCTCTGTTCTATACTTTACTCCCTGTACTCTGTGTTCTCTGTTCTATACTCTATACCCTGTGCTCTATGCTCTCTGCTCTATACTCAATACCCTGTACTCTATGTTCTGTGTTCCATACTATATAACCTGTGCTGTATGCTCTCTGTTGTATACTCTATACTCTGTGCTCTATGCTTGCTGTTGTATATTCTATACCCTGTACTCTATGTTTTCTGTTATATACTCTATACCCTGTACTCTATGTTCTCTGTTCTATACTCTATACCCTGTACTCTATGTTCTCTGTTCTCTACTCTATACTCTCTACTCTATGGTTTCTATTCTATACTCTATGGTCTCTGTTCTATACTCTATACCCTATAATCCATGCTCTCTGTTATATACTCTACACTCTATGCTCTCTGTTCTATATTGTATAACCTATACTCTATGCTCTCTGTTCTATACTCTATACCCTATACTCCATGCTTTCTGTTCTATACTCTACACTCTATGGTCTCTGTTCTATACTCTATATCCTATAGTCTATGCTCTCTGTTCTATACTCTATACCCTATACTCCATGCTTTCTGTTCTATACTCTACACTCTATGCTCTCTGTTCTATACTCTATACCCTATACTCTATGCTCTCTGTTCTATACTCTACGCTCTACGCTCTCTGTTCTATACTCTATACCCTATACTCTATGGTCTCTGTTCTATACTCTATACCCTATACTCCATGCTTTCTGTTCTATACTCTACACTCTATGGTCTCTGTTCTATACTCTATACCCTATACTCTATGCTCTCTGTTCCATACTCTATACCCTATACTCCATGCTTTCTGTTCTATACTCTACACTCTATGCTCTCTGTTCTATACTCTATACCCTATACTCTATGCTCTCTGTTCTATACTCTACACTCTATGCTCTCTGTTCTATACTCTATACCCTATACTCTATGCTCTCTGTTCTATACTCTATACCCTGTACTCTATCTTCTCTGTTCTATACTCTATACCCTGTAGTTTATGTTCTCTGTTGTATACTCTATGCCCTGTACTCGATGTTCTCTGTTCCATACTCTATACCCTGTACTCTATGATCTCTGTTCGATACTCTATACCCTGTGCGCTATGCTCGCTGTTCCATACTCTATACCCTGTACTCTATGATCTCTGTTCTATCATCTATACCCAGTACTCTCTGCTCGCTGTTCTATACTCTATACTCTGTGCGCTATGCTCGCTGTTCCATACTCTATACCCTGTACTATGTGTTCTCTGTTCTATACTCTATATCCTGTACTCTATGATCTCTGTTCTATACTCTATACCTTATACTCTATGTTCTGTGTTCTATCATCTATACCCTCTACTCTCTGATCGCTGTTCTATACTCTATACTCTGTGCTCAATATTGCTGTTCTATACTCTATACCATGTACTCTATGTTCTCTGTTCTATACTCTATACCATGTACTCTATGTTCTCTGTTCTATATTCGATACCCTGTACTCTGTGTTCTCTGTTCTTTACTCTATAACCTGTGCTGTATGTTCGCTGTTCTATACTCAAACCCTGTAGTATATGTTCTCTGTTGTATGCTCTATGCCCTGTACTCTTTGCTTTCTGTTGTATATTCTATACCCTCTGCTCTATGCTCGCTGTTCTATACTCTATACCATGTACTCTTTGTTCTCTGTTCTATACTCTGTACCCTGTACTCTATGCTCTCTGTTCTATACTTTATACCCTGTGCTCTACGGTCGTTGTTCTATAATCTTTACCCTGTCCTCGATATTCTCTGTTCTATACTCTATACCCTGTCCTCTATATTCTCTGTTCTATACTCTATACCCTGTACTCTATCTTCTCTGTTCTATACTCGATACCCTGTAGTCTATGTTCTCTGTTGTATACTCTATGCCCTGTACTCTATGCTTTCTGTTGTATATTCTATACCCTGTGCTCTATGCTCTCTGTTCTATACTCTGTACTCTGTGCTCTACGCTCGCTGTTCTATACTCTATACCATGTACTCTTTGTTCTCTGTTCTATACTCTGTACCCTGTACTCTATGCTCGCTGTTCTATACTTTATACCCTGTACTCTGTGTTCTCTGTTCTACACTCTATACCCTGTACTCTATGCTCTCTGTTCTATACTCTATACCCTGTGCTCTATGCTCTCTGCTCCATACTCAATACCCTGTACTCTATGTTCTGTGTTCCATACTATATAACCTGTGCTCTATGCTCTCTGTTCTATACTCTGTACTCTGTGCTCTACGCTCACTGTTCTATACTCTATACCATGTACTCTTTGTTCTCTGTTCTATACTCTGTACCCTGTACTCTATGCTCTCTGTTCTATACTTTATACCCTGTACTCTGTGTTCTCTGTTCTACACTCTATACCCTGTACTCTATGCTCTCTGTTCTATACTCTATACCCTGTGCTCTATGCTCGCTGTTGTATATTCTATACCCTGTACTCTATGTTCTCTGTCCTCTACTCTATACTCTGTACTCTCTGCTCTCTGTTCTATACTCTCTACTCTATGGTTTCTATTCTATACTCTATGGTCTCTGTTCTATACTCTATACCCTATACTCCATGCTCTCTGTTCTATACTCTATACCCTATACTCCATGCTTTCTGTTCTATACTCTACACTCTATGGTCTCTGTTCTATACTCTATACCCTATACTCTATGCTCTCTGTTCTATACTCGACACTCTATGCTTTCTGTTCTATACTCTATACCCTATACTCTATGCTCTCTGTTCTATACTCTACATTCTATGCTCTCTGTTCTATACTCTATAACCTATACTCTATGGTCTCTGTTCTATACTCTATACCCTGTACTCTATCTTCTCTGTTCTATACTCAATACCCTGTACTCTATGTTCTGTGTTCCATACTATATAACCTGTGCTGTATGCTCTCTGTTGTATACTCTATACTCTGTGCTCTATGCTCGCTGTTGTATATTCTATACCCTGTACTCTATGTTTTCTGTTATATACTCTATTCCCTGTACTCTATGTTCTCTGTTCTATACTCTATACCCTGTACTCTATGTTCTCTGTTCTCTACTCTATACTCTGTACTCTCTGCTCTCTGTTCTATACTCTCTACTCTCTGGTTTCTCTTCGATACTCTATGGTCTCTGTTCTATACTCTATACCCTATACTCCATGCTCTCTGTTATATACTCTACACTCTATGCTCTCTGTTCTATATTGTATAACCTATACTCTATGCTCTCTGTTCTATACTCTATACCCTATACTCCATGCTTTCTGTTCTATACTCTACACTCTATGGTCTCTGTTCTATACTGTATACCCTATAGTCTATGCTCTCTGTTCTATACTCTAAATCCTATACTCCATGCTTTCTGTTCTATACTCTACACTCTATGCTCTCTGTTCTATACTCTATACCCTATACTCTATGCTCTCTGTTCTATACTCTATACCCTGTGCTCTATGCTTACTGTTCTATACTCTATACTTTATGCTCTCTGTTCTATACTCTATACCCTATACTCCATGCTTTCTGTGCTATACTCTTCACTCTATGCTCTCTGTTCTATACTCTATACCCTATACTCTATGCTCTCTGTTCTATACTCTACACTCTATGCTCTCTGTTCTATACTCTATACCCTATACTCCATGCTCGCTCTTCTATACTCTATACCCTGTACTCTATCTTCTCTGTTCTATACTGATACCCTGTAGTATATGTTCTCTGTTGTATGTTCTATGCCCTGTACTCTATGCTTTCTGTTGTATATTCTATACCCTGTACTCTTTGTTCTCTGTTCTTTTCTCTGTACCCTGTACTCTATGCTCTCTGTTCTATACTTTATACCCTGTACTCTGTGTTCTCTGTTCTATACACTATACTGTGTGCTCCATGCTAACTGTTCTGTACTCTAAACTCTGTACTTTATGTTCTTTGTTCTAAACTTTATACCCTGTGCTCTACGGTCGTTGTTCTATACCCTTTACCCTGTCCTCGATATTCTCTGTTCTATACTCTATACCCTGTACTCTATCTTCTCTGTTCTATACTCTATACCCTGTGCTCTATGTTCTCTGTTCTATCCTCTATACCCTGTGCTCTATATTCTCTGTTCTATACTCTATACCCTGTACTCTATCTTCTCTGTTCTATACTCTATACCCTGTGCTCTATGTTCTCTGTTCTATACTCGATACCCTGTAGTCTATGTTCTCTGTTGTATACTCTATGCCCTGTACTCTATGCTTTCTGTTGTATATTCTATACCCTGTGCTCTATGCTCTCTGTTCTATACTCTGTACTCTGTGCTCTACGCTCGCTGTTCTATACTCTATACCATGTACTCTTTGTTCTCTGTTCTATACTCTGTACCCTGTACTCTATGCTCTCTGTTCTATACTCTATACTCTGTGCGCTATGCTCGCTGTTCCATACTCTATACCCTGTACTCTGTGTTCTCTGTTCTATACTCTATACCCTGTACTCTATGTTCTGTGTTCCATACTATATAACCTGTACTCTATGCTCTCTGTTCTATACTCTATACCCTGTGCTCTATGCTCTCTGCTCTATACTCTATACTCTGTGCTCTATGCTCGCTGTTGTATATTCTATACCCTGTACTCTATGTTTTCTGTTATATACTCTATACCCTGTACTCTATGTTCTCTGTTCTATACTCTATACCTTGTACTCTATGTTCTCTGTTCTCTACTCTATACCCTGTACTCTATGTTCTCTGTTCTCTACTCTATACTCTGTACTCTCTGCTCTCTGTTCTATACTCTCTACTCTATGGTTTCTATTCTATACTCTATGGTCTCTGTTCTATACTCTATACCCTATACTCCATGCTCTCTGTTATATACTCTACACTCTATGCTCTCTGTTATATATTGTATACCCTATACGCTATGCTCTGTTCTATACTCTATACCCTATACTCCATGCTTTCTGTTCTATACTCTACACTCTATGCTCTCTGTTCTATACTCTATACCCTATACTCTATGCTCTCTGTTCTATACTCTACACTCTATGCTCTCTGTTCTATATTCTATACCCTATACTCCATGCTCGCTGTTCTATACTCGATACCCTGTACTCTATCTTCTCTGTTCTATACTCTATACCCTGTTCTCTATGCTCTCTGTTCTATACTCTATACCCTGTGCTCTATGCTTACTGTTCTATACTCTATACTTTATGCTCTCTGTTCTATACTCTATACCCTATACTCCATGCTTTCTGTGCTATACTCTTCACTCTATGCTCTCTGTTCTATACTCTATACCCTATACTCTATGCTCTCTGTTCTATACTCTACCCTCTATGCTCTCTGTTCTATATTCTATACCCTATACTCCATGCTCGCTATTCTATACTCGATACCCTGTACTCTATCTTCTCTGTTCTATACTCTATACCCTGTTCTCTATGCTCTCTGTTCTATACTCTATACCCTGTGCTCTATGCTTACTGTTCTATACTCTATACTTTATGCTCTCTGTTCTATACTCTATACCCTATACTCCATGCTTTCTGTGCTATACTCTTCACTCGATGCTCTCTGTTCTATACTCTATACCCTATACTCTATGCTCTCTGTTCTATACTCTACACTCTATGCTCTCTGTTCTATACTCTATAACCTATACTCCATGCTCGCTGTTCTATACTCTATACCCTGTACTCTATCTTCTCTGTTCTATACTGATACCCTGTAGTATATGTTCTCTGTTGTATGTTCTATGCCCTGTACTCTATGCTCTCTGTTCTATACTTTATACCCTGTACTCTGTGTTCTCTGTTCTACACTCTATACCCTGTACTCTATGCTCTCTGTTCTATACTCTATACCCTGTGCTCTATGCTCTCTGCTCTATACTCAATACCCTGTACTCTATGTTCTGTGTTCCATACTATATAACCTGTACTCTATGCTCTCTGTTCTATACTCTATACTCTGTGCTCTATGCTCGCGGTTGTATATTCTATACCCTGTACTCTATGTTTTCTGTTATATACTCTATACCCTGTACTCTATCTTCTCTGTTCCATACTCTATACCCTATACTCCATGCTTTCTGTTCTATACTCTACACTCTATGGTCTCTGTTCTATACTCTATACCCTATACTCTATGCTCTCTGTTCTATACTCTATACCCTATACTCCATGCTTTCTGTTCTATACTCTACACTCTATGGTCTCTGTTCTATACTCTATACCCTATACTCTATGCTCTCTGTTCTATACTCTACACTCTATGCTTTCTGTTCTATACTCTATACCCTATACTCTATGCTCTCTGTTCTATACTCTACACTCTATGGTCTCTGTTCTATACTCTATACCCTATACTCTATGCTCTCTGTTCTATACTCTATACCCTATACTCCATGCTTTCTGTTCTATACTCTACACTCTATGGTCTCTGTTCTATACTCTATACCCTATACTCTATGCTCTCTGTTCTATACTCTACACTCTATGCTTTCTGTTCTATACTCTATACCCTGTGCTCTATGCTCTCTGCTCTATACTCAATACCCTGTACTCTATGTTCTGTGTTCCATACTATATAACCTGTACTCTATGCTCTCTGTTCTATACTCTATACTCTGTGCTCTATGCTCGCGGTTGTATATTCTATACCCTGTACTCTATGTTTTCTGTTCTATACTCTATACCCTGTACTCTATGTTCTCTGTTCTCTACTCTATACTCTGTACTCTCTGCTCTCTGTTCTCTACTCTCGACTCTATGGTTTCTATTCTATACTCTATGGTCTCTGTTCTATACTCTATACCCTATACTCCATGCTCTCTGTTATATACTCTACACTCTATGCTCTCTGTTCTATATTGTATACCCTATACTCTATGCTCTCTGTTCTATACTCTATACCCTATACTCCATGCTTTCTGTTCTATACTCTACACTCTATGGTCTCTGTTCTATACTCTACACTCTATGCTCTCTGTTCTATATTCTATACCCTATACTCCATGCTCGCTGTTCTATACTCGATACCCTGTACTTTATCTTCTCTGTTCTATACTCTATACCCTGTTCTCTATGCTCTCTGTTCTATACTCTATACCCTGTGCTCTATGCTTACTGTTCTATTCTCTATACTTTATGCTCTCTGTTCTATACTCGATACTCTGTACTCTATCTTCTCTGTTCTATACTCTATACCCTGTTCTCTATGCTCTCTGTTCTATAGTCTATATCCTGTGCTCTATGCTTACTGTTGTATTCTCTATACTTTATGCTCTCTGTTCTATACTCTATACCCTATACTCCATGCTTTCTGTGCTATACTCTTCACTCTATGCTCTCTGTTCTATACTCTATACCCTATACTCTATGCTCTCTGTTCTATACTCTACACTCTATGCTCTCTGTTCTATATTCTATACCCTATACTCCATGCTCGCTGTTCTATACTCGATACCCTGTACTCTATCTTCTCTGTTCTATACTCTATACCCTGTTCTCTATGCTCTCTGTTCTATACTCTATACCCTGTGCTCTATGCTTACTGTTCTATTCTCTATACTCTATGCTCTCTGTTCTATACTCTACCCTCTATGCTCTCTGTTCTATATTCTATACCCTATACTCCATGCTCGCTATTCTATACTCGATACCCTGTACTCTATCTTCTCTGTTCTATACTCTATACCCTGTTCTCTATGCTCTCTGTTCTATACTCTATACCCTGTGCTCTATGCTTACTGTTCTATACTCTATACTTTATGCTCTCTGTTCTATACTCTATACCCTATACTCCATGCTTTCTGTGCTATACTCTTCACTCGATGCTCTCTGTTCTATACTCTATACCCTATACTCTATGCTCTCTGTTCTATACTCTACACTCTATGCTCTCTGTTCTATATTCTATACCCTATACTCCATGCTCGCTGTTCTATACTCGATACCCTGTACTCTATCTTCTCTGTTCTATACTCTATACCCTGTTCTCTATGCTCTCTGTTCTATACTCTATACCCTGTGCTCTATGCTTACTGTTCTATACTCTATACTTTATGCTCTCTGTTCTATACTCTATACCCTATACTCCATGCTTTCTGTGCTATACTCTTCACTCTATGCTCTCTGTTCTATACTCTATACCCTATACTCTATGCTCTCTGTTCTATACTCTACCCTCTATGCTCTCTGTTCTATATTCTATACCCTATACTCCATGCTCGCTATTCTATACTCGATACCCTGTACTCTATCTTCTCTGTTCTATACTCTATACCCTGTTCTCTATGCTCTCTGTTCTATACTCTATACCCTGTGCTCTATGCTTACTGTTCTATACTCTATACTTTATGCTCTCTGTTCTATACTCTATACCCTATACTCCATGCTTTCTGTGCTATACTCTTCACTCGATGCTCTCTGTTCTATACTCTATACCCTATACTCTATGCTCTCTGTTCTATACTCTACACTCTATGCTCTCTGTTCTATACTCTATAACCTATACTCCATGCTCGCTGTTCTATACTCTATACCCTGTACTCTATCTTCTCTGTTCTATACTGATACCCTGTAGTATATGTTCTCTGTTGTATGTTCTATGCCCTGTACTCTATGCTCTCTGTTCTATACTTTATACCCTGTACTCTGTGTTCTCTGTTCTACACTCTATACCCTGTACTCTATGCTCTCTGTTCTATACTCTATACCCTGTGCTCTATGCTCTCTGCTCTATACTCAATACCCTGTACTCTATGTTCTGTGTTCCATACTATATAACCTGTACTCTATGCTCTCTGTTCTATACTTTATACCCTGTAGTCTATGTTCTCTGTTGTATACTCTATGCCCTGTACTCTATGCTTTCTGTTGTATATTCTATACCCTGTGCTCTATGCTCTCTGTTCTATACTCTGTACTCTGTGCTCTACGCTCGCTGTTCTATACTCTATACCATGTACTCTTTGTTCTCTGTTCTATACTCTGTACCCTGTACTCTATGCTCTCTGTTCTATACTTTATACCCTGTACTCTGTGTTCTCTGTTCTACACTCTATACCCTGTACTCTATGCTCTCTGTTCTATACTCTATACCCTGTGCTCTATGCTCTCTGCTCTATACTCAATACCCTGTACTCTATGTTCTGTGTTCCATACTATATAACCTGTACTCTATGCTCTCTGTTCTATACTCTATACTCTGTGCTCTATGCTCGCGGTTGTATATTCTATACCCTGTACTCTATGTTTTCTGTTATATACTCTATACCCTGTACTCTATCTTCTCTGTTCTATACTCTATACCCTATACTCCATGCTTTCTGTTCTATACTCTACACTCTATGGTCTCTGTTCTATACTCTATACCCTATACTCTATGCTCTCTGTTCTATACTCTATACCCTATACTCCATGCTTTCTGTTCTATACTCTACACTCTATGGTCTCTGTTCTATACTCTATACCCTATACTCTATGCTCTCTGTTCTATACTCTACACTCTATGCTTTCTGTTCTATACTCTATACCCTATACTCTATGCTCTCTGTTCTATACTCTACACTCTATGGTCTCTGTTCTATACTCTATACCCTATACTCTATGCTCTCTGTTCTATACTCTATACCCTATACTCCATGCTTTCTGTTCTATACTCTACACTCTATGGTCTCTGTTCTATACTCTATACCCTATACTCTATGCTCTCTGTTCTATACTCTACACTCTATGCTTTCTGTTCTATACTCTATACCCTGTGCTCTATGCTCTCTGCTCTATACTCAATACCCTGTACTCTATGTTCTGTGTTCCATACTATATAACCTGTACTCTATGCTCTCTGTTCTATACTCTATACTCTGTGCTCTATGCTCGCGGTTGTATATTCTATACCCTGTACTCTATGTTTTCTGTTCTATACTCTATACCCTGTACTCTATGTTCTCTGTTCTCTACTCTATACTCTGTACTCTATGTTCTCTGTTCTCTACTCTATACTCTGTACTCTCTGCTCTCTGTTCTCTACTCTCGACTCTATGGTTTCTATTCTATACTCTATGGTCTCTGTTCTATACTCTATACCCTATACTCCATGCTCTCTGTTATATACTCTACACTCTATGCTCTCTGTTCTATATTGTATACCCTATACTCTATGCTCTCTGTTCTATACTCTATACCCTATACTCCATGCTTTCTGTTCTATACTCTACACTCTATGGTCTCTGTTCTATACTCTACACTCTATGCTCTCTGTTCTATATTCTATACCCTATACTCCATGCTCGCTGTTCTATACTCGATACCCTGTACTTTATCTTCTCTGTTCTATACTCTATACCCTGTTCTCTATGCTCTCTGTTCTATACTCTATACCCTGTGCTCTATGCTTACTGTTCTATTCTCTATACTTTATGCTCTCTGTTCTATACTCGATACTCTGTACTCTATCTTCTCTGTTCTATACTCTATACCCTGTTCTCTATGCTCTCTGTTCTATAGTCTATATCCTGTGCTCTATGCTTACTGTTGTATTCTCTATACTTTATGCTCTCTGTTCTATACTCTATACCCTATACTCCATGCTTTCTGTGCTATACTCTTCACTCTATGCTCTCTGTTCTATACTCTATACCCTATACTCTATGCTCTCTGTTCTATACTCTACACTCTATGCTCTCTGTTCTATATTCTATACCCTATACTCCATGCTCGCTGTTCTATACTCGATACCCTGTACTCTATCTTCTCTGTTCTATACTCTATACCCTGTTCTCTATGCTCTCTGTTCTATACTCTATACCCTGTGCTCTATGCTTACTGTTCTATTCTCTATACTCTATGCTCTCTGTTCTATACTCTACCCTCTATGCTCTCTGTTCTATATTCTATACCCTATACTCCATGCTCGCTATTCTATACTCGATACCCTGTACTCTATCTTCTCTGTTCTATACTCTATACCCTGTTCTCTATGCTCTCTGTTCTATACTCTATACCCTGTGCTCTATGCTTACTGTTCTATACTCTATACTTTATGCTCTCTGTTCTATACTCTATACCCTATACTCCATGCTTTCTGTGCTATACTCTTCACTCGATGCTCTCTGTTCTATACTCTATACCCTATACTCTATGCTCTCTGTTCTATACTCTACACTCTATGCTCTCTGTTCTATACTCTATAACCTATACTCCATGCTCGCTGTTCTATACTCTATACCCTGTACTCTATCTTCTCTGTTCTATACTGATACCCTGTAGTATATGTTCTCTGTTGTATGTTCTATGCCCTGTACTCTATGCTCTCTGTTCTATACTTTATACCCTGTACTCTGTGTTCTCTGTTCTACACTCTATACCCTGTACTCTATGCTCTCTGTTCTATACTCTATACCCTGTGCTCTATGCTCTCTGCTCTATACTCAATACCCTGTACTCTATGTTCTGTGTTCCATACTATATAACCTGTACTCTATGCTCTCTGTTCTATACTCTATACCCTGTTCTCTATGCTCTCTGTTCTATACTCTATACCCGGTGCTCTATGCTTACTGTTCTATACTCTATACTTTATGCTCTCTGTTCTATACTCTATACCCTATACTCCATGCTTTCTGTGCTATACTCTTCACTCTATGCTCTCTGTTCTATACTCTATACCCTATACTCTATGCTCTCTGTTCTATACTCTACCCTCTATGCTCTCTGTTCTATATTCTATACCCTATACTCCATGCTCGCTATTCTATACTCGATACCCTGTACTCTATCTTCTCTGTTCTATACTCTATACCCTGTTCTCTATGCTCTCTGTTCTATACTCTATACCCTGTGCTCTATGCTTACTGTTCTATACTCTATACTTTATGCTCTCTGTTCTATACTCTATACCCTATACTCCATGCTTTCTGTGCTATACTCTTCACTCGATGCTCTCTGTTCTATACTCTATACCCTATACTCTCTGCTCTCTGTTCTATACTCTACACTCTATGCTCTCTGTTCTATACTCTATAACCTATACTCCATGCTCACTGTTCTATACTCTATACCCTGTACTCTATCTTCTCTGTTCTATACTGATACCCTGTAGTATATGTTCTCTGTTGTATGTTCTATGCCCTGTACTCTATGCTCTCTGTTCTATACTTTATACCCTGTACTCTGTGTTCTCTGTTCTACACTCTATACCCTGTACTCTATGCTCTCTGTTCTATACTCTATACCCTGTGCTCTATGCTCTCTGCTCTATACTCAATACCCTGTACTCTATGTTCTGTGTTCCATACTATATAACCTGTACTCTATGCTCTCTGTTCTATACTTTATACCCTGTAGTCTATGTTCTCTGTTGTATACTCTATGCCCTGTACTCTATGCTTTCTGTTGTATATTCTATACCCTGTGCTCTATGCTCTCTGTTCTATACTCTGTACTCTGTGCTCTACGCTCGCTGTTCTATACTCTATACCATGTACTCTTTGTTCTCTGTTCTATACTCTGTACCCTGTACTCTATGCTCTCTGTTCTATACTTTATACCCTGTACTCTGTGTTCTCTGTTCTACACTCTATACCCTGTACTCTATGCTCTCTGTTCTATACTCTATACCCTGTGCTCTATGCTCTCTGCTCTATACTCAATACCCTGTACTCTATGTTCTGTGTTCCATACTATATAACCTGTACTCTATGCTCTCTGTTCTATACTCTATACTCTGTGCTCTATGCTCGCGGTTGTATATTCTATACCCTGTACTCTATGTTTTCTGTTATATACTCTATACCCTGTACTCTATCTTCTCTGTTCTATACTCTATACCCTATACTCCATGCTTTCTGTTCTATACTCTACACTCTATGGTCTCTGTTCTATACTCTATACCCTATACTCTATGCTCTCTGTTCTATACTCTATACCCTATACTCCATGCTTTCTGTTCTATACTCTACACTCTATGGTCTCTGTTCTATACTCTATACCCTATACTCTATGCTCTCTGTTCTATACTCTACACTCTATGCTTTCTGTTCTATACTCTATACCCTATACTCTATGCTCTCTGTTCTATACTCTACACTCTATGGTCTCTGTTCTATACTCTATACCCTATACTCTATGCTCTCTGTTCTATACTCTATACCCTATACTCCATGCTTTCTGTTCTATACTCTACACTCTATGGTCTCTGTTCTATACTCTATACCCTATACTCTATGCTCTCTGTTCTATACTCTACACTCTATGCTTTCTGTTCTATACTCTATACCCTGTGCTCTATGCTCTCTGCTCTATACTCAATACCCTGTACTCTATGTTCTGTGTTCCATACTATATAACCTGTACTCTATGCTCTCTGTTCTATACTCTATACTCTGTGCTCTATGCTCGCGGTTGTATATTCTATACCCTGTACTCTATGTTTTCTGTTATATACTCTATACCCTGTACTCTATGTTCTCTGTTCTATACTCTATACTCTGTACTCTCTGCTCTCTGTTCTCTACTCTCGACTCTATGGTTTCTATTCTATACTCTATGGTCTCTGTTCTATACTCTATACCCTATACTCCATGCTCTCTGTTATATACTCTACACTCTATGCTCTCTGTTCTATATTGTATACCCTATACTCTATGCTCTCTGTTCTATACTCTATACCCTATACTCCATGCTTTCTGTTCTATACTCTACACTCTATGGTCTCTGTTCTATACTCTACACTCTATGCTCTCTGTTCTATATTCTATACCCTATACTCCATGCTCGCTGTTCTATACTCGATACCCTGTACTCTATCTTCTCTGTTCTATACTCTATACCCTGTTCTCTCTGCTCTCTGTTCTATAGTCTATACCCTGTGCTCTATGCTTACTGTTCTATACTCTATACTTTATGCTCTCTGTTCTATACTCTATACCCTATACTCCATGCTTTCTGTGCTATACTCTTCATTCTATGCTCTCTGTTCTCTACTCTATACCCTATACTCTATGCTCTCTGTTCTATACTCTACATTCTATGCTCTCTGTTCTATATTCTATACCCTATACTCCATGCTCGCTATTCTATACTCGATACCCTGTACTCTATCTTCTCTGTTCTATACTCTATACCCTGTTCTCTATGCTCTCTGTTCTATACTCTATACCCTGTGCTCTATGCTTACTGTTCTATACTCTATACTTTATGCTCTCTGTTCTATACTCTATACCCTATACTCCATGCTTTCTGTGCTATACTCTTCACTCGATGCTCTCTGTTCTATACTCTATACCCTATACTCTATGCTCTCTGTTCTATACTTTATACACTGTACTCTGTGTTCTCTGTTCTATACACTATACTGTGTGCTCCATGCTCACTGTTCTGTACTCTAAACTCTGTACTTTATGTTCTCTGTTCTAAACTTTATACCCTGTGCTCTACGGTCGTTGTTCTATACCCTTTACCCTGTCCTCGATATTCTCTGTTCTATACTCTATACCCTGTACTCTATGTTCTCTGTTCTATACTCTACACTCTATGCTCTTTGTTCTATATTGTATACCCTATACTCTATGCTCTCTGTTCTATACTCTACACTCTATGCTCTCTGTTCTATACTCTACACTCTATGCTCTCTGTTCTATATTCTATACCCTATACTCCATGCTCGCTGTTCTATACTCGATACCCTGTTCTCTATGCTCTCTGTTCTATACTCTATACCCTTTGCTCTATGCTTACTGTTCTATACTCTATACCCTGTGCTCTATGTTCTCTGTTCTATACTCGATACCCTGTAGTCTATGTTCTCTGTTGTATACTCTATGCCCTGTACTCTATGCTTTCTGTTGTATATTCTATACCCTGTGCTCTATGCTCTCTGTTCTATACTCTGTACTCTGTGCTCGCTGTTCTATACTCTATACCATGTACTCTTTGTTCTCTGTTGTATACTCTGTACCCTGTACTCTATGCTCTCTGTTCTATACTCTATACTCTGTGCGCTATGCTCGCTGTTCCATACTCTATACCCTGTACTCTGTGTTCTCTGTTCTATACTCTATACCCTGTACTCTATGTTCTGTGTTCCATACTATATAACCTGTACTCTAAGCTCTCTGTTCTATACTCTATACTCTGTGCTCGATGCTCGCTGTTGTATATTCTATACCCTGTACTCTATGTTTTCTGTTATATACTCTATACCCTGTACTCTATGTTCTCTGTTCTCTCCTCTATACTCTGTACTCTCTGCTCTCTGTTCTATACTCTCTACTCTATGGTTTCTATTCTATACTCTATGGTCTCTGTTCTATACTCTATACCCTATACTCCATGCTCTCTGTTATATACTCTACACTCTATGCTCTCTGTTATATATTGTATACCCTATACGCTATGCTCTGTTCTATACTCTATACCCTATACTCCATGCTTTCTGTTCTATACTCTACACTCTATGCTCTCTGTTCTATATTCTATACCCTATACTCCATGCTCGCTGTTCTATACTCGATACCCTGTACTCTATCTTCTCTGTTCTATACTCTATACCCTGTTCTCTATGCTCTCTGTTCTATACTCTATACCCTGTGCTCTATGCTTACTGTTCTATACTCTATACTTTATGCTCTCTGTTCTATACTCTATACACTATACTCCATGCTTTCTGTGCTATACTCTTCACTCTATGCTCTCTGTTCTATACTCTATACCCTATACTCTATGCTCTCTGTTCTATACTCTACCCTCTATGCTCTCTGTTCTATATTCTATACCCTATACTCCATGCTCGTTATTCTATACTCGATACCCTGTACTCTATCTTCTCTGTTCTATACTCTATACCCTGTTCTCTATGCTCTCTGTTCTATACTCTATACCCTGTGCTCTATGCTTACTGTTCTATACTCTATACTTTATGCTCTCTGTTCTATACTCTATACCCTATACTCCATGCTTTCTGTGCTATACTCTTCACTCGATGCTCTCTGTTCTGTACTCTATACCCTATACTCTATGCTCTCTGTTCTATACTCTACACTCTATGCTCTCTGTTCTATACTCTATAACCTATACTCCATGCTCGCTGTTCTATACTCTATACCCTGTACTCTATCTTCTCTGTTCTATACTGATACCCTGTAGTATATGTTCTCTGTTGTATGTTCTATGCCCTGTACTCTATGCTCTCTGTTCTATACTTTATACCCTGTACTCTGTGTTCTCTGTTCTACACTCTATACCCTGTACTCTATGCTCTCTGTTCTATACTCTATACCCTGTGCTCTATGCTCTCTGCTCTATACTCAATACCCTGTACTCTATGTTCTGTGTTCCATACTATATAACCTGTACTCTATGCTCTCTGTTCTATACTCTATACTCTGTGCTCTATGCTCGCGGTTGTATATTCTATACCCTGTACTCTATGTTTTCTGTTATATACTCTATACCCTGTACTCTATCTTCTCTGTTCTATACTCTATACCCTATACTCCATGCTTTCTGTTCTATACTCTACACTCTATGGTCTCTGTTCTATACTCTATACCCTATACTCTATGCTCTCTGTTCTATACTCTATACCCTATACTCCATGCTTTCTGTTCTATACTCTACACTCTATGGTCTCTGTTCTATACTCTATACCCTATACTCTATGCTCTCTGTTCTATACTCTACACTCTATGCTTTCTGTTCTATACTCTATACCCTATACTCTATGCTCTCTGTTCTATACTCTACACTCTATGGTCTCTGTTCTATACTCTATACCCTATACTCTATGCTCTCTGTTCTATACTCTATACCCTATACTCCATGCTTTCTGTTCTATACTCTACACTCTATGGTCTCTGTTCTATACTCTATACCCTATACTCTATGCTCTCTGTTCTATACTCTACACTCTATGCTTTCTGTTCTATACTCTATACCCTGTGCTCTATGCTCTCTGCTCTATACTCAATACCCTGTACTCTATGTTCTGTGTTCCATACTATATAACCTGTACTCTATGCTCTCTGTTCTATACTCTATACTCTGTGCTCTATGCTCGCGGTTGTATATTCTATACCCTGTACTCTATGTTCTCTGTTCTATACTCTATACCCTGTACTCTATGTTCTCTGTTCTCTACTCTATACTCTGTACTCTCTGCTCTCTGTTCTCTACTCTCGACTCTATGGTTTCTATTCTATACTCTATGGTCTCTGTTCTATACTCTATACCCTATACTCCATGCTCTCTGTTATATACTCTACACTCTATGCTCTCTGTTCTATATTGTATACCCTATACTCTATGCTCTCTGTTCTATACTCTATACCCTATACTCCATGCTTTCTGTTCTATACTCTACACTCTATGGTCTCTGTTCTATACTCTACACTCTATGCTCTCTGTTCTATATTCTATACCCTATACTCCATGCTCGCTGTTCTATACTCGATACCCTGTACTTTATCTTCTCTGTTCTATACTCTATACCCTGTTCTCTATGCTCTCTGTTCTATACTCTATACCCTGTGCTCTATGCTTACTGTTCTATTCTCTATACTTTATGCTCTCTGTTCTATACTCGATACTCTGTACTCTATCTTCTCTGTTCTATACTCTATACCCTGTTCTCTATGCTCTCTGTTCTATAGTCTATATCCTGTGCTCTATGCTTACTGTTGTATTCTCTATACTTTATGCTCTCTGTTCTATACTCTATACCCTATACTCCATGCTTTCTGTGCTATACTCTTCACTCTATGCTCTCTGTTCTCTACTCTATACCCTATACTCTATGCTCTCTGTTCTATACTCTACACTCTATGCTCTCTGTTCTATATTCTATACCCTATACTCCATGCTCGCTGTTCTATACTCGATACCCTGTACTCTATCTTCTCTGTTCTATACTCTATACCCTGTTCTCTATGCTCTCTGTTCTATACTCTATACCCTGTGCTCTATGCTTACTGTTCTATTCTCTATACTCTATGCTCTCTGTTCTATACTCTACCCTCTATGCTCTCTGTTCTATATTCTATACCCTATACTCCATGCTCGCTATTCTATACTCGATACCCTGTACTCTATCTTCTCTGTTCTATACTCTATACCCTGTTCTCTATGCTCTCTGTTCTATACTCTATACCCTGTGCTCTATGCTTACTGTTCTATACTCTATACTTTATGCTCTCTGTTCTATACTCTATACCCTATACTCCATGCTTTCTGTGCTATACTCTTCACTCGATGCTCTCTGTTCTATACTCTATACCCTATACTCTATGCTCTCTGTTCTATACTCTACACTCTATGCTCTCTGTTCTATATTCTATACCCTATACTCCATGCTCGCTATTCTATACTCGATACCCTGTACTCTATCTTCTCTGTTCTATACTCTATACCCTGTTCTCTATGCTCTCTGTTCTATACTCTATACCCTGTGCTCTATGCTTACTGTTCTATACTCTATACTTTATGCTCTCTGTTCTATACTCTATACCCTATACTCCATGCTTTCTGTGCTATACTCTTCACTCGATGCTCTCTGTTCTATACTCTATACCCTATACTCTATGCTCTCTGTTCTATACTCTACCCTCTATGCTCTCTGTTCTATATTCTATACCCTATACTCCATGCTCGCTATTCTATACTCGATACCCTGTACTCTATCTTCTCTGTTCTATACTCTATACCCTGTTCTCTATGCTCTCTGTTCTATACTCTATACCCTGTGCTCTATGCTTACTGTTCTATACTCTATACTTTATGCTCTCTGTTCTATACTCTATACCCTATACTCCATGCTTTCTGTGCTATACTCTTCACTCTATGCTCTCTGTTCTCTACTCTATACCCTATACTCTATGCTCTCTGTTCTATACTCTACACTCTATGCTCTCTGTTCTATATTCTATACCCTATACTCCATGCTCGCTATTCTATACTCGATACCCTGTACTCTATCTTCTCTGTTCTATACTCTATACCCTGTTCTCTATGCTCTCTGTTCTATACTCTATACCCTGTGCTCTATGCTTACTGTTCTATACTCTATACTTTATGCTCTCTGTTCTATACTCTATACCCTATACTCCATGCTTTCTGTGCTATACTCTTCACTCGATGCTCTCTGTTCTATACTCTATACCCTATACTCTATGCTCTCTGTTCTATACTTTATACACTGTACTCTGTGTTCTCTGTTCTATACACTATACTGTGTGCTCCATGCTCACTGTTCTGTACTCTAAACTCTGTACTTTATGTTCTCTGTTCTAAACTTTATACCCTGTGCTCTACGGTCGTTGTTCTATACCCTTTACCCTGTCCTCGATATTCTCTGTTCTATACTCTATACCCTGTTCTCTATGCTCTCTGTTCTATACTCTATACCCTGTGCTCTATGTTCTCTGTTCTATACTCGATACCCTGTAGTCTATGTTCTCTGTTGTATACTCTATGCCCTGTACTCTATGCTTTCTGTTGTATATTCTATACCCTGTGCTCTATGCTCTCTGTTCTATACTCTGTACTCTGTGCTCTACGCTCGCTGTTCTATACTCTATACCATGTACTCTTTGTTCTCTGTTCTATACTCTGTACCCTGTACTCTATGCTCTCTGTTCTATACTCGAAACTCTGTGCGCTATGCTCGCTGTTCCATACTCTATACCCTGTACTCTGTGTTCTCTGTTCTATACTCTATACCTTGTACTCTATGTTCTGTGTTCCATACTATATAACCTGTACTCTATGCTCTCTGTTCTATACTCTATACTCTGTGCTCTATGCTCGCTGTTGTATATTCTATACCCTGTACTCTATGTTTTCTGTTATATACTCTATACCCTGTACTCTATGTTCTCTGTTCTATACTCTATACCCTGTACTCTATGTTCTCTGTTCTATACTCTCTACTCTATGGTTTCTATTCTATACTCTATGGTCTCTGTTCTATACTCTATACCCTATACTCCATGCTCTCTGTTATATACTCTACACTCTATGCTCTTTGTTCTATATTGTATACCCTATACTCTATGCTCTCTGTTCTATACTCTACACTCTATGCTCTCTGTTCTATATTCTATACCCTATACTCCATGCTCGCTGTTCTATACTCGATACCCTGTTCTCTATGCTCTCTGTTCTATACTCTATACCCTTTGCTCTATGCTTACTGTTCTATACTCTATACCCTGTGCTCTATGTTCTCTGTTCTATACTCGATACCCTGTAGTCTATGTTCTCTGTTGTATACTCTATGCCCTGTACTCTATGCTTTCTGTTGTATATTCTATACCCTGTGCTCTATGCTCTCTGTTCTATACTCTGTACTCTGTGCTCGCTGTTCTATACTCTATACCATGTACTCTTTGTTCTCTGTTCTATACTCTGTACCCTGTACTCTATGCTCTCTGTTCTATACTCTATACTCTGTGCGCTATGCTCGCTGTTCCATACTCTATACCCTGTACTCTGTGTTCTCTGTTCTATACTCTATACCCTGTACTCTATGTTCTGTGTTCCATACTATATAACCTGTACTCTAAGCTCTCTGTTCTATACTCTATACTCTGTGCTCTATGCTCGCTGTTGTATATTCTATACCCTGTACTCTATGTTTTCTGTTATATACTCTATACCCTGTACTCTATGTTCTCTGTTCTCTCCTCTATACTCTGTACTCTCTGCTCTCTGTTCTATACTCTCTACTCTATGGTTTCTATTCTATACTCTATGGTCTCTGTTCTATACTCTATACCCTATACTCCATGCTCTCTGTTATATACTCTACACTCTATGCTCTCTGTTATATATTGTATACCCTATACGCTATGCTCTGTTCTATACTCTATACCCTATACTCCATGCTTTCTGTTCTATACTCTACACTCTATGCTCTCTGTTCTATACTCTATACCCTATACTCTATGCTCTCTGTTCTATACTCTACACTCTATGCTCTCTGTTCTATATTCTATACCCTATACTCCATGCTCGCTGTTCTATACTCGATACCCTGTACTCTATCTTCTCTGTTCTATACTCTATACCCTGTTCTCTATGCTCTCTGTTCTATACTCTATACCCTGTGCTCTATGCTTACTGTTCTATACTCTATACTTTATGCTCTCTGTTCTATACTCTATACCCTATACTCCATGCTTTCTGTGCTATACTCTTCACTCTATGCTCTCTGTTCTATACTCTATACCCTATGCTCTATGCTCTCTGTTCTATACTCTACCCTCTATGCTCTCTGTTCTATATTCTATACCCTATACTCCATGCTCGCTATTCTATACTCGATACCCTGTACTCTATCTTCTCTGTTCTATACTCTATACCCTGTTCTCTATGCTCTCTGTTCTATACTCTATACCCTGTGCTCTATGCTTACTGTTCTATACTCTATACTTTATGCTCTCTGTTCTATACTCTATACCCTATACTCCATGCTTTCTGTGCTATACTCTTCACTCGATGCTCTCTGTTCTATACTCTATACCCTATACTCTATGCTCTCTGTTCTATACTCTACACTCTATGCTCTCTGTTCTATACTCTATAACCTATACTCCATGCTCGCTGTTCTATACTCTATACCCTGTACTCTATCTTCTCTGTTCTATACTGATACCCTGTATTATATGTTCTCTGTTGTATGTTCTATGCCCTGTACTCTATGCTCTCTGTTCTATACTTTATACCCTGTACTCTGTGTTCTCTGTTCTACACTCTATACCCTGTACTCTATGCTCTCTGTTCTATACTCTATACCCTGTGCTCTATGCTCTCTGCTCTATACTCAATACCCTGTACTCTATGTTCTGTGTTCCATACTATATAACCTGTACTCTATGCTCTCTGTTCTATACTTTATACCCTGTAGTCTATGTTCTCTGTTGTATACTCTATGCCCTGTACTCTATGCTTTCTGTTGTATATTCTATACCCTGTGCTCTATGCTCTCTGTTCTATACTCTGTACTCTGTGCTCTACGCTCGCTGTTCTATACTCTATACCATGTACTCTTTGTTCTCTGTTCTATACTCTGTACCCTGTACTCTATGCTCTCTGTTCTATACTTTATACCCTGTACTCTGTGTTCTCTGTTCTACACTCTATACCCTGTACTCTATGCTCTCTGTTCTATACTCTATACCCTGTGCTCTATGCTCTCTGCTCTATACTCAATACCCTGTACTCTATGTTCTGTGTTCCATACTATATAACCTGTACTCTATGCTCTCTGTTCTATACTCTATACTCTGTGCTCTATGCTCGCGGTTGTATATTCTATACCCTGTACTCTATGTTTTCTGTTATATACTCTATACCCTGTACTCTATCTTCTCTGTTCTATACTCTATACCCTATACTCCATGCTTTCTGTTCTATACTCTACACTCTATGGTCTCTGTTCTATACTCTATACCCTATACTCTATGCTCTCTGTTCTATACTCTATACCCTATACTCCATGCTTTCTGTTCTATACTCTACACTCTATGGTCTCTGTTCTATACTCTATACCCTATACTCTATGCTCTCTGTTCTATACTCTACACTCTATGCTTTCTGTTCTATACTCTATACCCTATACTCTATGCTCTCTGTTCTATACTCTACACTCTATGGTCTCTGTTCTATACTCTATACCCTATACTCTATGCTCTCTGTTCTATACTCTATACCCTATACTCCATGCTTTCTGTTCTATACTCTACACTCTATGGTCTCTGTTCTATACTCTATACCCTATACTCTATGCTCTCTGTTCTATACTCTACACTCTATGCTTTCTGTTCTATACTCTATACCCTGTGCTCTATGCTCTCTGCTCTATACTCAATACCCTGTACTCTATGTTCTGTGTTCCATACTATATAACCTGTACTCTATGCTCTCTGTTCTATACTCTATACTCTGTGCTCTATGCTCGCGGTTGTATATTCTATACCCTGTACTCTATGTTTTCTGTTATATACTCTATACCCTGTACTCTATGTTCTCTGTTCTATACTCTATACCCTGTACTCTATGTTCTCTGTTCTCTACTCTATACTCTGTACTCTCTGCTCTCTGTTCTCTACTCTCGACTCTATGGTTTCTATTCTATACTCTATGGTCTCTGTTCTATACTCTATACCCTATACTCCATGCTCTCTGTTATATACTCTACACTCTATGCTCTCTGTTCTATATTGTATACCCTATACTCTATGCTCTCTGTTCTATACTCTATACCCTATACTCCATGCTTTCTGTTCTATACTCTACACTCTATGGTCTCTGTTCTATACTCTACACTCTATGCTCTCTGTTCTATATTCTATACCCTATACTCCATGCTCGCTGTTCTATACTCGATACCCTGTACTCTATCTTCTCTGTTCTATACTCTATACCCTGTTCTCTCTGCTCTCTGTTCTATAGTCTATACCCTGTGCTCTATGCTTACTGTTCTATACTCTATACTTTATGCTCTCTGTTCTATACTCTATACCCTATACTCCATGCTTTCTGTGCTATACTCTTCACTCTATGCTCTCTGTTCTCTACTCTATACCCTATACTCTATGCTCTCTGTTCTATACTCTACACTCTATGCTCTCTGTTCTATATTCTATACCCTATACTCCATGCTCGCTATTCTATACTCGACACCCTGTACTCTATCTTCTCTGTTCTATACTCTATACCCTGTTCTCTATGCTCTCTGTTCTATACTCTATACCCTGTGCTCTATGCTTACTGTTCTATACTCTATACTTTATGCTCTCTGTTCTATACTCTATACCCTATACTCCATGCTTTCTGTGCTATACTCTTCACTCGATGCTCTCTGTTCTATACTCTATACCCTATACTCTATGCTCTCTGTTCTATACTTTATACCCTGTACTCTGTGTTCTCTGTTCTATACACTATACTGTGTGCTCCATGCTCACTGTTCTGTACTCTAAACTCTGTACTTTATGTTCTCTGTTCTAAACTTTATACCCTGTGCTCTACGGTCGTTGTTCTATACCCTTTACCCTGTCCTCGATATTCTCTGTTCTATACTCTATACCCTGTACTCTATCTTCTCTGTTCTATACTCTATACCCTGTGCTCTATGTTCTCTGTTCTATACTCGATACCCTGTAGTCTATGTTCTCTGTTGTATACTCTATGCCCTGTACTCTATGCTTTCTGTTGTATATTCTATACCCTGTGCTCTATGCTCTCTGTTCTATACTCTGTACTCTGTGCTCTACGCTCGCTGTTCTATACTCTATACCATGTACTCTTTGTTCTCTGTTCTATACTCTGTACCCTGTACTCTATGCTCTCTGTTCTATACTCTATACTCTGTGCGCTATGCTCGCTGTTCCATACTCTATACCCTGTACTCTATGTTCTCTGTTCTCTACTCTATACTCTGTACTCTCTGCTCTCTGTTCTATACTCTCTACTCTATGGTTTCTATTCTATACTCTATGGTCTCTGTTCTATACTCTACACTCTATGCTCTTTGTTCTATATTGTATACCCTATACTCTATGCTCTCTGTTCTATACTCTACACTCTATGCTCTCTGTTCTATATTCTATACCCTATACTCCATGCTCGCTGTTCTATACTCGATACCCTGTTCTCTATGCTCTCTGTTCTATACTCTATACCCTTTGCTCTATGCTTACTGTTCTATACTCTATACTTTATGCTCTCTGTTCTATACTCTGTACCCTATACTCCATGCTTTCTGTGCTATACTCTTCACTCTATGCTCTCTGTTCTATACTCTATACCCTATACTCTATGCTCGCTGTTCTATTCTCGATACCCTGTACTCTATCTTCTCTGTTCTATACTCTATACCCTGTTCTCTATGCTCTCTGTTCTATACTCTATACCCTGTGCTCTATGCTTACTGTCCTATACTCTATACTTTATGCTCTCTGTTCTATACTCTATACCCTATACTCCATGCTTTCTGTGCTATACTCTTCACTCTATGCTCTCTGTTCTATACTCTATACCCTATACTCTATGCTCTCTGTTCTATACTCTACACTCTATGCTCTCTGTTCTATACTCTATACCCTATACTCCATGCTCGCTGTTCTATACTCTATACCCTGTACTCTATCTTCTCTGTTCTATACTGATACCCTGTAGTATATGTTCTCTGTTGTATGTTCTATGCCCTGTACTCTATGCTTTCTGTTGTATATTCTATACCCTGTACTCTCTGCTCTCTGTTCTATACTTTATACCTTGTACTCTGTGTTCTCTGTTCTATACACTATACTGTGTGCTCCATGCTCACTGTTCTGTACTCTAAACTCTGTACTTTATGTTCTCTGTTCTAAACTCTATACCCTGTGCTCTATGTTCTCTGTTCTATAGTTTATACCCTGTGCTCTACGGTCGTTGTTCTATACCCTTTACCCTGTCCTCGATATTCTCTGTTCTATACTCTATACCCTGTGCTCTATGTTCTCTGTTCTATACTCGATACCCTGTAGTCTATGTTCTCTGTTGTATACTCTATGCCCTGTACTCTATGCTTTCTGTTGTATATTCTATACCCTGTGCTCTATGCTCTCTGTTCTATACTCTGTACTCTGTGCTCTACGCTCGCTGTTCTATACTCTATACCATGTACTCTTTGTTCTCTGTTCTATACTCTGTACCCTGTACTCTATGCTCTCTGTTCTATACTCAATACCCTGTACTCTGTGTTCTCTGTTCTACACTCTATGCCCTGTACTCTATGCTCTCTGTTCTATACTTTATACCCTGTAGTCTATGTTCTCTGTTGTATACTCTATGCCCTGTACTCTATGCTTTCTGTTGTATATTCTATACCCTGTGCTCTATGCTCTCTGTTCTATACTCTGTACTCTGTGCTCTACGCTCGCTGTTCTATACTCTATACCATGTACTCTTTGTTCTCTGTTCTATACTCTATACTCTATACTCTGTGTTCTATGCTCGCTGTTGTATATTCTATACCCTGTACTCCATGTTTTCTGTTATATACTCTATACCCTGTACTCTATGTTCTCTGTTCTCTACTCTATACTCTGTACTCTCTGCTCTCTGTTCTATACTCTCTACTCTATGGTTTCTATTCTATACTCTATGGTCTCTGTTCTATACTCTATACCCTATACTCCATGCTCTCTGTTATTTCCTCTCCACTCTATGCTCTCTGTTCTATATTGTATACCCTATACTCTATGCTCTCTGTTCTATACTCTATACCCTATACTGCATGCTTTCTGTTCTATACTCTACACTCTATGGTCTCTGTTCTATACTCTATACCCTATACTCTATGCTCTCTGTTCTATACTCTATACCCTATACTCCATGCTTTCTGTTCTATACCCTATACTCTATGCTCTCTGTTCTATACTCTACACTCTATGCTCTCTGTTCTATACTCTATACCCTATACTCTATGGTCTCTGTTCTATACTCTATACCCTATATGCTCTATGCTCTCTGTTCTATACTCTGTACTCTGTGCTCTACGCTCGCTGTTCTATACTCTATACCATGTACTCTTTGTTCTCTGTTGTATACACTGTACCCTGTACTCTATGCTCTCTGTTCTATACTTTATACCCTGTACTCTGTGTTCTCTGTTCTACACTCTATACCCTGTACTCTATGCTCTCTGTTCTATACTCTATACCATGTACTCTATGTTCTCTGTTCTATATTCGATACCCTGTACTCTGTGTTCTCTGTTCTTTACTCTATAACCTGTGCTCTATGTTCGCTGTTCTGTTCTCTATACTCTGTGCTCTACGCTCTCTTTTGTATATTCTATACCCTGTACTCTATATTCTCTGTTCTATACTCTATACCCTGTACTCGATGTTCTCTGTTCTATACTCTATACCCTGTGCTCTATGCTCTCTGTTCTATACTCAAACCCTGTAGTATATGTTCTCTGTTGTATGCTCTATGCCCTGTACTCTATGCTTTCTGTTGTATATTCTATACCCTGTGCTCTATGCTCGCTGTTCTATACTCTGTACCCTGTGCTCTACGCTCTCTGCTCTATACTTTATACCCTGTGCTCTACGGTCGTTGTTCTACACTCTTTACCCTGTCCTCGATATTCTCTGTTTTATACTCTATACCCTGTCCTCTATATTCTCTGTTCTATACTCTATACCCTGTACTCTATCTTCTCTGATCTATACTCTATACCCTGTACTCTATGTTCTCTGTTCTATACTCGATACCCTGTAGTCTATGTTCTCTGTTGTATACTCTATGCCCTGTACTCTATGCTTTCTGTTGTATATTCTATACCCTGTGCTCTATGCTCTCTGTTCTATACTCTATACCCTGTACTCTATGTTCTCTGTTCTCTACTCTATACTCTGTACTCTCTGCTCTCTGTTCTCTACTCTCGACTCTATGGTTTCTATTCTATACTCTATGGTCTCTGTTCTATACTCTATACCCTATACTCCATGCTCTCTGTTATATACTCTACACTCTATGCTCTCTGTTCTATATTGTATACCCTATACTCTATGCTCTCTGTTCTATACTCTATACCCTATACTCCATGCTTTCTGTTCTATACTCTACACTCTATGGTCTCTGTTCTATACTCTACACTCTATGCTCTCTGTTCTATATTCTATACCCTATACTCCATGCTCGCTGTTCTATACTCGATACCCTGTACTCTATCTTCTCTGTTCTATACTCTATACCCTGTTCTCTCTGCTCTCTGTTCTATAGTCTATACCCTGTGCTCTATGCTTACTGTTCTATACTCTATACTTTATGCTCTCTGTTCTATACTCTATACCCTATACTCCATGCTTTCTGTGCTATACTCTTCACTCTATGCTCTCTGTTCTCTACTCTATACCCTATACTCTATGCTCTCTGTTCTATACTCTACACTCTATGCTCTCTGTTCTATATTCTATACCCTATACTCCATGCTCGCTATTCTATACTCGATACCCTGTACTCTATCTTCTCTGTTCTATACTCTATACCCTGTTCTCTATGCTCTCTGTTCTATACTCTATACCCTGTGCTCTATGCTTACTGTTCTATACTCTATACTTTATGCTCTCTGTTCTATACTCTATACCCTATACTCCATGCTTTCTGTGCTATACTCTTCACTCGATGCTCTCTGTTCTATACTCTATACCCTATACTCTATGCTCTCTGTTCTATACTTTATACCCTGTACTCTGTGTTCTCTGTTCTATACACTATACTGTGTGCTCCATGCTCACTGTTCTGTACTCTAAACTCTGTACTTTATGTTCTCTGTTCTAAACTTTATACCCTGTGCTCTACGGTCGTTGTTCTATACCCTTTACCCTGTCCTCGATATTCTCTGTTCTATACTCTATACCCTGTACTCTATCTTCTCTGTTCTATACTCTATACCCTGTGCTCTATGTTCTCTGTTCTATACTTTATACCCTGTGCTCTACGGTCGTTGTTCTATACCCTTTACCCTGTACTCTATCTTCTCTGTTCTATACTCTATACCCTGTGCTCTATGTTCTCTGTTCTATACTCTATACCCTGTAGTCTATGTTCTCTGTTGTATACTCTATGCCCTGTACTCTATGCTTTCTGTTGTATATTCTATACCCTGTGCTCTATGCTCTCTGTTCTATACTCTGTACTCTGTGCTCGCTGTTCTATACTCTATACCATGTACTCTTTGTTCTCTGTTCTATACTCTGTACCCTGTACTCTATGCTCTCTGTTCTATACTCTATACTCTGTGCGCTATGCTCGCTGTTCCATACTCTATACCCTGTACTCTGTGTTCTCTGTTCTATACTCTATACCTTGTACTCTATGTTCTGTGTTCCATACTATATAACCTGTACTCTATGCTCTCTGTTCTATACTCTATACCCTGTACTCTTTGTTCTCTGTTCCATACTCTATACCCTGTGCTCTATGCTCTCTGTTCTATACTCTATACCTTGTACTCTATGTTCTGTGTTCCATACTATATAACCTGTACTCTATGCTCTCTGTTCTATACTCTATACTCTGTGCTCTATGCTCGCTGTTGTATATTCTATACCCTGTACTCTATGTTTTCTGTTATATACTCTATACCCTGTACTCTATGTTCTCTGTTCTCTACTCTATACTCTGTACTCTCTGCTCTCTGTTCTATACTCTCTACTCTATGGTTTCTATTCTATACTCTATGGTCTCTGTTCTATACTCTACACTCTATGCTCTTTGTTCTATATTGTATACCCTATACTCTATGCTCTCTGTTCTATACTCTACACTCTATGCTCTCTGTTCTATATTCTATACCCTATACTCCATGCTCGCTGTTCTATACTCGATACCCTGTTCTCTATGCTCTCTGTTCTATACTCTATACCCTTTGCTCTATGCTTACTGTTCTATACTCTATACTTTATGCTCTCTGTTCTATACTCTGTACCCTATACTCCATGCTTTCTGTGCTATACTCTTCACTCTATGCTCTCTGTTCTATACTCTATACCCTATACTCTATGCTCGCTGTTCTATACTCGATACCCTGTACTCTATCTTCTCTGTTCTATACTCTATACCCTGTTCTCTATGCTCTCTGTTCTATACTCTATACCCTGTGCTCTATGCTTACTGTTCTATACTCTATACTTTATGCTCTCTGTTCTATACTCTATACCCTATACTCCATGCTTTCTGTGCTATACTCTTCACTCTATGCTCTCTGTTCTATACTCTATACCCTATACTCTATGCTCTCTGTTCTATACTCTACACTCTATGCTCTCTGTTCTATACTCTATACCCTATACTCCATGCTCGCTGTTCTATACTCTATACCCTGTACTCTATCTTCTCTGTTCTATACTGATACCCTGTAGTATATGTTCTCTGTTGTATGTTCTATGCCCTGTACTCTATGCTTTCTGTTGTATATTCTATACCCTGTACTCTCTGCTCTCTGTTCTATACTTTATACCCTGTACTCTGTGTTCTCTGTTCTATACACTATACTGTGTGCTCCATGCTCACTGTTCTGTACTCTAAACTCTGTACTTTATGTTCTCTGTTCTAAACTCTATACCCTGTGCTCTATGTTCTCTGTTCTATAGTTTATACCCTGTGCTCTACGGTCGTTGTTCTATACCCTTTACCCTGTCCTCGATATTCTCTGTTCTATACTCTATACCCTGTGCTCTATGTTCTCTGTTCTATACTCGATACCCTGTAGTCTATGTTCTCTGTTGTATACTCTATGCTCTGTACTCTATGCTTTCTGTTGTATATTCTATACCCTGTGCTCTATGCTCTCTGTTCTATACTCTGTACTCTGTGCTCTACGCTCGCTGTTCTATACTCTATACCATGTACTCTTTGTTCTCTGTTCTATACTCTGTACCCTGTACTCTATGCTCTCTGTTCTATACTCAATACCCTGTACTCTGTGTTCTCTGTTCTACACTCTATGCCCTGTACTCTATGCTCTCTGTTCTATACTTTATACCCTGTAGTCTATGTTCTCTGTTGTATACTCTATGCCCTGTACTCTATGCTTTCTGTTGTATATTCTATACCCTGTGCTCTATGCTCTCTGTTCTATACTCTGTACTCTGTGCTCTACGCTCGCTGTTCTATACTCTATACCATGTACTCTTTGTTCTCTGTTCTATACTCTATACTCTATACTCTGTGTTCTATGCTCGCTGTTGTATATTCTATACCCTGTACTCCATGTTTTCTGTTATATACTCTATACCCTGTACTCTATGTTCTCTGTTCTCTACTCTATACTCTGTACTCTCTGCTCTCTGTTCTATACTCTCTACTCTATGGTTTCTATTCTATACTCTATGGTCTCTGTTCTATACTCTATACCCTATACTCCATGCTCTCTGTTATTTCCTCTCCACTCTATGCTCTCTGTTCTATATTGTATACCCTATACTCTATGCTCTCTGTTCTATACTCTATACCCTATACTGCATGCTTTCTGTTCTATACTCTACACTCTATGGTCTCTGTTCTATACTCTATACCCTATACTCTATGCTCTCTGTTCTATACTCTATACCCTATACTCCATGCTTTCTGTTCTATACCCTATACTCTATGCTCTCTGTTCTATACTCTACACTCTATGCTCTCTGTTCTATACTCTATACCCTATACTCTATGGTCTCTGTTCTATACTCTATACCCTATATGCTCTATGCTCTCTGTTCTATACTCTGTACTCTGTGCTCTACGCTCGCTGTTCTATACTCTATACCATGTACTCTTTGTTCTCTGTTGTATACACTGTACCCTGTACTCTATGCTCTCTGTTCTATACTTTATACCCTGTACTCTGTGTTCTCTGTTCTACACTCTATACCCTGTACTCTATGCTCTCTGTTCTATACTCTATACCATGTACTCTATGTTCTCTGTTCTATATTCGATACCCTGTACTCTGTGTTCTCTGTTCTTTACTCTATAACCTGTGCTCTATGTTCGCTGTTCTGTTCTCTATACTCTGTGCTCTACGCTCTCTTTTGTATATTCTATACCCTGTACTCTATATTCTCTGTTCTATACTCTATACCCTGTACTCGATGTTCTCTGTTCTATACTCTATACCCTGTGCTCTATGCTCTCTGTTCTATACTCAAACCCTGTAGTATATGTTCTCTGTTGTATGCTCTATGCCCTGTACTCTATGCTTTCTGTTGTATATTCTATACCCTGTGCTCTATGCTCGCTGTTCTATACTCTGTACCCTGTGCTCTACGCTCTCTGCTCTATACTTTATACCCTGTGCTCTACGGTCGTTGTTCTACACTCTTTACCCTGTCCTCGATATTCTCTGTTTTATACTCTATACCCTGTCCTCTATATTCTCTGTTCTATACTCTATACCCTGTACTCTATCTTCTCTGATCTATACTCTATACCCTGTACTCTATGTTCTCTGTTCTATACTCGATACCCTGTAGTCTATGTTCTCTGTTGTATACTCTATGCCCTGTACTCTATGCTTTCTGTTGTATATTCTATACCCTGTGCTCTATGCTCTCTGTTCTATACTCTGTACTCTGTGCTCTACGCTCGCTGTTCTATACTCTATACCATGTACTCTTTGTTCTCTGTTCTATACTCTGTACCCTGTACTCTATGCTCTCTGTTCTATACTCAATACCCTGTACTCTGTGTTCTCTGTTCTACACTCTATGCCCTGTACTCTATGCTCTCTGTTCTATACTTTATACCCTGTAGTCTATGTTCTCTGTTGTATACTCTATGCCCTGTACTCTATGCTTTCTGTTGTATATTCTATACCCTGTGCTCTATGCTCTCTGTTCTATACTCTGTACTCTGTGCTCTACGCTCGCTGTTCTATACTCTATACCATGTACTCTTTGTTCTCTGTTCTATACTCTATACTCTATACTCTGTGTTCTATGCTCGCTGTTGTATATTCTATACCCTGTACTCCATGTTTTCTGTTATATACTCTATACCCTGTACTCTATGTTCTCTGTTCTCTACTCTATACTCTGTACTCTCTGCTCTCTGTTCTATACTCTCTACTCTATGGTTTCTATTCTATACTCTATGGTCTCTGTTCTATACTCTATACCCTATACTCCATGCTCTCTGTTATTTCCTCTCCACTCTATGCTCTCTGTTCTATATTGTATACCCTATACTCTATGCTCTCTGTTCTATACTCTATACCCTATACTGCATGCTTTCTGTTCTATACTCTACACTCTATGGTCTCTGTTCTATACTCTATACCCTATACTCTATGCTCTCTGTTCTATACTCTATACCCTATACTCCATGCTTTCTGTTCTATACCCTATACTCTATGCTCTCTGTTCTATACTCTACACTCTATGCTCTCTGTTCTATACTCTATACCCTATACTCTATGGTCTCTGTTCTATACTCTATACCCTATATGCTCTATGCTCTCTGTTCTATACTCTGTACTCTGTGCTCTACGCTCGCTGTTCTATACTCTATACCATGTACTCTTTGTTCTCTGTTGTATACACTGTACCCTGTACTCTATGCTCTCTGTTCTATACTTTATACCCTGTACTCTGTGTTCTCTGTTCTACACTCTATACCCTGTACTCTATGCTCTCTGTTCTATACTCTATACCATGTACTCTATGTTCTCTGTTCTATATTCGATACCCTGTACTCTGTGTTCTCTGTTCTTTACTCTATAACCTGTGCTCTATGTTCGCTGTTCTGTTCTCTATACTCTGTGCTCTACGCTCTCTTTTGTATATTCTATACCCTGTACTCTATATTCTCTGTTCTATACTCTATACCCTGTACTCGATGTTCTCTGTTCTATACTCTATACCCTGTGCTCTATGCTCTCTGTTCTATACTCAAACCCTGTAGTATATGTTCTCTGTTGTATGCTCTATGCCCTGTACTCTATGCTTTCTGTTGTATATTCTATACCCTGTGCTCTATGCTCGCTGTTCTATACTCTGTACCCTGTGCTCTACGCTCTCTGCTCTATACTTTATACCCTGTGCTCTACGGTCGTTGTTCTACACTCTTTACCCTGTCCTCGATATTCTCTGTTTTATACTCTATACCCTGTCCTCTATATTCTCTGTTCTATACTCTATACCCTGTACTCTATCTTCTCTGTTCTATACTCTATACCCTGTACTCTATGTTCTCTGTTCTATACTCGATACCCTGTAGTCTATGTTCTCTGTTGTATACTCTATGCCCTGTACTCTATGCTTTCTGTTGTATATTCTATACCCTGTGCTCTATGCTCTCTGTTCTATACTCTGTACTCTGTGCTCTACGCTCGCTGTTCTATACTCTATACCATGTACTCTTTGTTCTCTGTTCTATACTCTGTACCCTGTACTCTATGCTCTCTGTTCTATACTTTATACCCTGTACTCTGTGTTCTCTGTTCTACACTCTATACCCTGTACTCTATGGTCTCTGTTCTATACTCTATACCCTGTGCTCTATGCTCTCTGCTCTATACTCAATACCCTGTACTCTATGTTCTGTGTTCCATACTATATAACCTGTACTCTATGCTCTCTGTTCTATACTCTATACTCTGTGTTCTATGCTCGCGGTTGTATATTCTATACCCTGTACTCTATGTTTTCTGTTATATACTCTATACCCTGTACTCTATGTTCTCTGTTCTATACTCTATATCCTGTACTCTATGTTCTCTGTTCTCTACTCTATACTCTGTACTCTCTGCTCTCTGTTCTATACTCTCGACTCTATGGTTTCTATTCTATACTCTATGGTCTCTGTTCTATACTCTATACCCTATACTCCATGCTCTCTGTTATATACTCTACACTCTATGCTCTCTGTTCTATATTGTATACCCTATACTCTATGCTCTCTGTTCTATACTCTATACCGTATACTCCATGCTTTCTGTTCTATACTCTACACTCTATGGTCTCTGTTCTATACTCTATACCCTATACTCTATGGTCTCTGTTCTATACTCTACACTCTATGCTCTCTGTTCTATATTCTATACCCTATACTCCATGCTCGCTATTCTATACTCGATACCCTGTACTCTATCTTCTCTGTTCTATACTCTATACCCTGTTCTCTATGCTCTCTGTTCTATACTCTATACCCTGTGCTCTATGCTTACTGTTCTATACTCTATACTTTATGCTCTCTGTTCTATATTCTATACCCTATACTCCATGCTCGCTATTCTATACTCGATACCCTGTACTCTATCTTCTCTGTTCTATACTCTATACCCTGTTCTCTATGCTCTCTGTTCTATAGTCTATACCCTGTGCTCTATGCTTACTGTTCTATACTCTATACTTTATGCTCTCAGTTCTATACTCTATACCCTATACTCCATGCTTTCTGTGCTATACTCTTCACTCTATGCTCTCTGTTCTATACTCTATACCCTATACTCTATGCTCTCTGTTCTATACTTTATACCCTGTACTCTGTGTTCTCTGTTCTATACACTATACTGTGTGCTCCATGCTCACTGTTCTGTACTCTAAACTCTGTACTTTATGTTCTCTGTTCTAAACTTTATACCCTGTGCTCTACGGTCGTTGTTCTATACCCTTTACCCTGTCCTCGATATTCTCTGTTCTATACTCTATACCCTGTACTCTATCTTCTCTGTTCTATACTCTATACCCTGTGCTCTATGTTCTCTGTTCTATACTCGATACCCTGTAGTCTATGTTCTCTGTTGTATACTCTATGCCCTGTACTCTATGCTTTCTGTTGTATATTCTATACCCTGTGCTCTATGCTCTCTGTTCTATACTCTGTACTCTGTGCTCGCTGTTCTATACTCTATACCATGTACTCTTTGTTCTCTGTTCTATACTCTGTACCCTGTACTCTATGCTCTCTGTTCTATACTCTATACTCTGTGCGCTATGCTCGCTGTTCCATACTCTATATCCTGTACTCTGTGTTCTTTGTTCTATACTCTATACCCTGTACTCTATGTTCTGTGTTCCATACTATATAACCTGTACTCTATGCTCTCTGTTCTATACTCTATACTCTGTGCTCTATGCTCGCTGTTGTATATTCTATACCCTGTACTCTATGTTTTCTGTTCTCTCCTCTATACTCTGTACTCTCTGCTCTCTGTTCTATACTCTCTACTCTATGGTTTCTATTCTATACTCTATGGTCTCTGTTCTATACTCTATACCCTATACTCCATGCTCTCTGTTATATACTCTACACTCTATGCTCTCTGTTATATATTGTATACCCTATACTCTATGCTCTGTTCTATACTCTATACCCTATACTCCATGCTTTCTGTTCTATACTCTACACTCTATGCTCTCTGTTCTATACTCTATACCCTATACTCTATGCTCTCTGTTCTATACTCTACACTCTATGCTCTCTGTTCTATATTCTATACCCTATACTCCATGCTCGCTGTTCTATACTCGATACCCTGTACTCTATCTTCTCTGTTCTATACTCTATACCCTGTTCTCTATGCTCTCTGTTCTATACTCTATACCCTGTGCTCTATGCTTACTGTTCTATACTCTATACTTTATGCTCTCTGTTCTATACTCTATACCCTATACTCCATGCTTTCTGTGCTATACTCTTCACTCGATGCTCTCTGTTCTATACTCTATACCCTATACTCTATGCTCTCTGTTCTATACTTTATACCCTGTACTCTGTGTTCTCTGTTCTATACACTATACTGTGTGCTCCATGCTCACTGTTCTGTACTCTAAACTCTGTACTTTATGTTCTCTGTTCTAAACTTTATACCCTGTGCTCTACGGTCGTTGTTCTATACCCTTTACCCTGTCCTCGCTATTCTCTGTTCTATACTCTATACCCTGTACTCTATCTTCTCTGTTCTATACTCTATACCCTGTGCTCTATGTTCTCTGTTCTATACTCGATACCCTGTAGTCTATGTTCTCTGTTGTATACTCTATGCCCTGTACTCTATGCTTTCTGTTGTATATTCTATACCCTGTGCTCTATGCTCTCTGTTCTATACTCTGTACTCTGTGCTCGCTGTTCTATACTCTATACCATGTTCTCTTTGTTCTCTGTTCTATACTCTGTACCCTGTACTCTATGCTCTCTGTTCTATACTCTATACTCTGTGCGCTATGCTCGCTGTTCCATACTCTATATCCTGTACTCTGTGTTCTTTGTTCTATACTCAATACCCTGTACTCTATGTTCTGTGTTCCATACTATATAACCTGTACTCTATGCTCTCTGTTCTATACTCTATACTCTGTGCTCTATGCTCGCTGTTGTATATTCTATACCCTGTACTCTATGTTCTCTGTTCTCTCCTCTATACTCTGTACTCTCTGCTCTCTGTTCTATACTCTCTACTCTATGGTTTCTATTCTATACTCTATGGTCTCTGTTCTATACTCTATACCCTCTACTCCATGCTCTCTGTTATATACTCTACACTCTATGCTCTCTGTTATATATTGTATACCCTATACTCTATGCTCTGTTCTATACTCTATACCCTATACTCCATGCTTTCTGTTCTATACTCTACACTCTATGCTCTCTGTTCTATACTCTACACTCTATGCTCTCTGTTCTATATTCTATACCCTATACTCCATGCTCGCTGTTCTATACTCGATACCCTGTACTCTATCTTCTCTGTTCTATACTCTATACCCTGTTCTCTATGCTCTCTGTTCTATACTCTATACCCTGTGCTCTATGCTTACTGTTCTATACTCTATACTTTATGCTCTCTGTTCTATACTCTATACCCTATACTCCAAGCTTTCTGTGCTATACTCTTCACTCTATGCTCTCTGTTCTATACTCTATACCCTATACTCTATGCTCTCTGTTCTATACTCTACCCTCTATGCTCTCTGTTCTATATTCTATACCCTATACTCCATGCTCGCTATTCTATACTCGATACCCTGTACTCTATCTTCTCTGTTCTATACTCTATACCCTGTTCTCTATGCTCTCTGTTCTATACTCTATACCCTGTGCTCTCTGCTTACTGTTCTATACTCTATACTTTATGCTCTCTGTTCTATACTCTATACCCTATACTCCATGCTTTCTGTGCTATACTCTTCACTCGATGCTCTCTGTTCTATACTCTATACCCTATACTCTATGCTCTCTGTTCTATACTCTACACTCTATGCTCTCTGTTCTATACTCTATAACCTATACTCCATGCTCGCTGTTCTATACTCTATACCCTGTACTCTATCTTCTCTGTTCTATACTGATACCCTGTAGTATATGTTCTCTGTTGTATGTTCTATGCCCTGTACTCTATGCTCTCTGTTCTATACTTTATACCCTGTACTCTGTGTTCTCTGTTCTACACTCTATACCCTGTACTCTATGCTCTCTGTTCTATACTCTATACCCTGTGCTCTATGCTCTCTGCTCTATACTCAATACCCTGTACTCTATGTTCTGTGTTCCATACTATATAACCTGTACTCTATGCTCTCTGTTCTATACTTTATACCCTGTAGTCTATGTTCTCTGTTGTATACTCTATGCCCTGTACTCTATGCTTTCTGTTGTATATTCTATACCCTGTGCTCTATGCTCTCTGTTCTATACTCTGTACTCTGTGCTCTACGCTCGCTGTTCTATACTCTATACCATGTACTCTTTGTTCTCTGTTCTATACTCTGTAACCTGTACTCTATGCTCTCTGTTCTATACTTTATACCCTGTACTCTGTGTTCTCTGTTCTACACTCTATACCCTGTACTCTATGCTCTCTGTTCTATACTCTATACCCTGTGCTCTATGCTCTCTGCTCTATACTCAATACCCTGTACTCTATGTTCTGTGTTCCATACTATATAACCTGTACTCTATGCTCTCTGTTCTATACTCTATACTCTGTGCTCTATGCTCGCGGTTGTATATTCTATACCCTGTACTCTATGTTTTCTGTTATATACTCTATACCCTGTACTCTATCTTCTCTGTTCTATACTCTATACCCTATACTCCATGCTTTCTGTTCTATACTCTACACTCTATGGTCTCTGTTCTATACTCTATACCCTATACTCTATGCTCTCTGTTCTATACTCTATACCCTATACTCCATGCTTTCTGTTCTATACTCTACACTCTATGGTCTCTGTTCTATACTCTATACCCTATACTCTATGCTCTCTGTTCTATACTCTACACTCTGTGCTTTCTGTTCTATACTCTATTCCCTATACTCTATGCTCTCTGTTCTATACTCTACACTCTTTGGTCTCTGTTCTATACTCTATACCCTATACTCTATGCTCTCTGTTCTATACTCTATACCCTATACTCCATGCTTTCTGTTCTATACTCTACACTCTATGGTCTCTGTTCTATACTCTATACCCTATACTCTATGCTCTCTGTTCTATACTCTACACTCTATGCTTTCTGTTCTATACTCTATACCCTGTGCTCTATGCTCTCTGCTCTATACTCAATACCCTGTACTCTATGTTCTGTGTTCCATACTATATAACCTGTACTCTATGCTCTCTGTTCTATACTCTATACTCTGTGCTCTATGCTCGCGGTTGTATATTCTATACCCTGTACTCTATGTTTTCTGTTATATACTCTATACCCTGTACTCTATGTTCTCTGTTCTATACTCTATACCCTGTACTCTATGTTCTCTGTTCTCTACTCTATACTCTGTACTCTCTGCTCTCTGTTCTATACTCTCGACTCTATGGTTTCTATTCTATACTCTATGCTCTCTGTTCTATACTCTATACCCTATACTCCATGCTCTCTGTTATATACTCTACACTCTATGCTCTCTGTTCTATATTGTATACCCTATACTCTATGCTCTCTGTTCTATACTCTATACCCTATACTCCATGCTTTCTGTTCTATACTCTACACTCTATGGTCTCTGTTCTATACTCTATACCCTATACTCTATGGTCTCTGTTCTATACTCTACACTCTATGCTCTCTGTTCTATATTCTATACCCTATACTCCATGCTCGCTGTTCTATACTCGATACCCTGTACTCTATCTTCTCTGTTCTATACTCTATACCCTGTTCTCTCTGCTCTCTGTTCTATAGTCTATACCCTGTGCTCTATGCTTACTGTTCTATACTCTATACTTTATGCTCTCTGTTCTATACTCTATACCCTATACTCCATGCTTTCTGTGCTATACTCTTCACTCTATGCTCTCTGTTCTCTACTCTATACCCTATACTCTATGCTCTCTGTTCTATACTCTACACTCTATGCTCTCTGTTCTATATTCTATACCCTATACTCCATGCTCGCTATTCTATACTCGATACCCTGTACTCTATCTTCTCTGTTCTATACTCTATACCCTGTTCTCTATGCTCTCTGTTCTATACTCTATACCCTGTGCTCTATGCTTACTGTTCTATACTCTATACCCTGTGCTCTATGCTTACTGTTCTATACTCTATACTTTATGCTCTCTGTTCTATACTCTATACCCTATACTCCATGCTTTCTGTGCTATACTCTTCACTCTATGCTCTCTGTTCTATACTCTATACCCTATACTCTATGCTCTCTGTTCTATACTTTATACCCTGTACTCTGTGTTCTCTGTTCTATACACTATACTGTGTGCTCCATGCTCCCTGTTCTGTACTCTAAACTCTGTACTTTATGTTCTCTGTTCTAAACTTTATACCCTGTGCTCTACGGTCGTTGTTCTATACCCTTTACCCTGTCCTCGATATTCTCTGTTCTATACTCTATACCCTGTACTCTATCTTCTCTGTTCTATACTCTATACCCTGTGCTCTATGTTCTCTGTTCTATACTCGATACCCTGTAGTCTATGTTCTCTGTTGTATACTCTATGCCCTGTACTCTATGCTTTCTGTTGTATATTCTATACCCTGTGCTCTATGCTCTCTGTTCTATACTCTGTACTCTGTGCTCGCTGTTCTATACTCTATACCATGTACTCTTTGTTCTCTGTTCTATACTCTGTACCCTGTACTCTATGCTCTCTGTTCTATACTCTATACTCTGTGCGCTATGCTCGCTGTTCCATACTCTATACCCTGTACTCTATGCTCTCTGTTCTATACTCTATACTCTGTGCTCTATGCTCGCTGTTGTATATTCTATACCCTGTACTCTATGTTTTCTGTTACATACTCTATACCCTGTACTCTATGTTCTCTGTTCTCTCCTCTATACTCTGTACTCTCTGCTCTCTGTTCTATACTCTCTACTCTATGGTTTCTATTCTATACTCTATGGTCTCTGTTCTATACTCTATACCCTATACTCCATGCTCTCTGTTATATACTCTACACTCTATGCTCTCTGTTATATATTGTATACCCTATACTCTATGCTCTGTTCTATACTCTATACCCTATACTCCATGCTTTCTGTTCTATACTCTACACTCTATGCTCTCTGTTCTATACTCTCTACCCTATACTCTATGCTCTCTGTTCTATACTCTACACTCTATGCTCTCTGTTCTATATTCTATACCCTATACTCCATGCTCGCTGTTCTATACTCGATACCCTGTACTCTATCTTCTCTGTTCTATACTCTATACCCTGTTCTCTATGCTCTCTGTTCTATACTCTATACCCTGTGCTCTATGCTTACTGTTCTATACTCTATACTTTATGCTCTCTGTTCTATACTCTATACCCTATACTCCATGCTTTCTGTGCTATACTCTTCACTCTATGCTCTCTGTTCTATACTCTATACCCTATACTCTATGCTCTCTGTTCCATACTCTACCCTCTATGCTCTCTGTTCTATATTCTATACCCTATACTCCATGCTCGCTATTCTATACTCGATTCCCTGTACTCTATCTTCTCTGTTCTATACTCTATACCCTGTACTCTATCTTCTCTGTTCTATACTCTATACCCTGTGCTCTATGTTCTCTGTTCTATACTCGATACCCTGTAGTCTATGTTCTCTGTTGTATACTCTATGCCCTGTACTCTATGCTTTCTGTTGTATATTCTATACCCTGTGCTCTATGCTCTCTGTTCAATACTCTGTACTCTGTGCTCGCTGTTCTATACTCTATACCATGTACTCTTTGTTCTCTGTTCTATACTCTGTACCCTGTACTCTATGCTCTCTGTTCTATACTCTATACTCTGTGCGCTATGCTCGCTGTTCCATACTCTATACCCTGTACTCTGTGTTCTCTGTTCTATACTCTATACCCTGTACTCTATGTTCTGTGTTCCATACTATATAACCTGTACTCTATGCTCTCTGTTCTATACTCTATACTCTGTGCTCTATGCTCGCTGTTGTATATTCTATACCCTGTACTCTATGTTTTCTGTTACATACTCTATACCCTGTACTCTATGTTCTCTGTTCTCTCCTCTATACTCTGTACTCTCTGCTCTCTGTTCTATACTCTCTACTCTATGGTTTCTATTCTATACTCTATGGTCTCTGTTCTATACTCTATACCCTATACTCCATGCTCTCTGTTATATACTCTACACTCTATGCTCTCTGTTATATATTGTATACCCTATACTCTATGCTCTGTTCTATACTCTATACCCTATACTCCATGCTTTCTGTTCTATACTCTACACTCTATGCTCTCTGTTCTATATTCTATACCCTATACTCCATGTTCGCTGTTCTATACTCGATACCTTGTACTCTATCTTCTCTGTTCTATACTCTATACCCTGTTCTCTATGCTCTCTGTTCTATACCCTATACCCTGTGCTCTATGCTTACTGTTCTATACTCTATACTTTATGCTCTCTGTTCTATACTCTATACCCTATACTCCATGCTTTCTGTGCTATACTCTTCACTCTATGCTCTCTGTTCTATACTCTATACCCTATACTCTATGCTCTCTGTTCCATAGTCTACCCTCTATGCTCTCTGTTCTATATTCTATACCCTATACTCCATGCTCGCTATTCTATACTCGATACCCTGTACTCTATCTTCTCTGTTCTATACTCTATACCCTGTTCTCTATGCTCTCTGTTCTATACTCTATACCCTGTGCTCTATGCTTACTGTTCTATACTCTATACTTTATGCTCTCTGTTCTATACTCTATACCCTATACTCTATGCTCTCTGTTCTATACTCTACACTCTATGCTCTCTGTTCTATACTCTATAACCTATACTCCATGCTCGCTGTTCTATACTCTATACCCTGTACTCTATCTTCTCTGTTCTATACTGATACCCTGTAGTATATGTTCTCTGTTGTATGTTCTATGCCCTGTACTCTATGCTCTCTGTTCTATACTTTATACCCTGTACTCTGTGTTCTCTGTTCTACACTCTATACCCTGTACTCTATGCTCTCTGTTCTATACTCTATACCCTGTGCTCTATGCTCTCTGCTCTATACTCAATACCCTGTACTCTATGTTCTGTGTTCCATACTATATAACCTGTACTCTATGCTCTCTGTTCTATACTTTATACCCTGTAGTCTATGTTCTCTGTTGTATACTCTATGCCCTGTACTCTATGCTTTCTGTTGTATATTCTGTACCCTGTGCTCTATGCTCTCTGTTCTATACTCTGTACTCTGTGCTCTCCGCTCGCTGTTCTCTACTCTATACCATGTACTCTTTGTTCTCTGTTCTATACTCTGTACCCTGTACTCTATGCTCTCTGTTCTATACTTTATACCCTGTACTCTGTGTTCTCTGTTCTACACTCTATACCCTGTACTCTATGCTCTCTGTTCTATACTCTATACCCTGTGCTCTATGCTCTCTGCTCTATACTCAATACCCTGTACTCTATGTTCTGTGTTCCATACTATATAACCTGTACTCTATGCTCTCTGTTCTATACTCTATACTCTGTGCTCTATGCTCGCGGTTGTATATTCTATACCCTGTACTCTATGTTTTCTGTTCTCTACTCTATACCCTGTACTCTATCTTCTCTGTTCTATAATCTATACCCTATACTCCATGCTTTCTGTTCTATACTCTACACTCTATGGTCTCTGTTCTATACTCTATACCCTATACTCTATGCTCTCTGTTCTATACTCTATACCCTATACTCCATGCTTTCTGTTCTATACTCTACACTCTATGGTCTCTGTTCTATACTCTATACCCTATACTCTATGCTCTCTGTTCTATACTCTACACTCTATGCTTTCTGTTCTATACTCTATACCCTATACTCTATGCTCTCTGTTCTATACTCTACATTCTATGCTCTCTGTTCTATACTCTATAACCTATACTCTATGGTCTCTGTTCTATACTCTATACCCTGTACTCTATCTTCTCTGTTCTATACTCAATACCCTGTACTCTATGTTCTGTGTTCCATACTATATAACCTGTGCTGTATGCTCTCTGTTGTATACTCCATACTCTGTGCTCTATGCTCGCTGTTGTATATTCTATACCCTGTACTCTATGTTTTCTGTTATATACTCTATACCCTGTACTCTATGATCTCTGTTCTATACTCTATACCCTGTACTCTATGTTCTCTGTTCTCTACTCTATACTCTGTACTCTCTGCTCTCTGTTCTATACTCTCTACTCTCTGGTTTCTATTCTATACTCTATGGTCTCTGTTCTATTCTCTATACCCTATACTCCATGCTCTCTGTTATATACTCTACACTCTATCCTCTCTGTTCTATATTGTATAACCTATACTCTATGCTCTCTGTTCTATACTCTATACCCTATACTCCATGCTTTCTGTTCTATACTCTACACTCTATGGTCTCTGTTCTATACTCTATACCCTATAGTCTATGCTCTCTGTTCTATACTCTATACCCTATACTCCATGCTTTCTGTTCTATACTCTACACTCTATGCTCTCTGTTCTATACTCTATACCCTATACTCTATGCTCTCTGTTCTATACTCTACACTCTACGCTCTCTGTTCTATACTCTATACCCTATACTCTATGGTCTCTGTTCTATACTCTATACCCTATACTCCATGCTTTCTGTTCTATACTCTACACTCTATGGTCTCTGTTCTATACTCTATACCCTATACTCTATGCTCTCTGTTCCATACTCTATACCCTATACTCCATGCTTTCTGTTCTATACTCTACACTCTATGCTCTCTGTTCTTTACTCTATACCCTATACTCTATGCTCTCTGTTCTATACTCTACACTCTATGCTCTCTGTTCTATACTCTATACCCTGTAGTTTATGTTCTCTGTTGTATACTCTATGCCCTGTACTCGATGTTCTCTGTTCCATACTCTATACCCTGTACTCTATGATCTCTGTTCGATACTCTATACCCTGTGCTCTATGCTTGCTGTTCTATACTCTATACTCTGTGCGCTATGCTCGCTATTCCATACTCTATACCCTGTACTATGTGTTCTCTGCTCTATACTCTATATCCTGTACTCTATGATCTCTGTTCTATACTCTATACCTTGTACTCTATGTTCTGTGTTCTATCATCTATACCATCTACTCTCTGATGGCTGTTCTATACTCTATACTCTGTGCTCAATATTGCTGTTCTATACTCTATACCATGTACTCTATGTTCTCTGTTCTATACTCTATACCATGTACTCTTTGTTCTCTGTTCTATACTCTGTACCCTGTACTCTATGCTCTCTGTTCTATACTTTATACCCTGTTCTCTACGGTCGTTGTTCTATACTCTTTACCCTGTCCTCGATATTCTCTGTTCTATACTCTATACCCTGTCCTCTATATTCTCTGTTCCATACTCTATACCCTGTCCTCTATATTCTCTGTTCTATACTCGATACCCTGTACTCTATCTTCTCTGTTCTATACTCGATACCCTGTAGTATATGTTCTCTGTTGTATGCTCTATGCCCTGTACTCTTTGCTTTCTGTTGTATATTCTATACCCTGTGCTCTATGCTCGCTGTTCTATACTCTATACCATGTACTCTTTGTTCTCTGTTCTATACTCTGTACCCTGTACTCTATGCTCTCTGTTCTATACTTTATACCCTGTACTCTGTGTTCTCTGTTCTACACTCTATACCCTGTACTCTATGCTCTCTGTTCTATACTCTATACCCTGTGCTCTATGCTCTCTGCTCTATACTCAATACCCTGTACTCTATGTTCTGTGTTCCATACTATATAACCTGTACTCTATGCTCTCTGTTCTATACTCTATACTCTGTACTCTCTGCTCTCTGTTCTATACTCTCTACTCTATGGTTTCTATTCTATACTCTATGGTCTCTGTTCTATACTCTATACCCTATACTCCATGCTCTCTGTTATATACTCTACACTCTATGCTCTCTGTTCTATATTGTATACCCTATACTCTATGCTCTCTGTTCTATACTCTATACCCTATACTCCATGCTTTCTGTTCTATACTCTACACTCTATGGTCTCTGTTCTATACTCTATACCCTATACTCTATGCTCTCTGTTCTATACTCTACACTCTATGCTTTCTGTTCTATACTCTATACCCTATACTCTATGCTCTCTGTTCTATACTCTACATTCTATGCTCTCTGTTCTATACTCTATAACCTATACTCTATGGTCTCTGTTCTATACTCTATACCCTGTACTCTATCTTCTCTGTTCTATACTCTATGCCCTGTACTCGATGTTCGCTGTTCCATACTCTATACCCTGTACTGTATGATCTCTGTTCTATACTTTATACCCTGTGCTCTATGCTTGCTGTTCTATACTCTATACTTTGTGCGCTATGCTCGCTGTTCCATACTCTATACCCTGTACTCTATGTTTTCTGTTCTATACTCTATACCCTGTACTCTATGTTCTCTGTTCTCTACTCTATACTCTGTACTCTCTGCTCTCTGTTCTATACTCTCTACTCTATGGTTTCTATTCTATACTCTATGGGCTCTGTTCTATACTCTATACCCTATACTCCATGCTCTCTGTTAGATACTCTACACTCTATGCTCTCTGTTCTATACTCTATACCCTATACTCCATGCTTTCTGTTCTATACTCTACACTCTACGCTCTCTGTTCTATACTCTATACCCTATACTCTATGCTCTCTGTTCTATACTCTACACTCTATGCTCTCTGTTCTATATTCTATACCCTATACTCCATGCTCGCTGTTCTATACTCGATACCCTGTCCTCTATCTTCTCTGTTCTATACTCTATACCCTGTTCTCTATGCTCTCTGTTCTATACTCTATACCCTGTGCTCTATGCTTACTGTTCTATACTCTATACTTTATGCTCTCTGTTCTATACTCTATACCCTATACTCCATGCTTTCTGTGCTATACTCTTCACTCTATGCTCTCTGTTCTATACTCTATACCCTATACTCTATGCTCTCTGTTCTATACTCAACACTCTATGCTCTCTGTTCTATATTCTATACCCTATACTCCATGGTCGCTGTTCTATACTCGATTCCCTGTACTCTATCTTCTCTGTTCTATACTCTATACCCTGTTCTCTATGCTCTCTGTTCTATACTCTATACCCTGTGCTCTACGCTCTCTGCTCTATACTTTATACCCTGTGCTCTACGGTCGTTGTTCTACACTCTTTACCCTGTCCTCGATATTCTCTGTTCTATACTCTATACCCTGTCCTCTATATTCTCTGTTCTATACTCTATACCCTGTAGTCTATGTTCTCTGTTCGATACTCGATACCCTGTAGTCTATGTTCTCTGTTCTATACTCTATGCCCTGTACTCTATGCTTTCTGTTGTATATTCTATACCCTGTGCTCTATGCTCTCTGTTCTATACTCTGTACTCTGTGCTCTACGCTCGCTGTTCTATACTCTATACCATGTACTCTTTGTTCTCTGTTCTATACTCTGTACCCTGTACTCTATGCTCTCTGTTCTATACTTTATACCCTGTACTCTGTGTTCTCTGTTCTACACTCTATACCCTGTACTCTATGCTCTCTGTTCTATACTCTATACCCTGTGCTCTATGCTCTCTGCTCTATACTCAATACCCTGTACTCTATGTTCTGTGTTCCATACCATATAACCTGTACTCTATGCTCTCTGTTCTATACTCTATACTCTGTGCTCTATGCTCGCGGTTGTATATTCTATACCCTGTACTCTATGTTTTCTGTTCTATACTCCATACCCTGTACTCTATGTTCTCTGTTCTATACTCTATACCCTGTACTCTATGTTCTCTGTTCTCTACTGTATACTCTGTACTCTCTGCTCTCTGTTCTATTCTCTCGACTCTATGGTTTCTATTCTATACTCTATGGTCTCTGTTCTATACTCTATACCCTATACTCCATGCTCTCTGTTATATACTCTACACTCTATGCTCTCTGTTCTATATTGTATACCCTATACTCTATGCTCTCTGTTCTATACTCTATACCCTATGCTCCATGCTTTCTGTTCTATACTCTACACTCTATGGTCTCTGTTCTATACTCTATACCCTATACTCTATGGTCTCTGTTCTATACTCTACACTCTATGCTCTCTGTTCTATATTCTATACCCTATACTCCATGCTCGCTGTTCTATACTCGATACCCTGTACTCTATCTTCTCTGTTCTATACTCTATACCCTGTTCTCTATGCTCTCTGTTCTATAGTCTATACCCTGTGCTCTATGCTTACTGTTCTATACTCTATACTTTATGCTCTCTGTTCTATACTCTATACCCTATACTCCATGCTTTCTGTGCTAAACTCTTCACTCTATGCTCTCTGTTCTATACTCTATACCCTATACTCTATGCTCTCTGTTCTATACTCTACACTCTATGCTCTCTGTTCTATATTCTATACCCTATACTCCATGCTCGCTATTCTATACTCGATACCCTGTACTCTATCTTCTCTGTTCTATACTCTATACCCTGTTCTCTATGCTCTCTGTTCTATACTCTATACCCTGTGCTCTATGCTTACTGTTCTATACTCTATACTTTATGCTCTCTGTTCTATACTCTATACCCTATACTCCATGCTTTCTGTGCTATACTCTTCACTCTATACTCTCTGTTCTATACTCTATACCCTATACTCTATGCTCTCTGTTCTATACTCTACACTCTATGCTCTCTGTTCTATATTCTATACCCTATACTCCATGCTCGCTATTCTATACTCGATACCCTGTACTCTATCTTCTCTGTTCTATACTCTATACCCTGTTCTCTATGCTCTCTGTTCTATACTCTATACCCTGTGCTCTATGCTTACTGTTCTATACTCTATACTTTATGCTCTCTGTTCTATACTCTATACCCTATACTCCATGCTTTCTGTGCTATACTCTTCACTCTATGCTCTCTGTTCTATACTCTATACCCTATACTCTATGCTCTCTGTTCTATACTCTATAACCTATACTCCATGCTCGCTGTTCTATACTCTATACCCTGTACTCTATCTTCTCTGTTCTATACTGATACCCTGTAGTATATGTTCTCTGTTGTATGTTCTACGCCTTGTACTCTATGCTCTCTGTTCTATACTTTATACCCTGTATTCTGTGTTCTCTGTTCTACACTCTATACCCTGTACTCTATGCTCTCTGTTCTATACTCTATACCCTGTGCTCTATGCTCTCTGCTCTATACTCAATACCCTGTACTCTATGTTCTGTGTTCCATACTATATAACCTGTACTCTATGCTCTCTGTTCTATACTCTATACTCTGTGCTCTATGCTCGCGGTTGTATATTCTATACCCTGTACTCTATGTTTTCTGTTATATACTCTATACCCTGTACTCTATGTTCTCTGTTCTATACTCTATACCCTGTACTCTATGTTCTCTGTTCTCTACTCTATACTCTGTACTCTCTGCTCTCTGTTCTATACTCTCGACTCCATGGTTTCTATTCTATACTCTATGGTCTCTGTTCTATACTCTATACCCTATACTCCATGCTCTCTGTTCTATACTCTACACTCTATGCTCTCTGTTCTATATTCTATACCCTATACTCCATGCTCGCTGTTCTATACTCGATACCCTGTACTCTATCTTCTCTGTTCTATACTCTATACCCTGTTCTCTATGCTCTCTGTTCTATACTCTATACCCTGTGCTCTATGCTTACTGTTCTATACTCTATACTTTATGCACTCTGTTCTATACTCTATACCCTATACTCCATGCTTTCTGTGCTATACTCTTCACTCGATGCTCTCTGTTCTATACTCTATACCCTATACTCTATGCTCTCTGTTCTGTACTCTACACTCTATGCTCTCTGTTCTATATTCTATACCCTATACTCCATGCTCGCTGTTCTATACTCGATACCCTGTACTCTATGTTCTCTGTTCTATACTCTATACCCTGTTCTCTATGCTCTCTGTTCTATACTCTATTCCCTGTGCTCTATGCTTACTGTTCTATACTCTATACTCTATGCTCTCTGTTCTATACTCTATAGGCTATACTCCATGCTTTCTGTGCTATACTCTTCACTCTATGCTCTCTGTTCTATACTCTATACCCTATACTCTATGCTCTCTGTTCTATACTCTACACTCTATGCTCTCTGTTCTATACTCTATACCCTATACTCCATGCTCGCTGTTCTATACTCTATACCCTGTACTCTCTCTTCTCTGTTCTATACTGATACCCTGTCGTATATGTTCTCTGTTGTATGTTCTATGCCCTGTACTCTATGCTTTCTGTTCTATATTCTATACCCTGTACTCTTTGTTCTCTGTTCTATACTCTGTACCCTGTACTCTATGCTCTCTGTTCTATACTTTATACCCTGTACTCTGTGTTCTCTGTTCTATACACTATACTGTGTGCTCCATGCTCACTGTTCTGTACTCTAAACTCTGTACTTTATGTTCTCTGTTCTAAACTCTATACCCTGTGCTCTATGTTCTCTGTTCTATACTTTATACCCTGTGCTCTACGGTCGTTGTTCTCTACCCTTTACCCTGTCCTCGATATTCTCTGTTCTATACTCTATACCCTGTACTCTATGTTCTCTGTTCTATACTCGATACCCTGTAGTCTATGTTCTCTGTTGTATACTCTATGCCCTGTGCTCTATGCTCTCTGTTCTATACTCTGTACTCTGTGCTCTACGCTTGCTGTTCTATACTCTATACCATGTACTCTTTGTTCTCTGTTCTATACTCTGTACCCTGTACTCTATGCTCTCTGTTCTATACTCTATACTCTGTGCGCTATGCTCGCTGTTCCATACTCTATACCCTGTACTCTGTGTTCTCTGTTCTATACTCTATACCCTGTACTCTATGTTCTGTGTTCCATACGATATAACCTGTAATCTATGCTCTCTGTTCTATACTCTATACTCTGTGCTCTATGCTCGCTGTTGTATATTCTATACCCTGTACTCTATGTTTTCTGTTATATACTCTATACCCTGTACGCTATGTTCTCTGTTCTCTACTCTATACCCTATACTCTATGCTCTCTGTTCTCTACTCTCTACTCTATGGTTTCTATTCTATACTCTATGGTCTCTGTTCTATACTCTATACCCTATACTCCATGCTCTCTGTTATATACTCTACACTCTATGCTCTCTGTTCTATATTCTATACCCTATACTCCATGCTCGCAGTTCTATACTCGATACCCTGTACTCTATCTTCTCTGTTCTATACTCTATACCCTGTTCTCTATGCTCTCTGTTCTATACTCTCTACCCTGTGCTCTATGCTTACTGTTCTATACTCTATACTTTATGCTCTCTGTTGTATACTCTATACCCTATACTCCATGCTTTCTGTGCTATACTCTTCACTCTATGCTCTCTGTTCTATACTCTATACCCTATACTCGATGCTCTCTGTTCTATACTCTACACTCTATGCTCTCTGTTCTATATTCTATACCCTATACTCCATGCTCGCTGTTCTATACTCGATACCCTGTACTCTAAGTTCTCTGTTCTGTACTCTATACCCTGTTCTCTATGCTCTCTGTTCTATACTCTATACCCTGTGCTCTATGCTTACTGTTCTATACTCTATACTTTATGCTCTCTCTTCTATACTCTATACCCTATACTCCATGCTCGCTGTTCTATACTCTATACTCTATGGTTTCTATTCTATACTCTATGGTCTCTGTTCTATACTCTATACCCTATACTCCATGCTCTCTGTTATATACTCTACACTCTATACTCTCTGTTCTATATTGTATACCCTATACTCTATGCTCTCTGTTCTATACTCTATACCCTATACTCCATGCTCGCTGTTCTATACTCTATACCCTGTCCTCTATCTTCTCTGTTCTATACTGATACCCTGTAGTATATGTTCTCTGTTGTATGTTCTATGCCCTGTACTCTATGCTTTCTGTTGTATATTCTATACCCTGTACTCTTTGTTCTCTGTTCTATACTCTGTACCCTGTACTCTATGCTCTCTGTTCTATACTTTATACCCTGTACTCTGTGTTCTCTGTTCTATACACTATACTGTGTGCTCCATGCTCACTGTTCTGTACTCTAAACTCTGTACTTTATGTTCTCTGTTCTAAACTCTATACCCTGTGCTCTATGTTCTCTGTTCTATACTTTATACCCTGTGCTCTACGGTCGTTGTTCTATACCCTTTACCCTGTACTCTATCTTCTCTGTTCTATACTCTATACCCTGTGCTCTATGTTCTCTGTTCTATACTCTATACCCTGTAGTCTATGTTCTCTGTTGTATACTCTATGCCCTGTACTCTATGCTTTCTGTTGTATATTCTATACCCTGTGCTCTATGCTCTCTGTTCTATACTCTGTACTCTGTGCTCTACGCTCGCTGTTCTATACTCTATACCATGTACTCTTTGTTCTCTGTTCTATACTCTGTACCCTGTACTCTATGCTCTCTGTTCTATACTCTATACCCTGTGCTCTATGCTCTCTGCTCTATACTCAATACCCTGTACTCTATGTTCTGTGTTCCATACTATATAACCTGTACTCTATGCTCTCTGTTCTATACTCTATACTCTGTGCTCTATGCTCGCGGTTGTATATTCTATACCCTGTACTCTATGTTCTCTGTTCTCTACTCTATACTCTGTACTCTCTGCTCTCTGTTCTATACTCTCGACTCTATGGTTTCTATTCTATACTCTATGGTCTCTGTTCTATACTCTATACCCTATACTCCATGCTCTCTGTTATATACTCTACACTCTATGCTCTCTGTTCTATATTGTATACCCTATACTCTATGCTCTCTGTTCAAAACTCTATACCCTATACTCCATGCTTTCTGTTCTATACTCTACACTCTATGGTCTCTGTTCTATACTCTATACCCTATACTCTATGGTCTCTGTTCTATACTCTACACTCTATGCTCTCTGTTCTATATTCTATACCCTATACTCCATGCTCGCTGTTCTATACTCGATACCCTGTACTCTATCTTCTCTGTTCTATACTCTATACCCTGTTCTCTATGCTCTCTGTTCTATAGTCTATACCCTGTGCTCTATGCTTACTGTTCTATACTCTATACTTTATGCTCTCTGTTCTATACTCTATACCCTATACTCCGTGCTTTCTGTGCTATACTCTTCACTCTCTGCTCTCTGTTCTATACTCTATACCCTATACTCTATGCTCTCTGTTCTATACTCTACACTCTATGCTCTCTGTTCTATATTCTATACCCTATACTCCATGCTCGCTGTTCTATACTCGATACCCTGTACTCTATCTTCTCTGTTTTATACTCTATACCCTGTTCTCTATGCTCTCTGTTCTATACTCTATACCCTGTGCTCTATGCTTACTGTTCTATACTCTATACTTTATGCTCTCTGTTCTATACTCTATAACCTATACTCCATGCTTTCTGTGCTATACTCTTCACTCTATGCTCTCTGTTCTATACTCTATGCTCTCTGTTCTATACTCTACACTCTATGCTCTCTGTTCTATACTCTATACCCTATACTCCATGCTCGCTCTTCTATACTCTATACCCTGTACTCTATCTTCTCTGTTCTATACTGATACCCTGTATTTTATGTTCTCTGTTGTATGTTCTATGCCCTGTACTCTATGCTTTCTGTTGTATATTCTATACCCTGTACTCTTTGTTCTCTGTTCTATACTCTGTACCCTGTACTCTATGCTCTCTGTTCTATACTTTATACCCTATACTCTGTGTTATCTGTTCTATACACTATACTGTGTGCTCCATGCTCACTGTTCTGTACTCTAAACTCTGTACTTTATGTTCTCTGTTCTAAACTCTATACCCTGTGCTCTATGTTCTCTGTTCTATACTTTATACCCTGTGCTCTACGGTCGTTGTTCTATACCCTTTACCCTGTACTCTATCTTCTCTGTTCTATACTCTATACCCTGTGCTCTATGTTCTCTGTTCTATACTCGATACCCTGTAGTCTATGTTCTCTGTTGTATACTCTATGCCCTGTACTCTATGCTTTCTGTTGTATATTCTATACCCTGTGCTCTATGCTCTCTGTTCTATACTCTGTACTCTGTGCTCTACGCTCGCTGTTCTATACTCTATACCATGTACTCTTTGTTCTCTGTTCTATACTCTGTACCCTGTACTATATGCTCTCTGTTTTATACTTTGTACCCTGTACTCTGTGTTCTCTGTTCTATACACTATACTGTGTGCTCCATGCTCACTGTTCTGTACTCTAAACTCTGTACTTTATGTTCTCTGTTCTGAACTTTATACCCTGTGCTCTACGGTCGTTGTTCTATACCCTTTACCCTGTCCTCGATATTCTCTGTTCTATACTCTATACCCTGTACTCTATCTTCTCTGTTCTATACTCTATACCCTGTGCTCTATGTTCTCTGTTCTATACTCGATACCCTGTAGTCTATGTTCTCTGTTGTATACTCTATGCCCTGTACTCTATGCTTTCTGTTGTATATTCTATACCCTGTGCTCTATGCTCTCTGTTCTATACTCTGTACTCTGTGCTCGCTGTTCTATACTCTATACCATGTACTCTTTGTTCTCTGTTCTATACTCTGTACCCTGTACTCTATGCTCTCTGTTCTATACTCTATACTCTGTGCGCTATGCTCGCTGTTCCATACTCTATACCCTGTACTCTGTGTTCTCTGTTCTATACTCTATACCCTGTACTCTGTGTTCTGTGTTCCATACTATATAACCTGTACTCTATGCTCTCTGTTCTATACTCTATACTCTGTGCTCTATGCTCGCTGTTGTATATTCTATACCCTGTACTCTATGTTTTCTGTTATATACTCTATACCCTGTACTCTATGTTCTCTGTTCTCTCCTCTATACTCTGTACTCTCTGCTCTCTGTTCTATACTCTCTACTCTATGGTTTCTATTCTATACTCTATGGTCTCTGTTCTATACTTTATACCCTATACTCCATGCTCTCTGTTATATACTCTACACTCTATGCTCTCTGTTCTATATTGTATACCCTATACTCTATGCTCTATTCTATACTCTATACCCTTTACTCCATGCTTTCTGTTCTATACTCTACACTCTATGCTCTCTGTTCTATACTCTATACCCTATACTCTATGCTCTCTGTTCTATACTCTACACTCTATGCTCTCTGTTCTATATTCTATACCCTATACTCCATGCTCGCTGTTCTATACTGGATACCCTGTACTCTATCTTCTCTGTTCTATACTCTATACCCTGTTCTCTATGCTCTCTGTTCTATACTCTATACCCTGTGCTCTATGCTTACTGTTCTATACTCTATACCCTATATCCATGCTCGCTGTTCTATACTCTGTACCCTGTACTCTATCTTCTCTGTTCTATACTGATACCCTGTAGTATATGTTCACTGTTGTATGTTCTATGCCCTGTATTCTATGCTCTCTGTTCTATACTTTATACCCTGTACTCTATGCTCTCTGTTCTATACTCTATACCCTGTGCTCTATGCTCTCTGCTCTATACTCAATACCCTGTACTCTATGTTCTGTGTTCCATACTATATAACCTGTACTCTATGCTCTCTGTTCTATACTTTATACCCTGTAGTCTATGTTCTCTGTTGTATACTCTATGCCCTTTACTCTATGCTTTCTGTTGTATATTCTGTACCCTGTGCTCTATGCTCTCTGTTCTATACTCTGTACTCTGTGCTCTCCGCTCGCTGTTCTCTACTCTATACCATGTACTCTTTGTTCTCTGTTCTATACTCTGTACCCTGTACTCTATGCTCTCTGTTCTATACTTTATACCCTGTACTCTGTGTTCTCTGTTCTACACTCAATACCCTGTACTCTATGTTCTGTCTTCCATACGATATAACCTGTACTCTATGCTCTCTGTTCTATACTCTATACTCTGTGCTCTATGCTCGCGGTTGTATATTCTATACCCTGTACTCTATGTTTTCTGTTCTATACTCTATACCCTGTACTCTATGTTCTCTGTTCTCTACTCTATACTCTGTACTCTCTGCTCTCTGTTCTATACTCTCGACTCTATGGTTTCTATTCTATACTCTATGGTCTCTGTTCTATACTCTATACCCTATACTCCATGCTCTCTGTTCTATACTCTACACTCTATGCTCTCTGTTCTATATTCTATACCCTATACTCCATGCTCGCTGTTCTATACTCGATACCCTGTACTCTATCTTCTCTGTTCTATACTCTATACCCTGTTCTCTATGCTCTCTGTTCTATACTCTATACCCTGTGCTCTATGCTTACTGTTCTATACTCTATACTTTATGCTCTCTGTTCTATACTCTATACCCTATACTCCATGCTTTCTGTGCTATACTCTTCACTCTATGCTCTCTGTTCTATACTCTATACTCTGTGCTCTATGCTCGCTGTTGTATATTCTATACCCTGTACTCTATGTTTTCTGTTATATACTCTATACCCTGTACTCTATGTTCTCTGTTCTATACTCTATACCCTGTACTCCATGTTCTCTGTTCTCTACTCTATACTCTGTACTCTCTGCTCTCTGTTCTATACTCTCGACTCTATGGTTTCTATTCTATACTCTATGGTCTCTGTTCTATACTCTATACCCTATACTCCATGCTCTCTGTTATATACTCTACACTCTATGCTCTCTGTTCTATATTGTATACCCTATACTCTATGCTCTGTTCTATACTCTATACCCTATACTCCATGCTTTCTGTTCAATACTCTACACTCTATGGTCTCTGTTCTATACTCTATACCCTATACTCTATGGTCTCTGTTCTATACTCTACACTCTATGCTCTCTGTTCTATATTCTATACCCTATACTCCATGCTCGCTATTCTATACTCGATACCCTGTGCTCTATCTTCTCTGTTCTATACTCTATACCCTGTTCTCTATGCTCTCTGTTCTATACTCTATACCCTGTGCTCTATGCTTACTGTTCTATACTCTATACTTTATGCTCTCTCTTCTATACTCTATACCCTATACTCTCTGCTCTCTGTTCTATACTCTCGACTCTATGGTTTCTATTCTATACTCTATGGTCTCTGTTCTATACTCTATACCCTATACTCCATGCTCTCTGTTATATACTCTACACTCTATACTCTCTGTTCTATATTGTATACCCTATACTCTATGCTCTCTGTTCTATACTCTATACCCTATACTCCATGCTCGCTGTTCTATACTCTATACCCTGTCCTCTATCTTCTCTGTTCTATACTGATACCCTGTAGTATATGTTCTCTGTTGTATGTTCTATGCCCTGTACTCTATGCTTTCTGTTGTATATTCTATACCCTGTACTCTTTGTTCTCTGTTCTATACTCTGTACCCTGTACTCTATGCTCTCTGTTCTATACTTTATACCCTGTACTCTGTGTTCTCTGTTCTATACACTATACTGTGTGCTCCATGCTCACTGTTCTGTACTCTAAACTCTGTACTTTATGTTCTCTGTTCTAAACTCTATACCCTGTGCTCTATGTTCTCTGTTCTATACTTTATACCCTGTGCTCTACGGTCGTTGTTCTATACCCTTTACCCTGTACTCTATCTTCTCTGTTCTATACTCTATACCCTGTGCTCTATGTTCTCTGTTCTATACTCTATACCCTGTAGTCTATGTTCTCTGTTGTATACTCTATGCCCTGTACTCTATGCTTTCTGTTGTATATTCTATACCCTGTGCTCTATGCTCTCTGTTCTATACTCTGTACTCTGTGCTCTACGCTCGCTGTTCTATACTCTATACCATGTACTCTTTGTTCTCTGTTCTATACTCTGTACCCTGTACTCTATGCTCTCTGTTCTATACTCTATACCCTGTGCTCTATGCTCTCTGCTCTATACTCAATACCCTGTACTCTATGTTCTGTGTTCCATACTATATAACCTGTACTCTATGCTCTCTGTTCTATACTCTATACTCTGTGCTCTATGCTCGCGGTTGTATATTCTATACCCTGTACTCTATGTTCTCTGTTCTCTACTCTATACTCTGTACTCTCTGCTCTCTGTTCTATACTCTCGACTCTATGGTTTCTATTCTATACTCTATGGTCTCTGTTCTATACTCTATACCCTATACTCCATGCTCTCTGTTATATACTCTACACTCTATGCTCTCTGTTCTATATTGTATACCCTATACTCTATGCTCTCTGTTCTATACTCTATACCCTATACTCCATGCTTTCTGTTCTATACTCTACACTCTATGGTCTCTGTTCTATACTCTATACCCTATACTCTATGGTCTCTGTTCTATACTCTACACTCTATGCTCTCTGTTCTATATTCTATACCCTATACTCCATGCTCGCTGTTCTATACTCGATACCCTGTACTCTATCTTCTCTGTTCTATACTCTATACCCTGTTCTCTATGCTCTCTGTTCTATAGTCTATACCCTGTGCTCTATGCTTACTGTTCTATACTCTATACTTTATGCTCTCTGTTCTATACTCTATACCCTATACTCCGTGCTTTCTGTGCTATACTCTTCACTCTCTGCTCTCTGTTCTATACTCTATACCCTATACTCTATGCTCTCTGTTCTATACTCTACACTCTATGCTCTCTGTTCTATATTCTATACCCTATACTCCATGCTCGCTGTTCTATACTCGATACCCTGTACTCTATCTTCTCTGTTTTATACTCTATACCCTGTTCTCTATGCTCTCTGTTCTATACTCTATACCCTGTGCTCTATGCTTACTGTTCTATACTCTATACTTTATGCTCTCTGTTCTATACTCTATAACCTATACTCCATGCTTTCTGTGCTATACTCTTCACTCTATGCTCTCTGTTCTATACTCTATGCTCTCTGTTCTATACTCTACACTCTATGCTCTCTGTTCTATACTCTATACCCTATACTCCATGCTCGCTCTTCTATACTCTATACCCTGTACTCTATCTTCTCTGTTCTATACTGATACCCTGTATTTTATGTTCTCTGTTGTATGTTCTATGCCCTGTACTCTATGCTTTCTGTTGTATATTCTATACCCTGTACTCTTTGTTCTCTGTTCTATACTCTGTACCCTGTACTCTATGCTCTCTGTTCTATACTTTATACCCTATACTCTGTGTTATCTGTTCTATACACTATACTGTGTGCTCCATGCTCACTGTTCTGTACTCTAAACTCTGTACTTTATGTTCTCTGTTCTAAACTCTATACCCTGTGCTCTATGTTCTCTGTTCTATACTTTATACCCTGTGCTCTACGGTCGTTGTTCTATACCCTTTACCCTGTACTCTATCTTCTCTGTTCTATACTCTATACCCTGTGCTCTATGTTCTCTGTTCTATACTCGATACCCTGTAGTCTATGTTCTCTGTTGTATACTCTATGCCCTGTACTCTATGCTTTCTGTTGTATATTCTATACCCTGTGCTCTATGCTCTCTGTTCTATACTCTGTACTCTGTGCTCTACGCTCGCTGTTCTATACTCTATACCATGTACTCTTTGTTCTCTGTTCTATACTCTGTACCCTGTACTATATGCTCTCTGTTTTATACTTTGTACCCTGTACTCTGTGTTCTCTGTTCTATACACTATACTGTGTGCTCCATGCTCACTGTTCTGTACTCTAAACTCTGTACTTTATGTTCTCTGTTCTGAACTTTATACCCTGTGCTCTACGGTCGTTGTTCTATACCCTTTACCCTGTCCTCGATATTCTCTGTTCTATACTCTATACCCTGTACTCTATCTTCTCTGTTCTATACTCTATACCCTGTGCTCTATGTTCTCTGTTCTATACTCGATACCCTGTAGTCTATGTTCTCTGTTGTATACTCTATGCCCTGTACTCTATGCTTTCTGTTGTATATTCTATACCCTGTGCTCTATGCTCTCTGTTCTATACTCTGTACTCTGTGCTCGCTGTTCTATACTCTATACCATGTACTCTTTGTTCTCTGTTCTATACTCTGTACCCTGTACTCTATGCTCTCTGTTCTATACTCTATACTCTGTGCGCTATGCTCGCTGTTCCATACTCTATACCCTGTACTCTGTGGTCTCTGTTCTATACTCTATACCCTGTACTCTGTGTTCTGTGTTCCATACTATATAACCTGTACTCTATGCTCTCTGTTCTATACTCTATACTCTGTGCTCTATGCTCGCTGTTTTATATTCTATACCCTGTACTCTATGTTTTCTGTTATATACTCTATACCCTGTACTCTATGTTCTCTGTTCTCTCCTCTATACTCTGTACTCTCTGCTCTCTGTTCTATACTCTCTACTCTATGGTTTCTATTCTATACTCTATGGTCTCTGTTCTATACTTTATACCCTATACTCCATGCTCTCTGTTATATACTCTACACTCTATGCTCTCTGTTCTATATTGTATACCCTATACTCTATGCTCTATTCTATACTCTATACCCTTTACTCCATGCTTTCTGTTCTATACTCTACACTCTATGCTCTCTGTTCTATACTCTATACCCTATACTCTATGCTCTCTGTTCTATACTCTACACTCTATGCTCTCTGTTCTATATTCTATACCCTATACTCCATGCTCGCTGTTCTATACTGGATACCCTGTACTCTATCTTCTCTGTTCTATACTCTATACCCTGTTCTCTATGCTCTCTGTTCTATACTCTATACCCTGTGCTCTATGCTTACTGTTCTATACTCTATACCCTATATCCATGCTCGCTGTTCTATACTCTGTACCCTGTACTCTATCTTCTCTGTTCTATACTGATACCCTGTAGTATATGTTCACTGTTGTATGTTCTATGCCCTGTATTCTATGCTCTCTGTTCTATACTTTATACCCTGTACTCTATGCTCTCTGTTCTATACTCTATACCCTGTGCTCTATGCTCTCTGCTCTATACTCAATACCCTGTACTCTATGTTCTGTGTTCCATACTATATAACCTGTACTCTATGCTCTCTGTTCTATACTTTATACCCTGTAGTCTATGTTCTCTGTTGTATACTCTATGCCCTTTACTCTATGCTTTCTGTTGTATATTCTGTACCCTGTGCTCTATGCTCTCTGTTCTATACTCTGTACTCTGTGCTCTCCGCTCGCTGTTCTCTACTCTATACCATGTACTCTTTGTTCTCTGTTCTATACTCTGTACCCTGTACTCTATGCTCTCTGTTCTATACTTTATACCCTGTACTGTGTGTTCTCTGTTCTACACTCAATACCCTGTACTCTATGTTCTGTCTTCCATACGATATAACCTGTACTCTATGCTCTCTGTTCTATACTCTATACTCTGTGCTCTATGCTCGCGGTTGTATATTCTATACCCTGTACTCTATGTTTTCTGTTCTATACTCTATACCCTGTACTCTATGTTCTCTGTTCTCTACTCTATACTCTGTACTCTCTGCTCTCTGTTCTATACTCTCGACTCTATGGTTTCTATTCTATACTCTATGGTCTCTGTTCTATACTCTATACCCTATACTCCATGCTCTCTGTTCTATACTCTACACTCTATGCTCTCTGTTCTATATTCTATACCCTATACTCCATGCTCGCTGTTCTATACTCGATACCCTGTACTCTATCTTCTCTGTTCTATACTCTATACCCTGTTCTCTATGCTCTCTGTTCTATACTCTATACCCTGTGCTCTATGCTTACTGTTCTATACTCTATACTTTATGCTCTCTGTTCTATACTCTATACCCTATACTCCATGCTTTCTGTGCTATACTCTTCACTCTATGCTCTCTGTTCTATACTCTATACTCTGTGCTCTATGCTCGCTGTTGTATATTCTATACCCTGTACTTTATGTTTTCTGTTATATACTCTATACCCTGTACTCTATGTTCTCTGTTCTATACTCTATACCCTGTACTCCATGTTCTCTGTTCTCTACTCTATACTCTGTACTCTCTGCTCTCTGTTCTATACTCTCGACTCTATGGTTTCTATTCTATACTCTATGGTCTCTGTTCTATACTCTATACCCTATACTCCATGCTCTCTGTTATATACTCTACACTCTATGCTCTCTGTTCTATATTGTATACCCTATACTCTATGCTCTGTTCTATACTCTATACCCTATACTCCATGCTTTCTGTTCAATACTCTACACTCTATGGTCTCTGTTCTATACTCTATACCCTATACTCTATGGTCTCTGTTCTATACTCTACACTCTATGCTCTCTGTTCTATATTCTATACCCTATACTCCATGCTCGCTATTCTATACTCGATACCCTGTGCTCTATCTTCTCTGTTCTATACTCTATACCCTGTTCTCTATGCTCTCTGTTCTATACTCTATACCCTGTGCTCTATGCTTACTGTTCTATACTCTATACTTTATGCTCTCTCTTCTATACTCTATACCCTATACTCTCTGCTCTCTGTTCTATACTCTCGACTCTATGGTTTCTATTCTATACTCTATGGTCTCTGTTCTATACTCTATAACCTATACTCCATGCTCTCTGTTATATACTCTACACTCTATACTCTCTGTTCTATATTGTATACCCTATACTCTATGCTCTCTGCTCTATACTCTATACCCTATACTCCATGCTCGCTGTTCTATACTCTATACCCTGTCCTCTATCTTCTCTGTTCTATACTGATACCCTGTAGTATATGTTCTCTGTTGTATGTTCTATGCCCTGTACTCTATGCTTTCTGTTGTATATTCTATACCCTGTACTCTTTGTTCTCTGTTCTATACTCTGTACCCTGTACTCTATGCTCTCTGTTCTATACTTTATACCCTGTACTCTGTGTTCTCTGTTCTATACACTATACTGTGTGCTCCATGCTCACTGTTCTGTACTCTAAACTCTGTACTTTATGTTCTCTGTTCTAAACTCTATACCCTGTGCTCTATGTTCTCTGTTCTATACTTTATACCCTGTGCTCTACGGTCGTTGTTCTATACCCTTTACCCTGTACTCTATCTTCTCTGTTCTATACTCTATACCCTGTGCTCTATGTTCTCTGTTCTATACTCGATACCCTGTAGTCTATGTTCTCTGTTGTATACTCTATGCCCTGTACTCTATGCTTTCTGTTGTATATTCTATACCCTGTGCTCTATGCTCTCTGTTCTATACTCTGTACTCTGTGCTCTACGCTCGCTGTTCTATACTCTATACCATGTACTCTTTGTTCTCTGTTCTATACTCTGTACCCTGTACTATATGCTCTCTGTTCTATACTTTATACACTGTACTCTGTGTTCTCTGTTCTATACACTATACTGTGTGCTCCATGCTCACTGTTCTGTACTCTAAACTCTGTACTTTATGTTCTCTGTTCTGAACTTTATACCCTGTGCTCTACGGTCGTTGTTCTATACCCTTTACCCTGTCCTCGATATTCTCTGTTCTATACTCTATACCCTGTACTCTATCTTCTCTGTTCTATACTCTATACCCTGTGCTCTATGTTCTCTGTTCTATACTCGATACCCTCTAGTCTATGTTCTCTGTTGTATACTCTATGCCCTGTACTCTATGCTTTCTGTTGTATATTCTATACCCTGTGCTCTATGCTCTCTGTTCTATACTCTGTACTCTGTGCTCGCTGTTCTATACTCTATACCATGTACTCTTTGTTCTCTGTTCTATACTCTGTACCCTGTACTCTATGCTCTCTGTTCTATACTCTATACTCTGTGCGCTATGCTCGCTGTTCCATACTCTATACCCTGTACTCTGTGTTCTCTGTTCTATACTCTATACCCTGTACTCTGTGTTCTCTGTTCCATACTATATAACCTGTACTCTATGCTCTCTGTTCTATACTCTATACTCTGTGCTCTATGCTCGCTGTTGTATATTCTATACCCTGTACTCTATGTTTTCTGTTATATACTCTATACCCTGTACTCTATGTTCTCTGTTCTCTCCTCTATACTCTGTACTCTCTGCTCTCTGTTCTATACTCTCTACTCTATGGTTTCTATTCTATACTCTATGGTCTCTGTTCTATACTTTATACCCTATACTCCATGCTCTCTGTTATATACTCTACACTCTATGCTCTCTGTTCTATATTGTATACCCTATACTCTATGCTCTATTCTATACTCTATACCCTTTACTCCATGCTTTCTGTTCTATACTCTACACTCTATGCTCTCTGTTCTATACTCTATACCCTATACTCTATGCTCTCTGTTCTATACTCTACACTCTATGCTCTCTGTTCTATATTCTATACCCTATACTCCATGCTCGCTGTTCTATACTCGATACCCTGTACTCTATCTTCTCTGTTCTATACTCTATACCCTGTTCTCTATGCTCTCTGTTCTATACTCTATACCCTGTGCTCTATGCTTACTGTTCTATACTCTATACCCTATATCCATGCTCGCTGTTCTATACTCTGTACCCTGTACTCTATCTTCTCTGTTCTATACTGATACCCTGTAGTATATGTTCACTGTTGTATGTTCTATGCCCTGTATTCTATGCTCTCTGTTCTATACTTTATATCCTGTACTCTGTGTTCTCTGTTCTACACTCTATACCCTGTACTCTATGCTCTCTGTTCTATACTCTATACCCTGTGCTCTATGCTCTCTGCTCTATACTCAATACCCTGTACTCTATGTTCTGTGTTCCATACTATATAACCTGTACTCTATGCTCTCTGTTCTATACTTTATACCCTGTAGTCTATGTTCTCTGTTGTATACTCTATGCCCTTTACTCTATGCTTTCTGTTGTATATTCTGTACCCTGTGCTCTATGCTCTCTGTTCTATACTCTGTACTCTGTGCTCTCCGCTCGCTGTTCTCTACTCTATACCATGTACTCTTTGTTCTCTGTTCTATACTCTGTACCCTGTACTCTATGCTCTCTGTTCTATACTTTATACCCTGTACTCTGTGTTCTCTGTTCTACACTCTATACCCTGTACTCTATGCTCTCTGTTCTATACTCTATACCCTGTGCTCTATGCTCTCTGCTCTATACTCAATACCCTGTACTCTATGTTCTGTCTTCCATACGATATAACCTGTACTCTATGCTCTCTGTTCTATACTCTATACTCTGTGCTCTATGCTCGCGGTTGTATATTCTATACCCTGTACTCTATGTTTTCTGTTCTATACTCTATACCCTGTACTCTATGTTCTCTGTTCTCTACTCTATACTCTGTACTCTCTGCTCTCTGTTCTATACTCTCGACTCTATGGTTTCTATTCTATACTCTATGGTCTCTGTTCTATACTCTATACCCTATACTCCATGCTCTCTGTTCTATACTCTACACTCTATGCTCTCTGTTCTATATTCTATACCCTATACTCCATGCTCGCTGTTCTATACTCGATACCCTGTACTCTATCTTCTCTGTTCTATACTCTATACCCTGTTCTCTATGCTCTCTGTTCTATACTCTATACCCTGTGCTCTATGCTTACTGTTCTATACTCTATACTTTATGCTCTCTGTTCTATACTCTATACCCTATACTCCATGCTTTCTGTGCTATACTCTTCACTCTATGCTCTCTGTTCTATACTCTATACTCTGTGCTCTATGCTCGCTGTTGTATATTCTATACCCTGTACTCTATGTTTTCTGTTATATACTCTATACCCTGTACTCTATGTTCTCTGTTCTATACTCTATACCCTGTACTCCATGTTCTCTGTTCTCTACTCTATACTCTGTACTCTCTGCTCTCTGTTCTATACTCTCGACTCTATGGTTTCTATTCTATACTCTATGGTCTCTGTTCTATACTCTATACCCTATACTCCATGCTCTCTGTTATATACTCTACACTCTATGCTCTCTGTTCTATATTGTATACCCTATACTCTATGCTCTGTTCTATACTCTATACCCTATACTCCATGCTTTCTGTTCAATACTCTACACTCTATGGTCTCTGTTCTATACTCTATACCCTATACTCTATGGTCTCTGTTCTATACTCTACACTCTATGCTCTCTGTTCTATATTCTATACCCTATACTCCATGCTCGCTATTCTATACTCGATACCCTGTGCTCTATCTTCTCTGTTCTATACTCTATACCCTGTTCTCTATGCTCTCTGTTCTATACTCTATACCCTGTGCTCTATGCTTACTGTTCTATACTCTATACTTTATGCTCTCTGTTTTATTCTCTATACCCTATACTCCATGCTTTCTGTGCTATACTCTTCACTCTATGCTCTCTGTTCTATACTCTATACCCTATACTCTATGCTCTCTGTTCTATACTCTACACTCTATGCTCTCTGTTCTATATTCTATACCCTATACTCCATGCTCGCTGTTCTATACTCGATACCCTGTACTCTATGTTCTCTGTTCTATACTCTCTACCCTGTTCTCTATGCTCTCTGTTCTATACTCTATACCCTGTGCTCTATGCTTACTGTTCTATACTCTATACTTTATGCTCTCTGTTCTATACTCTATACCCTATACTCCATGCTTTCTGTGCTATACTCTTCACTCTATGCTCTCTGTTCTATACTCTATACCCTATCCTCTATGCTCTCTGTTCTATACTCTACACTCTATGCTCTCTGTTCTATACTCTATACCCTATACTCCATGCTCGCTGTTCTATACTCTATACCCTGTCCTCTATCTTCTCTGTTCTATACTGATACCCTGTAGTATATGTTCTCTGTTGTATGTTCTATGCCCTGTACTCTATGCTTTCCCTTGTATATTCTATACCCTGTACTCTTTGTTCTCTGTTCTCTTCTCTGTACCCTGTACTCTATGCTCTCTGTTCTATACTTTATACCCTGTACTCTGTGTTCTCTGTTCTATACACTATGCTGTGTGCTCCATGCTCACTGTTCTGTACTCTAAACTCTGTACTTTATGTTCTCTGTTCTAAACTCTATACCCTGTGCTCTATGTTCTCTGTTCTATACTTTATACCCTGCGCTCTACGGTCGTTGTTCTATACCCTTTACCCTGTCCTCGATATTCTCTGTTCTATACTCTATACCCTGTACTCTATCTTCTCTGTTCTCTACTCGATACCCTGTAGTCTATGTTCTCTGTTGTATACTCTATGCCCTGTACTCTATGCTTTCTGTTGTATATTCTATACCCTGTGCTCTATGCTCTCTGTTCTATACTCTGTACTCTACGCTCGCTGTTCTATACTCTATACCATGTACTCTTTGTTCTCTGTTCTATACTCTGTACCCTGTACTCTATGCTCTCTGTTCTATACTTTATACCCTGTACTCTGTGTTCTCTGTTCTACACTCTATACCCTGTGCTCTATGCTCTCTGTTCTATACTTTATACCCTGTACTCTGTGTTCTCTGTTCTACACTCTATACCCTGTACTCTATGTTCTCTGTTCTCTCCTCTATACTCTGTACTCTCTGCTCTCTGTTCTATACTCTCTACTCTATGGTTTCTATTCTATACTCTATGCTCTCTGTTCTATACTCTATACCCTATACTCCATGCTCTCTGTTATATACTCTACACTCTATGCTCTCTGTTCTATATTGTATACCCTATACTCTATGCTCTGTTCTATACTCTATACCCTATACTCCATGCTTTCTGTTCAATACTCTACACTCTATGGTCTCTGTTCTATACTCTATACCCTATACTCTATGGTCTCTGTTCTATACTCTACACTCTATGCTCTCTGTTCTATATTCTATACCCTATACTCCATGCTCGCTGTTCTATACTCTACACCCTGTACTCTATCTTCTCTGTTCTATACTGATACCCTGTAGTATATGTTCTCTGTTGTATGTTCTATGCCCTGTACTCTATGCTTTCTGTTGTATATTCTCTACCCTGTACTCTTTGTTCTCTGTTCTCTTCTCTGTACCCTGTACTCTATGCTCTCTGTTCTATACTTTATACCCTGTACTCTGTGTTCTCTGTTCTATACACTATGCTGTGTGCTCCATGCTCACTGTTCTGTACTCTAAACTCTGTACTTTATGTTCTCTGTTCTAAACTCTATACCCTGTGCTCTATGTTCTCTGTTCTATACTTTATACCCTGTGCTCTACGGTCGTTGTTCTATACCCTTTACCCTGTCCTCGATATTCTCTGTTCTATACTCTATCCCCTGTACTCTATCTTCTCTGTTCTCTACTCGATACCCTGTAGTCTATGTTCTCTGTTGTATACTCTATGCCCTGTACTCTATGCTTTCTGTTGTATATTCTATACCCTGTGCTCTATGCTCTCTGTTCTATACTCTGTACTCTACGCTCGCTGTTCTATACTCTATACCATGTACTCTTTGTTCTCTGTTCTATACTCTGTCCCCTGTACTCTATGCTCTCTGTTCTATACTTTATACCCTGTACTCTGTGTTCTCTGTTCTACACTCTATACCCTGTGCTCTATGCTCTCTGTTCTATACTTTATACCCTGTACTCTGTGTTCTCTGTTCTACACTCTATACCCTGTACTCTATGCTCTCTGTTCTATACTCTATACCCTGTGCTCTATGCTCTCTGCTCTATACTCAATACCCTGTACTCTATGTTCTGTGTTCCATACTATATAACCTGTACTCTATGCTCTCTGTTCTATACTCTATACTCTGTGCTCTATGCTCGCGGTTGTATATTCTATACCCTGTACTCTATGTTTTCTGTTAGATACTCTATACCCTGTACTCTATGTTCTCTGTTCTATACTCTATACCCTGTACTCTATGTTCTCTGTTCTCTACTCTATACTCTGTACTCTCTGCTCTCTGTTCTATACTCTCGACTCTATGGTTTCTATTCTATACTCTATGGTCTCTGTTCTATACTCTATACCCTATACTCCATGCTCTCTGTTCTATACTCTATACCCTATACTCCATGCTTTCTGTTCTATACTCTACACTCTATGGTCTCTGTTCTATATTCTATACCCTATACTCTATGGTCTCTGTTCTATACTCTACACTCTATGCTCTCTGTTCTATATTCTATACCCTATACTCCATGCTCGCTGTTCTATACTCGATACCCTGTACTCTATCTTCTCTGTTCTATACTCTATACCCTGTTCTCTATGCTCTCTGTTCTATAGTGTATATCCTGTGCTCTATGCTTACTGTTCTATACTCTATACTTTATGCTCTCTGTTCTATACTCTATACCCTATACTCCATGCTTTCTGTGCTCTACTCTTCACTCTATGCTCTCTGTTCTATACTCTATACCCTATACTCTATGCTCTCTGTTCTATACTCTACACTCTATGCTCTCTGTTCTATATTCTATACCCTATACTCCATGCTCGCTGTTCTATACTCGATACCCTGTACTCTATCTTCTCTGTTCTATACTCTATACCCTGTTCTCTATGCTCTCTGTTCTATACTCTATACCCTGTGCTCTATGCTTACTGTTCTATACTCTATACTTTATGCTCTCTGTTCTATACTCTATACCCTATACTCCATGCTTTCTGTGCTATACTCTTCACTCTATGCTCTCTGTTCTATACTCTATACCCTATACTCTATGCTCTCTGTTCTATACTCTATGCTCTCTGTTCTATACTCTACACTCTATGCTCTCTGTTCTATACTCTATACCGTATACTCCATGCTCGCTGTTCTATACTCTATACCCTGTACTCTATCTTCTCTGTTCTATCCTGATACCCTGTAGTATATGTTCTCTGTTGTATGTTCTATGCCCTGTACTCTATGCTTTCTGTTGTATATTCTATACCCTGTACTCTTTGTTCTCTGTTCTATACTCTGTACCCTGTACTCTATGCTCTCTGTTCTATACTTTATACCCTGTACTCTGTGTTCTCTGTTCTATACACTATACTGTGTGCTCCATGCTCACTGTTCTGTACTCTAAACTCTGTACTTTATGTTCTCTGTTCTAAACTCTATACCCTGTGCTCTATGTTCTCTGTTGTATACTTTATACCCTGTGCTCTACGGTCGTTGTTCTATACCCTTTACCCTGTCCTCGATATTCTCTGTTCTATACTCTATACCCTGTACTCTATCTTCTCTGTTCTATACTCTATACCCTGTGCTCTATGTTCTCTGTTCTATACTCGATACCCTGTATATATGTTCTCTGTTGTATACTCTATGCCCTGTACTCTATGTTCTCTGTTCTATACTCGATACCATGTAGTCTATGTTCTCTGTTGTATACTCTATGCCCTGTACTCTATGCTTTCTGTTGTATATTCTATAACCTGTGCTCTATGCTCTCTGTTCTATACTCTGTACTCTGTGCTCTACGCTCGCTGTTCTATACTCTATACCATGTACTCTTTGTTCTCTGTTCTATACTCTATACTCTATACTCTGTGCTCTATGCCCGCTGTTGTATATTCTATACCCTGTACTCTATCTTTTCTGTTATATACTCTATACCCTGTACTCTATGTTCTTTGTTCTCTACTCTATACCCTGTACTCTATGTTCTCTGTTCTATACTCTATACTCTGTACTCGCTGCTCTCTGTTCTATACTCTCTACTCTATGGTTTCTATTCCATCCTCTATGGTCTCTGTTCTATACTCTATACCCTATACTCCATGCTCTCTGGTATATACTCTATACTCTATGCTCTCTGTTCTATTTTGTATACCCTATACTCTATGCTCTCTGTTCTATACTCTATACCCTATACTCCATGCTTTCTGTTCTATACTCTACACTCTATGGTCTCTGTTCTATACACTATACCCTATACTCTATGCTCTCTGTTCTATACTCTATACCCTATACTCCATGCTTTCTGTTCTATACCCTATACTCTATGCTCTCTGTTCTATACTCTACACTCTATGATCTCTGTTCTATACTCTATACCCTATACTCTATGGTCTCTGTTCTATACTCTGTACTCTGTGCTCTGCGCTCGCTGTTCTATACTCTATACCATGTACTCTTTGTTCTCTGTTCTATACACTGTACCCTGTACTCTATGCTCTCTGTTCTATACTTTATACCCTGTACTCTGTGTTCTCTGTTCTACACTCTATACCCTGTACTCTATGCTCTCTGCTCTATACTCCATACCGTGTGCTCTATGCTCTCTGCTCTATACTCAATACCCTGTACTCTATGTTCTGTGTTCCATACTATATAACCTGTATTCTTTGCTCTCTGTTCTATACTCTATACTCTGTGCTCTATGCTCGCTGTTCTATACCCTGTACTCTATGTTTTCAGTTATATACTCTATACCCTGTTCTCTATGTTCTCTATTCTATACTCTATACCCTGTACTCTATATTCTCTGTTCTCTACTCTATACTCTATACTCTCTGCTCTCTGTTCTATACTCTCTACTCTATGGTTTCTATTCTATACTCTATGGTCTCTGTTCTATACTCTATACCCTATACTCCATGCTCTCTGTTATATACTCTCCACTCTATGCTCTCTGTTCTATATTGTATACCCTATACTCTATGATCTCTGTTCTATACTCTATACCCTATACTCTATGGTCTCTGTTCTATACTCTACACTCTATGCTCTCTGTTCTATACTCTATACCCTATACTCTATGCTCTCTGTTCTATACTCTACACTCTATGCTCTCTATTCTATACTCTATACCCTATACTCTATGGTCTCTGTTCTATACTCTATACCCTATATGCTCGATGCTCTCTGTTCTATACTCTGTACTCTGTGCTCTACGCTCGCTGTTCTATACTCTATACCCTGTACTCTTTGTTCTCTGTTCTATACTCTGTACCCTGTACTCTATGCTCTCTGTTCAATACTTTATACCCTGTGCTCTATGCTTGCTGTTCTATACTCTATACTCTGTGCGCTATGCTCGCTGTTCCATACTCTATACCCTGTACTCTATGATCTCTGTTCTATCATCTATACCCTGTACTCTCTGCTCGCTGTTCTGTACTCTATACCCTGTACTCTGTGTTCTTTGTTCTATACTCTATATCCTGTACTCTATGATCTCTGTTCAATACTCTATACCCTGTACTCTATGTTCTCTGTTCTATCATCTATACCCTCTACTCTCTGATCGCTGTTCTATACTCTATGCTCTGTGCTCAATATTGCTGTTCTATACTCTATACCATGTACTCTATGTTCTCTGTTCTATACTCTATACCATGTACTCTGTGTCCTCTGTTCTTTACTCTATAACCTGTGCTCTATGTTCGCTGTTCTGTTCTCTATACTCTACGCTCTACGCTCTCTTTTGTATATTCTATATCCTGTACTCTATATTCTCTGTTCTATACTCTATACCCTGTACTCGATGTTCTCTGTTCTATACTCTATACCATGTGCTCTATGCTCTCTGTTCTATACTCAAACCCTGTAGTATATGTTCTCTGTTGTATGCTCTATGCCCTGTACTCTATGCTTTCTGTTGTATATTCTATACCCTGTGCTCTATGCTCGCTGTTCTATACTCTGTACTCTGTGCTCTACGCTCTCTGCTCTATACTTTATACCCTGTGCTCTACGGTCATTGTTCTATACTCTTTACCCTGTCCTCGATATTCTCTGTTCTATACTCTATACCCTGTCCTCTATATTCTCTGTTCTATACTCTATACCCTGTACTCTATCTTCTCTGTTCTATACTCTATACCCTGTACTCTATGTTCTCTGTTGTATACTCTATGCCCTGTACTCTATGCTTTCTGTTGTATATTCTATACCCTGTGCTCTATGCTCTCTGTTCTATACTCTGTACTCTGTGCTCTACGCTCGCTGTTCTATCCTCTATACCATGTACTTTTGGTTCTCTGTTCTATATTCTGTACCCTGTACTCTATGCTCTCTGTTCTATACTTTATACCCTGTACTCTGTGTTCTCTGTTCTACACTCTATACCCTGTACTCTATGCTCTCTGTTCTATACTCTATACCCTGTGCTCTATGCTCTCTGCTCTATACTCAATACCCTGTACTCTATGTTCTGTGTTCCATACTATATAACCTGTACTCTATGCTCTCTGTTCTATACTCTATACTCTGTGTTCTATGCTCGCGGTTGTATATTCTATACCCTGTACTCTATGTTTTCTGTTATATACTCTATACCCTGTACTCTATGTTCTCTGTTCTATACTCTATACCCTGTACTCTATGTTCTCTGTTCTCTACTCTATACTCTGTACTCTCTGCTCTCTGTTCTATACTCTCTACTCTATGGTTTCTATTCTATACTCTATGGTCTCTGTTCTATACTCTATACCCTATACTCCATGCTCTCTGTTATATACTCTACACTCTATGCTCTCTGTTCTATATTGTATACCCTATACGCTATGCTCTCTGTTCTATACTCTATACCCTATACTCCATGCTTTCTGTTCTATACTCTACACTCTATGGTCTCTGTTCTATACTCTATACCCTATACTCTATGCTCTCTGTTCTATACTCTATACCCTATACTCCATGCTTTCTGTTCTATACTCTACACTCTATGCTCTCTGTTCTATACTCTATACCCTATACTCTATACTCTCTGTTCTATACTCTACACTCTATGCTCTCTGTTCTATACTCTATACCCTATACTCTATGGTCTCTGTTCTATACTCTATACCCTATACTCCATGCTTTCTGTTCTATACTCTACACTCTATGGTCTCTGTTCTATACTCTATACCCTATACTCTATGCTCTCTGTTCTATACTCTATACCCTATACTCCATGCTTTCTGTTCTATACTCTACGCTCTATGCTCTCTGTTCTATATTCTATACCCTATACTCTATGCTCTCTGTTCTATAATCTACACTCTATGCTCTCTGTTCTATACTCCATACCCTATACTCTATGGTCTCTGTTCTATACTCTATACCCTGTACTCTATGTTCTCTGTTCTCTACTCTATACTCTGTACTCTCTGCTCTCTGTTCTATACTCTCTACTCTATGGTTTCTATTCTATACTCTATGGTCTCTGTTCTATACTCTATACCCTATACTCCATGCTCTCTGTTATATACTCTACACTCTATGCTCTCTGTTCTATATTGTATACCCTATACGCTATGCTCTCTGTTCTATACTCTATACCCTATACTCCATGCTTTCTGTTCTATAATCTACACTCTATGGTCTCTGTTCTATACTCTATACCCTATACTCTATGCTCTCTGTTCTATACTCTATACCCTATACTCCATGCTTTCTGGTCTATACTCTACACTCTATGCTCTCTGTTCTATATTGTATACCCTATACGCTATGCTCTCTGTTCTATACTCTATACCCTATACACCATGCTTTCTGTTCTATACTCTACACTCTATGGTCTCTGTTCTATACTCTATACCCTATACTCTATGCTCTCTGTTCTATACTCTATACCCTATACTCCATGCTTTCTGTTCTATACTCTACACTCTATGCTCTCTGTTCTATACTCTATACCCTGTACTCTATACTCTCTGTTCTATACTCTATACCCTATACTCTATGGTCTCTGTTCTATACTCTATACCCTATACTCCATGCTTTCTGTTCTATACTCTGCACTCTATGGTCTCTGTTCTATACCCTATACCCTATACTCTATGCTCTCTGTTCTATACTCTATACCCTATACTCCATGCTTTCTGTTCTATACTCTACACTCTATGCTCTCTGTTCTATACTCTATACCCTATACTCTATGCTCTCTGTTCTATAATCTACACTCTATCCTCTCTGTTCTATATTGTATACCCTATACGCTATGCTCTCTGTTCTATACTCTATACCCTATACTCCATGCTCTCTGTTATATACTCTACACTCTATGCTCTCTGTTCTATACTCTATACCCTATACTCTATACTCTCTGTTCTATACTCTATACCCTATACTCTATGGTCTCTGTTCTATACTCTATACCCTATACTCCATGCTTTCTGTTCTATACTCTGCACTCTATGGTCTCTGTTCTATACCCTATACCCTGTACTCTATGATCTCTGTTCTATCATCTATACCCTGTACTCTCTGCTCGCTGTTCTATACTCTATACTCTGTGCGCTATGCTCGCTGTTCCATACTCTATACCCTGTACTCTGTGTTCTCTGTTCTATACTCTATATCCTGTACTCTATGATCTCTGTTCTATACTCTATACCCTGTACTCTATGTTCTCTGTTCTATCATCTAACCCTCTACTCTCTGATCGCTGTTCTATACTCTATACTCTGTGCTCAATATTGCTGTTCTATACTCTGTACCCTGTACTCTATGCCCTCTGTTCTATACTTTATACCGTGTGCTCTACGGTCGTTGTTCTATACTCTTTACCCTGTCCTCGATATTCTCTGTTCTGTACTCTATACCCTGTACTCTATCTTCTCTGTTCTATACTCTATACCCTGTACTCTATCTTCTCTGTTCTATACTCGATACCCTGTACTCTATGTTCTCTGTTGTATACTCTATGCCCTGTACTCTATGCTTTCTGTTGTATATTCTATACCCTGTGCTCTATGCTCTCTGTTCTATACTCTGTACTCTGTGCTCTACGCTCGCTGTTCTATACTCTATACCATGTACTCTATGTTCTCTGTTCTATATTCGATACCCTGTACTCTGTGTTCTCTGTTCTTTACTCTATAACCTGTGCTCTATGTTCTCTGTTCTATACTCTGTACCCTGTACTCTATGCTCTCTGTTCTATACTTTATACCCTGTACTCTGTGTTCTCTGTTCTACACTCTATACCCTGTACTCTATGCTCTCTGTTCTATACTCTATACCCAGTGCTCTATGCTCTCTGCTCTATACTCAATACTCTGTACTCTATGTTCTGTGTTCCATACTATATAACCTGTACTCTATGCTCTCTGTTCTATACTCTATACTCTGTGCTCTATGCTCGCTGTTGTATATTCTATACCTTGTACTCTATGTTTTCTGTTATATACTCTATACCCTGTACTCTATGTTCTCTGTTCTATACTCTATACCCTGTACTCTCTGCTCTCTGTTCTATACTCTCTACTCTATGGTTTCTATTCTATACTCTATGGTCTCTGTTCTATACTCTATACCCTATACTCCATGCTCTCTGTTATATACTCTACACTCTATGCTCTCTGTTCTATATTGTATACCCTAAACTCTATGCTCTCTGTTCTATACTCTATAACCTATACTCCATGCTTTCTGTTCTATACTCTACACTCTATGCTCTCTGTTCTATACTCTATACCCTATACTCTATGCTCTCTGTTCTATACTCGACACTCTATGCTCTCTGTTCTATACTCTATACCCTATACTCTATGGTCTCTGTTGTATACTCTATTCCCTGTACTCTATCTTCTCTGTTCTATCCTGATACCCTGTAGTCTATGTTCTCTGTTGTATACTCTATGCCCTCTACTCGATGTTCTCTGTTCCATACTCTATACCCTGTACTCTATGATCTCTGTTCTATACTCTATACCCTGTCCTCTATATTCTCTGTTCTATACTCTATACCCTGTACTCTATGATCTCTGTTCTATACTCTATACCCTGTCCTCTATATTCTCTGTTCTATACTCTATACCCTGTACTCTATCTTCTCTGTTCTATACTCGATACCCTGTGCTCTATCTTCTCTGTTCTATACTCGATACCCTGTAGTCTATGTTGTCTGTTGTATACTCTATGCTTTCTGTTGTATATTCTATACCCTGTGCTCTATGCTCTCTGTTCTATACTCTGTACTCTGTGCTCTACGCTCGCTGTTCTATACTCTATACCATGTACTCTTTGTTCTCTGTTCTATACTCTGTACCCTGTACTCTATGCTCTCTGTTCTATACTTTATACCCTGTACTCTGTGTTCTCTGTTCTACACTCTATACCCTGTACTCTATGCTCTCTGTTCTATACTCTATACCCTGTGCTCTATGCTCTCTGCTCTATACTCAATACCCTGTACTCCATGCTTTCTCTTCTATACTCATCACTCTATGCTCTCTGTTCTATACTCTATACCCTAAACTCTATGTTCTATACTCTACACTCTATGCTCTCTGTTCTATACTCTATACCCTATACTCCATGCTCGCTGTTCTATACTCTATACCGTGTACTCTATCTTCTCTGTTCTATACTGAAACCCTGTAGTATATGTTCTCTGTTGTATGCTCTATGCCCTGTACTCTATGCTTTCTGTTGGATATGCTATACCCTGTGCTCTATGCTCGCTGTTCTATACTCTGTACCCTGTACTCTATGCTCTCTGTTCTATACTTTATACCCTGTACTCTGTGTTCTCTGTTCTATACACTATACTGTGTGCTCCATGCTCACTGTTCTGTTCTCTATACTCGGTACTTTATGTTCTCTGTTCTATACTTTATACCCTGTGCTCTACGGTCGTTGTTCTATACTCTTTACCCTGTCCTCGATATTCTCTGTTCTATACTCTATACCCTGTCCTCTATATTCTCTGTTCTATACTCTATACCCTGTACTCTATCTTCTCTGTTCTATACTCAATACCCTGTACTCTATGTTCTCTGTTGTATACTCTATGCCCTGTACTCTATGCTTTCTGTTGTATATTCTTTACCCTGTGCTCTATGCTCTCTGTTCTATACTCTGTACTCTGTGCTCTACGCTCGCTGTTCTATACTCTATACCATGTACTCTTTGTTCTCTGTTCTATACTCTGTACCCTGTACTCTATGCTCTCTGTTCTATACTTTATACCCTGTACTCTGTGTTCTCTGTTCTATACTCTGTACCCTGTACTCTATGCTCTCTGTTCTATACTTTATACCCTGTGCTCTATGCTCTCTGCTCTATACTCAATACCCTGTACTCCATGCTTTCTCTTCTATACTCATCACTCTATGCTCTCTGTTCTATACTCTATACCCTAAACTCCATGCTTTCTGTTCTATACTCTACACTCTATGCTCTCTGTTCTATACTCTATACCCTATACTCTATGCTCTCTGTTCTATAATCTACACTCTATCCTCTCTGTTCTATATTGTATACCCTATACGCTATGCTCTCTGTTCTATACTCTATACCCTGTACTCTATACTCTCTGTTCTATACTCTATACCCTATACTCTATGGTCTCTGTTCTATACTCTATACCCTATACTCCATGCTTTCTGTTCTATACTCTGCACTCTATGGTCTCTGTTCTATACCCTATACCCTATACTCTATGCTCTCTGTTCTATACTCTATACCCTATACTCCATGCTTTCTGTTCTATACTCTACACTCTATGCTCTCTGTTCTATACTCTATACCCTATACTCTATGCTCTCTGTTCTATAATCTACACTCTATCCTCTCTGTTCTATATTGTATACCCTATACGCTATGCTCTCTGTTCTATACTCTATACCCTATACTCCATGCTCTCTGTTATATACTCTACACTCTATGCTCTCTGTTCTATACTCTATACCCTATACTCTATACTCTCTGTTCTATACTCTATACCCTATACTCTATGGTCTCTGTTCTATACTCTATACCCTATACTCCATGCTTTCTGTTCTATACTCTGCACTCTATGGTCTCTGTTCTATACCCTATACCCTGTACTCTATGATCTCTGTTCTATCATCTATACCCTGTACTCTCTGCTCGCTGTTCTATACTCTATACTCTGTGCGCTATGCTCGCTGTTCCATACTCTATACCCTGTACTCTGTGTTCTCTGTTCTATACTCTATATCCTGTACTCTATGATCTCTGTTCTATACTCTATACCCTGTACTCTATGTTCTCTGTTCTATCATCTAACCCTCTACTCTCTGATCGCTGTTCTATACTCTATACTCTGTGCTCAATATTGCTGTTCTATACTCTGTACCCTGTACTCTATGCTCTCTGTTCTATACTTTATACCGTGTGCTCTACGGTCGTTGTTCTATACTCTTTACCCTGTCCTCGATATTCTCTGTTCTGTACTCTATACCCTGTACTCTATCTTCTCTGTTCTATACTCTATACCCTGTACTCTATCTTCTCTGTTCTATACTCGATACCCTGTACTCTATGTTCTCTGTTGTATACTCTATGCCCTGTACTCTATGCTTTCTGTTGTATATTCTATACCCTGTGCTCTATGCTCTCTGTTCTATACTCTGTACTCTGTGCTCTACGCTCGCTGTTCTATACTCTATACCATGTACTCTATGTTCTCTGTTCTATATTCGATACCCTGTACTCTGTGTTCTCTGTTCTTTACTCTATAACCTGTGCTCTATGTTCTCTGTTCTATACTCTGTACCCTGTACTCTATGCTCTCTGTTCTATACTTTATACCCTGTACTCTGTGTTCTCTGTTCTACACTCTATACCCTGTACTCTATGCTCTCTGTTCTATACTCTATACCCAGTGCTCTATGCTCTCTGCTCTATACTCAATACTCTGTACTCTATGTTCTGTGTTCCATACTATATAACCTGTACTCTATGCTCTCTGTTCTATACTCTATACTCTGTGCTCTATGCTCGCTGTTGTATATTCTATACCTTGTACTCTATGTTTTCTGTTATATACTCTATACCCTGTACTCTATGTTCTCTGTTCTATACTCTATACCCTGTACTCTCTGCTCTCTGTTCTATACTCTCTACTCTATGGTTTCTATTCTATACTCCATGCTCTCTGTTATATACTCTACACTCTATGCTCTCTGTTCTATATTGTATACCCTATACTCTATGCTCTCTGTTCTATACTCTATAACCTATACTCCATGCTTTCTGTTCTATACTCTACACTCTATGCTCTCTGTTCTATACTCTATACCCTATACTCTATGCTCTCTGTTCTATACTCGACACTCTATGCTCTCTGTTCTATACTCTATACCCTATACTCTATGGTCTCTGTTGTATACTCTATTCCCTGTACTCTATCTTCTCTGTTCTATCCTGATACCCTGTAGTCTATGTTCTCTGTTGTATACTCTATGCCCTCTACTCGATGTTCTCTGTTCCATACTCTATACCCTGTACTCTATGATCTCTGTTCTATACTCTATACCCTGTCCTCTATATTCTCTGTTCTATACTCTATACCCTGTACTCTATGATCTCTGTTCTATACTCTATACCCTGTCCTCTATATTCTCTGTTCTATACTCTATACCCTGTACTCTATCTTCTCTGTTCTATACTCGATACCCTGTGCTCTATCTTCTCTGTTCTATACTCGATACCCTGTAGTCTATGTTGTCTGTTGTATACTCTATGCTTTCTGTTGTATATTCTATACCCTGTGCTCTATGCTCTCTGTTCTATACTCTGTACTCTGTGCTCTACGCTCGCTGTTCTATACTCTATACCATGTACTCTTTGTTCTCTGTTCTATACTCTGTACCCTGTACTCTATGCTCTCTGTTCTATACTTTATACCCTGTACTCTGTGTTCTCTGTTCTACACTCTATACCCTGTACTCTATGCTCTCTGTTCTATACTCTATACCCTGTGCTCTATGCTCTCTGCTCTATACTCAATACCCTGTACTCCATGCTTTCTCTTCTATACTCATCACTCTATGCTCTCTGTTCTATACTCTATACCCTAAACTCTATGTTCTATACTCTACACTCTATGCTCTCTGTTCTATACTCTATACCCTATACTCCATGCTCGCTGTTCTATACTCTATACCGTGTACTCTATCTTCTCTGTTCTATACTGAAACCCTGTAGTATATGTTCTCTGTTGTATGCTCTATGCCCTGTACTCTATGCTTTCTGTTGGATATGCTATACCCTGTGCTCTATGCTCGCTGTTCTATACTCTGTACCCTGTACTCTATGCTCTCTGTTCTATACTTTATACCCTGTACTCTGTGTTCTCTGTTCTATACACTATACTGTGTGCTCCATGCTCACTGTTCTGTTCTCTATACTCGGTACTTTATGTTCTCTGTTCTATACTTTATACCCTGTGCTCTACGGTCGTTGTTCTATACTCTTTACCCTGTCCTCGATATTCTCTGTTCTATACTCTATACCCTGTCCTCTATATTCTCTGTTCTATACTCTATACCCTGTACTCTATCTTCTCTGTTCTATACTCAATACCCTGTACTCTATGTTCTCTGTTGTATACTCTATGCCCTGTACTCTATGCTTTCTGTTGTATATTCTTTACCCTGTGCTCTATGCTCTCTGTTCTATACTCTGTACTCTGTGCTCTACGCTCGCTGTTCTATACTCTATACCATGTACTCTTTGTTCTCTGTTCTATACTCTGTACCCTGTACTCTATGCTCTCTGTTCTATACTTTATACCCTGTACTCTGTGTTCTCTGTTCTATACTCTGTACCCTGTACTCTATGCTCTCTGTTCTATACTTTATACCCTGTGCTCTATGCTCTCTGCTCTATACTCAATACCCTGTACTCCATGCTTTCTCTTCTATACTCATCACTCTATGCTCTCTGTTCTATACTCTATACCCTAAACTCTATGTTCTATACTCTACACTCTATGCTCTCTGTTCTATACTCTATACCCTATACTCCATGCTCGCTGTTCTATACTCTATACCGTGTACTCTATCTTCTCTGTTCTATACTGAAACCCTGTAGTATATGTTCTCTGTTGTATGCTCTATGCCCTGTACTCTATGCTTTCTGTTGGATATGCTATACCCTGTGCTCTATGCTCGCTGTTCTATACTCTGTACCCTGTACTCTATGCTCTCTGTTCTATACTTTATACCCTGTACTCTGTGTTCTCTATTCTATACACTATACTGTGTGCTCCATGCTCACTGTTCTGTACTCTATACTCGGTACTTTATGTTCTCTGTTCTATACTTTATACCCTGTGCTGTACGGTCGTTGTTCTATACTCTTTACCCTGTCCTCGATATTCTCTGTTCTATACTCTATACCCTGTCCTCTATATTCTCTGTTCTATACTCTATACCCTGTACTCTATCTTCTCTGTTCTATACTCAATACCCTGTACTCTATCTTCTCTGTTCTATACTCTATACCCTGTGCTCTATGCTTGCTGTTCTATACTCTATACTCTGTGCGCTCTGCTCGCTGTTCCATACTCTATACCCTGTACTCTATGATCTCTGTTCTAACATCTATACCCTGAACTCTATGCTCTCTGCTCTATACTTTATACCCTGTGCTCTACGGTCGTTGTTCTATACTCTTTACCCTGTCCTCGATATTCTCTGTTCGATACTCTATACCCTGTCCTCTATATTCTCTGTTCTATACTCTATACCCTGTACTCTATCTTCTCTGTTCTGTACTCTATACCCTGTACTCTATGTTCTCTGTTCTATACTCGATACCCTGTAGTCTATGTTCTCTGTTGTATACTCTATGCCCTGTACTCTATGCTTTCTGTTGTATATTCTATACCCTGTGCTCTATGTTCTCTGTTCTATACTCTATACTCTGTGCGCTATGCTCGCTGTTCCATACTCTATACCCTGTACTCTGTGTTTTCTGTTCTATACTCTATATCCTGTACTCTATGATCTCTGTTCTATACTCTATACCCTATACTCTATGCTCTCTGTTCTATACTCTACACTCTATGCTCTCTGTTCTATACTCCATACCCTATACTCTATGGTCTCTGTTCTATACTCTATACCCTGTACTCTATCTTCTCTGTTCTATACTCTATACCCTGTGCTCTATGCTTGCTGTTCTATACTCTATACTCTGTGCGCTCTGCTCGCTGTTCCATACTCTATACCCTGTACTCTATGATCTCTGTTCTATCATCTATACCCTGAACTCTATGCTCTCTGCTCTATACTTTATACCCTGTGCTCTACGGTCGTTGTTCTATACTCTTTACCCTGTCCTCGATATTCTCTGTTCTATACTCTATACCCTGTACTCTATCTTCTCTGTTCTATACTCTATACCCTGTACTCTATGTTCTCTGTTCTATACTCGATACCCTGTAGTCTATGTTCTCTGTTGTATACTCTATGCCCTGTACTCTATGCTTTCTGTTGTATATTCTATACCCTGTGCTCTATGCTCTCTGTTCTATACTCTATACTCTGTGCGCTATGCTCGCTGTTCCATACTCTATACCCTGTACTCTGTGTTTTCTGTTCTATACTCTATATCCTGTACTCTATGATCTCTGTTCTATACTCTATACCCTATACTCTATGCTCTCTGTTCTATACTCTACACTCTATGCTCTCTGTTCTATACTCCATACCCTATACTCTATGGTCTCTGTTCTATACTCTATACCCTGTACTCTATCTTCTCTGTTCTATACTCTATACCCTGTGCTCTATGCTTGCTGTTCTATACTCTATACTCTGTGCGCTCTGCTCGCTGTTCCATACTCTATACCCTGTACTCTATGATCTCTGTTCTAACATCTATACCCTGAACTCTATGCTCTCTGCTCTATACTTTATACCCTGTGCTCTACGGTCGTTGTTCTATACTCTTTACCCTGTCCTCGATATTCTCTGTTCGATACTCTATACCCTGTCCTCTATATTCTCTGTTCTATACTCTATACCCTGTACTCTATCTTCTCTGTTCTATACTCTATACCCTGTACTCTATGTTCTCTGTTCTATACTCGATACCCTGTAGTCTATGTTCTCTGTTGTATACTCTATGCCCTGTACTCTATGCTTTCTGTTGTATATTCTATACCCTGTGCTCTATGTTCTCTGTTCTATACTCTATACTCTGTGCGCTATGCTCGCTGTTCCATACTCTATACCCTGTACTCTGTGTTTTCTGTTCTATACTCTATATCCTGTACTCTATGATCTCTGTTCTATACTCTATACCCTATACTCTATGCTCTCTGTTCTATACTCTACACTCTATGCTCTCTGTTCTATACTCCATACCCTATACTCTATGCTCTCTGTTCTATACTCTATACCCTGTACTCTATCTTCTCTGTTCTATACTCTATACCCTGTGCTCTATGCTTGCTGTTCTATACTCTATACTCTGTGCGCTCTGCTCGCTGTTCCATACTCTATACCCTGTACTCTATGATCTCTGTTCTATCATCTATACCCTGAACTCTATGCTCTCTGCTCTATACTTTATACCCTGTGCTCTACGGTCGTTGTTCTATACTCTTTACCCTGTCCTCGATATTCTCTGTTCGATACTCTATACCCTGTCCTCTATATTCTCTGTTCTATACTCTATACCCTGTACTCTATCTTCTCTGTTCTATACTCTATACCCTGTACTCTATGTTCTCTGTTCTATACTCGATACCCTGTAGTCTATGTTCTCTGTTGTATACTCTATGCCCTGTACTCTATGCTTTCTGTTGTATATTCTATACCCTGTGCTCTATGCTCTCTGTTCTATACTCTATACTCTGTGCGCTATGCTCGCTGTTCCATACTCTATACCCTGTACTCTGTGTTTTCTGTTCTATACTCTATATCCTGTACTCTATGATCTCTGTTCTATACTCTATACCCTGTACTCTATGTTCTCTGTTCTATCATCTATACCCTCTACTGTCTGATCGCTGTTCTATACTCTATACTCTGTGCTCAATATTGCTGTTCTATACTCTGTACCCTGTACTCTCTGCTCTCTGTTCTATACTTTATACCCTGTGCTCTACGGTCATTATTCTATACTCTTTACCCTGTCCTCGATATTCTCTGTTCTATACTCTATACCCTGTCCTCTATATTCTCTGTTCTATACTCTATACCCTGTACTCTATCTTCTCTGTTCTATACTCGATACCCTGTACTCTATGTTCTCTGTTGTATACTCTATGCCCTGTACTCTATGCTTTCTGTTGTATATTCTATACCCTGTGCTCTATGCTCTCTGTTCTATACTCTGTACTCTGTGCTCTACGCTCCCTGTTCTATACTCTATACCATGTACTCTATGTTCTCTGTTCTATATTCGATACCCTGTACTCTGTGTTCTCTGTTCTTTACTCTATAACCTGTGCTCTATGTTCGCTGTTCTGTTCTCTATACTCTGTGCTCTATGCTCTCTTTTGTATATTCTATACCCTGTACTCTATATTCTCTGTTCTATACTCTATACCCTGTACTCGATGTTCTCTGTTCTATACTCTATACCCTGTGCTCTATGCTCTCTGTTCTCTACTCAAACCCTGTAGTATATGTTCTCTGTTGTATGCTCTATGCCCTGTACTCTATGCTTTCTCTTGAATATTCTATACCCTGTGCTCTATGCTCGCTGTTCTATACTCTATCCCATGTACTCTTTGTTCTCTGTTCTATACTCTGTACCCTGTACTCTATGCTCTCTGTTCTATACTTTATACCCTGTGCTCTACGGTTGTTGTTCTATACTCTTTACCCTGTCCTCGATATTCTCTGTTCTATACTCTATACCCTGTCCTCTATATTCTCTGTTCTATACTCTATACCCTGTACTCTATGTTCTCTGTTCTATACTCTATACTCTGTACTCTATGTTCTGTGTTCCATACTATATAACCTGTACTCTATGTTCTCTGTTCTATACTCTATACTCTGTACTCTATCCTCTCTGTTCTATACTCTATACTCTGTGCTCTATGCTCGCTGTTGTATATTGTATACCCTGTACTCTATGTTTTCTGTTATATACTCTATACCCTGTACTCTATGCTCTCTGTTCTATACTCTATACTCTGTGCTCTATGCTCGCTGTTGTATATTCTATACCCTGTACTCGCTGCTCTCTGTTCTATACTCTCTCCTCTATGGTTTCTATTCTATACTCTATGGTCTCTGTTCTATACTCTATACCCTATACTCCATGCTCTCTGTTCTATACTCTACACTCTCTGCTCTCTGTTCTATATTGTATACCCTATACTCTATGATCTCTGTTATATACTCTACACTCTATGCTCTCGGTTCTATATTGTATACCCTACACTCTATGCTCTCTGTTCTATACTCTATACCCTATACTCCATGCTTTATGTTCTATACTCTACACTCTATGGTCTCTGTTCTATACTCTATACCCTATACTCTATGCTCTCTGTTCTATACTCTATACCCTATACTCCATGCTTTCTGTTCTATACTCTACACTCTATGCTCTCTGTTCTATACTCTATACCCTATACTCTATGCTCTCTGTTCTATACTCTACACTCGATGCTTTCTGTTCTAAACTCTATACCCTATACTCTATGCTCTCTGTTCTATACTCTACATTCTATGCTCTCTGTTCTATACTCTATACCCTATACTCTATGGTCTCTGTTCTATACTCTATACCCTGTACTCTATCTTCTCTGTTCTTTACTCTATGCCCTGTACTCGATGTTCTCTGTTCCATAATCTGTACCCTGTACTCTATGATCTCTGTTCTATACTTTATACCCTGTGCTCTATGCTTGCTGTTCTATACTCGATACTCTGTGCGCTATGCTCGCTGTTCCATACTCTATACCCTGTACTCTATGATCTCTGTTCTATCATCTATACCCTCTACTCTCTGCTCGCTGTTCTATACTCTATACTCTGTGCGCTATGCTCGCTGTTCCATACTCTATACCCTGTACTCTGTGTTCTCTGTTCTATACTCTATATCCTGTACTCTATGATCTCTGTTCTATACTCTATACCCTGTACTCTATGTTCTGTGTTCCATACTATATAACCTGTACTCTATGCTCTCTGTTCTATACTCTATACTCTGTGCTCTATGCTCGCTGTTGTATATTCTATACCCTGTACTCTATGTTTTCTGTTGTATACTCTATGCCCTGTGCTCTATGCTCTCTGTTCTATACTCTGTACTCTGTGCTCTACGCTCCCTGTTCTATACTCTATACCATGTACTCTATGTTCTCTGTTCTATATTCGATACCCTGTACTCTGTGTTCTCTGTTCTTTACTCTATAACCTGTGCTCTATGTTCGCTGTTCTGTTCTCTATACTCTGTGCTCTATGCTCTCTTTTGTATATTCTATACCCTGTACTCTATATTCTCTGTTCTATACTCTATATCCTGTACTCTATGATCTCTGTTCTATACTCTATACCCTGTACTCTATGTTCTGTGTTCCATACTATATAACCTGTACTCTATGCTCTCTGTTCTATACTCTATACTCTGTGCTCTATGCTCGCTGTTGTATATTCTATACCCTGTACTCTATGTTTTCTGTTATATACTCTATACCCTGTACTCTATGTTCTCTGTTCTATACTCTATACCCTGTACTCTATGTTCTCTGTTCTATACTCTATACTCTGTACTCTATGTTCTGTGTTCCATACTATATAACCTGTACTCTATGTTCTCTGTTCTATACTCTATACTCTGTACTCTATCCTCTCTGTTCTATACTCTATACTCTGTGCTCTATGCTCGCAGTTGTATATTGTATACCCTGTACTCTATGTTTTCTGTTATATACTCTATACCCTGTACTCTATGCTCTCTGTTCTATACTCTATACTCTGTGCTCTATGCTCGCTGTTGTATATTCTATACCCTGTACTCGCTGCTCTCTGTTCTATACTCTCTCCTCTATGGTTTCTATTCTATACTCTATGGTCTCTGTTCTATACTCTATACCCTATACTCCATGCTCTCTGTTCTATACTCTACACTCTCTGCTCTCTGTTCTATATTGTATACCCTATACTCTATGCTCCGTTCTATACTCTATACCCTATACTCCATGCTTTCTGTTCTATACTCTACACTCTATGCTCTCTGTTCTATACTCTATACCCTATACTCTATGCTCTCTGTTCTATACTCTACACTCTATGCTCTCTGTTCTATATTCTATACCCTATACTCCATGCTCGCTGTTCTATACTCGATACCCTGTACTCTATCTTCTCTGTACTATACTCTATACCCTGTTCTCTATGCTCTCTGTTCTATACTCTATCCCCTGTACTCTATGCTCGTTGTTCTACACTCTATACCCTGTGCTCAATATCGCTGTTCTATACTCTGTACCCTGTACTCTATCTTCTCTGTTCTATACTCTATACCCTGTGCTCTGTGTTCTCTATTCTATACTCGATACCCTGTAGTCTATGTTCTCTGTTGTATACTCTATGCCCTGTACTCGATGTTCTCTGTTCTATACTCTATACCCTGTGCTCTATGCTCTCTGTTCCATACTCTATACCCTGTACTCTATGATCTCTGTTCTATACTCTATACCCTGTGCTCTATGCTTGCTGTTCTATTCTCTATACTTTATGCTCTCTGTTCTATACTCTATACCCTATACTCCATGCGTTCTGTTCTATACTCATCACTCTATGCTCTCTGTTCTATACTCTATACCCTATACTCTATGTTCTATACTCTACACTCTATGTTCTCTGTTGTATACTCTATGCCCTCTACTCGATGTTCTCTGTTCCATACTCTATACCCTGTACTCTGTGTTCTCTGTTCTATACACTATACTGTGTGCTCCATGCTCACTGTTCTGTACTCTATACTCTGTACTTTATGTTCTCTGTTCTAAACTCTATACCCTGTGCTCTATGTTCTCTGTTCTATACTTTATACCCTGTGCTCTACGGTCGTTGTTCTATACTCTTTACCCTGTCCTCGATATTCTCTGTTGTATACTCTATACCCTGTCCTCTATATTCTCTGTTCTATACTCTATACCCTGTACTCTATCTTCTCTGTTCTATACTCTATACCCTGTGCTCTATGTTCTCTGTTCTATACTCTATACCCTGTAGTCTATGTTCTCTGTTGTATACTCTATGCCCTGTACTCTATGCTTTCTGTTGTATCTTCTATACCCTGTGCTCTATGCTCTCTGTTCTATACTCTATACCATGTACTCTTTGTTCTCTGTTCTATACTCTGTACCCTGTACTCTATGCTCTCTCTTCTATACTTTATACCCTCTACTCTGTGTTCTCTGTTCTATACTCTATACCCTGTGCTCTATGCTCTCTGCTCTATATTCAATACCCTGTACTCTATGTTCTGTGTTCCATACTATATAACCTGTACTCTATGCTCTCTGTTCTATACTCTATACTCTGTGCTCTATGCTCGCTGTTGTATATTCTATACCCTGTACTCTATGTTTTCTGTTATATACTCTATACCCTCTACTCTATCTTCTCTATTCTATACTCGATACCCTGTAGTCTATGTTCTCTGTTGTATACTCTATGCCCTGTACTCTATGCTTTCTGTTGTATATTCTATACCCTGTGCTCTATGCTCTCTGCTCTATACTCAATACCCTGTACTCTATGTTCTGTGTTCCATACTATATAACCTGTACTCTATGCTCTCTGTTCTATACTCTATACTCTGTGCTCTATGCTCGCTGTTGTATATTCTATACCCTGTAATATATGTTTTCTGTTATATACTCTATACCCTGTACTCTATGTTCTCTGTTCTATACTGTATACCCTGTACTCTATGTTCTCTGTTCTCTACTCTATACTCTGTACTCTCTGCTCTCTGTTCTATACTCTCTACTCTATGGTTTCTATTCTATACTCTATGGTCTCTGTTCTATACTCTATACCCGATACTCCATGCTCTCTGTTATATACTCTACACTCTATGGTCTCTGTTCTATACTCTATACCCTATACTCTATGCTCTCTGTTCTATACACTATACCCTATACTCCATGCTTTATGTTCTATATTCTCCACTCTATGCTCTCTGTTCTATACTCTATACCCTATACTCTATGCTCTCTGTTCTATACTCTATACCCTATACTCCATGCTTTCTGTTCTATACTCTACACTCTATGCTCTCTGTTCTATACTCTATACCCTATACTCGATCTTCTCTGTTCTATACTCTATACCCTGTAGTCTATGTTCTCTGTTGTATACTCTATGCCCTGTACTCTATGCTTTCTGTTGTATCTTCTATACCCTGTGCTCTATGCTCTCTGTTCTATACTCTATACCATGTACTCTTTGTTCTCTGTTCTATACTCTGTACCCTGTACTCTATGCTCTCTCTTCTATACTTTATACCCTCTACTCTGTGTTCTCTGTTCTATACTCTATACCCTGTGCTCTATGCTCTCTGCTCTATATTCAATACCCTGTACTCTATGTTCTGTGTTCCATACTATATAACCTGTACTCTATGCTCTCTGTTCTATACTCTATACTCTGTGCTCTATGCTCGCTGTTGTATATTCTATACCCTGTACTCTATGTTTTCTGTTATATACTCTATACCCTCTACTCTATCTTCTCTATTCTATACTCGATACCCTGTAGTCTATGTTCTCTGTTGTATACTCTATGCCCTGTACTCTATGCTTTCTGTTGTATATTCTATACCCTGTGCTCTATGCTCTCTGCTCTATACTCAATACCCTGTACTCTATGTTCTGTGTTCCATACTATATAACCTGTACTCTATGCTCTCTGTTCTATACTCTATACTCTGTGCTCTATGCTCGCTGTTGTATATTCTATACCCTGTAATATATGTTTTCTGTTATATACTCTATACCCTGTACTCTATGTTCTCTGTTCTATACTGTATACCCTGTACTCTATGTTCTCTGTTCTCTACTCTATACTCTGTACTCTCTGCTCTCTGTTCTATACTCTCTACTCTATGGTTTCTATTCTATACTCTATGGTCTCTGTTCTATACTCTATACCCGATACTCCATGCTCTCTGTTATATACTCTACACTCTATGGTCTCTGTTCTATACTCTATACCCTATACTCTATGCTCTCTGTTCTATACACTATACCCTATACTCCATGCTTTATGTTCTATATTCTCCACTCTATGCTCTCTGTTCTATACTCTATACCCTATACTCTATGCTCTCTGTTCTATACTCTATACCCTATACTCCATGCTTTCTGTTCTATACTCTACACTCTATGCTCTCTGTTCTATACTCTATACCCTATACTCGATCTTCTCTGTTCTATACTCTATACCCTGTACTCTATGTTCTCTGTTCTATACTCGATACCCTGTACTCTATGTTCTCTGTTGTATACTCTATGCCCTGTACTCTATGCTTTCTGTTGTATATTCTATACCCTGTGCTCTATGCTCTCTGTTCTATACTCTGTACTCTGTGCTCTACGCTCGCTGTTCTATACTCTATACCATGTACTCTTTGTTCTCTGTTCTATACTCTGTACCCTGTACTCTATGCTCTCTGTTCTATACTTTATACCCTGTACTCTGTGTTCTCTGTTCTACACTCTATACCCTGTACTCTATGCTCTCTGTTCTATACTCTATACCCTGTGCTCTATGCTCTCTGCTCTATACTCAATACCCTGTACTCTATGTTCTGTGTTCCATACGATATAACCTGTACTCTGTGCTCTCTGTTCTATACTCTATACTCTGTGCTCTATGCTCGCTGTTGTATATTCTATACCCTGTACTCTATGTTTTCTGTTATATACTCTATACCCTGTACTCTATGTTCTCTGTTCTATACTCTATACCCTGTACTCTATGTTCTCTGTTCTCTACTCTATACTCTGTACTCTCTGCTCTCTGTTCTATACTCTCTACTCTATGGTTTCTATTCTATACTCTATGGTCTCTGTTCTATACTCTATACCCTATACTCCATGCTCTCTGTTATATACTCTACACTCTATGGTCTCTGTTCTATATTGTATACCCTATACTCTATGCTCTCTGTTCTATACTCTATACCCTATACTCCATGCTTTATGTTCTATACTCTACACTCTATGGTCTCTGTTCTATACTCTATACCCTATACTCTATGCTCTCTGTTCTATACTCTATACCCTATACTCCATGCTTTCTGTTCTATACTCTACACTCTATGCTCTCTGTTCTATACTCTATACCCTATACTCTATGCTCTCTGTTCTATACTCTACACTCTATGCTCTCTGTTCTATACTCTATACCCTATACTCTATGCTCTCTGTTCTATAGTCTACATTCTATGCTCTCTGTTCTATACTCTATACCCTATACTCTATGGTCTCTGTTCTATACTCTCTACCCTGTACTCTATCTTCTCTGTTCTATACTCTATACCCTGTAGTCTATGTTCTCTGTTGTATACTCTATGCCCTCTACTCGATGTTCTCTGTTCCATACTCTATACCCTGTACTCTATGATCTCTGTTCTATACTCTATACCCTGTGCTCTATGCTTGCTGTTCTATACTCTATACTCTGTGCGCTATGCTCGCTGTTCCATACTCTATACCCTGTACTCTATGATCTCTGTTCTATCATCTATACCCTGTACTCTCTGCTCGCTGTTCTATACTCTATACTCTGTGCGCTATGCTCGCTGTTCCATACTCTATACCCTGTACTCTGTGTTCTCTGTTCTATACTCTATATCCTGTACTCTATGATCTCTGTTCTATACTCTATACCCTGTACTCTATGTTCTCTGTTCTCTACTCTATACTCTGTACTCTCTGCTCTCTGTTCTGTACTCTCTACTCTATGGTTTCTATTCTATACTCTATGGTCTCTGTTCTATACTCTATACCCTATACTCCATGCTCTCTGTTATAGACTCTACACTCTATGCTCTCTGTTCTATATTGTATACCCTATAGTCTATGCTCTCTGTTCTATACTCTATACCCTATACTCCATGCTTTCTGTTCTATACTCTACACTCTATGGTCTCTGTTCTACACTCTATACCCTATACTCTATGCTCTCTGTTCTATCCTCTACACTCTATGCTCTCTGTTCCATACTCTATACCCTGTGCTCTATGCTCTCTGTTCTATACTCAAACCCTGTAGTATATGTTCTCTGTTGTATGCTCTATGCCCTGTACTCTATGCTTTCTGTTGTATATTCTATACCCTGTGCTCTATGCTCGCTGTTCTATACTCTATACCATGTACTCTTTGTTCTCTGTTCTATACTCTGTACCCTGTACTCTATGCTCTCTCTTCTATACTTTATACCCTGTGCTCTACGGTCGTTGTTCTATATTCTTTACCCTGTCCTCGATATTCTCTGTTCTATACTGTATACCCTGTCCTCTATATTCTCTGTTCTATACTCTATACCCTGTACTCTACCTTCTCTGTTCTATACTCTATACCCTGTACTCTATCTTCTCTGTTCTATACTCTACACCCTGTACTCTATGTTCTCTGTTCTATACTCGATACCCTGTAGTCTATGTTCTCTGTTGTATACTCTATGCCCTGTACTCTATGCTTTCTGTTGTATATTCTATACCCTGTGCTCTATGCTCTCTGTTCTATACTCTGTACTCTGTGCTCTACGCTCGCTGTTCTATACTCTATACCATGTACTCTTTGTTCTCTGTTCTATACTCTGTACCCTGTACTCTATGCTCTCTGTTCTATACTTTATACCCTGTACTCTGTGTTCTCTGTTCTACACTCTATACCCTGTACTCTATGCTCTCTGTTCTATACTCTATACCCTGTGCTCTATGCTCTCTGCTCTATACTCAATACCCTGTACTCTATGTTCTGTGTTCCATACTATATAACCTGTACTCTATGCTCTCTGTTCTATACTCTATACTCTGTGCTCTATGCTCGCTGTTGTATATTCTATACCCTGTACTCTATGTTTTGTGTTATATACTCTATACCCTGTACTCTATGTTCTCTGTTCTCTACTCTATACCCTGTACTCTATGCTCTCTGTTCTATACTTTATACCCTGTACTCTGTGTTCTCTGTTCTACACTCTATACCCTGTACTCTGTGTTCTCTGTTCTACACTCTATACCCTGTACTCTATGCTCTCTGTTCTATACTCTATACCCTGTGCTCTATGCTCTCTGCTCTATACTCAATACCCTGTACTCTATGTTCTGTGTTCCATACTATATAACCTGTACTCTATGCTCTCTGTTCTATACTCTATACTCTGTGCTCTATGCTCGCTGTTGTATATTCTATACCCTGTACTCTATGTTTTGTGTTATATACTCTATACCCTGTACTCTATGTTCTCTGTTCTCTACTCTATACCCTGTACTCTATGCTCTCTGTTCTATACTTTATACCCTGTACTCTGTGTTCTCTGTTCTACACTCTATACCCTGTACTCTGTGTTCTCTGTTCTACACTCTATACCCTGTACTCTATGCTCTCTGTTCTATACTCTATACCCTGTGCTCTATGCTCTCTGCTCTATACTCAATACCCTGTACTCTATGTTCTGTGTTCCATACTATATAACCTGTACTCTATGCTCTCTGTTCTATACTCTATACTCTGTGCTCTATGCTCGCTGTTGTATATTCTATACCCTGTACTCTATGTTTTGTGTTATATACTCTATACCCTGTACTCTATGTTCTCTGTTCTCTACTCTATACCCTGTACTCTATGCTCTCTGTTCTATACTTTATACCCTGTACTCTGTGTTCTCTGTTCTACACTCTATACCCTGTACTCTGTGTTCTCTGTTCTACACTCTATACCCTGTACTCTATGCTCTCTGTTCTATACTCTATACCCTGTGCTCTATGCTCTCTGCTCTATACTCAATACCCTGTACTCTATGTTCTGTGTTCCATACTATATAACCTGTACTCTATGCTCTCTGTTCTATACTCTATACTCTGTGCTCTATGCTCGCTGTTGTATATTCTATACCCTGTACTCTATGTTCTCTGTTCTATATTCTATACCCTGTACTCCATGTTCTCTGTTCTCTACTCTATACTCTGTACTCTCTGCTCTCTGTTCTATACTCTCGACTCTATGGTTTCTATTCTATACTCTATGGTCTCTGTTCTATACTCTATACCCTATACTCCATGCTCTCTGTTATATACTCTACACTCTATGCTCTCTGTTCTATATTGTATACCCTATACTCTATGCTCTCTGTTCTATACTCTATACCCTATACTCCATACTCTCTGTTCTATACTCTATACCCTATACTCCATGCTTTCTGTTCTATACTCTACACTCTATGCTCTCTGTTCCATACTCTATACCCTGTACTCTATGATCTCTGTTCTATCATCTATACCCTGTACTCTCTGCTCGCTGTTCTATACTCTACACTCTGTGCGCTATGCTCGCTGTTCCATACTCTATACCCTGTACTCTGTGTTCTCTGTTCTATACTCTATATCCTGTACTCTATGATATGTGTTCTATACTCTATACCCTGTACTCTATGGTCTGTGTTCTATCATCTATACCCTCTACTCTCTGATCGCTGTTCTATACTCTATACTCTGTGCTCAATATTGCTGTTCTATACTCTATAGTCTGTGCTCAATATTGCTGTTCTATACTCTATAGTCTGTGCTCAATATTGCTGTTCTATACTCTATACCATGTACTCTATGTTCTCTGTTCTATACTCTATACCATGTACTCTTTGTTCTCTGTTCTATACTCTATACCATGTACTCTATATTCTCTGTTCTATATTCGATACCCTGTACTCTGTGTTCTCTGTTCTTTACTCTATAACCTGTGCTCTATGTTCGCTGTTCTGTTCTCTATACTCTGTGCTCTATGCTCTCTTTTGTATATTCTATACCCTGTACTCTATATTCTCTGTTCTATACTCTATACCCTGTACTCGATGTTCTCTGTTCTATACTCTATACCCTGTGCTCTATGCTCTCTGTTCTATACTCAAACCCTGTAGTATATGTTCTCTGTTGTATGCTCTATGCCCTGTACTCTATGCATTCTGTTGAATATTCTATACCCTGTGCTCTATGCTCGCTGTTCTATACTCTATACCATGTACTCTTTGTTCTCTGTTCGATACTCTGTACCCTGTACTCTATGCTCTCTGTTCTATACTTTATATCCTGTGCTCTACGGTCGTTGTTCTATACTCTTTACCCTGTCCTCGATATTCTCTGTTCTATACTCTATACCCTGTCCTCTATATTCTCTGTTCTATACTCTATACCCTGTACTCTATCTTCTCTGTTCTATACTCTATACCCTGTACTCTATCTTCTCTGTTCTATACTCTATACCCTGTACTCTATGTTCTCTGTTCTATACTCGATACCCTGTAGTCTATGTTCTCTGTTGTATACTCTATGCCCTGTACTCTATGCTTTCTGTTGTATATTCTATACCCTGTGCTCTATGCTCTCTGTTCTATACTCTGTACTCTGTGCTCTACGCTCGCTGTTCTATACTCTATACCATGTACTCTTTGTTCTCTGTTCTATACTCTGTACCCTGTACTCTATGCTCTCTGTTCTATACTTTATACCCTGTACTCTGTGTTCTCTGTTCTAAACTCTATACCCTGTACTCTATGCTCTCTGTTCTATACTCTATACCCTGTGCTCTATGCTCTCTGCTCTATACTCTATACCCTGTACTCTATGTTCTGTGTTCCATACTATATAACCTGTACTCTATGCTCTCTGTTCTATACTCTATACCCTGTGCTCTATGCTCTCTGCTCTATACTCAATACCCTGTACTCTATGTTCTGTGTTCCATACTATATAACCTGTACTCTATGCTCTCTGTTCTATACTCTATACTCTGTGCTCTATGCTCGCTGTTGTATATTCTATACCCTGTACTCTATGTTTTGTGTTATATACTCTATACCCTGTACTCTATGTTCTCTGTTCTCTACTCTATACCCTGTACTCTATGCTCTCTGTTCTATACTTTATACCCTGTACTCTGTGTTCTCTGTTCTACACTCTATACCCTGTACTCTGTGTTCTCTGTTCTACACTCTATACCCTGTACTCTATGCTCTCTGTTCTATACTCTATACCCTGTGCTCTATGCTCTCTGCTCTATACTCAATACCCTGTACTCTATGTTCTGTGTTCCATACTATATAACCTGTACTCTATGCTCTCTGTTCTATACTCTATACTCTGTGCTCTATGCTCGCTGTTGTATATTCTATACCCTGTACTCTATGTTTTGTGTTATATACTCTATACCCTGTACTCTATGTTCTCTGTTCTCTACTCTATACCCTGTACTCTATGCTCTCTGTTCTATACTTTATACCCTGTACTCTGTGTTCTCTGTTCTACACTCTATACCCTGTACTCTGTGTTCTCTGTTCTACACTCTATACCCTGTACTCTATGCTCTCTGTTCTATACTCTATACCCTGTGCTCTATGCTCTCTGCTCTATACTCAATACCCTGTACTCTATGTTCTGTGTTCCATACTATATAACCTGTACTCTATGCTCTCTGTTCTATACTCTATACTCTGTGCTCTATGCTCGCTGTTGTATATTCTATACCCTGTACTCTATGTTCTCTGTTCTATATTCTATACCCTGTACTCCATGTTCTCTGTTCTCTACTCTATACTCTGTACTCTCTGCTCTCTGTTCTATACTCTCGACTCTATGGTTTCTATTCTATACTCTATGGTCTCTGTTCTATACTCTATACCCTATACTCCATGCTCTCTGTTATATACTCTACACTCTATGCTCTCTGTTCTATATTGTATACCCTATACTCTATGCTCTCTGTTCTATACTCTATACCCTATACTCCATACTCTCTGTTCTATACTCTATACCCTATACTCCATGCTTTCTGTTCTATACTCTACACTCTATGCTCTCTGTTCCATACTCTATACCCTGTACTCTATGATCTCTGTTCTATCATCTATACCCTGTACTCTCTGCTCGCTGTTCTATACTCTACACTCTGTGCGCTATGCTCGCTGTTCCATACTCTATACCCTGTACTCTGTGTTCTCTGTTCTATACTCTATATCCTGTACTCTATGATATGTGTTCTATACTCTATACCCTGTACTCTATGGTCTGTGTTCTATCATCTATACCCTCTACTCTCTGATCGCTGTTCTATACTCTATACTCTGTGCTCAATATTGCTGTTCTATACTCTATAGTCTGTGCTCAATATTGCTGTTCTATACTCTATAGTCTGTGCTCAATATTGCTGTTCTATACTCTATACCATGTACTCTATGTTCTCTGTTCTATACTCTATACCATGTACTCTTTGTTCTCTGTTCTATACTCTATACCATGTACTCTATATTCTCTGTTCTATATTCGATACCCTGTACTCTGTGTTCTCTGTTCTTTACTCTATAACCTGTGCTCTATGTTCGCTGTTCTGTTCTCTATACTCTGTGCTCTATGCTCTCTTTTGTATATTCTATACCCTGTACTCTATATTCTCTGTTCTATACTCTATACCCTGTACTCGATGTTCTCTGTTCTATACTCTATACCCTGTGCTCTATGCTCTCTGTTCTATACTCAAACCCTGTAGTATATGTTCTCTGTTGTATGCTCTATGCCCTGTACTCTATGCATTCTGTTGAATATTCTATACCCTGTGCTCTATGCTCGCTGTTCTATACTCTATACCATGTACTCTTTGTTCTCTGTTCGATACTCTGTACCCTGTACTCTATGCTCTCTGTTCTATACTTTATATCCTGTGCTCTACGGTCGTTGTTCTATACTCTTTACCCTGTCCTCGATATTCTCTGTTCTATACTCTATACCCTGTCCTCTATATTCTCTGTTCTATACTCTATACCCTGTACTCTATCTTCTCTGTTCTATACTCTATACCCTGTACTCTATCTTCTCTGTTCTATACTCTATACCCTGTACTCTATGTTCTCTGTTCTATACTCGATACCCTGTAGTCTATGTTCTCTGTTGTATACTCTATGCCCTGTACTCTATGCTTTCTGTTGTATATTCTATACCCTGTGCTCTATGCTCTCTGTTCTATACTCTGTACTCTGTGCTCTACGCTCGCTGTTCTATACTCTATACCATGTACTCTTTGTTCTCTGTTCTATACTCTGTACCCTGTACTCTATGCTCTCTGTTCTATACTTTATACCCTGTACTCTGTGTTCTCTGTTCTAAACTCTATACCCTGTACTCTATGCTCTCTGTTCTATACTCTATACCCTGTGCTCTATGCTCTCTGCTCTATACTCTATACCCTGTACTCTATGTTCTGTGTTCCATACTATATAACCTGTACTCTATGCTCTCTGTTCTATACTCTATACTCTGTGCTCTATGCTCGCGGTTGTATATTCTGTACCCTGTACTCTATGGTCTCTGTTCTCTACTCTATACTCTGTACTCTCTGCTCTCTGTTCTATACTCTCTACTCTATGGTTTCTATTCTATACTCCATGGTCTCTGTTCTATACTCTACACTCTATGCTCTCTGTTCTATATTGTATACCCTATACTCTATGCTCTCTGTTCTATACTCTATACCCTATACTCCATGCTTTATGTTCTATACTCTACACTCCATGGTCTCTGTTCTATACTCTATACCCTATACTCTATGCTCTCTGTTCTATAGTCTACACTCTCTGCTCTCTGTTCTATACTCTATACCCTATACTCTATGCTCTCTGTTCTATACTCTACATTCTATGCTCTCTGTTCTATACTCTATACCCTATACTCTATGGTCTCTGTTCTATACTCTATACCCTGTACTCTATCTTCTCTGTTCTATACTCTATACCCTGTAGTCTATCTTCTCTGTTCTATACTCTATACCCTGTAGTCTATGTTCTCTGTTGTATACTCTATGCCCTGTACTCGATGTTCTCTGTTCCATACTCTATACCCTGTACTCTATGATCTCTGTTCTATACTCTATACCCTGTGCTCTATGCTTGCTGTTCTATACTCTATACTCTGTGCACTATGCTCGCTGTTCCATACTCTATACCCTGTACTCTGTGTTCTCTGTTCTATACTCTATATCCTGTACTCTATGATCTCTGTTCTATACTCTTTCCCCTGTACTCTATGTTCTGTGTTCTATCATCTATACCTCTACTCTCTGATCGCTGTTCTATACTCTATATTCTGTGCTCAATATTGCTGTTCTATACTCTATACCATGTACTCTATGTTCTCTGTTCTATACTCTATACCATGTACTCTATGTTCTCTGTTGTATACTCGATACCCTGTACTCTGTGTTCTCTGTTCTTTACTCTATAACCTGTGCTCTATGTTCGCTGTTCTGTTCTCTATACTCTGTGCTCTATGCTCTCTTTTGTATATTCTATACCCTGTACTCTATATTCTCTGTTCTATACTCTATACCCTGTACTCGATGTTCTCTGTTCTATACTCTATACCCGGTGCTCTATGCTCTCTGTTCTATACTCAAACCCTGTAGTATATGTTCTCTGTTGTATGCTCTATGCCCTGTACTCTATGCTTTCTGTTGTATATTCTATACGCTGTGCGCTATGCTCGCTGTTCTATACTCTGTACTCTGTGCTCTACGCTCTCTGCTCTATACTTTATACCCTGTGCTCTACAGTCATTGTTCTATACTCTATACCCTGTCCTCTATATTCTCTGTTCTATACTCTATACCCTGTACTCTATCTTTTCTGTTCTATACTCTATACCCTGTACTCTGTGTTCTCTGTTCTATACTCTATACCCTGTACTCTATGTTCTCTGTTCTCTACTCTATACTCTGTACTCTCTGCTCTATACTCTCTACTCTATGGTTTCTATTCTATACTCTATGGTCTCTGTTCTATACTCTATACCCTATACTCCATACTCTCTGTTATATACTCTACACTCTATGCTCTCTGTTCTATATTGTATACCCTATACTCTATGCTCTCTGTTCTATACTCTATACCCTATACTCCATGCTTTCTGTTCTATACTCTACACTCTATGGTCGCTGTTCCATACTCGATACCCTATACTCTATGCTCTCTGTTCTATACTCTATACACTATACTCCATGCTTTCTGTTCTATACTCTACACTCTATGCTCTCTGTTCTATACTCTATACCCTATACTCTATGGTCTCTGTTCTATACTCTATACCCTATACTCTATGCTCTCTGTTCTATACTCTACACTCTATGCTCTCTGTTCTATACTCTATACCCTATACTCTATGGTCTCTGTTCTATACTCTATACCCTATACCCCATGCTCTATGTTCTATACTCTACACTCTATGCTCTCTGTTCTATACTCTATGCTCTCTGTTCTATACTCTATACCCTATACTCCATGCTCTCTGTTCTATACTCTATACTCTATGCTCTCTGTTCTATACTCTATGCCCTATACTCTATGCTCACTGTTCTATACTCTATGGTCTCTGTTCTATACTCTATACCCTATACTCCATGCTCTCTGTTCTATACTCTACACTCTATGGTCTCTGTTCTATACTCTATACCCTATACTCTATGCTCTCTGTTCTATACTCTACACTCTATGCTCTCTGTTCTATACTCTATACCCTATACTCTATGCTCTCTGTTCTATACTCTACACTCTATGCTCTCTGTTCTATACTCTATACCCTATACTCTATGGTCTCTGTTCTATACTCTATACCCGATACCCCATGCTCTCTGTTCTATATTCTACACTCTATGCTCTCTGTTCTATACTCTATGCTCTCTGTTCTATACTCTATACCCTATACTCCATGCTCTCTGTTCTATACTCTATACTCTATGCTCTCTGTTCTATACTCTATGCTCACTGTTCTATACTCTATGGTCTCTGTTCTATACTCTATACCCTATACTCCATGCTCTCTGTTCTATACTCTACACTCTATGCTCTCTGTTCTATACTCTATGCTCTCTGTTCTATACTCTATACCCTATACTCCATGCTCTTTGTTCTATACTCTATACTCTATACTCTATGCTCTCTGTTCTATACTCTATGCCCTATACTCTATGCTCTCTGTTCTATACTCTATACCCTATACTCTATGTTCTCTGTTCTATACTCTATACTCTATGCTCTCTCGTCTATACTCTATACTCCATGCTCTTTGTTCTATACTCTATGCCCTATACTCTATGCTCTCTGTTCTATACTCTATACCCTATACTCTATGCTCTCTATTCTATACTCTATACCCTATAGTCTATGCTCTCTGTTCTATACTCTGTACCCTATACTCCATGCTCTTTGTTCTATACTCTATGCCCTATACTCTATGCTCTCTGTTCTATACTCTATACCCTATACTCTATGCTCTCTGTTCTATACTCTACACTCTATGCTCTCTGTTCTATACTCTATACTCTATGCTCTCTGTTCTACATTCTGTGCCCTCTACTCTATGCTCTCTAAAAAATGTTGTCCACAGTTGATGTCAAGGCACAGCCTCCAAAACGATGGTGTATGAGTTGATAATGTTTGGGGTCCTGAAGTCTAAGGCAGGTTTGGTTGTCATGGAGCTTTATGTGAGTGTCACCAGTGTCCATATCGATAACATCTTCACTTTCGTTTCTAATGGTGCCGCGGACAGTGACCGATTGAAATCATTGAGACCTCCTGTTGCAGCGAGGTTGAAAAGTGTAGTATTTCGCCCTTTGGTCTAAATACTTCTCTCTCTGCTCACTGCCCAGTTCCCACTGCCCCCCCCGCCCCACCCAACCTCAGCCAGCATCACCCCCTCCACTCACGCCCCACCTCCAACTGGTCACTTCACTTACACAAAGGTTGAGAGTATAACATGGGGTCACTCTTCTGCCGAGGTCCCCAGCATCACGGTGTTCAGCCAATTCGATTCACTGCACATGATATCAAGAAACACTGGATATTGCAAAAGCTGCGGTGTCTGACCACTCAAAGATTTTTAGGGATCTGGAAACTAGTGATGCTCAGTCCAAAGTCGTACAGGTTAGGGTGGATTGGCCATGGGACATTGTCCCATTGTGTCCTGGGGTGTGCAGGTTCAGGTGGGTTGGCCATGGGAAATTGTCCCATTGTGTCCTGGGGTATGCAGGTTAGGGTGGATTGGCCATGGGACATTGTCCCATTGTGTCCTGGGGTGTGCAGGTTAGGGTGGATTGGCCATGGGAAATTACCCCATAGTGTCCAGGGCTACGCCGATTAGGGTGGATTGACCATGCTAAATTACACACAGTGTCCAGGTATGTGCAGAATAGGTGGGTTTGTCATGGGAAATGCAGGGTTATGGAGACCGGTTGGGTCTGGGTGGGACGTTCTTGGTGTGGACTTGAAGGGCTGAATGGCCTACTTCCACACAGTAAGGATTCTGTAATTAGAAAAGTGGGGAACTATGGAAAAGGGATATGATTAGATTAGATTCCCTACAATGTGGAAACAGGCCCTTCGGCCCAACCAGTCCACACCGACCCTCCGAAGAGTAACCCACCCAGACCCATTTCCCTTTGACTAATGCACCTAACACTATGGGTAATTTAGCATGGCCAATTCACCTGACCTGCACATCTTTGGACTGTGGGAGGAAACCAATGCAGACACGGGGAGAATGTGCAAACTCCGCACAGACAGTCGCTTGAGGCTGGGACCGAACCTGGTGCTTACCACTGAGCCACTGTGAAGAGGAAGGAAGAGGCTGTCTGGAGTGTAATTTAAAGGGTGTGGTTTTTGGCGAGGTGGGGGAATCTGGGAGACTGGAGGAAGCAAACTGTGAACAAATGAGAGAGTCACAGTGATAGGGTGGGGGCGGGGCAAGATAACTGATCCCTGAAGGCCGCAGGACAGGTTAACAGTATACTTTCCTTCATCAGCCGCGGTATGGGTGATAAGAGCAGGGAGCTGTACAGGACTCTGGCCAGGTCACAGCTGGAGTACTGTGTGCAGTTCTGGTCACTGCTGTACAGGAAGGATGTGATTACGCTGGTGGGGGGAGAGTGAAGAGGAGATTCACCAGGATGTTCACTGGGATGGAGCATTTCAGTGACAAAAAGGCTGGATTAGCTCAGGTTGTTATCTATAGAGCGAGAGAAGGATGAGGGAGGATCAGGTTAGGGTGTATAAAATAATGAGGGCATGTACGGGGAGCATAGAAAGCACCTGTTTCCCTTAGTAAAGGGCCCAATAACAAGGGGGGATAATTTAACATTAAAGGCAGGAGGTTTAAAGGGGATTTGACGTAAGTTTGTTTTCACCCACAGTGGGATGGGTGTCTGGAATGCTCTGCCTGGGAGGGGAGTTGAAGTGGGAAGCCTTGCAACCTTAAAAAAGTTTTTGGATGAGCCACGTGAAATGTTGTACCATCCAAGGGTTATGGCCTGGTGTGGGAAAGTGGGGTTGGTGCAGGTTGTAGTACCGACTCGATGGTGCAAAGGGCCTCTCCTCCCTTGTATGACTCTATGATGCTATGAAAGGTTGAGAGCTGGGTATTAAGGGTGAGGGTTACAATGGGGCAATTAGCTGTTCTGGACAGGGTGAAGGGGAGTTAGTGTGAGAGTGAAACTGCTTCCAAAAGGAACAGGATCTGAGTTGGAATGGGATTGGGGTAAGGGCAGGAATATCCAGGGCGATGGTGAAAGGGGCAGAGGAGAGATTGGAAAAGAACAAAGGGAATGGGAAATGAAAGGAGAGGCCATCGAGATTGAGGGAGGGTGAAATATTTGAAAGTGAAGTTAACAGTAACTATGTCGACTTGTGGTGTTTCCTCATAGTAAGGACTGAGAGTCTGCGCAGTGTAAATGTCTTAGTGCACAGCAGAAACACACGGTGTGGGTGGCACGGTGGCACAGTGGTTAGCACTGCTGCCTCACAGAGCCAGAGACCCGGGTTCAATTCCTGCCTCAGGCAACTGACTGTGTGGAGTTTGCATGTTCTCCCCGTGTCTGCGTGGGTTTCCTCCGGGTGCTCCGGTTTCCAACCCACAGTCCAAAGATGTGCAGGTCAGGTGAATTGGCCATGCTAAATTGCCCGTAGTGTTAGGTAAGGGGTAGACGTAGGGGTATGGGTGGGTTGCGCTTCGGCGGGGCGGTGTGGACTTGTTGGGCCGAAGGGCCTGTTTCCACACTGTAAGTAATCTAATCTAATCTAAGTCTCACACCAAAGTGAGGGAATCAAACCTAACAATGGGAAACAGAGTACACAAACAGAAACACAGAGGGAAGGGAGGATTCCCTTAGATACAAGGGGACATTGATGGCCCACCCAGGGTGTTCCCTGGCATCATCACACCAGATATATACTTGGTTTATGGTGGCCTTGGTGAATGAGGTGTTCGGGCACCAACCCAGGAGCTGCCCCAGCCCTTGCCTCCTGCTTGACTCTCCAATGTTTGTCCTTTGTTCCTGTTCATTTTTCGGGGGTTAATAGAGCTCTCCCCAGAAGGTACAGCTAATGACCCCAGTGCAAGGAGCATCCATAATGGGAGATAATGGCCTGGTGGTATTATTGCTGAGCTGTTAATCCAGAGACCCAGGTAATAGAGCCATAGAGTCATAGAGATGTACAGCATGGAAACAGACCCTTCGGTCCAACCTGTCCATATCCCAACCAGATATAGAACATAGAACATAGAACATAGAGCAATACAGCACAGAACAGGTCCTTCGGCCCACGATGTTGTGCCGAACTTCTAACCTAGATTAAGCACCCATCCATGTACCTATCCAAATGCCGCTTAAAGGTCGCCAATGATTCTGACTCTACCACTCCCACAGGCAGCGCATTCCATGCCCCCACCACTCTCTGGGTAAAGAACCCACCCCTGACATCTCCCCTATACCTTCCACCCTTCACCTTAAATTTATGTCCCCTTGTAACACTCTGTTGTACCCGGGGAAAAAGTTTCTGACTGTCTACTCTATCTATTCCTCTGACCATCTTATAAACCTCTATCAAGTCACCCCTCATCCTTCGCCGTTCCAACGAGAAAAGGCCGAGAACTCTCAACCTATCCTCGTACAACCTACTCTCCATTCCAGGCAACATCCTGGTAAATCTTCTCTGCACCCTCTCCAAAGCTTCCACATCTTTCCTAAAGTGAGGCGACCAGAACTGCACACAGTACTCCAAATGTGGCCTAACCAAAGTCCTGTACAGCTGCAACATCACCTCACGACTCTTGAATTCAATCCCTCTGCTAATGAACGATAATACTCCATAGGCCTTCTTACAACCTCTATCCACCTGAGTGGCAACCTTCAAAGATCTATGTACATAGACCCCAAGATCCCTCTGTTCCTCCACCTGACCAAGAACCCTACCATTAACCCTGTATTCCGCATTCTTATTTGTCCTTCCAAAATGGACAACCTCACACTTGGCAGGGTTGAACTCCATCTGCCACTCCTCAGCCCAGCTCTGCATCATATCTAAGTCCCTCTGCAGCCGACAACAGCCCTCCTCACTGTCCACAACTCCACCTATCTTTGTATCATCTGCAAATTTACTGACCCACCCTTCGACTCCCTCCTCTAAGTCATTAATAAAAATTACAAACAGCAGAGGACCCAGAACTGATCCCTGCGGAACTCCACTTGTAACTGGGCTCCAGGCTGAATATTTACCATCTACCACCACTCTCTGCCTTCGACCGGTTAGCCAGTTTTCTATCCAATTGGCCAAATTTCCCTCTATCCCATGCCTCCTGACTTTCCGCATAAGCCTACCATGGGGAACCTTATCAAATGCCTTACTAAAATCCATGTACACTACATCCACTGCTCTACCCTCATCCACATGCTTGGTCACCTCCTCGAAGAATTCAATAAGACTTGTAAGGCAAGACCTACCCTTCACAAATCCGTGCTGGCTGTCCCTAATCAAGCAGTGTCTTTCCAGATACTCGTAAATCCTATCCCTCAGTACCCTTTCCATTACTTTGCCTACCACAGAAGTAAGACTAACTGGCCTGTAATTCCCGGGGTTATCCCTATTCCCTTTTTTGAACAGGGGCACAACATTCGCTACTCTCCAGTTCCCTGGTACCACCCCCGTTGCCAGTGAAGACGAGAAGATCATTGCCAACGGTACTGCAATTTCCTCTCTTGCTTCCCACATAATCCTAGGATATATCCCGTCAGGCCCGGGGGAATTGTCTATCCTCAAGTTGTTCAAAATGTCCAACACATCTTCCTTCCTAACAGGTATCTCTTCTAGCTTATCAGTCCGTTTCACACTCTCCTCTTCAACAATACAGTCCCTCTCGTTCGTAAATACTGAAGAGAAGTACTTGTTCAAGACCTATCCCAACCCAATCTAGTTCCACCTGCCAGCATCTGGCCCATATCCCTCCAAACCCTTCCTATTCATTTACCAATCCATATGCCTCTTAGATGTTGCAATTGTACCAGCCTCCACCACTTCCTCTGGCAGCTCATTCCATACACGTACCACCCTCTGTGTGAAAAAGTTGCCCCGTGGGTCTCTTTTATATCGTTCCCCTCTCACCCTAAACCCAGGCCCTCTAGTTCTGGACTCCCCGACCCCAGGGAAAAGACTTTGTCTATTTATCCTATCCATGCCCCTCATAATTTTGTAAACCTCTATAAAGTCACCCCTCAGCCTCCGACGGTCCAGGGAAAACAGCCCCAGCCTGTTCAGCCTCTCCCTGTAGCTCAAATCCTCCAACCCTGGCAACATCCTTGTAAATCTTTTCTGAACCCTTTCAAGTTTCACAACATCTTTCCGATACGAAGGAGACCAGAATTGCACACAATATTCCAACATTGGCCTAACCAATGTCCTGTACAGCCGTAACATGACCTCCCAACTCCTGTACTCAATACTCTGACAAATGAAAGAAAGCATACCAAACACCTTCTTCACTATCCTATCTACCTGCGACTCCACTTTCAAGGAGCTATGAACCTGCACTCCAAGGTCTCTTTGTTCAGCAACTCTCCCTAGGACCTTACCATTAAGTGTATAAGTCCTGCTAAGATTTACTTTCCCAAAATGCAGCACCTCGCATTTATTTAAATTAAACTCCATCTGCCACTTCTCAGCCCATTGACCCATCTGGTTCAGATCCTGTTGTAATCTGAGGTAACCCTCTTCGCTGTCCACTACACCTCCAATTTTGGTGTCATCTGCAAACTTACTAACTGTACCTCTTATGCTCGCATCCAAATCATTTATGTAAATGACAAAAAGTAGAGGACCCAGCACTGATCCTTGTGGCACTCCACTGGTCACAGGCCTCCCCAACCACCCTCTGTCTTCTACCTTTGAGCCAGTTCTATATCCAAATGGCTAGTTCTCCCTGTATTCCATGAGATCTAATCTTGCTAACCAGTCTCCCATGGGGAACCTTGTCGAACGCCTTACTGAACTCCATATAGATCACATCTACGACTCTGCCCTCATCAATCCTCTTTGTTACTTCTTCAAAAACCTCAATCAAGTTTGTGAGACATGATTTCCCACGCATAAAGCCATGTTAACTGTCCCTAATTAGTCCTTGCCTTTCCAAATACATGAACATCTTGTCCCTCAGGATTCCCTCCAACAACTTGCCCACCACCGATGTCCTGGGAATACAGGTTCACATCCTGCTGTGACAGACAGTGGAATTTGAATTCCATAAAAATCTGGATTCCATTAAAAACATGAATCCGTTGCTGAGGGAAACCCCATCTGGTTCACTGATGTCTTTAGGAATGGCCTGTCTAGCCTACACATGAATCCAGATCCACAGCAACGTGGTTGACTCTCAACTTCCCCCTGTACAATTAGGGATGGGTGATAAATGCTGGTCTAACCAGTGATGCCCTCATCCCGTGAGAGAATAAACAAACAAATCTATCAGAGATAATGACAGCCTGTATCAGACACAAAACACAACGTCATCGCTTCACGTCCCACTTTGTAGAGACTTGCAGAAGTGCTCTTTGCGTAGCTCCACAATTTTATCTTATTATGTCCTTGGGGTACGGGCTGATTGACTTCTTGAACCGATGTCTAGATTAGAGTGGTGCTGGAAAAGCACAGCAGGTCAGGCTGTATCCGAGGAGCAGGAAAATCAGCGTTTTGGGCAAAAACACTTCATTGTCATTCCTGATGAAGGGCTTTTGCCCGAAACATCGATTTTCCTGCTCCTCAGATTCTGCCTGACCTGCTGTGCTTTTCCAGCACCACTCTAATAATGACTCTGATCTCCAGCATCTGCAGTATCCATTTTCGCCTTCTAGAGCTGATGTAGTCCTTGGGATGTTAGAGAGGAGCTTCCAGGATTTCAGCTCAGGAGAGGTGATGCATGAATGAGTGTCTGGGCTAATCTCTAGGCTTCCGGGTGATGGACAAGGAAAAATGTCTTAAAAAAAACAGCTTTAAATGAACCACAAGCATCAAACGTCACGGTGCACAGAAGGTGCTTGCACATTGTTGTCCATTTGTTCTAATTCCAATCAGTATCGATTCATCTCTCTTGTCCTCCCTCTGTATCGTGTTGTCACAAGAGTAGCTGCTGCTGAGCTTGAGGAACTTACCTCATCAAATTTGACGAGGTTTCTCTTGTGGTCGGGGGTTCGAGGGAGTTTCGGCCATTGGGCTTGGGTACAAGCCTGAACTGATGGGCCCTCCTGGTCTACAGCGTTGGGGAGGGTCACCTGGCAGGACACTTCTTGAGTGTGCAGAGGTGAGAATTCCCAGGAACCGTCTATCACTCCTCCTCACTGTCAGTTCTCCAAAGGGTAGGGCACCTGGAGAGAGGGGTCCAGGTCCCTCCCTTGGTTCTCTCTCTCTTAGCTGGTGAATTGATGACGGTTTGCGCGATGGAGTACAGGTCCCCATGTCAATTCAGCAGAATTGGGACTTGGGACTGCACAGGAACTGCACGGAGACTGCCATGCCCACAATCCCAGACTGAAGGGAAATATCTTTAAAACCCAAGGCCTGTAGTGGACCAGCTTGTTATCACCTTCTCAAGGCCAATGAAGAATGGGTCAGCTGGCTGGGCCCAAGGATTGCTGCACAAAAGAGCCGGTGCAGAGTTCAGTGGGCCAAATGCTTTCCTTTATTGGTCAGAGTATTGAGTACAGGAGTTGGGAGTCATGTTGTGGCTGTACAGGACATTGGTTACACCACAGTTGGAATATTTAGTGCAATTCTGGTCTCCTTCCTATCGGAAAGATGTTGCGAAACTTGAAAGGGTTCAGAAAAGATTTACAAGAATGTTGCCAGGGTTGGAGGATTTGAGCTATAGAGAGAGGCTGAACAGGCTGGGGCTGTTTTCCCTGGAGTGTCGGAGGCTGAGGGGTGACCTTATAGAGGTTTACAAAATTATGAGGGGCATTGATAGGGTAAATAGGCAAAGTCTTTTCCCAGCGGTTAGGGAGCCCAGGACTAGAGGGCATAGGTTTAGGGTGAGAGGGAAAAGATATAAAAGAGACCTAAGGGGCAACCTTTTCACGCAGAGGGTGGTACGTGTATGGAATGAACTGCCAGAGGAAGTGGCGGTACAATTATAACATTTAAAAGGCATTTGGATGGGTATATGAATAGGAAGGGTTTGGAGGGATATGGGTCGGGTGCTGGCAGGTGGGACTAGATTGGGTTGGGATATCTGGTCAGCATGGATGGGTTGGAATGAAGGGTCTGTTTCTGCCGTCTACTTTTCTATGACTCTATGACTCTAAATGGGCTCCATCCATGTTGTTCTTCTCTGTGATTCCAGCACTTTCTAGAGAAGCTATTGACCTCCACAATAAGTGTGAGTGTAATTGAAAACCCTGAATACTTGAAACAGAATCATACAAACAGTAAGAGATCACTCTGCCCATCGATGCTGTTCTTCTGTTTAGTTACATTGGTATCTTTACCCTCTCTTCCTACCTTGATCTGTAACCCGTAACCATTATCCAACAAACCAACAAAAGCCAACCAACCTCAGTTTTTGAGGGGAACAGTTAACCCCCCAGCCTTGCCAGCTTTGCCTTTTGGTGGTTGGGGGATGAGCAGTTGTTGGGGGAGGGGGAGTCCACTCCCATTTGTGTGAAGAAATGCATTCTTACTGCACCAAAGACCAATCTGGACAGGACGTGAGAGCCAGGAGCAGGAGGAGGCCATTCAGCCCCTTGCTCCATAACACCATCATGGGCTGATCTCACCTCAGCCTTTACTCCACTTTCCCAGCCGCTCCCCATATCCCTTCACAAACCTCCCCCCACCCCCCCCCCCCCACCCCACCCCGCCCCGATTACTGATTACAAATCTGTCTATCTCTTCCTTACATTCACTCAATGTCCCAGCATCCACCACACTCTGGGGGAGTGAATTCCACAGATTCATGTCTCTCTGAGAGAAGGAATTCCCCATTGTCTCTGGCTTAAACATGCTGTCCCTTAATCTCTCGTTCTGGATTGTCCCACATGAGGGTCCATCCTCTCTACATCTACTGTAACAAAGAGGATTGACGAGGGCAGATGTGATCTATGTGGACTTCAGTAAGGCGTTTGACAAGGTTCCCCCTGGGAGACTGATCGGCAAGGTTAGATCTCATGGAATACAGGGAGAACTAGCCATTTGGATACAGAACTGGCTCAAAGTTAGAAGACAGAGGGTGGTGGTGGAGGGTTGTTTTTCAGACTGGAGGCCTGTGACCAGTGGAGTGCCACAAGGATCGGTGCTGGGTCCTCTACTTTTTGTCATTTACATAAATGATTTGGATGTGAGCATAAGAGGTACAGTTAGTAAGTTTGTAGATGACACCAAAATTGGAAGTGTATTGGACAGCGAAGAGGGTTACCTCAGATTACAACAGGATCTGGACCAGATGGGCCAATGGGTTGAGAAGTGGCAGATGGAGTTTAATTCAGATAAATGTGAGGTGCTGCATTTTGGGAAAGCAAATCTTAGCAGGACTTATACACTTAATGGTAAGGTCCTAGGGAGTGTTGCTGAACAAAGAGACCTTGGAGTGCAGGTTCATAGCTCCTTGAAAGTGGAGTCTCAGGTAGATAGGATAGTGAAGAAGGCGTTTGGTATGTTTTCCTTTATTGGATGGAGTATTGAGTACAGGAGTTGGGAGGTCATGTTGTGGCTGTACAGGACATTGGTTAGGCCACTGTTGGAATATTGCGTGCAATTCTGGTCTCCTTCGTATCGGAAAGATGTGAAACTTGAAAGGGTTCAGAAAAGATTTACAAGAATGTTGCCAGGGTTGGAGGATTTGAGCTACAGGGAGAGGCTGAACAGGCTGGGGCTGTTTTCCTTGGAGCGTCGGAGGCTGAGGGGTGACCTTATAGAGGTTTACAAAATTATGAGGGGCATTGATAGGGTAAATAGGCAAAGTCTTTTCCCTGGTGTGGGGAAGTCCAGAACTAGAGGGCATAGGTTTAGGGTGAGAGGGGAAAGATATAAAAGAGACCTAAGGGGCAATGTTTTCACACAGAGGGTGGTACGTGTATGGAATGAGCTGCCAGAGGAAGTGGTGGAGGCTGGTACAATTGCAACATTTAAGAGGCATTTGGATGGGTATATGAATAGGAAGGGTTTGGAGGGATATAGGCCAGGTGCTGGCAGGTGGGACTAGATTGGGTTGGGATATCTGGTCTGCATGGACAGGTTGGACTGAAGGGTCTGTTTCCATGCTGTACATCTCTATGACTCTGACTCTTTGTGTCAGTCCCCTTTAGCATCTTATAGAGCTCAATTAGATCTCCTCTCATTTTTCTAAACTCCAGGGAATGTTAACCTAAACTGCTCAATCTCTGTTCATCAGACAAACCCCTCATCCCTGGGATCAATCTAGCGACCCTCGTCTGTACTGTCTCCAATACAACCACACCCCTCCTCAGGTAAAGAGACCAAATCTGTCTGCGATGCTACTGATGTGGCTGCACTAATGCTTTGTTCAGTTGCAGCAGCACTTCCTCAGTTTTATACCTTATTCTTTTTAGCAATAAATGCCAAAATTCCATTTGCCTTCCTTATTACCTGCTGTACCTGCAGATTAGTTTATCTGTGATTTATTACTAGCACTCTTTGCTTTATCACACACAGACACGCACACAGACACGTACATGCACACACACACGCCCACAGAAATAATTCCTCTCTTTCTCCTACGTCATCGAATCCTGAAACCTTCTAGCACAAGAGACCATTCTGCCCTGTGTGATTTCAAAATGCTGTGTGTTGGAATTACACTCTTTTCACATGTTCAGTTGTTCTTTCAAACTTTGATTGGAATCTGATTCCTCCACCACGTTTCAGATCTTCACTGCTCTTTGTGGGAAATTGTCTCTATGTACTCTTTCATCAATTATTTTCAATCTGTGTCCACTGATTACTGCCACTTGCAGTAGGAAATACATACTTTTAAAAACCATCCATTCATGGGATGAAGGCCTCCCTGGCTTGGTCATTAAAGGATTGGACACTCTGGAGGCAGGAAACATGTTTCCGCTGATGGATGAGTCCTGAACCAGAGGACACAACTTAAAAATAAGGGATAGGCCACTCAGAACAGAGTTGAGGAGAAACTTCTTCACCCAGAGAGTAGTGGGTGTATGGAATGCTCTGCCCCAGAGGGCAGTGGAGGCCAAGTCTCTGGACACTTTCAAGAAAGAGTTGGATAGAGCTCTTAAGGATCGTGGAATCAAGGGTTATGGGGATAAGGCAGGAATAGGATACTTTTTGAGGATGATCAGCCATACTCATAATGAATGCTCGAAGGGCAGAATGGCCTACTCCTGAACCTATTGTCTATTGTCTATTTATTGCCCATCCCAGAAGGCAGTTAAAAGTAAACCCTGTTGGAGTTATATGTAGGTCAGACCAGCTAGGGATAGCACCTTCCTTCCTTCCCGAAAGAATATTTGTGAACCAGGTGGGTTTTCCCCAACCATCAATTCCTGATCATCATTAGACTCTTAATTCCAGATTTTTATTGAATTCAAATGCCACCAACTGAAGTGGTGGGAATCAAACCGAGGTCCCCAGTATATTGTCTGGGTCTCTGAATCAACAGTTCAGCAATAATATCACTAGGCCATTGCCTTCCCTCCACACACCTGCCTTTGGCCCAAATCCCTCTGCTTAACAAAAATGCTTCTCGAGTTCTTGAGCAGATGTCTCGCTCGGGTTGTGGATGAAGTTGTGGATTTGGTCGCTGAGCTGGTGTGTTTTTCTGGAAATGATGTTTCATCACCTCGCTGGGTGACACCATCAGTGCATCTTTGATCAGAAGTCGGTGCTCTGTCCCAGCTGGTATTTATATGTCTTTGTTTGTTGGTACGTCCGGTTCTGTCCCTGAGTGCTTTGTATACAGGGATCAGTTCAATGTGTTTATTGATTGAGTTCTGGCTGGAGTGTCAGGCTCCAAGGAATTCTCGAGCGTGTCTCTGTTTTGTCCATGTGGGGATGTTTACATTGTCCCAGTTGAATTTGTGTCCTTCATAGTCTGTGTGGTTGGAAATGAGAGTGCTGCTTGTGTCTGACAGTGGTGAGCTGATGTTTACACACTACATCGAACAAACAGGAAAATAAACTGACCATACGAGCGCACAAACATTACCTCACCACTGCCAGACATAACCAGCACTCTCTCATTTCCAACCACACTGACAATGAAGGACATAAATTCAACTGGGACAATGGTAACCATCCTAGCACGGGCAAAACAGAGATACGCTCGAGAATTCCTTGGAGCCTGACACTCCAGCCGGAGCTCAATCAATAAACGCATTGAACTGGTCCCTGTATACAAAGCACTCAGGGACAGAATCGGCTATTCCAACAGACAGAGGCATATAAATACCAGCCAGGACAGAGCACCGACACCTTATCAAAGATGCACTGGTGATATCAGCAGCGAGATGCTGAAACGTTTGCAGAAAAACACACCAGCTCAGTGAACAAATCCGTGACTTCAGAAATGTTTCTACCTCAAATTTAAAATTACCAGCTGATGATCCATCATCCCCTGCTATTGGTGGAAGAGAGTTCCAAACCTCTCCCACCCTTTGTGTGTGTGAAGTGCTTCCTAACATCTCTCCTGAACAGGATGGTCCTCATTCTCAGACTATGTCCCCTTGTTATAGAATCCCTAACTAGTGGGAATAGCTTATCTTCATCTATCATGTCATTTCCTGTTAATATCATGAAGACATTGCTCAGAACATCTTTAACCTTCTAAATTCTAAAGAAAACATTTGCGCCATTACTGCTCTGTCAAAACTCACGTCATTTAGAACAGCTGAATTGAATCTCCTCTTAATCGGTCCTGTTTAAAGGTGCCTTCTCAGACGAGTCTAAACCATGTCTATGTAAATCCCACTCTTTCTTGATGTCTGTATTAGTCAGGCGTGAAAACAACAATTAGATTAAACGGAGGACTGTTTGGAGCTCACTAAGTCATGTTGTCCTTGCCCTGTTTGGTTGCTGTATAACAGCTACTTGATACACTGAACATATAGAACATTACAGCGCAGTACAGGCCCTTCGGCCCTCGATGTTGCGCCGACCTGTCATACCAATCTGAAGCCCATCTAACCTACACTATTCCATGTATGTCCATATGCTTGTCCAATGATGACTTAAATGTACTTGAAGTTGGTGAATCTACTACCGTTGCAGGCAAAGCATTCCATACCCTTACTACTCTCTGAGTAAAGAAACTACCTCTAACATCTGTCCTATATCTATCACCCCTCAATATAAAGCTATGCCCCCTTGTGCTCGCCAACACTATACTTGGAAAAAGGCTCTCCCTGTCCACCCTATCCAACCCTCTGATGATCTTTTATGTCTCTATTAAGTCACCTCTCAACCTTCTTCTCTCTAACAAAAACAGCCTCAAGTCTCTCAGCCTTTCCTCGTAAGACCTTCCCTCCATACCAGGCAACATCCTCGTAAATCTCCTCTGCACCCTTTCCAAAGCTTCCATATCCTTCTCATAATGCGGTGACCAGAACTGTACACAATACTCCAAGTGCGGCCGCACCAGAGTTTTGTACAGCTGCAGCATAACCTCATGGTTCTGGAACTCGATCCCTCTATTAATAAAAGCTAAAACACTGTATACCTTCTTAGCAACCCTCTCAATCTGGGTGGCAACTTTCAAGGATCTGTGTACCTGGAAACTGAGATCTCTCTGCTCATCTGCATTACCAAGAATTTTACCATTAGCCAAGTAATTTGCATTCCGGTTACTCCAACCAAAGTGAATCACCTCAAACTTGTCTGCATTAAACTCCATTTGCCACCTCTCAGCCCAACTCTGCAGCTTATCTATGTCTCTCTGTAACCTACAACATCCTTCGTCACTATCCACAACTCCGCCGACCTTAGTGTCGTCTGCAAATTTACTAACCCACCCTTCTACGCCCTCATCCAGGTCATTTATAAAAATGATGAACAGTAGTGAACCCAACACCGACCCTTGTGGTACACCACTGGTAACTGGACTCCAGGATGAACATTTCCCATCAACCACCACCCTCTGTCTTCTTTCAGCAAGCCAATTACTGATCCAAACTGCTATATCTCCCACAATCCCATTCCTCCGCATTTTGTACAATAGCCTACTGTGGGGAACCTTATCGAACGCTTTGCTGAAATCCATATACACCACATCAACCGGTTTACTCTCATCTACCTGTTTGGTCAACTTCTCAAAGAACTCAATGAGGTTTGTGAGGCACAACCTATCCTTCACAAAACCGTGTGTTTTTTTATCAGAGGTGTCCCACATATTGTGGAACCAGAGTCATAGAGTCATACAGCACAGAAACAGACCTTTTTGTCCAACTCATTCATGCCAACCAACGTTCCCACACTAATCTAATCTCATTTGCCTGTGTTTGGCCCATTTCCCTCTCAACCTTTCCTATTTGTGTACCTGATGAAGGGCTTTTGCTCAAAATGTCGATTCTCCTGCTCCTTGGATGCTGCCTGACCTGTTGTGCTTTTCCAGCGTCACACTCTTGACTCTGATCTCCAACATCTGCAGTCCTCACTTTCTCCTATTCATGTACCTGTCCAAATCTCTTTAGAATGTTGTGACTGTACCTGCATGTACCACCCTCTGTGTAAAAAACGTTGCCACTCAGGTCCCTTTCAAATCTTTCCTCTCTCACCTCCAGCTTTGAACTCCCTCACCCTAAGGAAAAGATCTTGGCTATTCACCTTATCTATGTTCCTCATGATTTTATAAACTTCTATAAGGCCACCCCTTAACCTTCTCAGCCCATCCAGCCTCTCCTCATAATTCAAACCCTTCAGTCCTGGTAACATCCTAATAAACCTTTTCTGAACCCTCTCCAATTTAATAGTATTCTTCCTATAGCAGGACGACTAGATATATACACAGTACACCATAAGTGGCCTCATCAAATTCCTACACAACCTCAACATGACGTCCCAACTCCTACACCCAATTTATCCACCTTTATGTTTTTTAAAGATCTCCAGTACTTGCTCTTCTGACGTGCAGACTGTTTTCAAAACATCAACGTTTATTCCCAGAGTTCCCCAGCCTCCATTTCTTTCTCCTCATAAAACCTGACATGAAATATTAATTTATATTTCTCATTTCCTGAGGTTCAACACAAAGATGGCCTTGTTGACCTTTAACGGGCCCTATTCTCTCCCCAGTTGCTCTTAATGTACTTATAGAATCTCTTAACCTTAATCTTTTCTGCCAAGGCTGTCTCATATTCCCCTTCTTGCCCGCCTGATTTACCTCCTAAGAATGCCCATACCCCCTTTATACTCTTCAAGAGATTCACTTGATCCCAGTTGTCTATACCTAACATATGACTCCTTCTTATTCTTGACCAGAACCTCAGTATCTTTATTCATCCATTGTCCTCTAATCCTACCAGCCTTACCCTTCACTCAAACAGGAACATACTTCCTTTGAACTCTCATTATCTCACTTTTCAAAGCCTCTCACTTGCCAGTTGTCCCTTTACCTGCGAACAGTCTAATCCAATCAACTCTTGAAAGTTCCTGTCTCATACCGTCAAAATTTGTCTTAATCCAATTAAGAACTTGAATTTTTATACAAGGTGTATTCTTTTCCATCACTATTTTAAAACTAATAGAATTATATAATAGAACTAATAGAATTATGGTCACTGGTCCCATAGCGCTCGCCCACTGTCACCTCAGTCACTTGCCATGCCTCATCTCCCAAGAGAAGGTCTACGTTTGCTCCTTCTCCAGGAGGTACATTTACAGAATGATAAAGAACATTTTCTTGGACGAATTTAACAAATTCCTCAGCAACCAAACCCTTAACACTATCGCAGTCTCAGTCTATGTTTGGAAAGTTAAATTCTCCTACTTTTGCAACCTTGTATATAGCTTATGTCTATATATATTTTATATATATATACACACACATATATCTGTGATCTCTCTACATATTCCCACTGACTACTGGGGGGACTGTAATTCAATCCCATGAAGGAGATCAGCCCTTTCTTATTCCTGAGTGTCACCCCCATAGCCTCACTACATGTCCTATTTGAAGTATTTGATGTGTTCTCATTTTCCCACTAAACAATTGTGCATTCCAGTTTTTTTCATGGTCGGAGATACAAAATAAGGGATGTGGATGACATGATATTATATACTTTCAGATGAGGTTTTACGCGGGATCTCATCTGCCTATTCCAAAATCCTGGAATTCCTTCCCTGAGGGCAATGACTTTTTTATTCATTCATGGGATGAGGATATCACGGGATGAGGGGTTGAACCATCTTTGCTTTTGAGAGGGGCTTGACCATGAGTGGATGGGCCAAAAAAAGCTTTAGTTGCTTTGAAGAAGCCTCGATTGTCATTGACATCTGCTAGTTGTTGGATTTCCTGAGTTTTCTTCCTCCATTATTGATTTTTCAGATTTCAGGTGCTCTTCTGGACTGCAACCTTGCATTCCTGATAGTGTTTCCTTTTGGTAGCCAATTGTTGGTCATTTTGTGAGGTGATGCAAGCTTTTATCTTTCCGTCAATATGCTGTTGGAGTAGTTTGTCATTATCATTGAACCAATCCTGATTTTTTTTTGTCCTAAATCCAATTGTTTCTTTGCAGGAGGTGATGATCGCATTCTTCAATTGATTCCAGCATTCTTCTCCAGATTTGTTGAGGCAGTTGTTCTTGAAGATTTTGTGGGAACGTCTGTCCATGGTTGATGTCTTGGAGAATGTCAACATTGAATTTCTTGATAGTGTTCCGATTTTGGTGTTTCCTCTTGGGCTGGACCTTCATTGTCATGATGGATGAGATGGGTCGCTGGTGTGCCCAGTTCTCGTCGGCACCAGGAACAGCTCTTGTTATCAAAACATCTTGTTGGCCCCAAGAGTGGATGATGATGTAATCGATGAGGTGCCAGTGTTTGGAGCATGGATGCTGCCAGGCAACTTTATGCCTGTTTTTCTGGCGAACTAAGGTGTTTGTAGTCCTTTCAGGAGCAAGTCCTTTCCAGAAAAAGGTGCTCTTCCTTCAGTTGCCCTTCTCCAGCTCTGCAGGTCTCACTCAGATCAACAATGTCAAAAGAGAAAATGCTGGAAAATCTCAGCAAGTCTGGCAGCACCTGTAAGGAGAGAAAAGAGCTGACGTTTCGAGTCTATCTGATCTTTTGTCAAAGGTAATTTGCTTTTATCAACAATGTCAAAGTTGAATTTTTGGAGTTCCTGGGCAACGAAGGTAGATCTCTATTCTGGCCAGTTTGAGTTTGGGTTATCAATCAAAGTTTGTATATTCAAAATTTTCGTAGTTTCACCTGCAGAATGGTGATTCCTCTGGACGTGGCTTTGCAGACAGGATGGGATGAGGCAGACTATTTTTAGGGCACCTTTTCTCGCCCCCTGCCAGTTCGGGATGGGCAGAGTGGATCCTGAATGGAGCTGCTCAGATGTGAATGCGGCTACTGAACAACTCGCCTGCTTCTGTCCAAACGGTGAGTGACTGAACCAAGTATTCATCGTAATTATACCGGTTCATGACTCGGAGCTTCCAGCCGTCACATCGCCAATTCCTGTCGTCCTCTTGCGATCACCAAAAGACTTGAAAAAGTGGCCCACAGAATGAAGATGCCCAAGCGTGGATTTGTTTAACATGTATTTGATGTTGCACTCCAAGGAGCACATGATACTTCACAAACCAACCAACTGATTCCAATGGCTTGGAGGCCATGACGATGGGAGCTGATGGATTTGTTGCAGCCTTCATCAACCTTCATAGACTTTGAGCTTGAAATAACATCGTCCACCTGTTCCCCCATTGAGGTCTCGTTTGGATTGTTTTTTGCCAGGGACTTGACCCCTCGACCTTACCACCATGGGTGACCCAACCAGGTATCACTCACAAGACCACAGGCGCACACAAGCTTCTCCACCGTGACAAGGTGACAATCCACGGAGACCGTTTCTGGATTAACACTTCAGTGAAAATACCTGGAGGCCTTTGGATCCCCATGATTCAATGACCCTCTGACAGTGCCCATTCCCTCAGTACTGACCCTCTGACACTGCGGCACTCCCTCAGCACTGACCCTCCGACAGTGCCCACTCCCGCAGTACTGACCCTCTGACAGTGCCCACTCCCGCAGTACTGACCCTTTGACAGTGCGGCACTCCCTCAGCACTGACCCTCCGACAGTGCGACACTCCCTCATCACTGACCCTCCGACAGTGCGGCACTCCCTCAGCACTGACCCTCCGACATGCGGCACTCCCTCAGCACGTTCCCTCCGACAGTGCGACACTCCCTCAGCACTGACCCTCCGACATGCGGCACTCCCTCAGCACTGACCCTCCGACAGTGCGGCACTCCCTCAGCACAGACCCTCCGACAGTGCGGCACTCCCTCAACACTGACCCTCCGACAGTGCCCACTCCCTCAATACTGACCCTCCGACAGTGCAGCACTCCTTCAGCACTGACAATCCTTCAGTGCCCACTCCCTTAGTACTGAACCTCTGATATTGCCCATTCCCTCAGTACTGACCCTCCAACAGTGCGGCACTACCTCAGTAAAGACCCTCTGACATGCCTACTCCCTCAGTACTAACCCTCCAACAGTGTGGCACTCCCTCAGCACTGACCCTCCAACAGCGTGGCACTCCCTCAGTACTGACCCTCCAACAGTGCCGCACTGTCGGAGGGTCAGTACTGAGGGAGTGCCACACTGTCGAAGGGTCAGTGCTGAGGATGTGCCGCACTGTCGGAGGGTCAATGCTGAGGGAGTGCTGCACTGTCGGGGGGTCAGTGCTGAGGCAGTACCGCACTGTCAGAGGATCAGTGCTGAGGGATTCCTTCAGCACTGACCCTCCGTCAGTGCCCACTCCCTTAGTACTGACCCTCTGACAGTGCGGCACATCCTCATCACTGACCCGCCAACAGTGCGACACTCCCTCAGTACTGACCCTCCGACAGTGCGACACTCCCTCAGTACTGACCCTCCGACAGTGCGGCACATCCTCATCACTGACCCGCCAACAGTGCGACACTCCCTCAGTACTGACCCTCCGACAGTGCGACACTCCCTCAGTACTGACCCTCCGACAGTGCGGCACTGCCTCAGTACTGACCCTCCCACGATGCGGCACTCCCTCAGCACTGGCCTTACGACAGTGCCCACTCCCTCAGCACTGACCCTCTGACAGTGCGGTACTCCCTCAGCACTCCCCCTCCGACAATGCGGTACTACCTCAGCACTGACCCACTGACAGTGCGGCACTCCCTCAGCACTGACCCTCCGACAGTGCGGCACTCCTTCAGCAATGACCCTCTGACAGTGCGACACTCCCTCAGCACCAACCCTCCGACAGTGCAGCACTCCCTCAGTACTGACCCTCCAACAGTGCGGCACTCCTTCAGCACTGACCCTCCATCAGTGCCCACTCCCTTATTACTGACTCTCCGATAGTGCCCACTCCCTCAGCACTGACCCTCCGACAGTGCAGCACTCCCTCAGCACTGACCCTCCGACAGTGTAGCACTCCCTTTGTGTCAGTGAAGTTTAGGTTGTGTTGTGTGTTGTGAACTCTGGGTAATTGATAACCTCAACATGTTGCTTCTTGATAGTGAGTGTGTAGTTGGCATCACACTGACAACAGCGTGCTGAAGCTTGTGGTTACTGATTCTTTCCTTCCTCTGTTCATCAGCTGCCAATTACTGACGCTCTGATATTTTCATTGCACAATTTTGTTAAATATTTCCAAAGCTGCTTCAATAAAGTACAAATGAACAGACCATTTTGGAGTCAACTCTGGAGAGGCACCCACTCATCCTCTCTGTGTCTCCTCTCTGAGTCTCATGCTGCTCAATTGAGCCGGAACAGGCGATGTGGCGATGGGGAGAGGTGGCTTCCTCTCCAGAGAGAGTCTAGGACCAGAGGGATCACCCATTTAAGACAGAGATAAGGAGGATTTTCTCTCAGAAGGGAGTGTATCTGTGGAAGTTTCAACTGCAGCGGGCTGTGAGGCTGGCTGGTTAAGTATATACTCTGCTGAGAACACACCGACTTTTACACAGTAATGGAATTGAGGGTTATGGGGGGAATGGGTGGGAATTGAAGTTGGAGATTATTGGATTAGCTACGACCACACTGAACGGTGCAGCAGATCCAACAGGCTGAATAGTCTACTTCTGCTCCCATACCGTCGACATTGTCAGAGGATCAGTGCTGAGGGTGTGCCACACTGTCAGAGGGTCAGTGCTGAGGGAGTGCCGCACTGTTGGAGGGTCAGTGCTGGGGGAGTACCGCACTGTCGAAGGGTCAGTGCTGAGGGAGTACCGCACTGTCGAAGGGTCAGTGCTGAGGGAGTACCGCACTGTCGAAGGGTCAGTGCTGAGAGTGCCGCACTGTCAGAGGGTCAGTCTGAGGGAGCATTGCACTGTCAGAGGGTCAGTGCTGAGGGAGTGTCGCACTATCGGAGGGTCAGCACTGAGGGAGTGCCGCACTGTCGGAGGGTCAGGGCTGAGGGAGTGCCGCACTGTCGGAGGGTCAGGGCTGAGGGAGTGTTGCACTGTCAGAGGGTCAGTGCTGAGGGAGTGCCGCACTGTCAGAGGGTCAGTGCTGAGGGAGTACCGCACTGTCGGAGGGTCAGTACTGAGGGAGTGCAGTTGGATTTTCAGATTGAAACTGCCTGTCCTTCGGAAAGATGTACAATACCCAACAGTTAATAGTCTAAGAGGAGCAGCAAATGTAACCTTTGATAGTAAGGAGTGGCACTGCTAGATTTTTGTCCCATTGCTGGCTGTGGAAGGTTTCTTTGTCCAAGTTATTTGCCATAGTTACCATAGTGATACCTTGAAGCATTGTCTCCATTCCAAATGAACATGTTTGGCTGCAAAGTTGGTTGGCATTTTGTAAGGATGTGAAAGAGCCTGTTGTCAGTCTGCTCTCTGGGCTGGCTTCTGCTGGTCTGGGTGCACTTGCTGTGAAGAATGGGAGAATCTGTGGGAGACAGCTAGGATCACTTTGGCATGTCAGCACCCTCCCTTCCATCTGACTTAATTGCTGTGTCTCCTGTCTGTACATTTGCTAAAATGTTGTTGATAGTCAACAACCGACGAGGCAGTGCTTGAGGGACAAAGGATGAATTGGCATGGTGAGCCTGTAGTTTGTTTTAGTGTTGACTCACCCAAGGGTGCGGTCCCCACCTACCCTGGCAACTTTCCAGTGACTCGCTCCAGGCACTGAGCCAGAATTCGATTCTGCAGCAGTCAGTATCTTCAGCTGATTCAGCACGTTATTGTTAACACAGGCACCTTCTTTCTGAACTCTCTCTCACAAGTACGTATAAAAGACCCCACAAATTACTCAGACCAGGAACAGGTGATTTCTCTTGGTGTTTAAAATAAAGATAATCTCTCCTACTCTGCATTAAGTGTTTCACCCTTCGAGGCAGAAAGCTTTCTGACATCTGTGATGTTTTGTTTCTGCCAATCCCCTTCAATGGGCATAGTGAGGGCTTATTTTTACCTCCGGTTTTGCCCCTTGCTCAGCCCTTTCAGGATCAACCACATTGCCTTGAGATTAAAAAGAGAAATTGCTAGAGAAGCTCAACAAGGCTTTGCCAGGTCACAGAGGCTGCAAAACCTGCTGAGTTTCTCCAGCAACTTCACCTTTCATGATACATTTCCTGCAGCCACATATTTTCATCTTTGTATTGCTGTAGGACTGGAGTCACGTGCAGGCCAGTCTAGAGAAGGAGAGTACACATCCCTCCCAAACCGAACCAGATAGTTTGTGACAATGATCAGTGGCCATCACTGGCTCTTAAGTTACTGTCCAAATTCATTGATGAGCTACAGTGGAGGGATTTGAACTGGTGTTCCCAGAGCATTGCCCTGTGCCTCTGCATTGCAGCAGCCACTCTTCCCATCCCACCATCCTGGCGCCGGAAACACTGTCTCTCATAACCTCACAGTGTCCCAAACAAAACAAATGATTTCTGAGGTGTTGAGTGATGTGATGCATTAAATGTGGAATCCAATACCTGCACAGCAAGATCCAAATAAAATCTGACACAATGAATAATCATTTAGAGTCATAGAGATGTACAGCATGGAATCAGACCCTTCGGTCCAACCCGTCCATGCTGACCAGATATCCCAACCCAATCTAGTCCCACCTGCCAGCACCCGGCCCATATCCCTCCAAACCCTTCCTATTCATATACCCATCCAAATGCCTTTTAAATGTTGCAATTGTACCAGCCTCCACCACATCCTCTGGCAGCTCATTCCATACGCGTACCACCCTCTGTGTGAAAAAGTTGCCCCTTAGGTCTCTTTTATCTCTTTCCCCTCTCACCCTAAACCTATGCCCTCTAGTTCTGGACTCCCCGACCCCAGGGAAGAGACTTTGTCTATTTATCCTATCCATGCCCCTCATGATTTTATAAACCTCTATAAGGTCACCCCTCAGCCTCCGACGCTCCAGGGAAAACAGCCCCAGCCTGTTCAGCCTCTCCCTATAACTCAAATCCTCCAACCCTGGCAATATTCTTGTAAATCTTTTCTGAACCCTTTCAAGTTTCACAACATCTCTCCGATAGGAAGGAGACCATAATTGCACACAATATTCCAACAGTGGCCTAACCAATGTCCTGTACAGCCGCAACATGACCTCCCAACTCCTGTACTCCATACTCTGACCAATAAAGGAAAGCATACCAAACGCCTTCTTCACTATCCTATCTACCTGCGACTCCATTTTCAAGGAGCTATGAACCTGCACTCCAAGGTCTCTTTGTTCAGCAACACTCCCGAGGTCCTTACCATTAAGTATATAAGTCCTGCTAACATTTGTTTTCACAAAATACAGCACCCGCATTTATCTAAATTAAACTCCATCTGCCACTTCTCAGCCCATTGGCCCATCTGGTCCAGATCCTGTTGTAATCTGAGGTAACCTTCTTCGCTGTCCACTACACCTCCAATTTTGGTGTCATCTGCAAACTTACTTACTGTACCTCTTATGCTCACATCCAAATCATTTATGTAAATGACAAAAAGTAGAGGACCCAGCACCGATCCTTGTGTCACTCCACTGGTCACAGGCCTCCAGTCTGAAAAACAACCCTCCACCACCACCCTCTGTCTTCTACCTTTGAGCCAGTTCTGTATCTAAATGGCTAGTTCTCCCTGTATTCCATGACATTTAACCTGGCTAATCAGTCTCCCATGGGGAACCTTGTCAAACGCCTTACTGAACTCCATATAGATCACATCTACTGCTCTGCCCTCATCAATCCTCTTTGTTACTTCTTCAAATAACTCAATCAAGTTTGTATGACATGATTTCCCACGCACAAAGCCATGTTGACTATCCCTAATCAGTCCTTGCCTTTCCAAATACAAGAACATCCTGTCCCTCAGGATTCCCTCCAACAACTTGCCCACCACTGAGGTCAGGCTCACCAGTCTATAGTTCCCTGGCTTGTCTTTACCGCCCTTCTTAAACAGTGGCACCATGTTTGCAAACCTCCAGTCTTCCGGCACCTCACCTGTGACTATCGATGATACAAATATCTTAGCAAGAGGCCCAGCAATCACTTCTCTAGCTTTCCACAGAGTTCTCGAGTACACCTGATCAGGTCCTGGGGATTCATCCACCGTTACCTGTTTCAAGACATCCAGCACTTCCTCCTCTGTAATCTGGACATTCTGCAAGATGTCACTATCTATTTCCCGAGTCTATATCTTCCATATCCTTTTTCACAGTAAATACTGATGCAAAATGTTCACTTAGTATCTCCCCCATTTTCTGTGGCTCCACACAAAGACCGCCTTGCTGATTTTTGAGGGGCCCTATTCTCTCCCTAGTTACATTTTTGTCCTTAATATATTTATAAAAACCCTTTGGATTCTCCTTAACTCTATTTGCCGAAGCTATCTCATGTCCCCTTTTTACCCTCCTGATTTCCCTCTTAAATATACTCCTCCTGCCTTTATACACTTCTAAGGATTCACTCGATCTATCCTGTCTATACCTGACATATGCTTCCTTCTTTTTCTTAACCAAACCCTCAATTTCTTTTGTCATCCAGCATTCCCTATACCTACCAGCCTTCCCTTTCACCCTGATAGGAATATACTTTCTCTGGATTCTTGTTATCTCATTCCTGAAGGTTTCCCATTTTCCAGCCGTCCCTTTACCTGTGAACATCTGCCTCCAATCAGCTTTCGAAAGTTCTTGCCTAATACTGTCAAACTTGGCCTTTCTCCAATTTAAAACTTCAACTTTTAGATCTGGTCTATCCTTTTCCATCACTATTTTAAAACTAATAGAATTATGGTTGCTGGCCCCAAAGTGCTCCCCCATTGACACCTCAGTCACCTGCCCTGCCTTATTTCCCAAGGGTAGGTCAGGTTTTGCACCTTCTCTAGTCGGTACATCCACATAGTGAATCAGGAAATTGTCTCGTACACACTTAACAAATTCCTCTCCATCTAAACCTTTAACGTTATTCCAGTCCCAGTTGATGTTTGGAAAGTTAAAATCCCCTACCATAACTACCCTATTATTCTTACAGATAGCTGAGATCTCCTTACAAGTTTGTTTCTCAATTTCCCTCTGACTATTAGGGGGTCTATAATACAATCCCAATAAGGTGATCATCCCTTTCTTATTTCTCACTTCCACCCAAATAACTTCCCTGGATGTATTTCTGGGAATATCCTCCCTCAACACAGCTGTAATTCTATCCCTTATCAAAAATGCCACTCTCCCTCCTCTCTTGCCTCCCTTTCTATCCTTCCTGTAGCATTTGTATCCTGGAACATTAAGCTGTCAGTCCTGCCCATCCCTGAGCCATGTTTCTGTAATTGCTATGATATCCCAGTCCCATGTTCCTAACCATGCCCTGAGTTCATCTGCCTTCCCTGTTAGGCCCCTTGCATTGAAATAAGTGCAGTCTAATTTATTAGTCCTCGCTTGTCCCTGCCTGCCCTGACTGTTTGATGCTCTTCTGTTCTCAACTGTACCAGTCTCAGATCGATCTCTTTCCTCACTATCTCCCTGGGTCCCACCCCCGCCCCCCCACCTTACTAGCTTAAATCCTCCCATTTGATTGATGTCGGTTGAGGGAGCAACGTTTAACTGGTTCTGCTTCAAAGTGAGAGCCATGATCCAGCCAAGGATGCAGGCACTGAGAAACATTGGCAAAATGAGATTAATGCGCATTGCTGGGATGGTGTAGAGGGAGCTTTACTCTGTATCTAACCCCGTGCTGTCCCTGTCCTGGGAGTGTTTGATGGGGGACAGTGTAGAGGGAACTTTACTCTGTATCTAACCCCGTGCTGTCCCTGTCCTGGGAGTGTTTGATGGGGGGACAGTGTAGGGGGAACTTTACTCTGTACCTAACCCCGTACTGTCCCTGTCCCGGGAGTGACAGAGACTGATCCTGACAGCCTGGAGTAGAAAGATGTCTGGGAAATGTTATTGGAACAGGAAGACATAGTGTGAGTTTGTGACAGTACTAAACTGACTCAGAACAATACCTTGACCTTCCCCCATCTTATCCATGGTTCAAGGCTTTGTCATGGACAATAATGGAACAACAAATATTACATAAATGCAGTCAGTACTTGGCCACAATTCTAATCATCGATTCTAGCTAACTATCTGCATGAATGTTCTGAGGTAATTTCAGGAGTTGATTTAATTCTCCAAGACAGTAATTGACACTGAAAGATGCTGAATATTGCTATAATGCCTGGGTCAGAGACAATACTGGATTGAGTCTATTAAGTAAGACATACTGCGTCATTCCTTCCCCACTAATCACTGTTTGAAATCTGCCCTGGTCAACATGATGCAGTTTGAGAATGCTGTGTGACTGCGGGATTTCAGATTTGACAAATTACTGTTCAGAGTGACACCAGCATTCCGCTTACGTAAGGTCCTGGTATGTTCTGCTTTTACCAATCATTCTTGGAACATGGGTGTCTCTGGTTGGGGCCGGCATTTATTGAACTGTTTGATGCACAGTCCATGTGTTGTGGGTTGACCCACAATGCCCTTAGGGAGGGAATCCCAGGATTTTAATCCAGCGACAGTGAAGTTAGGATGGTGAGGGTCTTGGAGAGGAATTTGCAGGGGGTGGTGTTCCCATGTATCTGCTGCCCTTGTCCTTCTCGATGGAAGTGGTTGTGGGTTTGGAAGGTGCTGTCTGAGGATCTTTGGTGAATATCTGCAGTGCATCTTGTAGATAGTACACACTGCTGCTACTGAGCATCGGTGGGGGAGGGAGGGGATGTTTGTAGGTGTGGTGCCAGTCAAGTGGGCTACTTTGTCCTGGATGGTGTCAAGCATCTTGAGTGTTGTTGGAGCTGCCCCCATCCAGGCAAGTGGGGAGTATTCCATCACACTCCTGACTTGTGCCTTGTAGATGGTGGACAGGTTTTGGAGAGTCAGGAGGGGAGTTACTCACTGCAGTATTCCTCAACTCCACCCCCTTCCCCTTTATCTCTCAGCTACCTTGGGCCCCACCATCCCCCCCAACCCCGCACATTCCTGAGGAAGGGCTTATGCTCAAAATGTCGATTCTCTTGCTCCTCGGATGCTGCCTGACCTGCATTTCCGGCACCACACTTTTCGACTCTGACTCTCCGTCATCTGCTGTCCTCACTTTCTCCTAGCTGTATTCCTAGTCTCTGACCTGCGTTGTGTTTATGTGATGACTTCAGTTCAGTTTCTGGTCAATGATAATCCCCAAGATATTGTTTGTGGGATATTCAGTGATGGTAACACCATTGAATGTTTAGTGGGCAGTAGTTAGATTGTCTTTATTGAAGAAGTGTCATCCACAAATTTTGAGATATCACTTTTCAGTCCTTCATCTCAATCATTAATATATATTGTGAATCGCTGGGTCCTAGTGCTGACCCCTAGAATGCCTCACCAGTCACTACCTGCCACTCCTACACTTTGTTTCCTGTCTGTTAACCAGCTTTCCATCTATTTCGATACACCACTCCCAATTCTGTGTGCTTTAATTTTACGCATTAATCTCTTATGTAAGACTTTGTCAAAATTTTCTGGAAGTCCAGATTAACTGAATCTACTACCTCCCTCCAATCAATTCTGTTAGTTACATCCCTGAAAAATTTGAATAGATTTGTCAAGCATGATTTCCCTTTTGTAAATCATTGCTGACTGTGACTGATTCTACCATGGTTTCTTCAGTGCTGTGTTTTAAAATCCTTGATAATGGACTCTATCGTCTCCCCCACTACTGACATCAGACTGACTGGCCTATAATTCCCTAGTTTCTCTCTATCTCTCTTTATGAGTAAGTGGAATTATATTAGTTCCCCTCTAATCTGTAGGAACAGGTCCGGAGTCTAAAGAAACTTGGAAGATGACAACCAATGCATCCATTATCTCTAGATTCACCTCCTTAAATAGTCTGGGATGTAGATTATCGGGCCCCTGGGGATTTATCAGCCTTCAATCCCATCAATGTCTCGAACACTCTTTCTTTACTAAGACACATTTCCTGTTCTCACTAAACCCTGTGTTCCTGTCATTTCTGGGGCGAGATTCCTAACCTCCTCTGTGAACACACAAGCAAAGTATGAATTTGTAAGTCAGCCATTTCCTTGTTCCCCATTCTCAGATCCACACTTCTGACTGTTTTGGCCTTACATTAGTTTTTATCAATCTTTTTCTCTTTGCGTTACTATGGAAACGTTTGCAGTCAGTTATTATGTTCCCTGCAAGTTTCCTCACATACTCTTCCTATTTTTAACCAATCCCTTAGTCCCCATTTGCTGACTTCTAAATATTCCAAATCTTCAAGTCTATTCCTTTTTCTACCAATTTGTATGCTTCTTTTGTTTTATATTTCATATAGTTTCTAACCTTGCCCACTGTTTGGCCACTGTTCACTTTGCACTCTTGCACGAATATAGAATTTTTGTAGTTCATCCATTGTCTCTGTGAATGTTTGCCATTGCCAAACCATTGTCATTCCTTTCAGTGACATTTCCCAATCCTTCATAGCCAACTCATGTCTCAGACTATTGTAGTTTACCTTATTAAGATTTAGGACTCTAGTCTCAGAATCAATTACCTCACTCTCCTCCTTGAAAAAGAATTCTATCATATTATTCCAAGGAATCTCACACAACTATATTACTAACACTTCATTTCTCAATATACATTATCGAGTCTAAGATGGCCTGTTCTATAGTTGCTGCATTTAAGTGAAGCTTTAAAAAAAAAGGGTGAATAATTCAGTATTTTAACAAAACCCAGGTAAAAGAGGGTTGGGGAGGCAGCACAATGTCCTATGAGTAAGGGAGTTAGAAATCAGTTCTCATACAGAAAGAGAGACCGAACCATCCAGAGGATCAGTGAATGTGCAGGTTTCTTTTAGACTGAAGCATGTCATTCAGAAAGGAAAATATCAGTAACAACTGTACTGTAGTTTAGCAGTCTCGAAAACAGTCAGGGCAGATCAAGAACCTCTCTCTCTCTCTCTCTCTCTCCACAAGGAGCCTTATCCCACAGATCTCTGTGGCAAGGAGTTCCAAAGATCTGAACAAAGAAGTCCCTCCCCATCTCAGTCTGAAATTGGTGCCCCTTTACTCTGAGACCGTGCCCTCTGGTCCCAGACCCTCCCATGAGGGGAACCATCCTCTCAGCATTGACCCTGTCAAGCCCCTTAAGAATCTTCAATGTTTCAATGGGATCACCTCTCAATCTGCTAAACTCCAGTGAGTTCCTCAGGCTATGATGCACTCACTGAGCTTTAAGGTCATGAAGGTCAATGCTCCTCAAGTCCATATTCTGCCTGTTCAGCAAGTTGCTGCAGTGTAACCACGCAAACCTCAATCATTTAACAAGATGATGATTACCTTTAATACCATGTTGTCTGTAAAGTTAATGCTGCCTGGATGGTAAGCTGGGTGAGACAGGAGGATTCTCATTTATCACAGAGCGAGGTGTGTAAAGCTAAGAGTTTATTCAGGAGGAAACCACCAAAGTAAATTTCATTCATCCCACACCCATTAAGAAAGGATCTGCATTCTTATAGCACCTTTCATGAGTGATGGGCGTCCCAGAATATTACCATTGATATGCAGTTACTGTTGTAACATAGAGAACACAACAACTAATGTTTGCACAGCAAGCTCACGCAAACAGTAAAGGTGAAAATGGCTAGGTTATCTATTGATGGAAATGTTGTTGATTGAAGGGTAAATACTGTATTAGCCAGATCACCAGGGAGAAAAGCCAAGACTCTAAATAATGCTGTGAGATCCCTAACATCCACAGTACACAGCCCTCTTTACTGTTCACCTGAATGTTGACACTTCCATCAGAGCACCTAACCCTCCGTAGGGAATATTGATGGGAGATCATCATGTGGAGGTGCCAGTGTTGGGCTGGGGTGGATAAAGTCAGAAGTCACAAGACACCAGCTTATAGTCCAACAGGTTTATTTGAAATCACAACCTTTTGGTGACCCTGATGAAGGAGCAGTGCACTTGCAGACTTTGGGTTTTAAGAGGTTCTGATGGACCTGGGAAATGATACCAAGGGTACCCAGGGAGCTGTGGTGAAGTTTGATTCTTTGGTTAATAATCGTTAAATGGTGAAAAATTGCAGCACGCCACTATGCTGAGGGACTTGGGTGTCCTTGTGCATGAATCACAAAACTATGGTTTGCAGCTGTAGCAGGTAATTCAGAAGGCAAATGGAACATTGTCCTTCATTGCTAGAGGGATGGAGTTTAAAAACAGAAGGTTATGTTGTAGCTGTACAGGGTGCTAGAGTACTGTGTGCAGTTTTGGTTTCCTTACTTGAGAAAGGATGTACTGGCACTGGAGGGGGTGCAGAGGGGGTTCACCTGGTTGGTTCTGGAGTTGAGTGAGTTGGTCTATGGAGGACAGATTGAGTAGACTGGGACTATACTGACTGGAATTTAGAAGAATGGGGGGGGGGGGGTTCTTAGAGAAACATATAAAATTATGAAGGGAATAGATAAGATGGAAGTAGAGAGGTTGTTCCCACTGGTGGGTGAAACTAGAACTCGGGGGCATAGCCTCAGAATAAGGAGGGAGCAGATTTCGGACTGAGCTGAGGGTTGTGAATCTGTGGAATTCCCAGCCCAGTGAAACAGCTGAGGCTTCATCAATGAATTTTTTTTAAAGCAAAGATAGGTTTTTGAACAGTAAAGGAATTAAGGGTTATGGTGGGAGGGTGGGTCAGTGGAACTGAGGCCATGAAAAGATCAGCCATGATCTTATTGAATGGTAGAACAGGCTCGATGGGCCGGATGGCCTACTCCTGGTTCTTATGTTCTCGTGTTAATCAAGCAGCAGGGACGTGTGGAGAATAGGGTGGGCCCAGAGCTCAAGGTGCTGCTCCTGTCAGAGGAAAGAGCATTTTAAAGCAGGAAGCTACAGCAGGCATTTCCCAACTTAAATTCAAAAGTTCAAAGGGAGACTGAATGAATGTAAGATTATTTAAAATTCATTCATGGGATGAAGACATTGTTAGCTTGGTCAATATTTATTACCCAGCCCAGTTAAAGGTCAACCACATTGCTGTGGGTCTGGAGTCACATGTAGGCCAGACCAGGTAAGGATGGCCGATTCCTTCCCTAAAGGACATTAGTGACCCAGACGGGATTTTCCTGATAATCAACAACAGATTCACAGTCATCATGAGACTCTTAATTCCAGTTTTTGACTGCATCAAACTCCACCATCTGGTGGGATTCAAACCCAGGTCCCCAGGACATCGTGCGGGTCTCTGGATTAACAGTCCAGTAATAATGCCACAAGGTCATTGCATCCACAGCTACAAATGCCCATAGAGTGACATCCTTGGGACATTATGATACAGAGACACCAGTGTTGCACTGGGGTGGACAAAGTCAAAAATCACACAACACCGTGTAGAACCTGAAGAAGGAGTGAGGATCTGAAAATTTGTGATTTCAAATCAGCCTGTTCAACTATAACCTGGTGTTGTGTGATTTTTGAGTTCAAATTAGACATAGGATCGGAGTGTCAATTCTTTCAGTTTCAGTACAGGACCTGAAACCTGATTTGGTCATGTCTCCCACAATATGATACCATGGCCCAGAAGTCACGAGTGAAAGGGAAGATGATGTTGGCAGTTTAATGCAATGGAAGGTTTGCATCTTTGCCTTATTCCAGATCAGGATCACTCACTCTGAAGCTGGGCAGCTTGCTTGGATTTTTAAGCTATCTACAAGGCGGTGGAACCTACAGTTAGGATAACTTGAAGAAATTCAAGTAAGAATTTCCAAATCTATTCATGGGTCTGGGGAAATTATAAATGGCGTATAATATTACACTCTGGCCAGGTGCCAGACTTGTTTACTGCGAGAAAGGGTCCTGTTGGAAAATGAGAGACAAGAAACTGAACCACAACTGCGCCAGGGGGTAGTGTCACCTGCAAGGAGACCCACTCAGGCACTGTACCCCAACCCAAACACACTGACTCACTGCACTTCTGTGGGGACCTCACACAGCTGAACAACGCGATGGAAAGGGCACTTCACTCCGTGGTGGCATGGTGGCACAGTGGTTAGCACTGCTGCCTCACAGCACCAGGGTCCCGGGTTCAATTCCAGCCTCGGGCATCTGTCTGTGTGGAGTTTGCACATTCTCCCCGTGTCTGCGTGGGTTTCCTCCGGGTGCTCCGGTTTCCTCCCACACTCCAAAGATGTGCAGGTCAGGTGAATTGGCCACGCTAAATTGCCCATAGTGTTAGGTAAGGGGTAGATGTGGATGTAGGGGTATGGGTGGGTTGCGCTTCGGCGGGGCGGTGTGGACTTGTTGGGCCGAAGGGCCTGTTTCCACACTGTAAGTAATCTAATCTAATCTAATCTAATCTAAACACAGGAACTAGAAGCAGGATAGGCCATTCAGCCCTTCGAGCCTGCTGTGCTATTCAATCGGATCATGGCTGATCCTCTATCTCAATGCCATATTCCCAATTTATCCTTTTATCCATTGGCACCTTTGAAATTTAAAAATCCTTTTGTGTTTTGAATCTATTCAGTGATTTGTCCTCCACAGCCTCCTCTGGTAGAGAATTCGACAGGTTGACCACTCTCTGAGCGAAGAAATGTTCCTTCACCTCAGTCCAAAATGGCACACCTTGTATCTGCCTGAGACTGTGTGCCCTGTTTCTAGACTCCCCCCACCCAGTGGAAACCTCCTCCCTGCATCTAGTCTGTCTACCCCTGTTAGAATTTTATACGTTTCAATCAGATCCCTGTCATTCTTCTAAACGCTACTGAATATAATCTGTAACCCAATCTCTCCTCATAGGCCAGTCCTGTCATCCTGGTGTCAGTCTCGTGACCCACCACTGCACTTGCTTTATAGTATCTATATCCTGAGTCTGGTAGAACAAAACGACACGCAGGTGTGGTCTCACCAAGGCCCTGTGTGATCGCTGTGAGATATTCCTTCTGTGAACTCAAATCCTCTTGCAATGAAGGCAACATAGCATTCACTTTCTTAATTACTTGCTGCAGCTGGCTGTTTACTCTCATTACCTGATGTACAAGGACACCCACATCCCTTTGTCCATCCATGCTCCCAGTTTATCACTGTTCAAACCAGACCCCTGCTTTAGGGATTTTCATACTATTCCACTCTATCTGCTTATTCCAGTTAGAATCCCTGCAGTGTGGACTCAGACCCTTCAGCCCAACAAGTCCACACCAACCCTCCAAAGAGTAACCCACCCAGACCCATTCCCTACCCTATATTTCCCCCTGTCTAATGCCCTAACCTACACATACCTGGATACTATGGGCAATTGAGCATAGCCAGTTTACCTAACCTGCACATCTTTGGACTGTTTACCAAAACACAAGTGACTTTGGAAATCAAAGTTTTGAAAAGTGTTTGAAAGACATAGAGTTGGAATTTTATAGCTCTAATTGTTGAGCAAACAGCCCTGTAAAACACAATGCTTCCATTGCCTAGCAATAGCCTCTGTACTGTGATAATAGGTGCACTGTGATAATGGGTGCACTGTGGTAATGGGTGTACTGTGATAATGGATGTACTGTGGTAATGGGTGTACTGTGGTAATGGGTGTACTGTGATAATGGGTGTACCGTGGTAATGGGTGTACTGTGATAATGGGTGTACTGTGGTAATGGGTGTACTGTGATAATGGGTGTACTGTGATAATGGGTGTACCGTGGTAATGGGTGTACTGTGATAATGGGTGTACTGTGATAATGGGTGTACTGTGATAATGGGTGTACCGTGGTAATGGGTGTACTGTGATAATGGGTGTACTGTGATAATGGGTGTACTGTGATAATGGGTGCACTGTGGTAATGGGTGTAATGTGGTAATGGGTGTACTGTGGTAATGGGTGTACTATGATAATGGGTGTACTATGGTAATGGGTGTACTATGGTAATGGGTGCACTGTGGTAATGGGTGTACTGTGATAATGGGTGTACTGTGATAATGGGTGCACTGTGGTAATGGGTGTACTATGATAATGGGTGTACTGTGATAATGGGTGTACTGTGATAATGGGTGTACTATGATAATGGGTGTACTGTGGTAATGGGTGTACTATGATAATGGGTGTACTGTGATAATGGGTGCACTGTGGTAATGGGTGTACTATGATAATGGGTGTACTGTGATAATGGGTGTACTATGATAATGGGTGTAATGTGATAATGGGTGTACTGTGATAATGGGTGTACTGTGGTAATGGGTGTACTGTGGTAATGGGTGTACTATGATAATGGGTGTACTGTGGTAATGGGTGTACTGTGATAATGGGTGTACTGTGATAATGGGTGTACTGTGGTAGAGGGTGTACCGTGATAACGGGTGTACCGTGATAACGGGTGTACTGTGATAATGGGTGTACCGTGGTAATGGGTGTACTGTGATAATGGGTGTACCGTGGTAATGGGTGTAATGTGGTAATGGGTGTACTCTGATAATGGGTGTACTGTGATAACGGGTGTACTGTGATAATGGGTGTACTGTGATAACGGGTGTACTGTGGTAATGGGTGTACTGTGGTAATGGGTGTACTCTGATAATGGGTGTACTGTGGTAATGGGTGTACTGTGGTAATGGGTGTACTGTGATAACGGGTGTACTGTGATAATGGGTGTACTGTGATAACGGGTGTACTGTGGTAATGGGTGTACTGTGGTAATGGGTGTACTCTGATAATGGGTGTACTGTGGTAATGGGTGTACTGTGGTAATGGGTGTACTCTGATAATGGGTGTACTGTGGTAATGGGTGTACTGTGGTAATGGGTGTACTGTGGTAATGGGTGTACTCTGATAATGGGTGTACTGTGGTAATGGGTGTACTGTGGTAATGGGTGTACTGTGATAATGGGTGTACTGTGATAATGGGTGTACTGTGATAACGGGTGTACTGTGGTAATGGGTGTACTGTGGTAATGGGTGTACTCTGATAATGGGTGTACTGTGGTAATGGGTGTACTGTGGTAATGGGTGTACTGTGATAATGGGTGTACCGTGGTAATGGGTGTACCGTGGTAATGGGTGTACTGTGATAATGGGTGTACTGTGATAATGGGTGTACTGTGGTAATGGGTGTACTGTGGTAATGGGTGTACTGTGATAATGGGTGTACCGTGGTAATGGGTGTACTGTGATAATGGGTGTACCGTGGTAATGGGTGTACTATGGTAATGGGTGTACTGTGGTAATGGGTGTACCGTGGTAATGGGTGTACCGTGGTAATGGGTGTACTGTGGTAATGGGTGTACTGTGATAATGGGTGTACTGTGGTAATGGGTGCACTGTGATAACGGGTGTACTGTGGTAATGGGTGTACTATGATAATGGGTGTACTGTGATAATGGGTGTACTGTGGTAATGGGTGTACCGTGGTAATGGGTGCACTGTAATAACGGGTGTACTGTGGTAATGGGTGTACTATGATAATGGGTGTACTGTGATAATGGGTGTACCGTGGTAATGGGTGTACTGTGGTAATGGGTGTACTGTGATAATGGGTGTTATGTGATAATGGGTGTACTGTGATAATGGGTGTACCGTGGTAATGGGTGTACTGTGGTAATGGGTGTACTGTGGTAATGGGTGTACCGTGGTAATGGGTGCACTGTGGTAATGGGTGTACTGTGATAATGGGTGTACCGTGGTAATAGGTGTACTGTGATAATGGGTGTACTGTGGTAATGGGTGTACTGTGGTAATGGGTGTACTGTGATAATGGGTGTACTGTGGTAATGGGTGTACTGTGGTAATGGGTGTACTATGGTAACGGGTGCACTGTGGTAGTGGGTGTACTGTGGTAATGGGTGTACTGTGGTAATGGGTGTACTATGGTAACGGGTGCACTGTGGTAATGGGTGTACTGTGATAATGGGTGTACTATGGTAATGGGTGTACTGTGGTAATGGGTGTACTATGGTAATGGGTGTACTGTGGTAATGGGTGTACTGTGATAATGGGTGTACTGTGATAATGGGTGTACTGTGATAATGGGTGCACTGTGGTAATGGGTGTACTATGATAATGGGTGTACTGTGGTAATGGGTGTACTATGGTAATGGGTGTACTATGGTAATGGGTGTACTATGATAATGGGTGTACTGTGATAATGGGTGGACTGTGATAATGGGTGTACTGTGATAACGGGTGTACTGTGGTAATGGGTGCACTGTGATAACGGGTGTACTGTGGTAATGGGTGTACTATGATAATGGGTGTACTGTGATAATGGGTATACTGTGGTAATGGGTGTACCGTGGTAATGGGTGCACTGTGATAACGGGTGTACTGTGGTAAAGGGTGTACTGTGGTAATGGGTGTACCGTGGTAATGGGTGCACTGTGATAATGGGTGTTATGTGATAATGGGTGTACTGTGATAATGGGTGTACCGTGGTAATGGGTGTACTGTGATAATGGGTGTTATGTGATAATGGGTGTACTGTGATAATGGGTGTACCGTGGTAATGGGTGTACTGTGGTAATGGGTGTACCGTGGTAATGGGTGCACTGTGGTAATGGGTGTACTGTGATAATGGGTGTACTGTGATAATGGGTGTACCGTGGTAATGGGTGTACTGTGGTAATGGGTGTACTGTGATAATGGGTGTACTGTGATAATGGGTGTTATGTGATAATGGGTGTACTGTGATAATGGGTGTACCGTGGTAATGGGTGTACTGTGATAATGGGTGTACCGTGATAATGGGTGTTATGTGATAATGGGTGTACTGTGATAATGGGTGTACTGTGGTAATAGGTGTACTGTGATAATGGGTGTACTGTGATAATGGGTGTACTGTGGTAATGGGTGTACTGTGGTAATGGGTGTACTATGGTAACGGGTGCACTGTGGTAGTGGGTGTACTGTGGTAATGGGTGTACTGTGGTAATGGGTGTACTATGGTAACGGGTGCACTGTGGTAGTGGGTGTACTGTGGTAGAGGGTGTACCGTGATAACGGGTGTACTATGGTAACGGGTGCACTGTGGTAGTGGGTGTACTGTGGTAGAGGGTGTACCGTGATAACGGGTGTACCGTGATAACGGGTGTACTGTGATAATGGGTGTACCGTGGTAATGGGTGTACTGTGGTAATGGGTGTACCGTGGTAATGGGTGCACTGTGGTAATGGGTGTACTGTGATAATGGGTGTACTGTGATAACGGGTGTACTGTGGTAACGGGTGTACTGTGGTAATGGGTGTACTGTGGTAATGGGTGTACCGTGGTAATGGGTGCACTGTGGTAATGGGTGTACCGTGATAATGGGTGTTATGTGATAATGGATGTACTGTGGTAATGGGTGTACTGTGGTAATGGGTGTACTGTGGTAATGGGTGTACTGTGATAACGGGTGTACTGTGGTAATGGGTGCACTGTGGTAACGGGTGTACCGTGGTAATGGGTGCACTGTGGTAATGGGTTTACCGTGATAATGGGTGTTATGTGATAATGGGTGTACTGTGATAATGGGTGTACCGTGGTAATGGGTGTTATGTGATAATGGGTGTACTGTGGTAATGGGTGTACTGTGATAACGGGTGTACTGTGATAATGGGTGTACCGTGGTAATAGGTGTACTGTGATAATGGGTGTACTGTGGTAATGGGTGTACTGTGGTAATGGGTGTACTATGATAATGGGTGTACTGTGATAATGGGTGTACTATGATAATGGGTGTACCGTGGTAATGGGTGTACTGTGATAATGGGTGTACTATGATAATGGGTGTACTGTGGTAATGGGTGTACTGTGATAATGGGTGTACTGTGGTAATGGGTGTACTATGATAATGGGTGTACTGTGGTAATGGGTGTACCGTGGTAATAGGTGTACTGTGGTAATGGGTGTACTGTGGTAATGGGTGTACAGTGGTAATGGGTGTACTATGATAATGGGTGTACTGTGATAATGGGTGTACTATGATAATGGGTGTACTGTGATAATGGGTGTACCGTGGTAATGGGTGTACTGTGATAATGGGTGTACTATGATAATGGGTGTACTGTGGTAATGGGTGTACTGTGATAATGGGTGTACTGTGGTAATGGGTGTACCGTGGTAATGGGTGTACTGTGGTAATGGGTGTACTGTGGTAATGGGTGTACTATGATAATGGGTGTACTGTGGTAATGGGTGTACTGTGGTAATGGGTGTACCGTGGTAATGGGTGTACTGTGGTAATGGGTGTACCGTGGTAATGGGTGTACCGTGATAATGGGTGTACTGTGGTAATGGGTGTACCGTGACAATGGGTGTTATGTGATAATGGGTGTACTGTGGTAATGGGTGTACTATGATAATGGGTGTACTGTGATAATGGGTGTACTGTGATAATGGGTGTGCTGTGGTAATGGGTGTACTGTGGTAATGGGTGTACTATGATAATGGGTGTACTGTGATAATGGGTGTACCGTGATAATGGGTGTACCGTGGTAATGGGTGTACTGTGGTAATGGGTGTACTATGATAATGGGTGTACTGTGATAATGGGTGTACTGTGGTAATGGGTGTACTATGATAATGGGTGTACTGTGATAATGGGTGTACTGTGGTAATGGGTGTACTGTGGTAATGGGTGTACTATGATAATGGGTGTACTGTGATAATGGGTGTACTGTGGTAATGGGTGTACCGTGGTAATGGGTGTACTGTGGTAATGGGTGTACTATGATAATGGGTGTACTGTGATAATGGGTGTACCGTGATAATGGGTGTACTGTGATAATGGGTGTACTGTGGTAATGGGTGTACTGTGGTAATGGGTGTACTGTGATAATGGGTGTACCGTGGTAATGGGTGTACCGTGGTAATGGGTGTACTGTGGTAATGGGTGCACTGTGATAATGGGTGTACCGTGGTAATGGGTGCACTGTGGTAATGGGTGTACTGTGATAATGGGTGTACTGTGATAATGGGTGTACCGTGGTAATGGGTGCACTGTGGTAATGGGTGTACTGTGATAATGGGTGCACTGTGATAATGGGTGTACTGTGATAATGGGTGTACTGTGGTAATGGGTGTACCGTGGTAATGGGTGCACTGTCATAATGGGTGTACTGTGATAATGGGTGCACTGTGGTAATGGGTGTACTATGGTAATGGGTGCACTGTGGTAATGGGTGTACTGTGATAATGGGTGTACTGTGATAATGGGTGTACCGTGGTAATGGGTGTACTGTGGTAATGGGTGTACTGTGATAATGGGTGTACTGTGATAATGAGTGTACTGTGATAATGGGTGTACTGTGGTAATGGGTGTAGTGTGATAATGGGTGTACTGTAGTAATGGGTGTAGTGTGATAATGGGTGTACTGTGGTAATGGGTGTACCGTGGTAATGGGTGTACTGTGGTAATGGGTGTACTGTGATAATGGGTGTTATGTGATAATGGGTGTACTGTGATAATGGGTGTACCGTGGTAATGGGTGTACTGTGGTAATGGGTGTACCGTGACAATGGGTGTTATGTGATAACGGGTGTACTGTGATAATGGGTGTACTGTGGTAATGGGTGTACCGTGGTAATAGGTGTACTGTGATAATGGGTGTACTGTGGTAATGGGTGTACCGTGGTAATGGGTGTACTGTGGTAATGGGTGCACTGTGATAATGGGTGTTATGTGATAATGGGTGTACTGTGGTAATGGGTGTACTATGATAATGGGTGTACTGTGATAATGGGTGGACTGTGATAATGGGTGTACTGTGATAACGGGTGTACTGTGGTAATGGGTGCACTGTGATAACGGGTGTACTGTGGTAATGGGTGTACTATGATAATGGGTGTACTGTGATAATGGGTGTACTGTGGTAATGGGTGTACCGTGGTAATGGGTGCACTGTGATAACGGGTGTACTGTGGTAAAGGGTGTACTGTGGTAATGGGTGTACCGTGGTAATGGGTGCACTGTGATAATGGGTGTTTTGTGATAATGGGTGTACTGTGATAATGGGTGTACCGTGGTAATGGGTGTACTGTGATAATGGGTGTTATGTGATAATGGGTGTACTGTGATAATGGGTGTACTGTGGTAATGGGTGTACCGTGGTAATGGGTGTACTGTGATAATGGGTGTACTGTGATAATGGGTGTACCGTGGTAATGGGTGTACTGTGGTAATGGGTGTACTGTGATAATGGGTGTACTGTGATAATGGGTGTTATGTGATAATGGGTGTACTGTGATAATGGGTGTACCGTGGTAATGGGTGTACTGTGATAATGGGTGTACCGTGATAATGGGTGTTATGTGATAATGGGTGTACTGTGATAATGGGTGTACTGTGGTAATGGGTGTACTGTGATAACGGGTGTACTGTGATAATGGGTGTACCGTGGTAATAGGTGTACTGTGATAATGGGTGTACTGTGGTAATGGGTGTACTGTGGTAATGGGTGTACTGTGATAATGGGTGTACTGTGGTAATGGGTGTACTATGGTAATGGGTGTACTGTGGTAATGGGTGTACTATGGTAACGGGTGCACTGTGGTAGTGGGTGTACTGTGGTAATGGGTGTACTGTGGTAATGGGTGTACTATGGTAACGGGTGCACTGTGGTAGTGGGTGTACTGTGGTAGAGGGTGTACCGTGATAACGGGTGTACCGTGATAACGGGTGTACTGTGATAATGGGTGTACCGTGGTAATGGGTGTACTGTGGTAATGGGTGTACCGTGGTAATGGGTGCACTGTGGTAATGGGTGTACTGTGATAATGGGTGTACTGTGATAACGGGTGTACTGTGGTAACGGGTGTACTGTGGTAATGGGTGTACTGTGGTAATGGGTGTACCGTGGTAATGGGTGCACTGTGGTAATGGGTGTACCGTGATAATGGGTGTTATGTGATAATGGATGTACTGTGGTAATGGGTGTACTGTGGTAATGGGTGTACTGTGATAACGGGTGTACTGTGGTAATGGGTGCACTGTGGTAACGGGTGTACCGTGGTAATGTGTGCACTGTGGTAATGGGTTTACCGTGATAATGGGTGTTATGTGATAATGGGTGTACTGTGATAATGGGTGTACCGTGGTAATGGGTGTTATGTGATAATGGGTGTACTGTGGTAATGGGTGTACTGTGATAACGGGTGTACTGTGATAATGGGTTTACCGTGGTAATAGGTGTACTGTGATAATGGGTGTACTGTGGTAATGGGTGTACTGTGGTAATGGGTGTACTATGATAATGGGTGTACTGTGATAATGGGTGTACCGTGGTAATGGGTGTACTGTGATAATGGGTGTACTATGATAATGGGTGTACTGTGGTAATGGGTGTACTGTGATAATGGGTGTACTGTGATAATGGGTGTACTATGATAATGGGTGTACTGTGGTAATGGGTGTACCGTGGTAATAGGTGTACTGTGATAATGGGTGTACTGTGGTAATGGGTGTACTGTGGTAATGGGTGTACTGTGGTAATGGGTGTACTGTGATAATGGGTGTACCGTGGTAATGGGTGTACTGTGATAATGGGTGTACTATGATAATGGGTGTACTGTGGTAATGGGTGTACTATGATAATGGGTGTACTGTGGTAATGGGTGTACTGTGGTAATGGGTGTACTATGATAATGGGTGTACTGTGGTAATGGGTGTACTGTGGTAATGGGTGTACCGTGGTAATGGGTGTACTGTGGTAATGGGTGTACTGTGATAATGGGTGTACCGTGATAATGGGTGTACTGTGGTAATGGGTGTACCGTGACAATGGGTGTTATGTGATAATGGGTGTACTGTGGTAATGGGTGTACCGTGGTAATGGGTGTACTGTGGTAATGGGTGTACTATGATAATGGGTGTACTGTGATAACGGGTGTACCGTGATAATGGGTGTACTGTGATAATGGGTGTACTGTGGTAATGGGTGTACTGTGGTAATGGGTGTACCGTGGTAATGGGTGTACTGTGGTAATGGGTGCACTGTGATAATGGGTGTACCGTGGTAATGGGTGCACTGTGGTAATGGGTGTACTGTGATAATGGGTGTACTGTGATAATGGGTGTACCGTGGTAATGGGTGCACTGTGGTAATGGGTGTACTGTGATAATGGGTGTACTGTGATAATGGGTGTACTGTGGTAATGGGTGTACCGTGGTAATGGGTGCACTGTGGTAATGGGTGTACTGTGATAATGGGTGCACTGTGGTAATGGGTGTACTATGGCAATGGGTGCACTGTGGTAATGGGTGTACTGTGATAATGGGTGTACTGTGATAATGGGTGTACCGTGGTAATGGGTGTACTGTGGTAATGGGAGTACTGTGGTAATGGGTGTACTGTGATAATGGGTGTACTGTGATAATGGGTGTACTGTGATAATGAGTGTACTGTGATAATGGGTGTACTGTGGTAATGGGTGTAGTGTGATAATGGGTGTACTGTGGTAATGGGTGTAGTGTGATAATGGGTGTACTGTGATAATGGGTGTACTGTGATAATGGGTGTACCGTGGTAATGGGTGTACCGTGGTAATGGGTGTACTGTGGTAATGGGTGTACTATGATAATGGGTGTACTGTGGTAATGGGTGTACTGTGGTAATGGGTGTACTATGATAATGGGTGTACTGTGATAATGGGTGTACTGTGGTAATGGGTGTACCGTGGTAATGGGTGCACTGTGGTAATGGGTGTACTGTGATAATGGGTGTACTGTGATAATGGGTGTACCGTGGTAATGGGTGTACCGTGGTAATGGGTGTACCGTGATAATGGGTGCACTGTGATAATGGGTGTACTGTGATAATGGGTTTACTGTGATAATGGGTGTACTGTGATAATGGGTGCACTGTGATAATGGGTGTACTGTGATAATGGGTGTACCGTGGTAATGGGTGTACTGTGATAATGGGTGTACTGTGATAATGGGTGTACCGTGGTAATGGGTGTACTGTGGTAATGGGTGTACTGTGATAATGGGTGTACTGTGATAATGGGTGTACTGTGGTAATGGGTGTACTGTGATAATGGGTGTACTGTGGTAATGGGTGTACCGTGGTAATGGGTGTACTGTGATAATGGGTGTACTGTGGTAATGGGTGTACTATGATAATGGGTGTACCGTGGTAATGGGTGTACTGTGGTAATGGGTGTACTGTGGTAATGGGTGTACCGTGATAATGGGTGTACTGTGGTAATGGGTGTACTGTGGTAATGGGTGTACTATGATAATGGGTGTACTGTGATAATGGGTGTACCGTGATAATGGGTGTACTGTGATAATGGGTGTACTGTGGTAATGGGTGTACTGTGATAATGGGTGTACCGTGGTAATGGGTGTACTGTGGTAATGGGTGTACCGTGGTAATGGGTGTACTGTGGTAATGGGTGTACTATGATAATGGGTGTACTGTGGTAATGGGTGTACTGTGGTAATGGGTGTACTGTGATAATGGGTGTACTGTGGTAATGGGTGTACCGTGGTAATGGGTGTACTGTGATAATGGGTGTACTGTGATAATGGGTGTACCGTGGTAATGGGTGTACCGTGGTAATGGGTGTACCGTGGTAATGGGTGCACTGTGATAATGGGTGTACTGTGATAATGGGTGTACTGTGGTAATGGGTGTACTGTGGTAATGGGTGTACTGTGATAATGGGTGTACTGTGATAATGGGTGCACTGTGATAATGGGTGTACTGTGATAATGGGTGTACTGTGATAATGGGTGCACTGTGATAATGGGTGTATTGTGATAATGGGTGTACTGTGATAATGGGTGTACTGTGGTAATGGGTGTACTGTGATAATGGGTGTACTGTGATAATGGGTGTACCGTGGTAATGGGTGCACTGTGGTAATGGGTGTACTGTGATAATGGGTGTACTGTGGTAATGGGTGTACCGTGGTAATGGGTGTACTGTGATAATGGGTGTACTGTGATAATGGGTGTACTGTGATAATGGGTGTACCGTGGTAATGGGTGTACTGTGATAATGGGTGTACTGTGGTAATGGGTGTACTGTGGTAATGGGTGTACCGTGATAATGGGTGTACTATGGTAATGGGTACTTTCTTTCAATGCACACCTGGTTACTGGAGAAACTTGCAAGGACAAGTAGCACCAACACTTACAGTCTACAAGGGACTGTCAGCTTGTGTCTGCAAGTAGTACTCTCTGTACCTCTCTCCAGGTAGTAGTTTGAAACCCTAAAAATTTTCAAATTCACTGTATTGGGACTCCTGTTTCTTAATTGAATCTTAAATCTGGTCAGAAGGTTCTCAACATTTTGTGACCTAAGACAATGTGAACACACCAACAAGAAACAAAAGGAACTATGAGAAAGTCACGTAATTCTGCTTGTTTGAACGAAGGCTCTTCCCTTCCTCTTCAATCTCATTTATTCTGGAGAGCTGCGTTTGTCTCACCTGTCTGTGTGCAAATTTTTTGCAAATGTAGGGGATATACTGTCATTTAATTTCCAGTATAAGTTGGCCGATTACCAGTTTACCGTTTGTTTGAAGAGTACTTTTGTCTGTAATAAATGGAATACTGTCAACTTCATTGAGTCTCTGGGTTTTGTGAAGTGGAGATGGTAGAATATTACAATAAGGTTCAGGTTAGGATTAAATTGGATGACCCTGGTTACACTGACCTTGATCGTGAAGCAGCTGATTTTGAGATTCTTTCCTCAGTGCCTCCCGCCCGCCCTCCTCCTCTAACCTAATAATAAGATCCGTTGTGGTAAGGAGGTAAGTGCCGAATTTTGCTTGTTGTATTCTTTAGACCCAGTTTTTTTTTTAAATAAAGGTTAGCTTTAGAGGGATGGCAGTGAAGGCAGTGCAATGTTCCTCCTGCAACATGTATGAGGTGAGGGATGCCATGGACGTCCCTGCTGATTACACTTGCAGGAAGTGCACCCATCTCCAGCTCCTCCAAGACCGTGTTAGGGAACTGGAGCTGGAGTTGGATGAACTTCGGATCATTCGGGAGGCAGAGGGGGTCATAGATCGGAGCTATAGGGAAGTAGTAACTCCAAAGATGGCAGATAGATGGGTGACAGTGAGGGGGACTGGGAGGAAGCAGCCAGTGCAGGGACCCCCTGCAGTCGTTCCCCTCAAGAACAAGTATACCGTTTTGGATACTTGTGGGGGGGACGACTTACCAGGGGTAAGTGACGGGGCTCAGGCCTCTGGCACGGAGCCTGTCCCCGCTACTCAGAAGGGAAGGGTGGAGAAGAGCAGAACAATAATAATTGGGGACTCGATAGTTCGGGGCACAGATAGGCAGTTTTGTGGGAACGAGAGAGACTCACGTTTGGTATGGTGCCTCCCAGGTGCAAGGGTACGTGATGTCTCTGATCGGGTTTTCCGGGTCCTTAAGGGGGAGGGGGAGCAGCCTGAAGTCGTGGTCCATATTGGCACCAATGACATAGGTAGGAGGAATGCTGAGGATGTTAGACAGGCTTTTAGGGAGCTAGGTTGGAAGCTCAGAGTTAGAACGAACAGAGTTGTTGTCTCTGGTTTATTGCCCGTGCCACGTGATAGAGAGTCGAGGAATAGGGAGAGAGAACAGTTAAATGCGTGGCTACAGGGATGGTGCAGGAGGGAGGGATTTAGTTACTTGGACTAACTGGGGTTCTTTCTGGGGAAGGTGGGACCTCTATAAACAGGATGGTCTGCACCTGAACCTGAGGGGCACCAGTATCCTTGGGGGGAGGTTTGCTAGTGCTCTTGGGGGGGGTTTAAACTAAGTCTGCAGGGGCATGGGAACCCAGACTATAGCTTTAGGGTGCAGGACCTGGAGTGTAGGGAGGTTAGGAATATGGCATCAATCTTAAAGGAGGGTGCCTGTAAACAGAAGAGTGGCTTGAAGTGTGTATACTTTCATGCCAGAAGTATACGAAATAAGGTAGGTGAACTCGCAGCGTGGGTTGGTACCTGGGACTTCGATGTTGTGGCTATTACGGAGACGTGGCTAGATCAGGGACAGGATTGGCTGTTGCAGGTTCCAGGGTTTAAATGTTTTAGTAGGGTCAGAGGTGGGGGTAAAAGAGGGGGGGGGTGTGGCTTTGCTTGTCAAAGATAGTATTACAGCGGTGGAAAGGAAGATGGACGAAGATTTGCCATCTGAGGTAGTTTGGGTTGAGGTTAGGAATAGGAGAGGTGAGGTCACCCTGTTAGGAGTCTTTTACAGGCCTCCTAATAGTCCTAGAATCATTGAAGAAAGGATTGCGAAGATGATTCAGGAGAAGAGTGACAGTAATAGGGTGATTGTTATGGGAGACTTTAACTTTCCTGATATTGATTGGGAAAGCTATAGCTCAAGTTCGTTAGATGGGTCAGTGTTTGTGCAATGTGTGCAGGAGAGTTTCCTGACACAATATGTGGATAAGCCAACAAGAGGTGAGGCCATACTGGATTTGGTTCTGGGTAACGAACCAGGCCAGGTATTAGAACTAGAGGTAGGTGAGCACTTTGGGGACAGTGACCACAATTCGGTGATTTTTTACTCTAGTGATGGAGAGGGATAAGTGTGTACTACAGGGCAAGAGTTATAGCTGGGGGCAGGGAAATTATGATGCGTTGAGGCATGACTTAGGATGTGTGGATTGGAAAAGTAGATTCCAAGGCAAGAGCGTAATTGATATGTGGAACTTGTTCAAGGAGCAACTATTGAATGTCCTTGATAAGTACGTACCTATCAGGCAGGGAGGAAAGGGTCGTGTGAGGGAGCCGTGGTTTAATAAGGAGTTGGAATCCCTTGTTAAATGGAAGAGGGCGGCCTTTGTAAAGATGAGGCGTGAAGGTTCAATAGGGGCAATTGAGAGTTATAAGGTAGCCCGGAAGGACCTGAAGAGAGAACGAAGAGCAGCAAGGAGGGGACATGAAAGGTCCTTAGTTGGTAGGATTAGGGAAAACCCAAAGGCTTTCTATAGGTATGTTAGGAATAAAAGAATGACTAGGGTAGGAATAGGTCCAATCAAGGATAGTAATGGGAAGTTGCGTGTGGAGGCTGAAGAGATTGGGGAGGCACTGAATGAATACTTTTCGTCAGTATTCACTCAGGAACAGGACATTGTTGTCGATATGAATACTGAGGCACGAATAAGTAGAATGGATGGCTTTGAGATTTGTAGAGAAGAGGTGTTGGAAATTCTGGCAAGGGTGAAAATAGATAAGTCCCCTGGGCCTGATGGCATTTATCCTAGGATTCTCTGGGAAGCAAGGGAGGACATTGCAGAGCCATTGGCCTTGATTTTTGTGTCCTCTTTGTCGACAGGAGTAGTGCCAGAGGACTGGAGGCTAGCAAACGTGGTTCCCTTGTTCAAGAAGGGGAGTAGGGATAATCCTAGTAACTATAGGCCAGTGAGTCTCACTTCTGTTGTGGGCAAAGTCTTAGAGAGAATTGTAAGGGATAGGATTTATGAACATCTGGATAAGAATGATGTGATCAAGGATAGTCAGCATGGTTTTGTGAAGGGCAGGTCGTGCCTCACAAACCTTATTGAATTCTTTGAGAAGGTGACTAAGGAGGTGGATGAGGGTAAAGCAGTAGATGTGGTATATATGGATTTTAGTAAGGCGTTTGATAAGGTCCCCCATGGTAGGCTACTGCAGAAAATACAGAGATATGGCATTGAGGGTGAGTTGGAGGTTTGGATTAGGAATTGGCTGGCTGGAAGAAGACAGAGGGTAGTAGTTGATGGCAAAGGTTCATCTTGGAGTGCCGTCACTAGCGGTGTTCCGCAAGGATCTGTTTTGGGACCATTGCTGTTTGTCATTTTTATAAATGACCTGGAGGAAGGGTTAGAAGGTTGGGTGAGCAAGTTTGCGGATGATACGAAAGTCGGAGGAGTTGTAGACAGTGAGGAAGGATATGGCAGGTTACAGCGGGATATAGAGAAGCTGCAGAGCTGGGCAGAAAGGTGGCAAATGGAGTTCAATGTAGCTAAGTGTGAGGTGATTCACTTTGGTAAGAGTAACAAAAAGATGGGGTACTGGGCTAATGGTCGGATACTTGGTAGTGTGGAAGAGCAGAGGGATCTTGGTATCCATGTACACAGATCTCTGAAAGTTGCCACCCAGGTAAATAGTGCAGTGAAGAAGGCATATGGCGTACTGGCTTTTATTGGTAGAGGAATTGAGTTCCGGAGTCCTGAGGTCATGCTGCAGTTGTATAAGACTCTGGTGCGGCCGCATCTGGAATATTGTGTGCAGTTTTGGTCGCCATACTATAGGAAGGATGTGGAGGCACTGGAACGGGTGCAGAGGAAGGTTACCAGGATGTTGCCTGGTATGGTAGGAAGATCCTATGAGGAAAGGCTGAGGCACTTGGGGTTGTTTTCATTGGAGAAAAGAAGGTTTAGGGGTGATTTGATAGAGGTGTACAAGATGATTAGGGGGTTAGATAGGGTTGACCATGAGAACCTTTTTCCGCGTATGGAGTCAGCTATTACAAGGGGGCATAGCTTTAAATTAAGGGGGGGTGTAGATATAGGACTGATGTTAGGGGTAGGTTCTTTACTCGCGAATCGTAAGTTCATGGAATGCCCTGCCAGTAGCAGTAGTGGACTCTCCCTCTTTATGGGTATTTAAGCGGGCATTGGATAGGTATACGGAGGATAGTGGGTTAGTGTAGGTTAGGTGTGCTTTGATCGGCACAACATCGAGGGCCGAAGGGCCTGTACTGCGCTGTATTCTTCTATGTTCTATAAGCCAGCTAACAGTTTTTATACAATTTCCTTTTCGTAGAGAACATAGAACATAGACCTGTACAGCACAGAACAGGCCCTTCATCCCACGATGTTGTGCCAACCATTGATCCTCATGTATGCACTCTCAAATTTCTGTGACCATATGCATGTCCAGCAGTCTCTTAAATGTCCCCAATGACCTTGCTTCCACAGCTGCTGCTGGCAACGCATTCTATGCTCTCACAACTCTCTGCGTAAAGAACCCGCCTCTGACATCCCCTCTATACTTTCCTCCAACCAGCTTAAAACTATGACCCCTTGTGTTAGCCATTTTGCCCTGGGAAATAGTCTCTGGCTATCGACTCTATCTATGCCTCTCATTATCTTGTATATCTCAATTAGGTCCCCTCTCCTCCACCTTTTCTCCAATGAGAAAAGTCTGAGCTCAGTCAACCTCTCTTCATAAGATAAGCCCTCCAGTCCTGGTAAACCTTCTCTGAAGTCACCTCTCCAAATGGTGACTTCACCCAGACCAAGAGTCAGTCTTGCTTTACTTGGAGTGCAGGGGTATCTAATGGTTGTCCTCAAGCTGTGACCTTCACAGCACAGTATTTCACACCAGCACATCTACCTACTGATACACACAAACCAAAGATCCCATTTGGTTTTTAATTTCATTTTTTGTAGATTCCTGGAAAGATAAAACATGAACATATCTGTGGTTTGGTATGTAACCCACAAATGACTGCTTTCTGCTGAGAAGTTGTGTAGGCAGCCCTTCATTATCTCTGTAGCCACAGAACATCACAGTCCAGTTTATTTGGACTTGCATCTCTTCCTTTGATGTGCTGCTGATTGAAGTCCCCTTGGCATCTTTTCAGGTGTAATATTCCACAAATCCTCTCAGGCCTTTAACAGTCAGACACTCAACTTACATCGTCTTTTAGTGGTAGGTCCTTTTCAAAAAGGCATATGGCAGAATTGGCAATTCGGTCTGTCTGAAAGCAGTCCAGAGTTATGATCCGTTATCACAACAGTGTGTGTATGCGATGAAGAGAGAGGGAGAGAGTGTGTGTTTGTGTGTGAGCGTCTATGTGTATGTGTGGGTATGTATTTGTATATGTGTGTGTGTGTATCTGTATGTGTGTGTTGCTGTGTGTTTGCATGTATATATGAGTCTGTGTATATATGTGTCTATGTGTCTATATATATGTGTGTATGTGTGTATGTGTGAGAGAGAGAGTGTGTCAGAATGAGAGAACGTGTCAATGGGAGGGCGTGTGAGTGAGTGTCTGTGTGAGAAAGACTGTGTGTGGGAGAGACAATGTGTCAGACCGAGACAGAATGTGTATGGGAGAGAATGTGTTTGTGTGAAAGTGAGGCTTTATGTGGAGACAGTATGTGCATGTGGGAAGGAGACTGTGTGGGAGACTGAGACACAAGTCAGAGTGAGTGAGAGAGAGAGAGAGAGAGAATGTGAGACAGTGTGTGTTCATGTGTGGGAGAGTGATAAAGAACATGTTTAGGACAGAGAGTATTTGTGAGGGAGAATGAGAGAGAATGTACGTGACAGAGTGAGTATGTGAGAGTGCGTGTGAAGAGTGTGTGTGGGATGGACAGGGTGTGTATGTGGGAGAGACTGTTTACTTTAATCACTCGTGGGATGTTGGCATCACTAGCTGAGCCACTATTTATTGACTGTACCTAGGTGCCCCTTGGGAAGGTGGGGGTGAGCTGTGTTCTTGAACTGCTGCAGTCCGTATGCTGTGGATAGACCTCAATGCCCTTAGGGAAGGAATTCCAGAATTTTGACCCAGCTGCAGTGAAGGAACGATGATATATTTCCAAGTCAAGATGGAGGGTGGCTTGGAGGGGAACTTGGAAGAACCTATCCATCTCTGTCTTAAGGACACTTAACGCCTTGTCCTCCACAGCCCTCTGCAGCAATGAGTTCCACAGATTCCCCATCCTATGGCTGATGAATTTCTTCTCCTCTCAGTTCTAAAGGGCAATCCCTTCACTCTGAGGTTGTGCCCTCGGCTCCGAGTCTCTCCTACTGGTGAAAACACCTTTTCCATGTCCACTCTATCTAGGCCTCTCAGTATTCTCTAAGTTACAAAAAGGCAGGAGACCTGCCATGTTTAATGTTCCCTATTGGTTACAGCCCGTCAGTTTTGGTAATTATTTGTGTAAATTGTCTGTGTGTGTTTCCGGTGTCTGGCGATAACTTTTATGACGGAGAACTGTTCACAGTGACTTCAAGGGCACTGTGGCCAAGATTTGATACAAGTTTAACAGAACTGAAATAATTCCACAGTGAACATAAGAACATTAGAACTAGGAGCAGGAGTAGGCCATCTGGCCCCTTGGAGACTGCTCCACCATTCACTAAGATCATGGCTGGTCTTTCCACGACCTCAGCTCCACTTACCCGCCCTCTCACTGTATCCCTTAATTCCTTTACTGTTCAAAACATTATCTGTCTTTGCTTTTAAAGTGTTTACTGAGGAAGCTTATACTCCTTCACTGAGCAGGGAATTCCATAGATTCACAACTCTCTGGGTGAAGAAGTTCCTTCTCAATTCAGTCCTAAATCTGCTCCCCCTTATTTTGAGGCTGTGACCTCTTATCCTAGTTTCACCCACCAGTGGGAACAACCTCTCTACTTCCATCTTATCTATTCCCTTCATAATTTTATATGTTTCTATAAGATTCCCCTCTCATTCTTCTAAATTCCAATGACTATAATCCCAATCTGCTCAGTCTTTCCTCATAAACCAACCCCCTCAACTCCAGAACTAACCTAGTGAACCTCCTCTGCACCCCCTCCAGCGCCAGTAAATCCTTTCTCAAGTAAGGAGACCAAAACTGCACTCCAGGTGTGGCCTCACCAGCACCCTGTACAGCTCCAACATAACCTCTCTGCTTTTAAACTCCATCCCATTAGCAATGAAGGACAAAATTCCATTTGCCTTCCTAATTACTTGTTGCACCTGCAGACCAACCTTCTGTGATTCATGTACAAGGACACCCAGGTCCCTCTGCACAGCAGCATGCTGCAGCTTTTTACCCTTCAAGTAATAATCCTTTTTAATCTTAGTCCTATCAAAATGGATGACTTCACATTTACCAACACTGCATTCCATCTGCCCACTCGCTTAAAGTATCTATGTTCCTCTGTAAAGTTTCACAGTCCTCTATATACTTTGCTCTGCCACTCATTGTAGTGTCATCTGCAAACTTTGATACCCTCCACGTGGTCTCCAACTACAAATCTCTATGTGAATTGTGAATAATTGCGGTCCTAACACTGATCCCTGAGGCACACCACTAGTTACTGATTACCAACCAGAATAGCACTCATTTATCCCCACTCTTTGTTTCCTATTAGTCAACCAATCCTCTATCCACACTAATACATTGCTCGTAATGCCTTGCATCTTTATCTTAAGCAGCAGGCTTTTGTATAGCACCTTGTTCAATGCCTTTTGGAAATCTGGGCTGATATCTCATTACCAAGTCCCCCTTTATGTATATGTGGAGAATCCCTGACACTGATCCAGCTCCCTCAGAGCCAGCTCTCAGAGGAGCAGAACCTCTGACACTCCTGTTTATATCTGTCAGCCAGGTGTCCCTGATTGGACCAGGTTAACAGCCCCAATCAGGGAACTCATATTCTCTGAGGTTAACCTGGCCTCATCCCAACTGCTTCAAGAACGTCTTTGCTTTTCAACTCAATCCCTTTACCCGTAAGACAAACTTTCTTCATTTTCTTTGTGAATCTCCTGCTATGATGTTACTGAGGTGATCATTTCACTGGGGACAGGGAGACAGTGATATTGGGGACTGTACGGATGACCCGTGAGTCTGTAGTAAAGATGGGCAGAAACCGAGAGAAAATGTAGTCAAACAGCATTCCTGAGCAATTCACTTTACATCCTGGAAAGTAGCCTCACTCAGATTCTGGACCATGACGTGAAGTCTTATAAAAATTCTCACTGTGATCTCTTTGGAGGAAGATATATTTAACATTCAGAGAATTTTACATCGGCAACATTTATAGCATGGGCTTGTATCTAATCTCCAGCCAACTTACACTGTGGAACTTACATAACACAGCTGGTCATTAACATGAGCCCATCAATGTGTGGCTGGAATTTACTTCGTGGAACACTGAGGCTGTAACCAGCAAAGCTCTGTACCCAATGTGTAAAGGCTTTAGGTGAGGGGCAGTAATTGGACTAAATGCCCCAGGCGAGTGCAAATCACCATATATTTGTTTTGTATGGGTGTGTGTGTGAGAGAGAGGGTGAGTGAGTGTGTAAGGTCTGTGTGTGTAAGAGAGTGTTAGCAAGTGTATAAGGGTCTGTGTGTGAGAGAGAGTGTTATTGAGTGTAAGGGTCTGTGTGTGCAAGAGAATGTAATTAAGTGCGTAAGGTTTTGTGTATGTGTGAGTGTTACTGAGTGTGAAAGGGTCTGTGTGTGTGCGAGAGTGTTACTGAGTGTGTAAGGGTCTGTGAGAAAGTGTGTTAGTGTGTCTGGTCTGTGTGTGAGACAGAGTGTTAGTGAGTGGGTAAGGGTCTGTGCGTGTGAGAGAGAGTTAATGAGCGTGTAAGGGTCTGCGTGTGAGAGAGTTAGTGAGTGTGTAAGGGTCTGTGTGTGTGAGAGTGTTAGTGAGTATGTAAGGGTCTGTGTGTGTGAGAGTGTTAGTGAGTGTGTAAGGGTCTGTATGTGAGAGAGTGTTAGTGAGTATGTAAGGGTCTGTGTGTGTGAGAGTGTTAGTGAGTGTGCAAGGGTCTGCATGTGAGAGAGTGTTAGTGAGTGTGCAAGGGTCTGTGTGTGTGAGTGTTAGTGAGTGGACAAGGGTCTGTGTGTGTGAGAGAGTGTTAGTGAGTGTGTAAGGGTCTGTGTGTGTGAGAGAATGTTAGTGAGTGTGTAAGGGTCTGTGCGTGTGAGAGAGAGTGTTAGTGAGTGTGTAAGGCTGTCAGATATATTGGGTTTGGATATAATCTGCTTCAGTTGTTGCTGAGCCTTACTGTCTCGCTGGCTGATTGGGGCTGATTGATTGGCGCTGGCTGATTGGGGCTGATTGATTGGCGCTGGCTGATTGGGGCTGGCTGATTGGGGCTGATTGATTGGGGCTGATTGATTGGCGCTGGCTGATTGGGGCTGATTGATTGGCGCTGGCTGATTGGCGCTGGCTGATTGGGGCTGGCTGATTGGGGCTGGCTGATTGGGGCTGATTGATTGGGGCTGATTGATTGGCACTGGCTGATTGGGGCTGCTTGATTGGGTCTGATTGATTGGCGCTGGCTGATTGGAGCTGGCTGATTGGCACTGATTGATTGGCTCTGGCTGATTGGCACTGGCTGATTGCGGCTGGCTGATTGGGGCTGATTGATGCTGGCTGATTGGGGCTGATTGATTGGGGCTGTTTGATTGGCGCTGGCTGATTGGTACTGGCTAATTGATGCTGGCTGATTGGTGCTGGCTGATTGGGGTTGATTGGTGCTGGCTGATTGATGTTGGCTGATTGGTGCTGGCTGATTGGGGTTGATTGGTGCTGGCTGATTGATGCTGGCTGATTGATGCTGGCTGATTGGTGCTGGCTGGGTGGGGTTGATTGGTGCTGGCTGATTGATGTTGGCTGATTGGTGCTGGCTGATTGGGGTTGATTGGTGCTGGCTGATTGATGCTGGCTGATTGATGCTGGCTGATTGATGCTGGCTGATTGGTGCTGGCTGGCTGGGTGGGGTAGAGCGTGTGGGAGTGGAAATGGCCTCATGCCTTTCCAGTCACCCGCATTTGAGCCTCCTAACTTGCCAGTGAGTGTGAGACCCCATTATGCAGGGGGTGGTCACTGCTGAAATTGTTAACAGGCACATAGAGCAGTGAGGGTGGAGGAAGGAGGTGAGTGAGTCTGTGATTGTGGGACAGTGCGGAGGGGTAGTCAGGGGGTTCTGGCTTTTTTTGCTGAGGTAATGTTGTTTAAGTAACCATGCTAATTAAACTTTGCAGAATGTGAGCTCCACGCTCTCTGTAAACGTCTTTCCCCAGACCTTGTCTGCCTGGATGCTAACACAACCCCAAGTCACATTCATTTGTTTAGGGCTAAAGCAAGAAGAAGTATCTTCACCCAGAGAGTGTGGAGTTTGTGGAATTCACTGCCACAAAGTGGTTGAGGACAAAACATTGACGATTTTCACAAACAGTTTGATATCGTTCAGAGTCAAACAGCATTGAAACAGGCTCTTTGGCCCACCATGTCTATACTGACCAACAAACACGAAAAGGCATTTGGTATGCTTGCCTTTACTGCAATGAGTACAAGAGTTGGAAGGACATGTTGCAGCTGTATAGGACATTGGTGAGGCCATAACTGGAATACTGCGTTCAATTCTGGTCTCTCTTCTACAGGAAGGATCTGTGAAACTTGAAAGAGTTCAGAAAAGATTTACAAGGATGTTGCCAAAGTTGGAGGGTTTGAGCTATAGGGAGAAGCTTGATATGTATGTACCGATCAGGCAGGAAAGAAATGGTCGTGTGAGGGAGCCTTGGTTGACGAGGGAGGTTGAATGTCTAGTAAAGAGGAAGAAGGAGGCTTACATAAGGTTGAGGAAACAAGGTTCAGACAGAGCAGTGGAGGGATACAGGATAGCCAGAAGGGACCTGAAGAAAGGGATTAGGAGAGCTAAGAGAGGGCATGAAAAATCCCTGGCAGATAGGATCAAGGATAACCCCAAGGCATTCTATGCGTATGTGAGAAACCTGAGATTGACGAGAACGAGGGTAGGTCCGATCAAGGACAGTGGTGGGAGACTGTGTATTGAGTCGGAAGAGATAGGAGAGGTCTTGAACAAGTACTTCTCTTCAGTATTTACGAACGAGAGGGACCGTATTGTTGAAGAGGAGAGTGTGAAACGGACTGATAAGCTACAAGAGATACCTGTTAGGAAGGAAGATGTGTTGGACATTTTGAACAACTTGAGGATAGACAAGTCCCCCGGGCCTGACGGGATATATCCTAGGATTATGTGGGAAGCAAGAGAGGAAATTGCAGTACCTTTGGCAATGATCTTCTCGTCTTCACTGGCAACTGGGGTGGTACCAGGGGACTGGAGAGTAGCGAATGTTGTGCCCCTGTTCAAAAAAGGGAATAGGGATAACCCCGGGAATTACAGGCCAGTTAGTCTTACTTCTGTGGTAGGCAAAGTAATGGAAAGGGTACTGAGGGATAGGATTTACGAGTATCTGGAAAGACACTGCTTGATTAGGGACAGCCAGCACGGATTTGTGAAGGGTAGGTCTTGCCTTACAAGTCTTATTGAATTCTTCGAGGAGGTGACCAAGCATGTGGATGAGGGTAGAGCAGTGGATGTAGTGTACATGGATTTTAGTAAGGCATTTGATAAGGTTCCCCATGGTAGGCTTATGCGGAAAGTCAGGAGGCATGGGATAGAGGGAAATTTGGCCAATTGGATAGAAAACTGGCTAACCGGTCGAAGTCAGAGAGTGGTGGTAGATGGTAAATATTCAGCATGGAGTCCAGTTACAAGTGGAGTTCCGCAGGGATCAGTTCTGGGTCCTCTGCTGTTTGTAATTTTTATTAATGACTTAGAGGAGGGAGTCGAAGGGTGGGTCTGTAAATTTGCAGATGATACAAAGATAGGTGGAGTTGTGGACAGTGAGGAGGGCTGTTGTCGGCTGCAGAGGGACTTAGATATGATGCAGAGCTGGGCTGAGGAGTGGCAGATGGAGTTCAACCCTGCCAAGTGTGAGGTTGTCCATTTTGGAAGAACAAATAAGAATGCGGAATACAGGGTTAATGGTAGGGTTCTTGGTCAGGTGGAGGAACAGAGGGATCTTGGGGTCTATGTACATAGATCTTTGAAGGTTGCCACTCAGGTGGATAGAGTTTGTAAGAAGGCCTATGGAGTATTATCGTTCATTAGCAGAGGGATTGAATTCAAGAGTCGTGAGGTGATGTTGCAGCTGTACAGGACTTTGGTTAGGCCACATTTGGAGTACTGTGTGCAGTTCCGGTCGCCTCACTTTAGGAAAGATGTGGAAGCTTTGGAGAGGGTGCAGAGAAGATTTACCAGGATGTTGCCTGGAATGGAGAGTAGGTCGTACGAGGATAGGTTGAGAGTTCTCGGCCTTTTCTCGTTGGAACGGCGAAGGATGAGGGGTGACTTGATCGAGGTTTATAAGATGATCAGAGGAATAGATAGAGTAGACAGTCAGAAACTTTTTCCCTGGGTACAACAGAGTGTTACAAGGGGACATAAATTTAAGGTGAAGGGTGGAAGGTATAGGGGAGATGTCAGGGGTGGGTTCTTTACCCAGAGAGTGGTGGGGGCATGGAATGCGCTGCCCGAGGGAGTGGTAGAGTCAGATTCATTGGCGACCTTTAAGCGGCATTTGGATAGGTACATGGATGGGTGCTTAATCTAGGATAGAAGTTCGGCACAACATCGTGGACTGAAGGGCCTGTTCTGTGCTGTATTGTTCTATGTTCTATGTTCTATGTTCTAAGCTGGGGCTGTTTTCCCTGGAGCGTTGGAGGCTGATGGGTGACCTTATAGAGGTTTATAGAATCATGAGGGGCATGGATAGGGTAAACAGACAAAGTCTTTTCCCTGGGGTGGGAACTAGAGGGCATAGGTTTAGGGTGAGAGGGGAAACACTACATCGGACAAACAGGAAGACAGTTAACGATCCGTATCCATGAACACCAACTAGCCACGAAACGACACGACCAGCTATCCTTAGTAGCCACACACACAGACGACAAGCAACATGAATTCGATTGGGACAAACTACTATTATAGGACAAGCCAAACAGAGAACAGCCAGGGAATTCCTAGAGGCATGGCACTCATCCACAGACTCTATCAACAAACACATCGATCTGGACCCAATATACCAGCCACTACAGCGGACAGCTCGAACTGACAACCGGAAGTGGCAGAGACAGGCCACTATAAATGCCGGAGGAAAGATCACAGAAGCGCTTCACAGGAGGCTCCCAAGCACTGAGGATGTCACCAAGACAGGGGACGAAACGTTTGCAACACAAATTCCCAGCTCAGCAAACAGAACCACAACAACGAGCACCCGAGCTACAAATCTTCTCCCAAACTGTGAGAGGGGAAAGTTGTAAAAGAGACCTAGGGCAAATTTTTCACACAGAGGTTGGTGCATGTATGGAATGAGCTGCCAGAGGATGTGTTAGAGCATGTCAAGCAGCATCCCTTTTCCAGCACCACTCTAATCTAGACTCTGATTTCCAGCATCTGTCATATCCACTTCTACCTAGAGGAAGTGGTGGAGGCTGGTACAATTACAACATTTAAAAGGCATCTGGATGGGAATACGAATAGGAAGGGTTTGGAGGGATATGGACCAGGTGCTGGCAGGTGGGACTAGATCGGGTTGGGATATCTGGTTGGCATGGACGGGTTGGACCGAAGGGTCTGTTTCCATGCTGTACATCTCTATGACTCTATGTCAACAACATCCACTGATTATTGTGTCATCCGCAAACTTATGAATGATACCTTCTACACACATCCAAGTTGTTAATGTATATAAACATCAAAGGTTCCAGCACCAATCCCTGTGATACACCGCTGGTCACTGGCTTCCAATCCTAAGCACATGCCTCCATCATCACCCTGTGCCTTCAGTTTGCCAACTTGTCTTGGAACCCAAGTGTTCTTGCCTTTTGGACCAGCCTTCCGTATAGGACCTTGTCAAAGGCCTTGTGAAAATCCATGTAACCACATCAAATGCACTACCCTCATTGATATATTTAAATACTTGCTCAAAGGTTCAAATAAATTAGTCAGACAGCATTTCCCTCGAATGAATTCCACTCCTTCCCTGTAATCCCCTTATTCTTAATATACTTGTAAAAGTCCTGGGGCTTTCCTTGATCCCATCGGTCAGTGATACCTCGTGGCCCCTCTCTGCCTCCTCATTTCCTTTTTAAATGATGCCTTACACTCTCTATCCTCCTGAAGGGCCTCCCCTGTTTTTAATGCCCTGTACCTGACCTATGCTTCCTTCTTTTTCTTTCTCAATCACTCGACATCCTTTGACATCCAGAGTTTCCTGGGACCTGCCCTTGCCCTTCACTCTGAGAGGGACACGCTGGCCCTGAATTCTGACTGTGCTATTTTTAAGAGACACCCATTTCCAAATGGATGCTACCCTGTGAGTGACTACTCCCAGTCTATGTTTCCCAGATCCTGTCGAATGATATTGAAATCAGCCTTCCCCCAGTTTAGACACCTAATTTCTGTGCTATGCTATCCCTTTCCACAATGACGTTGAAACTTACAGAGTTATGGTCACCATCCCCAAAATGTTCACCCACTGAACATTCAACCCTTGACCAGCTTCATTCCCTGTGACTAAGTCCAGTACGGTCCCATCTCCAGTCGGACTCTCCACACATTGGCACAAATCCTCTCCTGGGCTCACTTTAAAAATTCCGCCTTGTCTCATCCTTTCACACTGAGGTGACCCCAGTCAATGTGAGCAAAGTTGAAATCCCTTAGATCTACAATCCTATTCCTCTCAATGATTTCCTACCTATCTGCTGCTCTGTCCTCCTCTGACTGTTGGGAGGCCTGTGATACTATCCCAGCAAAGTTATCGCCCTGTTGTTTGTCTCTAGGTTCTACCCAGGTGGCATAATTTGATGATCCTTGTATATGTCGTCCTCCCTCATTACTGCAGTGATGGCTTTGTTTATCAATAATGCAATACTGCCCTCGCATCTGTCTTATATTCTCCCCTATCCCTCTTGAGCCTTGTATGCCCTGGAATGTTGGCTGCCAGTCCTGTCCTTTCTTCCCTCATGTCTCAGTGATTGCGTTGAAATCCTATCCCTACGTGCTGATCAATGCTCTAGGTTCATCTGCCTTACCAGTCAAGCTCCATGCCTTAATGATTCGGAGATGCCGGTGTTGGACTGGGGTGAACAAAGTTAAAAATCACACAGCACCAGCTTATAGTCCAACAGGTTTAATTGGAAGCACTAGCTTTCGGAGCGACGCTCCTTCATCAGGTGATAGTGGAGGGCACGATCGTAACACAGAATTTATAGCAAAAATCTGCAGTGTGATGTAACTGAAATTATACATTGAAGAATTGATTGTCTGTTTAGCCTTTCATCTGTTCGAATACAATGATAGTTTCACTTCTTTCATGTGTAAATCACAAAACCTTTTTTAAAAGTTGCATTCTTGGGTTAGCTGTTAACAATGGTGATAGCAAGACAATATGTTGAAGGTGTTAGCCCCCTGTGTTCTCTGTCTATGACCTGATGTTTAGATTGATTCTAATCTAAAAAGTGAGATAACAGAGCAGAACCAGGGGCACTGATTTATGATTAGATTCCCCACAGTGTGGAAACAGGCCCTTCAGCCCAACAAATCCACACCAACCCTCTGAAGAGCAACCCACCCAGACCCATTCCCCTACATTCACCCCTGACTAATGCACTGAACACTATGGGAAATTTAGCATGGCCAATTCACCTGACCTGCACATCTTTGGACTGTGGGAAGAAACCAGAGCACCCGGAGGAAACCCACACAGACACGGGGAGAATGTGCAAACTCTACACAGACAGTTGCCTGAGGTCGGAATTGAACCTGGGTCCCTGGCGCTGTGAGGCAGCAGTGCTAACCACTGAGCCACTGTGCTGCCCCAAATATTTGGAGTCACCATTTTCAGGACAGAGTGAGGACATTTGGCTTTCTCTCAGTCAGTAGTGAGATTTGGAAACTCCCTGCATTAGAAGGTGGTGGAGATGGGGGTCATTGGGATGGATAGATTCTTATTAGGCAGCGGTCAAAGTTCAGCTAGGTGAAAGTGGGTACTGCAGTTGCTGGAGATTAGAGTCAAGATTAAGCTCGAAGTTCATCAGGGATAGATAATCATTTGTAGAAACTTCTCAGATATTGAAGCAGTCTGTGTCCAAATGCAGCGAGATCTGGATAATATCGAGGCTTGGGCTGACAACTGGCAAGTCACATTAACGCCACACAAATATCAGGCTATGACCATCACCAATAAGAGACAATCTCATCACCATCCCTTGACATCCTGGGCTTTACTATTGAACAGAAACTACTATTTCTTGAAACTGGACTCACCACAGAAACATAGCGGCTACAAGAGCAGGTCAGAGGCTGGGAATACTGTGGTAAGTAACTCCCCTCCTGACTCCCCAAAGCCATCTACAACGCACAGGTCAGGAGTGTGATGGAATACTCCCCACTTGGGACTGCAGCTCCAACAACACTCAAGAAGCTTGACACCATCCAAGACAAAGCAGCTGCTTGATTGCCATCACATCCACAAATATCCACTCCCTCCCCCACCCACGCTCAGTCGCAGCAGTGTGTACTAGCTACAAGATGCACTGCAGAAATTCACCAAAGATCCTCAGGCAGCACCTTCCAAACCCACGACCATTTCCATCTAGAAGGACAAGGGCAGCAGATACATGGGAACACCATCCCCTGCAAGTTCCCCTCCAAGCCCCTCATCATCCTGATTGGAAATATATCTCCATTCCTTCAGTGTCACTGGGTCAGAATCCTGGAATTTTTAAAAAGTTAATTCACAGGATGAGGGTGTCACTGGCTGGACCAGCATTTATTACCGAACCCTAATTACCCAGAGGGCAGTTAGAGTAAACCACATGGTGTCAAAAGACCCAGTAAAGATGACAGTTTCCTTCCCTAAAGGGCATTAGTGGACCAGGTGGGTCTAATCCAACAATTGGCCGTGGATTCATGGTCATCATTAGATTCTTAATTCCAGATTTGTTTTGTTCAATTCACGACCACCATCTGCTGGGTTCCCAGAACATTAGCTGGGTCTTTGGAGTAACGATAATGCCACTAGGCCATCACCTCCCTTAAGGGTATTTCTCTCCCTAAGGGCATTGGGGTCTATGCACAGTGCATGGACTGCAGCGGTTCAAGAAGGCAGCCAACCCCCACTCAAGGGGCAACCAGGAATGGACAATAAATACTGGGCCCACACACATCCCAATGAGAAATGAAAACCAAAGCCTTACACATGCTGGGCCACAGGCAGTGGGTAGTGACTGAACTTTATTTCCATTCTCTAACAGACAAGGCAGCAAGGAGCTCAATGTAACAAAATGCTCAGATCTTTCAATGTCTGACAGTAACCTTAACCCATCCTGCTACACTGTTTGGAAGAGTTTGTATTGTGGTGATTGGGGAATGAGTTGGTGCTTAGATTGGCAATGCCAGTCCAAGGGGTTACTTCATGCTGAGGATTTGTGGTGAGTGTAATGTCCAGCCCCTGCCACCATTAGGGGCAGTGAGAAAAAAAACACAATGAAACCTTTGTATCTTTCCAGCACTCGTGACCCTTGTGGTTATTGGATTGATCTGATTTGCTGTATTGCTTGTACAAGCTGTTACACTGTGTGATAAAGCAACAAGTATCGACAACCCATGTTTCCATCAGATTTAACATTTCGACATCATATCACTTCATCTATCTGATGGCCAAAGCAAGAGTTTCAGTTTGGTTCTTGTTCAGAACATGCAGTAATTGCTAAAGAATTTAATTACAGTTGTGCGACTCGCTGAGTTGTGTGACTTGCGTAACATTAACTATTGACCCCATTGATTTACAAACACCCCAATAAAACATTCATCATCTAACCATGAATTCCTGTAAAACCACACCTTAGCACCGCCCTCTATGCTCCATGGACGGGGGGACAGTGTAGAGCAAGGTTTACTTCGTATCTAACACTGTCCCCAACAAACATTCCCAGGATGGGGGACAGCGCGGTGTCAAGGGGGTTTCACTCTGTATCTAACCCCATGCTGTCCCTGTCCTGGAATGTTTGATTAGGACAGTGTAGAGAGAGCTTTACTCTGTATCTAACCCCGTGCTGTCCCTGTCCTGGAATGTAATGTTATAATTCCAGCTGATGATAATATTGGACAAATCAAATTCCCAAATGAAGCCTGTCTTGATAGAGAAACAAAACAACAAAATTGGGACAAAAGCTTGATGTCTGGCAGCATCTGTGGGAGAGAAACAAAATGAATGTTTTGGATCTGGTCACCGTTCCTCAGACCGGATGGTAGCTGGGAAAATGTTGGTTGTCATGCAGGAGATAGGGTGGGGGGAGGGGGTGAGAAGTAAATGATAGGTGTGGATAGAGCTCAAAGAGAGAGAAGGACAGTTGTACAGGCAAAGGAGTCGATAAGGATCGGGCTGGGAGGCTGACTGGCTGCTAATGGAGACTGTTCGTGGCTAACAATCGGTAGTGTGCAATGGCCGTCTTCGTGATAACAAGGCCTGGTGTGTGGGGATGAGGGCTAGGCCATGGGGGAGTTCAGACCCTAAAATTATTGAACTCGATATTGAGTCTGGAAGGCTGCAGGGTCCCCAAGTGGAAAATAAGGTGCTGTTCTTCCAGCTTGTGCTGAGCTTCACTGGAGCACTGCAGCAAGCCCGAGACAGAGATCTCAGCCAGGGAACAGGGTGGGGGGTGAAGGTGGCAGGGAACTGGAAGCTCAGGGGCATTTTTGCAGGCAGAACGTAGATGTTCTGCAAAGCAGTCACCTGGTCTATGCTTGATTTCCCCAGTGTAGAGGAGACCACATTGTGAGCAGTGAATGCAGGAGACTAGATTGTGGGAAATGCAGGTAAAGTGCTGCTTCACCTGGAAGGTGTGTCTGGGTCTTTGGATAGTGAGAGGGGAGGAGGGAAACAGGCAGGTGTTACACCTTCTGTGGTTGCAGGGGAAGGTGCTGTGGGGCTGTGAGGGGGAGGGATGTTGGGAGTGAAGGAGGAGTGGACCAGGGTGTCCCGGGGGAATAGTCCCTGCGGAAGGTGGACATGGGAGGGGAGGGGAATATGTGTCTGTTGGTGGCATCTCGCTGGAGGGGGAAAGAAATGGTGGCTAATGATCCTCTGGATGTGGATGCTGGGAGGATGGGAGGTAAGGACAAGGGGAACGCTTTCTCTGTTGCCGGAGGGAAGAGAGGGGGTGAGGGTTGAAGTGCGGGAGATGGGTCAGACCCAGCTGAGGGCCCTGTCTCAACCCCAGTGCTGGGGAGTCCTCGGGTGAGGAAGAAGGTGGACATTTTGGAAGCTCCTTGTTGAAGTTGGCCTCATTGTAACAGGTGCCATAGCAATGGAGGAACTGGGAGAATGGAATGGAGTCTTTACAGGAAGCAGGGTGTGAGGCTGTAGAGTCCAGGGAGCTGTGGGAGTGGGTGGGTTTATAGTCGATATCAGTGGCCTGTCTATCCCCAGAAATGGAAACAGAAATGTCAAGGAAGGGAAGGGCGGAGTCAGGGATGGACCAGGTGAAAGTGAGAGTGGGGAGGAAATTGGAGGCTAAATCAATGTACTTTTCCAATTCTGGACAAAAGAGGGAAGCAGCACCGATGATGTCATCGATATATCAGAGAAGGAGTTGTGGGTGGGGGCCGGAGTAGGACTGGATCAAGGAATGTTCCACGTACCCCACAAAGAGACAGGAATAACCGGGGCCTATGAGAGCAGTCATGGCCGTCCCTCAGACCTGAAGGAAATGGGAGGAGTTAAGAGCAAAGTTGTTGAGGGTGAGGACGGGCTGGGCTGGGTGGGGGAGGGGGGTGGGTGTGGGGAAGGTTCAGGTGTTTGCCCCAGGAAGAAGCAGAGAGCCCTGAGACCATCCTGGTGGGGGATAGACCTGGAAAGGGAATGCACATCCACGGGAAAGGAGAGGCAACTGGAGCCCGCAAGGGATGGAGAAGGGGAGGGAAAATAATCTAGTCAAGGTAGGAAAAACTGGAACATGTGGAATCAGTGGGTCTGCCTGGGCAGTGCTGTCTGTGGGTTTTGGGGAGGAGGGAGAAGCGAGCTGTGTGGGGCAGGGGGACTATCAGTTTGGAGACAGTGTGGGGGGGGGGGGGGGGGATGGGGGTTGGGAGATCACTGGATGAAATGAGGTCCGTGACTGTAGTTAATGTTCCATGGTGTGGCAGTGGTCTGGGGGAGATAGGAGGAAGTGTCAGAGGGCTGGTGCTCAGCCTCTGCAATGTCCAGGTCAGTCCGCTGGACTAAAACATCACTGACTTGATTGAGTGTGTGTTTAGTTTTTATGATTTGTTTATGGTGGAGATCTGTGACTGAACATGTTCACAAGAGGCTGCCAATGTACTTTCAGCAAAAGAATATAAAAGTTTCTTTACAAATTGCAAGTAAAACATGGGCTGCTTTGCATCAAATAAGAACTCTTTTCAGTGTTCACATGGCAAATAACACCTTAACCCTTTTACTCACCACAATGAACTCAATCCTCTTTCTGAAACTCCAGTGTTAATGTTTTACTAAAATTTCTTGCTGGGCGGGCACTTTTTCAGGAAGAGAATCAAGGTTTTAGGCAAGAGCCCTTCATCAGTATGAAGGGTTCTTGCCCGAAACGTCGATTCTCCTCCTCCTCGGATGCTGCCTGACCTGCTGTGCTTTTCCAGCATCACCCTCTCGACTCTGATCTCCAGCATCTGCAATCCTCGCCTTTTCAGGAAGTTCTAAGTTCAGTTTATGCTATTTTTAAGAAATGTTTCTTCCTGATTCCGTTACACGAACTGCTCACACACCTCAATTATCATATATTGCTCCTTAAACTCATCTGCTGCACAGCTTTCTGCCTCTAGACCCCTCTCTTGTCCGTGACAGAAGGAGATGACTCCTTCCTACGCTCTCACTCTCACTGTGACAGACTCTTGCTCTCTGAGTTAATGTGTACACTGTCTTACTGCTCCTGGGTCTTTCTGCTTGTCAGTGATCATGGCCTTCTGTCGCTAGGCAACCACAGTATTTTAGGACTCTCCCTTATTTTCTTCCTGTTGTGCTGAAGTGCTTCACCTGAAAGGTTTCAGCAACTCATTAAAACACATATAAACAAACTGATTTCCAGACACCTTGTTCCTTCTCACAGATCTCACAAGTGAAAGTAAAACTTATGGAGGAATCTTACTTTTTTGGGGGAAAGGGTGAACCAGGTCTGCTTTGTTGGAGTGATTCTGCATCAAGGTGAGCCGGGTTTCCTTACCATGTCTTATCGAACCTGGTCACTGTTTGTGCCCTCAGGTTGACAATCACACCTTATTCCCACACTCACCTTTTACCACCTTCACAGGTTAACTCCCATCTCAGAGAGGAGGCGGGTTGGTCCTCCTGAGGACCAGCATCCTTTGGGGCCCATGTTCAGAACTCACCGCTCACGCCCAGGAGGGCTGCCACCTGGGAGGTGTGCTGCTCAGTTGTGCTAGGCATCAGGACAGATGGCAGAGAATTCCTGCTGCCACGGTCTGAGTTATAGGGAGAGGTTGGACAAGCTCGGACCTTTCTCTTTAGAGCATAGAAGACTGAGGAAGAATCTTATAGAGGTGCATAAGATCATGAGAGGCATGGATAAGGTGAATACACCCAGTCTTTTTCCCAGGGTTGGGGAATCGAGGACTAGAGGGCATCAGTTTGAGGTTAGAGGGGAAAGAATACAAGGGACCCTGAGGGACAACTTTTTACACTGAGGGTGGTACGCACATGGAATGAGCTGCCAGTGGAAGTGGTTGTGGTGGGTACATTAACAACATTTAAAAGGCATTTGGACAAATACATGGAGAGGAAGGGATTATAAGGATATGGGCCAAGTGCAGGGAAAAGGGACATCTTGGTCAACGTGGACAGTTTGGGCCAAAGGGTCTGACTCCATGCTGTAGGACTCTGACTCTAGGACTCTACAGTTTGGAACAGGCCATTCAGCCCATTGAGTCCACACCAATCCTCTCAAGAGCATCCCACCCAGATCCCTCCCTCCACCCAATCCCTGTAACACTGCATTTTCCACGGCTAACCCACCTAATCTGCACATCTCTGGATGCTACAGGACAATTTAGCACAGCCAATCCATCTTACCCTGCACATCTATGGACTGTGGGAGGAAATCGGAGCATCTGGAAGAAATCCACACAGACACGGGGAGAATGTGCATGTTGAGGTTGTACAGGATATTGGTGAGGCCTCATCTGGAATACTGTGTCTGGTCACCTTGTTATAGGAACAAGACTATCAAGCTGGAGAGGGTGCGGAAGAGATTTACCAGGATGTTGCCGGGTGTGGAAGGTTTGAGATTTAAGAAAGGCTGGATAGACTGGGACTTTTTTTTACAGAAGCATAAGAGGTTGAGAGGTGACCTGGTAGTAGTTTATAAGATAATGAGCGGTAAAGATAGATTTGATGGTAGCTGTCTTGAAGGAAGGAAGTGAATGTGCTGTTTCCAAATTTGCAGACGACACAAAAATAGGTAGAAAGGCAGGTTATGAAAGAGGTACAGATAGTTTATGGAGAAATGTTCCTATGTTAATTTTTTTTACTCATTCACAGGATGAGGGCATCACTGGCTGGGTCAGCATTTGTTGTCCATCCCTAATTGCCCAGAGGGTAGTTAAGAGTCAACCCCATTGCTGTGGGTCTGGAGTCACATGTAGGCCTGACCGGCTAAGGATGGCAGTTTCCTTCCCTAAAGGACATTAGTGACCCAGGTGGGTTTTGTTTGTGACAATGGACAATGGGTTCATGGTCACCATTAGACTTGTGATTTTATTTTATTAAATTCAAATTCCATCATTTGCTATGCGTGAGATTTTTACCCAGCTCCCCAGGACATTACCTGGCTCTCTGGATTAACAGTCAAACGATGATATCACTGGGTCATCTCTTCCCCCTTGTAAGTGGGCTAAAGGTTAGCAAGTGGAGTATAATGTGGGAAAATGTGAGGCTGTTCATTTTCCAAGGGAAATAAGCATTATTTAAATGCAAAAAATGCAGAAAGCTGAGACATAAACGGACTTAGTCATAGGTCTTAGAGTCATACAGGACGGAAATAAATCCTTTGGTCCAACTTGTCCATGCTAACTGGACATCCCAATCTGATCTAGTCCCATTTGCCAGCATTTGGCCCATATCCCTCTAAACCCTTTCTATTCATATACCCATCCAGATACCTTCTAAATGTAATTGTACCAGCCTCCACCACTTCCTCTGATTTGATTTGATTTGATTTGATTTACTGTACTCTCATGTACCTAAGTACAGTGAAAAGTTTGTTTTGCGAGCAGTACAGGCAGATCATAAGACATAAGACATAAGACATAGGAGTGGAAGTAAGGCCATTCAGCCCATCGAGTCCACTCCGCCATTCAATCATAGCAAACAAGGACATACAGATCATAGGGTGCTGAGACAGAGTGAGGTATACAGGGTTACAGCTGTACAAGACTCCTCTTGCAAGGATGCCTGCCTTGAAGAAGTTTTCCTCCTCTCTCTACAAGAATCTCAGGGAGTCCCTCTCCCACTGCAACTCCCAGGTCATTTCCTCTGCCCTGAAGCTCTTCAACCATGTCCTGAACACCTCCATCCCCACCCCCACTCACCTATTGTACTCAATGCTACTTTCTCCCCACCCTCACCCTCCTCTCATTTATCTCTCCACTCTGCAGGCACTCTGCCTCTATTCCTGATGAAGGGCTTTTGCCTGAAACATCGATTTTCCTGCTCCTCGGATGCTGCCTGACCTGCTGTGCTTTTCCAGCACCACTCTAATCGAGAATCTGGTTTCCAGCATCTGCAGTCCTTGTTTTTACCAAGAGGCGTGTAAAACAATACCGACATTATTGGAAATTAGTGAGATCCATTCATGAGTCTAATGATAGCGGGGAAGAAGCTGTTCTTGAACCTGTTGGTGCATGTGTTTAAGTTTCTGTATCTTCTGCCTGATGGAGGAGATTGTAGGAGAGCATTCCTGGGGTGGGAGGGGTCTTTGATGATGGCGGCAGCCTTTCCACGGCAGATCGATGTATGAAAATTGAGCATTAGACTTCAGGCAGCTCAAACCTGTTACTGACAGACCCACACAAGCAGATCAGGTTTGGAAATGTTTAGCTTACATTTCAAACACGCAAAGGCGTAAGGACTGGTGTTTTTAAAAAAAATATAGTGACTTAGACTGCATCTTTCATGCACGGTCATTGACAGGAATGCTTTAACTGTCTCCTGCGTGTAAAAATCTGTTCAAGTTAAAAGCTGCTAGTAGTGAATGGTATATGGTCGAATGGAGATGTTGAATGAGGGCGGGTGCGATGGTTCCAGCATCTGAGTATTTGTAACTTTAGCTCTCGATACCCAAACACCAAGTGTCACAACATACTGAGATTTGACCTGTCCCTGTTGTTGTGAAGGATGGGTCTGGCCACACTATTACAGAATGCTCCAAATAGCTGCACCATACAGCATGGAAAAGTTCACAAAGAGAAACCCCTTTGACCACAAGGTCCGTCAGGAATTGGTCAGTACATAGCGTCTTCCAGATCTTGCAGGATAAGGAGAGGATGGATCCAGTCGGGTTGTTCTCTGAGCAGACTGTCAAGGTCATTTGACTTGGGGGTACTTGTGCACGAATCACAGAAAGCCAGCACACAGGGGGAGCAGGAAGGGTCATGGAATGTTGGCCCTTATTTCAAGGGGGTTATAGAGTCATAGAGATGTACAGCACAGAAACAGACCCTTTGGTCCAACCCGTCCATGCTGACCAGATATCCCAACCCAATCTAATCCCACCTGCCAGCACCCGGCCCATATCCCTCCAAACCCTTCCTATTCATATACCCATCCAAATGCCTCTTAAATGTTGTAATTGTACCAGCCTCCACCACATCCTCTGGCTGTTCATTCCATACACGTACCACCCTCTGCATGAAAGAAGTTGCTCCTTAGGTCTCTTTTATATCTTTCCCCTCTCACCTTAAACCTATGCCCTCTAGTTCTGGACTCCCCCACCCCAGGGAGAACACTTTGTCTATTTACCCTATCCATGCCCCTCATAATTTTATAAACCTCTATAAGGTCACCCCTCAGCCTCCGACGCTCCAGGGAAAACAGCCCCAGCCTGTTCAGTCTCTCCCTGTAGCTCAAATCCTCCAACCCTGGCAACATCCTTGTAAATCTTTTCTGAACCCTTTCAAGTTTCACAACATCTTTCCGATAGGAAGGAGACCATAATTGCACGCAATATTCCAACAGTGGCCTAACCAATGTCCTGTACAGCCGCAACATGACCTCCCAACACCTGTACTCAATACTGGATTAGTGGTGCTGGAAGAGCACAGCAGTTCAGGCAGCATCCAACGAGCAGCGAAATCAACGTTTCGGGCAAAAGCCTGATGAAGGGCTTTTGCCCGAAACGTCGATTTCGCTGCTCGTTGGATGCTGCCTGAACTGCTGTGCTCTTCCAGCACCACTAATCCAGTATTTGGTTTTCAGCATCTGCAGTCATTGTTTTTATCCTGTACTCAATACTCTGACCAATAAAAGAAAGCATACCAAACGCCTTCTTCACTATCCTATCTACCTGCGACTCCACTTTCAAAGAGCTATGAACCTGCACTCCAAGGTCTCTTTGTTCAGCAACACCCCCTAGGACCTTACCATTAAGTGTATAAGTCCTGCTAAGATTTGCTTTCCCAAAATGCAGCATCTCACATTTATCTAAATTAAACTCCATCTGCCACTTCTCAGCCCATTGGCCCATCTGATCAAGATCCCTTTGTAATCTGAGGTAACCCTCTTCACTGTCCACTACATCTCCAATTTTGGTGTCATCTGCAAGCTTACTAACTGTACCTCTTATGCTCACATCCAAATCATTTATATAAATGATTAAAAGTAGAGGACCCAGCACTGATCCTTGTGGCACTCCACTGGTCACAGGCCTCCAGTCTGAAAAACAACCTTCCGCCACCACCCTCTGTCCTCTACCTTTGAGACAGTTCTGAATCCAAATGGCTAGTTCTCCCTGTATTCCATGAAATCTAACCTTGCCAACCAGTCTCCCATAGGGAACTTTGTTGAACGCCTTACTGAAGTCCATATAGATCACATCTGCCCTCTGCCCTCATCAATCCTCTTTGTTACTTCCTCAAAAAACTCAATCAAGTTTGTGAGACATGATTTCCCACGCACAAAGCCATGTTGACTATCCCTAATCAGTCCTTGCCTTTCCAAATACATGTATATCCTGTCCCTCAGGATTCCCTCCCACCACCAAGGTTAGGCTCACCGGTCTATAGTTCCCTGGCTTGTCCTTACCACCTTTCTTAAACAGGTTGGAGTATAAGAATAGGGAAGTCCTACTGCAACTGTACAAGGTGCTGAGGAGACCACACCTGGAGCACTGTGAGCAACCTCGGTTCCTTATTTAAAGAAAGCTCTCATTTCATTGGGAGGCAGTTCAGAGAAGGTTCACTGGGCTGATCCCTGGGATGGAGGGATTGCTTTATGAGCAAAGGTTAAACAGGTTGGGATTCTACTCCCTGGAGTTTACAAGAATGAGAGGTGATCTCACTGAAACATATCAGATTCTTAAGGGGCTTGACAGCGTCAATGCTGAGAGGATGGTCCCCCTCATGGGAGGGTCTGGGACCAGAGGGTACAGTCTCAGAGTAAAGGGGGCACCATTTTAAGACTGAGATGGGGAGGAATTTCTTCTCTCAGAGGATTGAGAGTCTTTGGAACTCCTTACCACAGAGAGAGCTGTGGGGGCAGGGTCCTTGTGGATATTTAAGGCTGAGAGAGAGAGAGAGATCCTTGATCAGTCGGGGAATCGAGGGGAAAGGGCAGGGAAGTGGAGGTGAGGAATGTCGGATCAGCCAGGATCCTATTGAATGGTGGAGCAGGCTCGAAGGGCTGAATGGACCACTCCTGTTCCTATTTTCGATGTTTGGAGAATGATGCTTCAATATAATCTGTGTGCTGTGACTGATCAGGTGGAGCTTTGTTTCTGACATTACCCACATCAGCTGACTGGAGCTACCCCCAACGCATCCAGGAACACAAAGTGGTGTTGTCTCTGCGGCTGCTACTTCATGAGTGCCCACTGAAATTGACGAGGAATATGTGGGTCTGACAAACAGAGGCACTGCCTCTTGCTGGAGTGAGGTTCCCAACGGTGATCCCTTTGTGAGGGTGGTGGAGAACTACAGCAGAACCCATTGAGGATTTCCCAAAATTGGCACTAAATCTATTTTTGGGAAAATTCAGCCCAAAGCCTTTTTCTCCGTCATCGAATATTCCCGTTGACATACATTAAATCCCTTTGGAAAATAACAGGCAGCAGTTTTATTCCCATGTCCTCTGTGCTGTAAAACAGCCCCCACAGAAACAGCACTGGCTTCAACACATGGTTTAAATGTTTCTCATATTGTGAGGTTCTGCTAAAATCCCTGTGGTTTACAACACAATTTTCAAATCATCAGAGGCACTTTGACATTCCTGTGTCCGTTCAAATATCATGCATTTCTCTAACAAATCTGTCAAAGTCGCCCCCAGCATTTTTGCAGTAATTGTCCCTAAAGATTTCTTCCAGGAATCCAGTTGGAGAGTTGTTAACTGATGTTGATCTTCATTCCTAGCTTTGGATAGCGATCCAACATAATCTGGAACGATGCAATGAAATGGATCTTCAGAGGCTGGCATTGGGATTGGACATCCAGGGTTAACTGACATAGCTAAACCAAGAACTGTGGATGCTGGAGAGCTGAAAGAAAAACAGAAATTGTTAGAAAAACTCAGCAGGTCTGGTGGTAACTGTATAGAGAAACCTCCTCTGTGGGAAAGCCCCTTCACCCGCCTCCAAACCTCTCCTTCCACCTGGAACCCTCCCTCAGGCCTTTCACCTGTACTCGACATGGTCATTTCTCTGTTCCCCTCACGCATTCTAACCTCTCTCCCTTGGAACTGACTTCACTCTACACTCTCAGATCCAAGACGAAGGTGAGGGCTGCAGATGCTGGAGATCAGAGTCTAGATTTGAGTGATGCTGGAAAAGCACAGCAGGTCAGGCAGCATCCAAGGGAAGAGGAGAATCGATGTTTCGTGCAAAAGCCCTTCATCAGGAATTAATCCTGCCCTTCCATTCCTGATGAAGGGCTCCAGCCTGAAGCGTCGATTCTCCTGCTCCTCAGATGCTGCCTGACCTGCTGTGCTTTTCCAGCCCCGCTCTAATCTTGGCTCTCAGATCCAACCCTGACTTTATCAAGTCTGATGATAAGGGTGGTGATGTTTTAGTCTGGCGCACTGACCTGGACATTGCAAAGGCTGAGCACCAGCCCTCTGACACTTCCTCCTATCTCCCCCAGACCACCGCCCCACCATGGAACATCAGGCCATTGTATTAACTACAGTCACTAACCTCATTTCATCCAGTGATCTCCCATCCCCCCCCCCCACACTGTCTCCAAACTGATAGTCCCCCTGCCCCACACAGCTCGCTTCTCCCTCCTCCCCCAAAACCCACAGACAGCACTGCCCAGGTAGACCCACTGCTTCCACATGTTCCAGTTTTTCCTACCTTGACTAGATTATTTTCCCTCCCCTTCTCCATCCCTTGCGGGCTCCAGTTGCCTCCCCTTTCCCGTGGATGTGCATTCCCTTTCCAGGTCTATCCCCCACCAGGATGGTCTCAGGGCTCTCTGCCTCTTCCTGGGGCAAACACCTGAACCTTCCCCACACCCACCCCCCTTCCCCACCCAGCCCAGCCCATCCTCATCCTCAACAACTTTGCTCTTAGCTCCTCCCATTTCCTTCAGGTCTGAGGGACGGCCATGACTGCTCTCATAGGCCCCGGTTATTCCTGTCTCTTTGTGGGGTACGTGGAACATTCCTTGATCCAGCCCTACTCCGGCCCCCACCCACAACTCCTTCTCCAATACATCATCGGTGCTGCTTCCCTCTTTTGTCCAGAATTGGAAAAGTACATTGATTTAGCCTCCAATTTCCTCCCCACTCTCACTTTCACCTGGTCCATCCCTGACTCCGCCCTTCCCTTCCTTGACATTTCTATTTCCATTTCTGGGTATAGACAGGCCACTGATATCGACTATAAACCCACCCACTCCCACAGCTCCCTGGACTCTACAGCCTCACACGCTGCTTCCTGTAAAGACTCCATTCCATTCTCCCAGTTCCTCCATTGCTATGGCACCTGTTACAATGAGGCCAACTTCAACAAGGAGCTTCCAAAATGTCCACCTTCTTCCTCACCCAAGGACTCCCCAGCACTGGGGTTGAGACAGGGCCCTCAGCTGGGTCTGACCCATCTCCCGCACTTCAACCCTCACCCCCTCTCTTCCCTCCGGCAACAGAGAAAGCGTTCCCCTTGTCCTTACCTCCCATCCTCCCAGCATCCACATCCAGAGGATCATTAGCCACCATTTCTTTCCCCCTCCAGCGAAATGCCACCAACAGACACATATTCCCCTCCCCTCCCTTGGCCACCTTCCACAGGGACTATTCCCCCGGGACACCCTGGTCCACTCCTCCTTCACTCCCAACATCCCTCCCCCTCACAGCTCCACAGCACCTTCCCCTGCAACCACAGAAGGTGTAACACCTGCCCGTTTCCCTCCTCCCCCCTCACTATCCAAAGACCCAGACACACCTTCCAGGTGAAGCAGCACTTTACCTGCATTTCCCACAATCTAGTCTCCTGCATTCACTGCTCACAATGTGGTCTCCTCTACACTGGGGAAACAAAATGTAAATTGGGTGACTACTTCACAGAACACCTACATTCTGCCTGCAAAAATGCCCCTGAGCTTCCAGTTCCCTGCCACTTTCACCCCCCACCCTGTTCCCTGGCTGAGATCTCTGTCTCGGGTTTACTGCAGTGCTCCAGTGAAGCTCGGCACAAGTTGGAAGAACAGCACCTTATTTTCGTTTGGAGTCCCTGCAGACTTCAGGACTCAGTATGGAGTTCAATAATGTTCGAGCCTAATTCCATCCTTCTATGTTTTTTACTCAGCCCCATATCCAATCCTCTTGTACACGGGTTGTTTTCAACACAGACTGCCCATTCGCTTTTACTCAGAGCTCATTGTCACTTATTCAGCTTATCTGCTATCCATAATTCACTTGTTTACATACCCCTTGCATCTCTCTCTCTCTCTCTCTCTTTCTGGGCTCCATCTTCACCTATCTGCTCACCTCTGCCCATCCACCCCCTGCTTTTCCAACCTCATCTTCAACATGAAAACCATGTTTTATCAGCTGCTACCAATTTTGATGAAGAATCACTGGACTCAAAGCATTAACATTGCTTTCTACCCACAGACCTGCAGAGTTTCTCCAGCAATTTCAAGTTTAATTGATATTTGGGTCAGGCGGCGTGATTGAGATATGTGGCAAAATTTCACCACATCCTTATGTCATTCAGGAAATAAAAATGATTCAATATTTTGGGCTTTTCCTTCCTAGTACCGAAATGATGTGCTGTTGAAAATCTCTGAGCCATTTGTTACTCTGATGAATCTACATCAAATGAAACAGCTCATCGGCCAGCATTTGAGGTGGTCGCTTCAAATAATAACACTCAGGTATTGATCTTGATTTAACTTCTGAGGAAGTTGTTTGGTACAATTCTCTCAATTAAGGAACTGTTTGTTACATTTCTGTTAAAGAACATTCCAAACTTTTTCTTTTACTTCCATTATTTTCCATCAACGTTTTTGAAAATTGGATCAGATGACTGAATTTTCAAAAGATCTCCTGCTTTCATAGACTCCTTTTCTTCCGAGCTAATTCTATGGACCTAAGATCTAGTCACAATGCGGTCAGGAAACAATCCAGGACTTTTCTCTTATAACATTTCAGTTCATTTTACCTCCATTGGGTTAGAACATAGAACATTACAGCACAGTACAGGCCCTTCAGCCCTCAATGTTGCACTACCCTGTGAAACCAATCTGAAACCTATCGAACCTACACCATTCTATTCTTGTCCATATGCCTATCCATTGACCGTAAAGTTGGTAAGTCCACTACTGTTACAGGCAGTGTATTCCATGCCCCTACTACTCTCTGAGTAAAGAAACTACCTCTGACATCTGTTCTACATCTGTCATCCCTCAAATGGAACCTAGCCATCACCATCCGAGGAAAAAGGCTCTCATTGTCCATCCTATCTAACCCTCTGATTATCTTATATGTTTCAATTAAGTCACCTCTCAACCTTTTTCTCTCTAATGAAAATAGCCTCAAGTCCCTCAACCTTTCCTCGTAAGACTTTCCCTCCATACCAGGCAACAGCCGAGTAAATCTCCTCTAAACCCTTTCCAAAGCTTCCACATCCTTCCTATAATGCGGTGACCAGAGCTATATGTAATACTCCAAGTGTGGCTGCACCAGAGTTTTGTGCAGCTGCAGCATGACCTCATGGTTCCGCAACTCGACCCCTCTACCAATAAAAGCTAACACACCATATGCCTTCTTAACAAACGTATCAACGTGGGTGGCAACTTTCAGGGATCTATGTACATAGACATCGCGATCTCTCTGCTCATCTACACTACCAAGAATCGTACCATTAGCCCAATACCCTGCATTACTGTTATTCCTTCCGAAGTGAATCACCTCACACTTGTCTGCATTAAACTGCATTTGCCACCTCTCAGCCCAGCTCTGCAGCTTATCTATGTCCCTCTGTAACCTACAACATCCTTCAGCACTATCCGCAAATTTACTAACCCATCCTTCTACGCTCTCATCTAGGTCAATTATAAAAATGACAAACAGCAGTGGTCCCAAAATAGATATTTGTGATACACCACTGGTAACTAAACTCCAGGATGAATATTTCCCATCAACCAGCACCTTCTGTCTTCTTTCAGCTGCCAATTTCTGATCCAAACCGTTAAATCACCCTCAATCCCATGCCTCCATATTTTGTGCAATAGCCTACCATCAGGAACCTTATCAAACACCTTACTGAAATCCATATACACCACATCAACCACTTTACCCTATCCACCTATTTGGTCACTTTCTCAAAGAACTCAATAAAGTTTGTGCGGTACGACCTACCCTTTACAAAACCGTGCTGACTATCCCTAATCACCTTATTGTTTCATTTTCCTCAGTGAAATCAATATTTTTCAGTTAGTCAAGTCAATTTCCAAAATAAAGTAAATCCTTCAATAGGAACTTTTTTCACTTACTCCCACAACGCTTCCATCGACCAAGTCATTCTTTAATCCAAATCAGTATTTTGGTGTTTAACCCTCATTTATACCTCCACATAATATTTTCTCCTCATTGACCAATACGGAAAGCAAATAGTGCCATCAGCAATCATCAGTGCCTGACCTGCTCTCTGTCTCTGTCTCTCCTTGATTCAAGGTAAAAGGAAATACTATCCCTTTTCAGGGAACCTACTCAGAAGCTCCAGTGGTCTGATTTTCCGTGTCAATATTTGAAGAAGACAAATTGTCATGACTGTCCTGAGTAATCTCTCTCTTCTCAGTACGTTCTAAGGAAACATATTCTCTGCGTTGTAGCCAGTTTTAATTTGTATTTCCATTCCTGATGCCCCCTTTAATGAGGATTCCTTAGATGTTCCTAATAAAGTAATCATTCTCCCATTTAACTTCCAACAATTAGCATTGGCATATCTGCTCCTATTACAATGGAGGCATGTTAATTAAGAGTCATAGAGTCGAAGAGGCATACAGCAGGGAAACAGACCCTTCGGATCCCACCTGCCAGAACCCAGCCCATATCCCTCCAAACCCTTCCTATTTATACACCCATCCAGATGTCTTTTAAATGTTGCAATTGTACCAACCTCCACCACATCCTCTGGCAGCTCATTCCATACACGTACCACGCTCTGTGTAAATGGTACAACTGAGTGGCTTGATAGACCATGTCAGAGGGCAACTGAGAGTCAACCACATTGCTGTGGGTTTGGAGTCACATGTAGACCAGACCAGGGGAGGACAGCAGATTTCTTTCTCTGAAGGGCATCAGTGAGCCAGGTGGGTTTTTACAACAATTGGTAATGGTTTCACTGTCATCGCTGATTCTTAATTCCAGATTTTGCTTTTATTGAATTAAAATTCCACCATCTGCTGTGGCAGGATTTGAACCCAGGTCCCCAGAACATCAGCCTAATTTCATGATTAATAATCTCGCAATAATACTATTATGACATTGCCTCCCCCCACTGCTACTTGGTTCCTGGATCTCAATAAGGAAGGTATCTCACTATCACTCACCTTCACTATGTTATGGATGTTGGCACCTTGTGACATGGAACCTGAGAGTAACCTTTCTTCCTGAGAATCATGGCTGGTTTGATTGGGTAGTTTTTGGGCCATTGTTTATTTTCATGCAAGGCTCTCAAATAACCAGTTCGGTGTCGTACACCCTCTCTGCCCACCCAGTCATTGCACATCAGTCTTTCTGCTTTCTTCTGTTTGTGAAATTTAACAAATTTAACAAGGATGTGTTGCTGAACAAAGAGACCTTGGAGTGCAGGTTTATAGCTCCTTGAAAGTGGAGTCGCAGGTAGATAGGATAGTGAAGAAGGCGTTTGGTATGCTTTCCTTTATTGGTCGGAGTATTGAGTACAGGAGTTGGGAGGTCATGTTGCGACTGTACAGGACATTGGTTAGGCCACTGTTGGAATATTGCGTGCAATTCTGGTCTCCTTCCTATCAGAAAGATGTTGTGAAACTTGAAAGGGTTCAGAAAAGATTTACAAGGATGTTGCCACGATTGGAGGGTTTGAGCTACAGGGAGAGGCTGTACAGGCTGGGGCTGTTTTCCCTGGAGCGTCGGAGGATGAGGGGTGACCTTATAGAGGTTTACAAAATTATGAGGGGCATGGATAGGATAAATAGACAAAGTATTTTCCCTGGGGTGGGGAATCCAGAACTAGACGGCATTGTTTTAGAGTGAGAGGGGAAAGATATAAAAGAGACCTAAGGGGTAACTTTTTCACGCAGAGGGTGGTGCGTGTATGGAATGAGCTGCCAGAGGAAGTGGTGGAGGCTGGTACAATTACAACATTTAAGAGGCATTTGGATGGGTATATGAATAGGAAGGGTTTGGAGGGATATGGGCCGGGTGCTGACAGGTGGGACTAGATTGGGTTGGGATATCTGGTCGGCATGGACGGGTTGGACCGAAGGGTCTGTTTCCGTGCTGTACGTCTCTATGAGTCTAAATTGGGCGATATGGCTTCCCTGTTGCCTTCATTCCCCAGTTGGTTTCATGTCCTTTCCTCAGCTTCACGCTCAGTTGTATTCCCTCTTTAAAGTTAAACGATTCCCTCACTGCGATGGCTAGCCTTCATCCAAGACTTCAAAAATTCTGTCCCACTCAGAGCTCTTTGCAGGCCAGACAGATGTTTGAGAAAATTATCGATAGGTTTCCCCCTATCACCGGGAGCTCATACACCTTCAAAATGCTTGGTAACAGGTTTCGTTTTACAGACTGTGTAGTCATTGAATGCTTTCATTACTTCCCCATCCATCACTTTTTCTTGTTGATCCCCAGTCTGACTAGAATATCATCTGCTCAGCAACAACTGTACAGATAGCAGACTGACCTGTTCACTGCTCAGCAAGAGCCAGCTTTATTCAAAGAGCACACCCAGTAAAAAAAACAGGGAGAGTATCGCATGGTATATCAAAGCTCTGCACAAACTTGCATGTGGCATTCCTGTCCCCCGGAGTGTTTGATGAGGGACAGTGTAGAGGAAGCTTTACTCTGTATCTAACCCTGTGCTGTCCCTGTCCTGGGAGTGTTTGATGAGGGACAGTGTAGAGGGAGCTTTACTCTGTATCTAACCCCGTGCTGTCCCTGTCCCTGGGAGTGTTGATGAGGGACAGTGTAGAGGGAGCTTTACTCTGTACCTAACCCCGTGCTTTCCCTGTCCCTGGGAGTGTTTGGTGGGGGACAGTGTAGAGGAAGCTTTACTCTGTATCTAACCCCGTGCTGTCCCTGTCCCTGGGAGTGTTTGGTGGGGGACAGTGTAGAGGGAGCTTTACTCTGTGTATAGCCCCATGCTATCTCTGTCCTAGGAATGTTTGATGGGGACAATGTAGAGAGAGCTTTTCTGATATTTGCTATACTCATGGAGAGGGATAGGAGCAGATGGTATGGGAAAGTATTTAATTGGGGCGAGGGGGAATTACAAAGCTAATAGGCTGGATCTGGGGCACCGAAATTGGGAACAGATGTTCTCAGCAAAATGCACAACAGAAATGTGGAGGTTGTTTGGGGAGCACTTGCTGACAGAGCTGGACAGGATTGTCCCACTGAGGCAAGGAAGGGATGGTAGGGTGAGGGAACCTTGCATGGTTTGATGAGGACAGTGTAGGGGAGGTTAACAAAGTTGGGAGGTGGTGTGGGGGGGACTGAGGAGATTACAGAGATAGGGAGGGGTTGGAAAAGGTTACATGAATAGGGAGGGAGTGTGGGGGCTGGAGGGGGTGACAGCGATAGGGAGGGGGTGTAGGGGCTGGAGGAAGTGACAGAGATAAGGAGGGGGTGTAGAGGCTGGAGGGGTTTACAGAGATAGGTTGGGGGAATAGGGTCTGGCAGAGGTTACAGAGATAGGGAGGGGGTGTAGGGCTGGCGGAGGCTACAGAGATAGGGAGGAGGTTACAGAGATAGGGAGGGGGTGTAGGGGGCTGGAGGGGGTGACAGAGATAGGGAGGGGTGTAGGGGGCTGGAGGGGGTGACAGAGATAGGGAGGGGGGTAGGGTGTCAGGAGTGATCCATGGTCTGTGATATCGATAGGGAAAGGAAAGTGGTTCTGCTAAAGGCAATATGAGCATCTGGGGGCTAACCTAAAAAGCTAATAATCTCTGCATCCCTTACTGACCCAGGAGGAAACTGGGACAGGCTCAACCAGATTAAAGAGGTCATAGTAAACAAGATTTAAGAGGGGTAGCGTAAAGAATGCTGTGGGAGAAACAGGTTTGAAATCCTGGGACACTGGGCCCGGTCACTGGAGAAGGAGGGAGATGTTTTGACAGTACAGACACCCCTTCAACGGATGTGAACCTGTTTCTCCCACAGCATTCTGTGAGCCATACCTCTTCAGTTGGCCTGTTTAATCTTGTGGAGCCTGTGCCAATTTGCTCATGACTCAGGCCAAAATGCAGAAAGTATTGGTTTTCTCGTTTTGCATTTTAATTTAGCCTTTCCGCTCCTCATATTCCTTCAGCACAGCCTTTTCCCTCTTTCTCCCGAGATTATTGGCATCAAGGAGCTGCAAAAGATAAAACTCCCAGATGGGAATTGTGAGCAGGCCTGCTAGCAGGAGTCAGGATATGGAGCAGAAAATAAATGAGGAGACAGAAAAGGCCAGTAAGAAAGGCACTATTTCAATAATCATGAGGGCCTTCAATATGGAGGTTTGGGAAAATCAGGTTGGGATCAGATCCCAAGAAAAGGAATTCATGGAATGTCTGTGAGATAGTTATTTTTGGAGCAGCGTGTGGTGGAACCCACTAGGGAACAGGCAGTTCTGGATTTAGAATATCGAATATAGAACATAGAACAATACAGTGCAGTACAGGCCCTTCGGCCCTCGATGTTGCACTGACCTGTGAACTAATTTAAGCCCACTCCCCCTACACTATACCATCATATACCATCACTATACCACTAAGACAAAGATCTGGCCTGGTTCATTACCAAGCACCAGATCCAGTGTGGCCTCTCCTTTTGTCGGCCCTTCGATATACTGTATCAGGAAACCCTCCTGCACACATTGGACAAAAACTGATCCATCCGACATACTAGAGTTATAGCATTTCCAGTCAATGTTGGGGAAGTTAAAGTCCCCCATAATGACCATCCTGTTCCTTTCACTCCTACCCAGAATCATTTTGCCAATCCTGGAACTCTGCGGAGGCCTATAAAAAACTCCAAGTAGTGTGACATTTCCTCTCCTGTTTCTAAACTCAGCCCACACTACCTCAGTAGACAGGTCCTTATCAAAAGTTCTCTGAGCCACCGTTATACTATCCTTGACTAACAAGGCCACCCCCCCCCCCCCCCCTCTGTTACCACCTTGACTGTTCTTAATGAAAGATCTAAACCCTGGGACCTACAACATTCATTCCTCACCCTGCTCTATCCATGTCTCCGAAATTGCACAACATTGAAGTCCCAGGTACCTATCCATGCTGCAAGCTCACCCACCTTATTTCGGATACTTGTGGCGTTGAAGTAGACACACTTCAAACCAGCTTTCTGTCTGCCAGTTCATTCCTGTGACCCTGAAATCCTGTCCCTGTCCTCCCTACTCTCATCCTCCTGTGCTCTGCAACGACACCTCCGGTTCCCATCCCCCTGCTGAGCTAGTATAAACCCACCCGAATAGCACCAGCAAATTTCCCACCCAGGATATTAGTACCCCTCTGGTTCTAATGAAGACCATCCTGTTTGTACAGGTCCCACCTTTCCTAGAATGAGCCCCAATTATCCAAAATCCTGAAACCCTCCCTCCTGCACCATCCTTGCAGCCACATGTTCAGCTGATATCTCTCCCTGTTCTTCACCTCACTATCACGTGGCATGAGTAACAAAACAGAGCTAACAACTCTGATTGTTCTAGCTCTCAGCTTCCACCCTAGCTCCCTGAACTCCTGCCTTACATCCCTATCCCTTTCTACCTATGTCATTATCTATGTGGACCACAACTTGGGGCCGGTCACCCTCTCCCTTCAGGACCTCAAAGACACGATCTGAGACATCACGAACTGTGGCACCTGTGAGGCAGCACCAACTGTGAGTCTCTTTCATTCCCAGCAAACCTTCTATCTGAGCCACTAACTATCGAGTCACGCTATTGGCGATGTGTAATTTGGGAGCTGAAGGTGAAGGAACCCCAAGAAGGCAGTAAACATGAAGTGATCGAATTCACTCTGCAATTTGAGGGGAAGTGGCTTGAATTAGACGTAACAGTATTACAATCGAGTAAAGGTAAAGACAGAGACACAAGGGAGGAGCTGGCCAGGGTTGATCGGAATGGGAACCCAGCAGGGAAGATAGTGGAGCGACAATGGCAGGAATTTCTGAGGGTAATTCAGGAGGCTCAGCAGAAACTCATCTCAAGGAAGAGGAATCTACTGAGAGAAGGATGAGGCAACGATAGCTGACCAAGGATCAGCATAGAAACAAGAGAAAAGCATGCAATGTGGTGAATATTTGTGTGAAGCTAAAGGATTGGGAAGCCTTTAAAAACGAGCACAGGCTAAATAAAAAAGCAATAAGGAGGAAGAAGAGGAAGTTTGAGAGCAAGCAATGAATTGAATTGAATTGAATGAGCTTTATTGTCATACGTAATCAATGAGTGCAGTTAACCTGTGCCTCACAACCTGAGCCGCCTCCGAAATGTTAGTCTTGCCCCTTCAAGGACCTAAAGTGGTGGGCCCTGCATCTTCTCCTGCTGCTGCTGCACACCGTCCACCATCCACCATAAACAGGTCCAGGCAGCGGGCCGTGGGGGGTGGGGGGTGGGGGGGGGGGGTCGTTAGGGCCGACTGCCTGCCCCTCTTCCGCGGTTACATTAGAGCCCGGGTATCCTTGGAGAAGGAGCACGCGGTGTCCACCAACACCCTGGAGTTGTTCAGGGAGAGGTGGGCGCCGCAGGGAGTGGAGTGCATTATTGGTGACCTTTAAGCGGCAATTGGATAGGTACATGGATAGGTGCTTAAGCTAGGACAAATGTTCGGCACAACATCGTGGGCTAAAGGGTCTGTTCTGTGCTGTATTGTTCTATATTCTATGTTCTATGTTCTTCTCCCTAATCCACCACTCAAACACACCTTGGCGTGCCCATTTGCCACCGGGCAGTGGAGATCCCCAGTGGAGGGCTCTCTACGCGGGAGTCCTCCCCCTTTCTCTCAGGGATCTGGGGTGGAGGGTGCTGCACGCAGCAGTCCCCTGCAACCGCAGATTGCGGTGGTTCACGGACTCCCAGCCCAACTGCTTGTTCTGTGGCGCTGTGGAGTCCGTGGACCATGTATATATTGGGTGGGGGCGTTTGCACTCCCTTTTGATTTTCTTACAAACCTCCTCCTCTGCTTTTGGTTGCACTTCAGTCCCACGCTCCTGATCTTCGGGCACCCGGTACAGAGGAGGGAGGGCAGGTCTGAAGACCTCCTCGTGGCTCTGCTCCTGGGCCTGGCCAAACTGGCCATCAACAGGTCCAGGCAGCGGGCCGTGGAGGGGGTCGTTAGGGCCGACTGCCTGCCCCTCTTCCAGGGTTACGTTAGAGCCCGGGTGTCCTTGGAGAAGGAGCACGCAGTGTCCACCAACACCCTGGAGTCGTTCAGGGAGAGGTGGGCGCCACAAGGAGTGGAGTGTATTATTTCCCCGTCCAACTCTATTTTGATTTAACCCCTGCCCTCCCCTTCACTGTTTGATCACACAGCATTGCCCTTTGATGTGAAGGGCGCTGCTTGTCACTGGCCACTCGGGTGTTTCCTTTCTTCCTGGAAGTGGAAATCGAATAAAGGTTTCTGTGCTCATTGCCCTTCACTGTGTCTTACAGTTACACACACACACACACACACACACACACAACGTGGGTGCTGGGGGAAAAATAGACATTACAGCTGTTAGGTGGTAGTGTGGGGGTTTGTGTTTAGAAAAAGGCAAAAATTGTATTCCTGAAATACTGTATGTTTACTCTATTATTACGATCTCACCAATGCCTGAGTAATCAGGTAAGGATGTGAGTAAAAAGGCTTTCTGCAGTAAGTTCTATTTAAGACAAAGTTGCAATATTATTTCAGTGCTTTATGCTGTAAATGAAGAATCACAGTGATGTGTATACCCTGCACTACGTTTCTATTACTGAGTGCATGTTTTTACATTGATTATGTAGACCTTTTGATCAACTGGGATACTTGATCAACCAGTACCCACCTGGTCCCATAGGGGCTGGTTAATTAATAGTTTGTTGTACCTAATCAGTTCCTCCACCATTTTTTTGTTCCACATTACTACTTCTCCAGCCTCATTTTCCAGTAATCTAATGTCCACTCCTGCCTCTCTTGTCAATGGGTGGCACAGTGGCTCAGTAGTTAGCGCTGCTACCTCACAGCATGAGGGACCTGGGTTTGACTCCTGCCTTGGGTGAATGTGTGGAGTTTATAGATTCTCCCCGTGTCTGTGTGGGTTTCCTCCGGGTGCTCTGGCTTCCTCCCACAATCCAAAGATATACAGATCAGGTGAATTGGCCATGCTAAATTGTCCATAGTGTTAGGTGCATTAGTCAATGGTAAATATAGGGTAGGGGACTGGGTCTGTGAGGGTTACTCTTCAGAGGGTTGGTATGGACTTATTGGGCTGAAGGGCCTGTTTCCATACTGTAGGGAATCTAATCTCGCTATCTTTTTTAAATACTACAGCTGGCACTGGGGAGTAAAACGCTTCAGCCAGAGATTGTCTACTCTGTCCATCCTTCTCCCTTTCCTTCACTCCTTTTTCCTCTTGGTGATTTCCTTTCTTCACTCCCAGCCTCCGGTCGACTCCCTCCCTCCCAGCCTCAGTGCAGACACGACAAGGGGGTCCCTGTAGAGGCCTCCCGGCCTAGCATAGCAACCTCTCAATGGCGGCCTCCCAGCGTGGTGGTTTCTCGGCCTGGCCTGGCCTCAGTGTGGTCTCCTGGTCTTGAGGCGATACCAGAGTGATCTCCCATCCTCAGGGTTTTCAAGGTGTGGTCTTGAGCCAAGGTGGGCCAGAGTTTGTTTCCAGCTTTGAAGACGGCTGTTCTGGACATTTGTTTCTGCAATGCTGGGCATTTTATTTCTCTATTTTCTAAGATCTTGGAACTGAAGAAGCTGCATTCAGGTATCTTTGGACCTGAGACGGTGCTGTAAGTGGCGACATATAAAGACACAAGGTGCACAAATCTTTATTCGATTTCCACTACCAGGAAGAGAGGAAACACCCGAGTGGCCAGTGACAAGCAGTGTCCTTCACATCAAAGGGCAATGCTGTGTGATCAAACAGTGAAAGGGAGGGCAGGGATTAAATCAAAATAGAGTTGGAGCGGGAAATAATGCACTCCACTCCTTGCGACACCTACCTCTCCCTGAACAACTCCAGGATGTTGGTGGACACCGCGTGCTCCATCTCCAAGGACACCCGGGCCCTAATGTAATCGCGGAAGAGGGGCAGGCAGTCGGCCCTAAAGACCCTCTCCAAGGCCCGCTGCCTAGACCTGTTTATGGCCAGTTTGGCCAGGCCCAGGAGCAGACCCACGAGGAGATCCTCCAACCTATCCTTCCTCCTCCGCACCAGGTCCCCAAAGGTCAGGAGCGTGAGACTGAAGTGCAACCAAAATCAGAAAAAAAACATCCTTAAGGAAACTAAGAAGGAGTGCAGACACCCACACCCCAGATACACATGGTCCACTGACTCCACAGCACTGCAGAAAGAGCAGTTGGTTTTTGCTGGTTTATTGAGAGGGCTAGTTCGTTAGGTGTTGGTTAAAATAAAGTTTGCTGTAATTTGTTTCAGCCTTCATTAGAAGACACTAGCAGCACCTGAACCTCAAGAGAATCGGGGCAGAGGTGAGTGTAGTGGCCGCCACTAAGGAGAAGCTGAAAGGTCTGAACATAGAACATAGAACAATACAGTGCAGAACAGGCCCTTCGGCCCTCGATATTTTGCCGACCTGTGAACTATTCTCAGCTCATCCCCTACACTATCCCATCGTCATCCATCTGCTTATCCAAGGATTGTTTAAATCTCCCTAATGTGGCTGAGTTAACTACATTGGCAGGCAGGGCATTCCATGCCCTTACCACTCTCTGTGTAAAGAACCTGCCTCTGGCATCTGGAAAATCACCTGTACCAGATGGACTACCACCTAGGGTTCTGAAGAAAATAGCCGAGGCGATATTGGAGCATTGGTGGCGATCTTTCAGGAATCCCTTTCAGGTGTCAGGGACGGTCCCAGAGGACAGGAAAATGGCTAACGTAACACTCCTGTTTAAAAAGGGAGGGAGGAGGAAGACTGCAAATTATAGGCTGGTGAGCATGATCTTGATGGAGCTTAAGGGGTCATTTTCAGGAGGGCAGCTGGTGACTAGTGGAGTTCCACAGGGATCAGTGCTGAGACCACAACTACCCAGTACTTCCCATGAGCTGAAAAATGACACCATATTCTTCACAGCCTGCGACACGTTATCAATGAGGATGAGCACCTCGCCAAGACCTGCCCTGTGCCTCCACTTATCACCTTCAATTAGATTAGATTCCCTACAGTGTGGAAACAGGCCATTTGGTCCAACCAGTCCACACTGACCATCTGAAGTGTAACCCACCCAGACTCATTTCCCTCTGATTAATGCACCTAACACTATGGGCAGTTTAGCACGGCAAACTCACCGAACCTGCACATCTTTGGACTGTGGGAGGAAACCCACACAGACACAGGGAGAACGTGCAAACTCCACACAAACAGTCACCTGAGGCTGGAATTGAAACCAGGTCCCTGGCACTGTACAACTACAGTGCCAACCACTGAGCCACTGTGCCACCCTTTAAACACCCGCCAAACCTTAAACAGACCATTGTTTGCAGGAAACCGCTCAGCCTTCAGAACAACATCAACCACAACTCAGTGCAACCCTGTCACAGCAGCCGCTGCAAGACGTGTCAGAGTGTTCTCATGGATGCCACCATTACACATGGGGACACCACCACCATGGCAGGTACTCATGCGACTCAGTCAACGTTGTGTATCTCATATGCTGCAGGCAAGGATGCCCTGAGGCTTGGTACATTGGTGAGACCGAGCAGGGGCTATGACAATGGGTGAATGGACACCGCACAATAATCACGGAGCCGGAATGTTCCCTCCCAGTCGGGGAACACTTCAGCAACTCAGAACATTCAGCCTCGGACCTTCGGGTGACTGTCCTCCAAGGTGGATTTCGGGATAGGCAACAACACAGAGTGGCTGAGCAGAGGCTGGTAGACAAGCTCAGTATCCATGGGGATGGCCTCATCCAGGACCTTGGGTTCATGTCACAGTACAGGGGACCCCATTGCACCATTCTCTCTCTCTCTCTCTCTCACACACACACACACAGACACACACACACTCACGCAAACCCCTACTCACACACACCCTCTGTCTCATACACATACACCCCTACACTCGCACCCACACTTATACTCCATCAGATTCACACCTACTTTACCAAGCTTGCACACACACAAACTTACACTCTCACACGTGCACTCACATGGACACAGTCACACGCACAGACTCTCTCTCTCCCTGTCTCTCCTGCACATGCACACGTTTAAGTCTATGGGGTGAATTTGTATTTGCAGAACTATATTTGCAGATACCTTCTATTTTGCTCAGAAAATTGCACAACCTGTAGGCAGTCAATACAGACAGTTAATACAAAATATAATATAATAATATATCATAAAAAATATAATATGATCCCTGGGATGAAGAATGGTTGAGGACACTGGGTCTGTATCAGGGGCGCTCCCATTTTTGTTTCAGCCGCAGGAAGAGTGGGAGCATTGACCAGGGGGCCGATGGGGAGGTGAATCACTGACTTACCTCATGAATAGGTGGAGCGCACACTGAGCAGGAGCAGACCCAGGACTGCTGTGTACGTGAGGTAATATATTTGGGTGGTTGCTTTACCCAAAACACTACTTAGGTCGTGTCTCCCACCCATCCACCTCCTCCAACCAAAATAAAAAGATTCAGTGTGCCAGATTGGTAAGGTAACTTTTCTTTTAGTCTTAATTTTCCTCCAGTCTCTTTGGAAATTTCGAACAGTGGGAATGGAGGTTGAATGTTCCTCCTGCAGAATGTGGGAGGTAAGGGTCACCACTAAAATCCCTGCTGACTGCATCTGTGGGAAGTGCCCCCAACTCCAGCTCTTCGGAAACCACGTTAGGGAACTGGAGCTGGATGAACTTGGATCACTTGGGAGGCAGAAAGGGTTATTGAGAGGAGTTACAGGGAGGTAGGGAAAGAGAACCGGCAGGCAGTACAGGGATCCCCTGTGGCCATTCCCTCGACAACAAATATACCATTTTGGATACTGTTGGTTGGGACGGCTTACTAGGGGAAAGCAGTGGGGTACAGGTCTCTGGCACAGAGTCTGTCCCTGCTGCTCAGAAGTGAAGGGGGAAGAGGAGCAGAGCATTAGTCATTAGGGACTCCATAGTTAGGGGGACAGATAGGAGGTTCTGTGGAGATGAGAGAGACTCACGGTTGGTGTGTTGCCTCCCAGGTGCCAGGGTTCATGATGGCTCCAGTCATGGTTTTGGGATCCTTGAGGGGGAGGGGGAGCAGCCCCAAGCCGTGGTCCATATTGGTACTAATGACATTGGTAGGAAAAGGGATGGGGATTTAAGGCAGAAATTCAGAGAGGGCTAGAGCGAAAGCTTAGAGCTAGAACAAACAGAGTTGTTATCTCTGGTTTGTTACCCGTGCTAGTGAGTCGAGGAATAGGGAGAGAGAGGAGTTGAACACGTGGCCACTGGGATGGTGCAGGAGGGAGTGATTCAGATTCCGGGATAATTGGGGCTCTCTCTGGGGTTGGTGGGACCTCTACAAACAGGATGGTCTTCACCTGAACCAGAGGGGTACCAATATCCTGAGGGGATAATTTGCTAATGCTCTTCAGGAGGGTTTAAACTAATTCAGCAGAGGGATGGGAACCTGAATCATAGTTCCAGTGTCCTGGAGGTTGAGAGGAGTGAGGTCAGAAATGAGGTTTCAAGGTCACAGGAGTGTACCAACAGGCAGGAAGGTGGGTTGAACTGTGTCTACTCCATTGCCAGCAGCGTCTGGAGTAAGGTGGGTGAACTAGCAGCAAGGGTTTGTACCTGGGACTTCAATGTTGTGGCCATTTTAGAGACGTGGATAGAGCAGGGACAGGAATGGATGTTGCAGGTTCCAGGATTTAGATATTTCAGTAAGAACAGAGAAAATGTTAAAAGAGGGGGTGGTGTGGCAATGTTAGTCAAGGACAGTAGTACAGGGGCAGAAAGAACGTTTGATGAGAACATGTCTACTGAGGTAGTGTGGGTTGAGGTTAGAAACAGGAAAGGAGAGGTCACCCTGTTAGGAGTTTTCCATAGGCCTCCAAATTGTTCCAGAGACATAGAGGAAAGGATAGCAAAGATGATTCTGGGTAGGAGTGAGAGTAACAGGGTAGTTGTTATGGGGTCTTTAACTTTCCAAATGTTGACTTAGAGATACTATAGATGAGTCAGTTTCTGTCTAATGTGTGCAGGAGGGATTTCTGACACAATATGTAAACAGGCTAACAAGGGGCAAGGCCACACTGGACTTGGCACTGGGTAATGAACCTGGCCAGGTGTTAGATTTGGAGGTAGGTGAGCACTTTGGTGATAGTGACCACAATTCGGTTATGTTTACTTTAGCGATGGAAAGGGGTAGGCAATATACTGCAGAGCAAGAGTTATTGCTGGGGGAAAGGCAATTATGATGCAATTAGGCAAGATTTAGGATGGAGTAGGAAACTGCAGGGGATGGGCACAATTGAAATGTGGAACTCGTGTAAGGAGCAGCTCCTGCGTATATCCTTGATAAGTATCTACCTGTCAGGCAGGGAGGAAGTGGTCAAGCAAGGGAGCCGTGGTTTACCAACGAAGTTGAATCTCTTCTCAAGGAAAGTTTTCACTAAATCACTCGATAAAACAATTTAAAAAGAAATAATTAGAAAAACCTTACCTAATCAACGCACCACAGAGTCTCTTTTCTTTGGTTTGAGGAGGAGGGTGGTTGGGGGACATTACACATGTCGTGTCTTGGGTATATGTACATTGATCCCTGAAAGTTACCACCCAGGCTGATAGGGCTGTTAAGAAGGCATTGATAGAGGGATTGAGTTTCGGAGCCACGAGGTCATGCTGAAGCTGTACAAAACTCTGGTGTGGTCACATCTGGAGTACTGTGTACAGTTCTGGTCACCGCATTGTAGGGAGGATGTGGAAGCTTTGGAAAGGGTGCAGAGAAGATTTACTAGGATTTTGCCTGGTATGGAGGGAAGGTCTTATGAGGAAAGGCTGAGGGACTTGAGGATGTTTTCATTAGAGAGTAGAAGGTTGAGAGGTGACTTAATTGAGATATACAAGATGATCAGAGGATTAGATAGGTGGACAGGGAGAGTCCTTTTTCCTCAGATGGTGATGGCTAACACTAGGGGATATAGCTTTAAATTGAGGGGCGATAGATAGAGGACAGACATCAGAGGGAGTTTCTTTACTCAGAGTGGTAGGAGCGTTGAACGCCCTGCCTGCAACAGTAGTAAATTTGCCAACTTTAAGGGCATTTAAATGGTCATTGGATAGGCATATGGACGAGAATGGAATAGTGTGGATTAGATGGGCTTCAGATTGGTTCCACAGGTCGGCACAACATCAAGGGCCGAAGGGCCTGAACTGCACCATTATGTTCGATGTTCTTGGTGGAGTTGAGATGGACGAGGGAAGATTGAGACAATACTGAGAGGCCTGGATGGAGAGGGCATAGAGAAGATGTTTCCACTTGTCAGAGAGTCCAGGACTTGAGGACACAGCCTCAGAATGAAGGGACGGTCCTTTCGAACTGAGATGGGGAGGAATTTCTTCAGCCAGAGGGTGGGGAATCTGTGGAACTCATTTCCGCAGAATGTTGTGGAGGCCAAGCCACTGAATGCATTTAAGACCGAGATAGACAGGTTCTTGACTGGTAACGGGATCAAGGGTTACAGGGAGGAGGCAGAGGAATGGAGTTGAGAAACATATCAACCACGATTGAATGCTGGACACGATGGGCCAAATGGCCAAATTCTGAAACTGTATATTATAGTCTTATGTTGCTGATGGAAGTTACAGAGATAGGGAGGGGGTGTAGGGGCTGGAGGGGGTTACAGAGATAGGGAGGGGGTGTGGGGGTTGTTGGGTGTTACAGAGATAGGGAGGGAGTGTAGGGGTTGTTGGGTGTTACAGAGATAGGGAGGGGGTGTGGGGGTTGTTGGGTGTTACAGAGATAGGGAGGGAGTGTAGGGGTTGTTGGGTGTTACAGAGATAGGGAGGGGGTGTAGGGGGTTTACAGAGATAGGGAGGGGTGTAGGGGCTGGAGAGGGTTACAGAGATTGTGAGGGGGTGTAGGGGTGGGGTGTTACACAGATAGGGAGGGGGTGTATGGGGTTTACAGAGAAAAGGAGTGGGTGTAGGGGCTGGAGGGGGTTACAGAGATAGGGAGGGAGGTAGGGGCTGAAGGATATTAGAGATAGGGAGGGTGGTAGGGGCTGAAGGAGGTTACAGAGATAGGGAGGAGGTGTAGTGGTTGGAAGAGATTACAGAGATAAGGAAGGGGTTACAAAGATAGGGAGGGGGTGTAGGGGCTGGTGGAAAAAATTGGAAATGTTAAAATGGGGGTACAGCTGGCTCAGGAGCCAGTGTGTCTTAATGACTGAAGAGGTGAAGGGTGAATGGAGGACACAAGCAGCAGATTTTGGATGATCCTGAATCATTTTCAGTGCTGGTCCATCAGGAATATGCTCAGGAACAAACAAGTTACACAAAGGCACCACGATGCCCAGTCTCGGCCCTTTGGTCACCTATAGTTCAGCTGATACCAACATCTCTTCCAAGACTTACTTCTGGAACTTTAACAAAGGAAGCTTTCTAAACATCAAAGTTGACCCCGTTTTGCCCCTGGCGGAGAAAGTTCTCTGATTCTTTGTGACTTATTTCAGATGAGAGAGAATATTTTTATTCCAGTAATTTGCTCTGGGGCATTGGAATCTAACATTCCAATCTCAATATTGTTTGTTCAGGAGATTTCAGAGTGCGCTGTTGCTCCATCATCACCTGTTTGCTGTTCCAAATATGAATTTCTTTCCCCTCCCGTTGTCTCTTTTGAATTTTGATGTTGACATGGAAGATGTGGGAAAGGATGTTTCCTTTTGTGGGAGAGTCCAGAGGTAAAGGGCAAAGTTTTGGGATGGTCTCTCTTGGACAGAGATGAAGAGAGTGTTTTTTTTCTTTCAGAGTGCTGTGTACAGCCTAACCTTGGGATGCTGCCACAGATAGTGTTGGAGGTGGAGCCATTGAATATTTTTAAGGTGGAGATGGATATTTTCTGTTAGGCAGAGATCAGAGTTTATCATGGGTGGGTGTGAATGTGGAGGTTGGAACATTGAATGGGCAAAAGTGAGGACTGCAGATGCTGGAGATCAGAGTCTAGATGAGAGTGGTGCTGGAAAAGCACAGCAGGTCAGGCAGCATCCGAGGAGCAGGAGAATCGACGTTTCAGGCAACGATGACAGCCAATTAACGTACAATATGTATTGAACAATGAACAAAGAACAATGGAAAAGCACAGAAACAGGCCCTTCGGCCCACTAATACTGTGCCAGCATATGATGCCTTTCGAAACTAAAAACCTTTTGCCTCTACACAGTCCGTATCCCACCATTCACTGTCAATTTATGTATCTGTCCAGATGTCTCTTAGATGTCACTATTAAATATCCACCTCCACCATCTCCTCTGGCAGTACATTCCAGGCACTTACCACCCTCTATGTAAAAAACCTGCCTCTCACATTACCTTTAAACATTCCCCCTTTTGTTTTAAACCTCTGTCCATAGTAATTGACCTTCCTTCCCTGGGAAAAACATTCGATTCACTCTTCTCACAATTTTGTAAACTTCTATCAGGTCACCTCCCCCCCACCCCCCTCATCCTCTGATGTTGAAGTGAAAACAAACCAAGTTTGTGCAATTCCTCCTCAGAGCTAATACCCTCCAAACCAGGCAACACCCTGGGAAATTGTTTCTGAAGCCTCCCCATTCTTTGGTAGTGTGGCGATCAGAACTGGAGACAATATTCCAAATGCGGCCATACTGAAGTTCTATACAACAACATCATAGAACATAGAACATAGAACATTATGCTGCAGTACAGGCCCATTGGCCCTCAATGTTGTGCCGACCTGTGGAACCAATCTGAAGCCCATCTAACCTACACTATTCCATTCTCATCCAAATGTTTATCCAATGACTATTTAAATACCCTTAAAGTTGGTGAATCTCCTACTGTTGCAGGCAGTGTGTTCCATGCCCTTACTACTCTCTGAGTAAAGAAACTACCTCTGACATCTGTCCTGTATCTATCACCCCTCAATTTTAAAACTATGTCCCCTCGTGCTAGCCATCACCATCCGAGGAAAAAGACTCTCCCTGTCCACCCTATCTAACTCTCTGATCATCTTATATGTCTCAATTAAGACACCTCTTAACCTTTGACTCTCTAATGAAAACAACCTCAGGTACCTCAGCCTTTCCTCATAAAACCTTCTCTCCATACCAGGCAACATCCTGGCAAATCTCCTCTGAACCCTTTCCAAAGCTTCCACATCCTTCCTATAATGCGGTGACCAGAACTGTACACAATACTCCAAGTGTGACTGCACCAGAGTTTTGTACAGTTGCAGCATGACCTCGTGGCTCCAAAACTCAATCCATCTACCAATAAAAGCTAACAAACCGTATGCCTTCTTAACAACCCTATCAACCTGGGTGACAACTTTCAGGGATCAATGTACATGGACACCGAGATCTCTCTGCTCATCTACACTGCCAAGAATCTTACAATGAGCCCAGTACTCTGCATTCCTGTTACTCCTTCCAAAGTGAATCACCTCACACTTTTCTGCATTAAACTCTCAGCCCAGCTCTACAGCTTCTATGGGGTGGCACAGTGGCACAGTGGTTAGCACTGCTGCATCACAGCGCCAGAGACCCGGGTTCAATTCCCGCCTCAGGCGACTGACTGTGTGGAGTTTGCGCGTTCTCCCCGTGTCTGCGTGGGTTTCCTCCAGGTGCTCCGGTTTCCTCCCACAGTCCAAAGGTGTGCAGGTCAGGTAAATTAGCCGTGCTAAATTGCCCGTAGTGTTAGGTAAGGGGTAAATGTAGGGGTATGGGTGGGTTGTGCTTCGGACGGTCGGTATGGACTTGTTGGGCTGAAGGGCCTGTTTCCACACTGTAAGTAATCTAATCTAATCAATGTCCCTCTGTAACCTACAACATCCTTCAGCACTATTCACAACTCCACTGACCTTAGTGTCATCCGCTAATTTACTAACCCATCCTTCTACGCCCTCATCCAGGTCATTTATAAAAATAACAAACAGCAGTGGCCCCAAAACAGATCCTTGCAGTACCTCACTAATAACTGAACTCCAGGATGAACATTTCCCATCAACCACCACCCTCTGTCTTCTTTCAGCTAGCCAATTTCTGATCCAAACCGCTAAATCACCCTCAATCCCATGTCTCTATATTTTGTGCAATAGCCTATCGTGGGGAATCTTATCAAATGCCTTACTGAATTCCTTATACACCACAAACCGCTTTACCCTCATCCACCTGTTGGTCACTACCTTAAAGAATTCAATAAGGTTTGTGAGGCACGAGCTAAATATCACAAAACCGTGTTGACTATCCCTAATCAATTTATTCCTTTCTAGATGATTATTAATCCTATCTCTTATAACCCTTTCCAACACTTTATCCATAATTGAAGTAAGGCTCACTGCTCTATAATTACCAGGGTTGTCTCTACTCCCCTTCTTGAACAAGGGAACAACATTTGCTATCCCCCAGTCTTCTGGCACTATTCCTGTAGACAATGATGACATAAAGATCAAAGCCAAAGGCTCAGCAATCTCCTCCCTGGCTTCCCAGAGAACCCTAGGATAAATCCCATCCGGCCCAAAGGACTTATCTATTTTCACACTTTCCAGAATTGCTAACACCTCCTCCTTGTGAACCTCAATCCCATCTGGTCTAGTAGCCTGAATCTCAGTATCCTCCTCGACCACATTGTCTTTTTCCAGTGAGAATACAAATGAAAAATATTCATTTAGCTCTTCCCCTTTCTCTTCTGACTCAATGTACAACTTCCCACTACTATCCTTGATTGGCCCTAATCTTACTCCAGTCATTCTTTTATTCCTGGTATCCCTATAGAAAGCTTTAGGGTCTTCCTTGATCCTATCTCCCAATGACTTCCCATGTCCCCTCCTGGCTCTTCGTAGCTCTCTCTTTTGGTCTTTCCTGGCTAACCTGTAACTCTCAAGCCCCCTAACTAAGCCTTCGAATCTCATCCCCACATAGGCTTTCTTCTCCTTTTCTTGACAAGATATTCAACTTCTTTAGTAAACCACAGCTCTCTTGCTTGACCACTTCCTCCCTGCCTGACAGGTACATACTTATCAAGGTCATGCAGTAGCTATTCCTTGAATAAGTTCCACATTTCAATTGTGCCCATCCCCTGCACTTTCCTTCCACAGCCTATGCATCCTAACTCTTGCCAAATCACATTATAATTGCCTTTCCCCCAGCAATAACTCTTGCCCTACCTATCCCTTTCTATTCTTAAGTAAACATAACTGAATTGTGGTCACTATCACCAATATACTCACCTACCTCCAAATCTAACACCTGGCCAGGTTCATTAGCCACTACCAAATCCAATGTGGCCCCACCCCTTGTTTGCTTGTCTACGTACTGTGTCACGAAACCCTCCTGCACACATTTGACAGAAACTGACCCATCTATCGTACTCAAAGTATTTCCAGTCAACATTTGGAAAGTTAAAGACCCCATACAACTACCCTGTTATTCTCGCTCCTATCCAGAATCATCTTTGCTGTCATTTCCTCTACATCTCTGGAACTATTCGGAGGCCTATAGAAAACTCCCAATCGGGTGACCTCTCCTTTCCTGTTTCTAACCTCAGCCTATACTACCTCAGTAGACAAGTCCTCAAATGCTCTATCTGCAACCGTAATACTGTCCTTGACTAACTATGCTACACCACGCCCTCTCTCCTTTTACCACCTTCCCTGATCTTACTGAAACATCTGAACCCTGGAACCTGCAATAACCATTCCTGTCTCCGAAATGGTCACAACATCGAAGTCCCAGGTACAAACCCAAGCTGCAAGTTCACCCACCTTATTCTGGGAGCTCCTGGTGTTGAAGTAGACACATTTCAAACCACCTTCCTGCTTGCCGGTGCACTCTTGTGACCTTGAAACCTTATTTCTAACCTCACTCCTCTCAACCTCCAGGACACTGGAACGATAATTCAGGTTCCCATCCCCCTGCTGAATTAGTTTAAACCCTTCTGAAGAGCATTAGCAAATTATCCCCCCAGGATATTGGTACCCCTCTGGTTCAGGTGTAGACCATCCTGTTTGTAGAGGTCCCACCTATCCCAGAGAGAGCCCCAATTATCCAGCCATCTGAATCTCTACCTCCTGCACCATCCCGGTAGCCACGTGTTCAACTCCTCTCTCTCCCTATTCCTCGACTCACTAGCACGTGACACAGGCAACAAGCCAGAGAAAACAACTCTGTTTGTTCTAGCACTAAGCTTCTACCCTAGCTCTCTGAATTTCTGCCTTAAATCCCCATCCCTTTTCCTACCAATGTCGTCAGTACCAATATGGACCACAGCTTGGGGCTGCTCCCCCTCCCCCTCAAGGATCCCAAAACCATGACTGGAGTCATCATGAACCCTGGCACCTGGGAGGCAACACACCAACCGTGAGAATCTCTCATCTCCACAGAACTTCCTATCTGTCCCCCTAACTATGGAGTCCCCAATGTCTAAAGCTCAGCTCCTCTTCCCCCTTCACTTCTGAGCAACAAAGACAGACTCTGTGCCAGAGACCTGTACCCAATAGCTTACTCCTGGTAAACTCCTCCCCACCCCCAACAGTATCCAAAATGGTAGACTTGTTATCAAGGGAAACGGTCACAGGGGATTCCTGCACTGTCTGCCAGTTCCCTTTCTGTCCCCTGACCAGAACCCATCTACCTTTTTCCTGTACCTGAGGTGTGACTACCTCCCTGTAACTCCTCTCAATAACCCCCTCCGCCTCCCGAGTGATCTGAGTCCATCCAGCTCCAGTTCCCTAACGCGGTTTCCGAGGAGCTGGAGTTGGGTGCACTTCCCGCAGATGAAGTCAGTAGGGACACTAGAGGTGACCCTTACCTCACACATTCTACAGGAGGAACATTCAACTGCCCTCACCTCCATTCCCACTGTTCTAAATTCCCAAAGAGACTGTAGAAAAATTAAGACTAAAACAAAAACTAATTACCAATCTGGCACACTGAATCTTTTTATTTTGGTTGGAGGGGGAGGATGGGTGGGAGACACGACCTAAGTAGTGTTTCAGTTAAAGCAACTCGTGCAGGTTAAAGCAACCGCCCAAATATATTACCTCACGTACACAGCAATCCTGGGTCTGCTCCTGCTCAGTGTGCGCTCCACCTATTCACAAGGTAAGTCTTTAAATCAGTGATTCACCTTCCTGTCAGCCCCTGGTCAACGGTCCTGCTCTTCCTGTTGCTGAAACAAAAGAAATACATGACTCACCAACTATTATATTGTCCCAACCAAAGCTTACCATACGCCTTCTTGGCCAACTTATCCATTTATGTTGCCACTTTCAGGGAACTATGGACCTGCAAACGTTAATTGATGTTAAGGGTTCTGCTATTTACTGTATCCTCCTGTCCTGCACTACATCTTCCAAAATGCATCAACTCACATTTGTTCAGATTAAATTCCATCTGCCATTTCTCCGCCCGAGTCTCCAATCTCTCTATATCCTGCTGTATCCTCTGGCAATCCTCCTCACCATCTGCAGCTCCCCCAATCTTATTGATTTGATTTGATTAATTTGGTCTGATTTATTATTGTCATGCATACTGAGGTACAGTGAAAGATGTTTCACAGGTTTTACAAGGATCTGAACATTTGTGTCATCCATAAACTTACTAATCAGACCACCTACATTCTCTCCAAATCATTTATCTATATCACAAACAACAGGGGTCCCAGCACTGATCCCTGCAGAAGACCATTGAACAAAAAGAACAAAGAAAATTTGCAGCCCAGGAACAGGCCCTTCGGCCCTCCAAGCCTGAGCCGATCCAAGTCCACTGTTTAAACCTGTCACCCAATTCCTAAGGATCTGTACCCTTCTGCTCCCCATCTACTCATACATCTGTCCAGACGCATCTTAAATGAATCTACCATGCCTGCCTCTACCACCTCTGCTGGCAACGTTCCAGACACCCACCGCCCTCTGAGTGAAATACTTACCGTGTGTACCCCCCTTAAACAGTCCACCTCTCACCTTGAAAGCATGACCTCTCGTTATTGAATCCTCCACCCTGGGAAAAAGCTTATCTCTACCCACCCTGTCAACACCCTTCATGGTTTTATAAACCTCAGTCAGGACCACCCTCAATCTCCTCCTTTTTTCTAATGAAAACAATCCTAACCTACTCAACCTCTCTTCATAGCGAGCACCTTCCATACCAGGCTATATCCTCGTAAACCTTCTCTGCACCCTCTCCAAAGCATCCACATCCTTTTGGTAATGTGGCAACCAGAACTGTACACAGTATTCTAAATGCGTGTGAACCAATGTTAACATGACCTGCCAGCTCTTATACTCAATACCCCGTCCATGAAGACAAGTATACCATATGCCTTCTTGACCACTCTATCCACTTGTGCAGCAACCTTCAGGGTACAATGGACCTGAACTCCCTGATCTTTCTGCTCATCAACTTTTCCCAAGGTTCTTCCATTTACAGTATAGTTCACTCTAGAATTAGACTTCTCAAAATGCATCATCTCACAAATTTCCTGGATTGAACTCCATCTGCCACTTCTCCTCCCAACTCTCCAGTCTATCTATATTCTCCTGTATTCTTTGACATTCCCCTATGCTTTCTTCTATGTTTTGTGGTAAGCATAAATTATACAAGAGAGACAGTTTGCACCTTAATAGGTTAGGGACCAGCATTCTGTCAGGCAGGTTTGCTACTGCAACACAACTACGTTTAAACTAAGTAGCGGTGGGGGAGGGGTCAAACTGGATGTTTAAGAATGACCTTGAAGGGAAAGTTAGAACAAGGGAAGTCAAGAAAGACAACTGTATCAATGAGGCAGAAAACTCAGAAAGTGATCATGCTGTAAGGTTGAGTGAAATAGGAGTTGATGGGAAAGGTGAGGGCAGTAACAAATTAAAAATACTATACATGAATTAATGAAGAATTAGAAATAAGATGGATGAACTTGAGGCTCTTTTGGAAATTTGCAGATATGATATTGTAGGGATAACAGATGTGGCTTCAAGTGGACAGGGCCTGGGAAATGAATATTCAAGGCTACACGTGCTATCATAAGGACAGACTGACAGGCAGAGGGGGTGAGGTGGCCATGTTGGTAAAGGATGATATTCAGTCCCTTGCGCGGGGGACCTAGAATCAGGGGATGTAGAGTCAGTGTGGATAGAGCTGAGAAATTCTAAGGGTAAAAAGACCCTCTTGGGAGTTATCTACAAGCCCCCGAACAGTAGTCTGGATTTCGGATGTAGTTGAATCAGGAGCTGAAATTGGCCTGTCACAAAGATGTTACTACAGTTGTTATGGGGGATTTCAACATGCAGGTAGACTGGGAGAATCAGGATGGTATTGGACCTCAAGAAAGAGACTTTGTGGAGTGCCTCCGAGATGGATTCTTAGAACAGCTGGTGCTGGAGCCGACCAGGGAGAAGGCAATTCTGGATCTGGTGTTGTGCAATGAACCAGAATTGATCAGTGACTCGAAGTGAAGGAGCCATTGGGAAGTAGTGACCATAATACAATAAGCTTCAATCTGCAATTTGAGAGGGAGAGGGTACAATCGGAAGTGACAATATTTCTGTTGAATAAAGGGAACTATGGAGCTATGAGGGAGGAGCTGGCCAAAGTTCAACGGTGCAATACCTTAGCAGGGATGGCAGTGGAGGAACAATGGCAGATATTTCTGGGTATAATGCAGAAGTTGCAGGATCAGTTCATTCCAAAAAGGAAGAAAGATCCTAGGAGGAGACATGGGCGGCCGTGGCTGACGAGGGAAGTTAAGAAACATATAAAGTTAAAAGAGAAAAAGTATAACATAGCAAAGATGAGTGGGAAAACTGAGGACTGGGAAGCTTTTAAAGAACAACAGAGGATTACTAAGAAGGAAATACGCAGAGAAAAAATGAGGTACGAAGGTAAACTGGCCAAAAATATAAAGGAGGATAGTAAAAGCTTTTTTAGGTATGTGAAAGGAAAAAAAATGGTTCAGACTAAAATTGGGCCCTTGAAGACAGAAACAGGGAAGATATTGCGGGGAACAAAGAAATGGCAGAAGAATTGAATTGCTACTTCAGATCTGTGTTCACTGGGGAAGACACAAGCAATCTCCCTGAGGTAACAGTGGCTGAAGGACCTGAACTGAAGGGAATTTATATTTGCCAGGAATTGGTGTTGGAGAGACTGTTAGGTCTGAAGATTGATAAGTCCCCGGGGCCTGATGGTCTACATCGCAGGGTACTGAAGGAGGTGGCTTGAGAAATCGTGGATGCGTTGGTGATTATTTTCCAGAGTTCAATAGATTCGGGATCAGTTCCTGCGGATTGGAGGGTGGCTAATGTTGTACCACTTTTTAAGAAAGGTGGGAGAGAGAAAGCAGGAAATTATAGACCAGTTAGTCTGACCTCAGTGGTGGGAAAGATGCTGGAGTCTATTATAAAGGATGAAATTACGACACATCTGAATAGTAGTAACATGATAGGTCAGAGTCAGCATGGATTTATAAAGAGGAAATCATGCTTGACTAATCTTCTGAAATGTTTTGAGGATGTAACTCTGAAGATGGATGAGGGAGTTCCAGTAGATGTAGTGTACCTGGACTTTCAGAAAGCTTTTGATAAAGTCCCACATAGGAGGTTAGTGAGCAAAATTAGGGCGCATGGTATTGGGGGCAAAGTAATAACTTGGATTGAAAGTTGGTTGGCTGACAGGAAACAAAGAGTAGCAATAAACAGCTCCATTTCGGAATGGCAGGCAGTGACCAGTGGGGTACCGCAGGATCAGTGCTGGGACCGCAGCTTTTTACAATATATATTAATGATATAGAAGATGTTATGAGTGATAACGTTAGCAAATTTGCTGATGATACTAAGCTGGGTGGCAGGGTGAAATGTGAGGAGGATATTAGGAGATTACAGGGTGACCTGGACACATTAGGTGAGTGGTCAGATGCATGGCAGATGCAGTTTAATGTGGATAAATGTATGGTTATCCACTTTGGTAGCAAGAACAAGAAGGCAGATTACTACCTAAATGGAATCAATTTAGGTAAAGGGGCAGTACAGAGAGATCTGGGTGTTCTTGTGCACCAGTCAATGAAGGTAAGCATGCAGGTACAGCAGGTAGTGAAGAAAGCTAATAGCATGCTGGCCTTCATAACAAGAGGGATTGTGTATAGAAGCAAAGAGGTTCTTCTGCAGCTGTACAGGGCCCTGGTGAGACCACACCTGGAGTACTGTGTGCAGTTCTGGTCTCCAAATTTGAGGAAAGACATTCTGGCTATTGCGGGAGTGCAGCGTAGGTTCACGAGGTCAATTCCTGGAATGGTGGGATTACCTTACACTGAAAGACTGGAGCGACTGGGGCTTGTACACCCTGAGTTTAGAAGACTGAGAGGGGATCTGATTGAGACATATAAGATTATTAAAGGATTGGACACTCTGGAGGCAGGAAACATGTTTCCGCTGATGGGTGAGTGCCGAACCAGAGGATACAGCTTAAAAATACGGGGTAGACCATTTAGGACAGAGATGAGGAGAAACGTCTTCACCCAGAGAGTGGTGGCTGTGTGGAATGCTCTGCCCCAGAGGGCAGTGGAGGCCCAGTCTCTGAATTCATTTAAGAAAGAGTTGGATAGAGCTCTCAAGGATAGTGGAATCAAGGGCTATGGAGATAAGACAGGAACAGGATACTGATTAAGGATGATCAGCCATGATCATATTGAATGGTGGTGCAGGCTCGAAGGGCAGAATGGCCTATTCCTGCACCTATTGTCTATTGTCTATTGTCAATCTTCGTGTCATCTGCAAACTTATTGATCAGACCACCAATGCCCTCTTCCAGATCATTTATGTATATCACAAACAACAGTGACCCCAGCACTGACCCCTGTGGAACATCACTGGTCACCATTTTGAGAAACTCCTTTCAACTACTGCTCTCTGTCTCCTGTTGCTCAACCAGAAGCACCTCGCTAGAACACCCTGCACACCATGTGACTTCACTTTCTCCATGAATTTACCAGGGGGAACCTTCTCAAACACCTTACTAAAGTCCACCTATATGCCCTTTCTTCATCTATCAACTTGGTCACTACCTCAAAGAACTCTAATAAATTGACAAGGCACAATCTCCCCTGCACAAAACCATGTTGCCTATCACTGATAAGCCCATTCTTTTCCAAATATAAATAGATTTTATCCCTCAGTACCTTCTCTAGCAACTTTCTCACCACTGACGTCAGGCTCACTGGTCTGTAGTTACCTGTAGTTACCCTCCCCTACCCTTCTTGTACAGGGGGACAACATGAGCATGTTTTCATGCTACAAATATATCTGTCAGGGCCCCAGCTATTTCCTCTTTCACCTCCCTCAGCAACCTGGGATAGATCCCATCCGGTCCTGGTGATTTATCCACGTTAACATCCTTTAGCCTACCCAACACATCTTCTCTCCTTATGTCAACGTGATCCAGAGTAAACAAACTTCTATCTCTAATCTCAGCATTCATCACCTCCTGTTCCTCAGTGAACACAGATCTCCAGTCCTTCTGATCCTGAAATGCTCTCCCACTGAAAGTTTGATCATAGCCCAGACTCATTCCCCAATTCCAGGTCTAATTTGGCTCCTTCTAGGGAGGAGTATTTACAGATTATTTAAAAAAAAACTGTCATGGACACATCAAACAAATTCTCCCCCATCCAAGCTTCTGGCACTAAACCAGTCACTAGAGGGGAAGTTAAATGGTGGCATGGTGGCCCAGTGGTTAGCACTGCTGCCTCATAGAGCCAGAGACCCAGTTTTGATTCCACCCTCAGGTGAGAGACTTTGTACATTCTCCCTGTGTCTGCATGGGTTTCCACCCGCAATCCAAAGATGTGCAGGTTAGGGTAGGTTAGCCATGGGAAATGCAGGGTTACTGGGATGGGGTAGGGGATGGGATGCGCTTTGGAGGGTCGATAGGTTGAATGGCCTGCTTCCATACCTTGGGAATTTTATGAAAATCACCCACAACAACCCTGACTTTTGTTTTACATTTCTCCATAATCTGCCCCACGTATATTGCTCTATCACCCAGAGGCTGTTGGGAGGCCTGTAGGACAATCCCATCAATGTGATTACACCTTTCCTGTTCCTGTGCTATACCCATAAGGCCTCACTGGATGAGCACTCCAAGGTGTTCACTCTCAGCAAAGCTGGGATATTCTCCTGAATAAGTGACACAACTCCTCCACCTCTTTTACACCTCTCTCTATCTCGCCTGAAACACCTAAATCCTGGAATGTTAAGCTGCCAGTCTTGTCCCTGTCTCAACCAAGTCGTTGTAAGAGCTACAGCATCATAGTTATTTGTATTAACCCAAATTCTAAGTTCATCTGCCTTACCCTGTCATACTCCTCACCTTAAAACAAATATATTAATTTAAACACAATCATTGCTCTAGACCAGAAACATCACAGAACCATCGCAAGGGTTTTATGGTGCAGAGGAATGGTTTAGAAACCCTGAGATTCAGTAAAATTCAGACAACACCAGTAGCCCACCAGAGTCCTCAGACAGCACCTTCCAGACCCACAGCCACTTCCATCCAGAAGAACAAGGGCAGCTGATACAAAAACAGGAATTGCTGGAAAAGCTCAGCAGGTCTGGCAGCATCTGTGGAGAGAAATCAGCGCTAACATTTCGAGTCGAGAGACCCTTCCTCAGAAGCCTTCAGATACGTGGGAACACAATCCCCTGCAAGTTCCCCTCCAAGACATTCACCATCCTGACATGGAAATATATCACCGTTCCTTCAGTGTCCCTGGGTCAGAATCCTGGAATTCCCTCCCTAAGGGACATTGTGGGTCTACCTACAGCACATGGACTGCAGCGGGTCAAGGAGGCAGCTCACCCCCACCTTCTCAAGGGGCAATTACAGATAATAAATGCTGTGCCCAGATAGCAACACCTATATCCCACAAAAAGATTTTAAAAAGATTGTGCATTCAAACCCCTTGATGGTAAAGGAATACAATTAATCTGATTGCTTGTAACTAGGAGAGGACCCAAATGGTGTAGGATCTATCTATTGGTGCAGGCATTATTCATCATCATTGATTACTCTACAAGGCTGTTAATACGATCCTGCTGTGTATGAATTGGCTGCCACTATTAAATACATTACAACAAGACCTACATTTCAGAGAGTATACCATTGACTCGCAGGTGTTGTGGACCATCTGAGGTTATAAACAGCACAAGAAAACACGCATCTGTCTTTTAATAGTTGATGTCTATTATCAGTTAGGGCAAACTGCAGAAGCAGGCTTTCATAAAATCCCTACAGGATGGAAGCAAGTCATTCAGCCCATACTAACCATCCAAAAGCACCCCACCTACCCTACCCCTGCATGTTCCATGACTAATCCACCCTGACCTGCACATCTTTGAACTGTGGGAGGAAACACAGGAGCACCCAGAGGAAACCACGGAGACACAGGGAGCATGTGCAAACTCCACACAGACAGTCGCCTGAGGTAGGGAACGAACCCGCATCCCTGGTGCTGGGAGGCAGCAGTGCTAATCACTGAGCCACCATGCCACATTGGGTGTAACTTTTTCGGAACAGTTTGACGTGACACCAGCTGCCTCCTCATTCAACTTTCATTTCTGACACTTCTGCACTTGGCTGGAAGGTGAAATGTGGAGCTCGGTGAGATCATGATACACAGACCATGAATCAGTCTGTCAGCAGTTTGGACTCAGGCATGTTTGACATGGGATCCAACACTTACAGCAGTGACCCGGCATAACCATCTCCTAAATAACTCTCACCAGACAAATAAAAACAGCAGCAAGGTCAGGAAGCGGGCTCGGCGTGGGGAAAGATTGATAGTAATTGGCAAAAACGAGCGATGGGCAAAATCTTTTTCACACAGCGAGCAGTTAGGGTCTGGAATACTCTGTCTGGGAGGCAGGCTCAATTCAGAGATTCTGGAGTGAATGGGATTACTATCTGAAAAGGAAGAATGTATTGAATTATAGGGAGAAGTGGTACATGGTGCACTGATCATTCAAAGTCAAGAGTGTGCTGCTGGAAAAGCATAGCCTGTCAGGCAGCATCTGAGAAACAGCAGAGTCAACGTTTCAAGCATAAGCCCTTCATTAAGAATGTGATGATGAAGAACTTATGCTTCAAACGTCGATTCTCCTGCCCCTCAGATGCTGCCTGACCTGCTGTGCTTTTCCAGCACCACACTCCCGACTCTGATCTCCAGCATCTGCAGTCCTCACTTTTGCCTAGTAATCCATTGCCAATAGTCAAGAAAACCCATCTAATTCACTAATGTCCTTTGGGAACACCAGGGCAGCGAGAGGAATTTAAACTTAATTAATCTGGAATTAAAAATTAGCCTCAGGTAAAGATGACCATGGCAACTGTCATCAGTTGTCATAAAAACTTACCTAGGTCACCAATGCCCTTTAGGGAAGGAATTTGCCATCCTTACACATGAGTCCAGGTGTTGACTGTTAATCAGAATGGAAATCTGAAGTAGCTGAGATTTTCTGTGATCCATTGGCAGTGTGTATGGGCAGCAAGACATTGAATGCTGAATGGTTACAGCACAAGTGGTGACCACTCAGCCTGCCATATCAGTGCTAGCTCTTTGAATGATCACTTGGGAGAAAGGGAGGACTGCACATTGGAAATAAGAACAGGTGGAGGCCATTCAGCCCCTCTACTCTGCTCCATCATTCACTTAGATTGTGGTTGATCTGATTGGGTTCTTCTGCCTCTTCCTTCCTGACTTCATTCTCTATCACACTACAACATCCTACAAGTCTCAACAAAATTAACCCACAGCCTGCTATATTCCAGAGAATACCGGCCTTGTTTACAAATCCCTTGTCAGAATCAAGTTCCTGGTTCAGGCCTGAAAGCGATGATGGCCCCTTCTATGTGCTGTCAATAAAATGGAGGGTGTTTAAAACAGCTGCTGCTTCAGCCTTGGGGGGGGCATGGTGGCTCAGTGGTTAGCACAGTACTAGGGGCCCAGGTATGATTTCCCCCTTGGGCGATTGTCTGTGTGGAGTTTGCACATTCTCCCCGTGTCTGTGTGGGTTTCCTACAGTCCAAAGATGTGCGGGTCAGGTGAATTGACCATGCTAAATTGCTCGTACTGTCAGGTGCATTAGTCAGAGGGAAATGGGTCTGGATGGGTTACTCTTCAGAGGGTTGGTGTGGACTGGAGTTGGGCCAAAGGGCTTGTTTCCACACTGTAGGGAATCTAATCCGTTGTCCGTTAGTGGACCTGCCCCAAGGAATCTTCTTTAAAAATGCTGTCAAGAGGCATGGACATCGCTCGCTGGCCAACATTATTGCCTAGGCTCAGTTGCCCCTTCAGAAGATGGGGGTGAGCCACCTTCTTGAGCCATGTGCTGCTATAGGTTGACCCACAATGCCTTTGGGGAGGGAATTTGTGAGACAACTCTCCCAATTTTGTCACTAACCTCCAGCTGTTAGTAAGGATTACTCAGCAGGGTTGGCAGGTGTTGGCATAACTGAGGGGCTCGCTGGGTCATTTCAGAGGACAAGTGAGAGTCAACTACATCACTATGGCATTGTGTAGGCCAGACCAGGTATGGAAAGGCAGATTTCCTTCTCTGAAGAGTATGAGTGAACTGAATGAAAAGCTTCTTCACAACAGTCTTGGAGATAGTGAGGACTGCAGATGCTGGAAAGTCAGTGCCGATAAAGTGTGGAGCTGGAAAAAGCACAGCAGGTCAAGCAGCATCAGAGGAGCAGGGGATTCGACGTTTCAGGTCAGACCCTTTCATCAGGACTTGGCAGGGGGTGGGGGGTGGGGGGGGGGGAGGTGGTGCTGAGTATTAAATAGGGAGGGGGTGCGGCTAGGGCTAAGGGAGGTGGAATGGCGATAGTGGATGCAGGGTGGAGGCGATTGTGATTGGTCAGTGGGAAGGATGGAGTGGATAGGTGGGAAGGAAGATGGTCAGGTAGGTTAAGTCAAGGGGGAGGAAGGGGGCGGAGAGGGAGGAGTAAACTTGGAATGAGCTGTTGTTTGGGGAGATTTAAAAGCTGGGGAATTTTATGTTAAAGCCCCAACAGTTGACAATGGTCATTATTAGTCTATTAATTCCAGATATTTTAATGAGTTCAAATTCCACTATTTGCCTTGGTGGATCCCCAGAACATTAACTGGGTTGCTGGATTAATAGTCTAGCAGCCAGGTTGTTTTTTATATGATCTATAAATCTCCTCTGGCTTTACCAACACCCCTATCCCCTGGATCTCAGCATCCCACCAGGTCTGGCCTCTGGATCCTCCCTGATTTTAACAACAGTGTGGAGGCAATACCTTCAGCATTTGAGTCACTGAACTCTGGAATTCCCTGACTAGCTCATTCTAGTTGATGTCAGCTGTAGTCCAATTAGAACATAGAACAGTTCAGCCTTGATGTTGTGCCGGCCTTTTATCCTACCCTAAGATCAAACTAACCAACATAACCCTCCATTTACCATCATCCATGTGCCTATCCAAGAGTTAGCATTCTTAACACAAGGCACTGAATCTAAGCCCTATTCCAGGGCACAGGCACAGAGGATCAAGGATGACAAATTCCTGTGTTGTTGGAGACTGTGTCTCTCATTTAGGATATTAAACCAAAGTCCCATCTGCCGTCCCACAGCAATGTTTCAAGTTTAGGGTGGGGGGTGTGAAGGGGGAGTTCAAACTAGTGTCCAGGTCAACATCTATCTCCGACTCAAATTATTACAATGGATTGTTTGTTTCTTATCACTCTGCTGCTGGTGGGACCTTACATATCTAAATGTGGTGTTGATGTGACATTGACTTTGATGTGAAAAACTGAAAGGTAGGGTTTTATTTAAGTGGGGGTCGATTAGGAAGTGTGGGTGTACAAAGGGATCTGGGTGTCCTTGTACTCCACGGAATTGCAGCTAGCGATTAGGAAGGTGAGTGGTATAATGCTTTCATTGCAAAAGGATTCGAGGTCAGAAATAAGATTATCTTACTGCAGTTCCACAGGGCCTGGGTGAAACTACAGTTGCAGTATTGCATGTCCCGAACGAAGGAAGGATATATTTCCATAGAGAGAGTGCATTAGGGGTTCTCTTGGTTGATATCAGGGCTGGAAGGACTGTTGGATGAGGAAAGGATAGTTCAACTGGGCCTGTCAGAAGGATGAGACAGGGATCTGATTGTAAAGTATAAAATTCTAACAGACTGAATGCAGGGAGGGTGGGTCCCCGGGTGGAGGAGTTTAGAACCAGGAGACACAGTCTCAGGATACAGGCTAGACCATTTCGGACTGAAATGAGGAAACATTTCTTCCCTCGGAGGGTGGTCAGTCTGTGGAATTCTCTAGCACAGGAGGCTGTGAAGGAGAAGTCACTGAATAGATTCAATAAAGAGGGAGAGAGGTTGGAGACTATAAAAGCTTCATGGAAGAGCAAGGGGGAATATAACATTGGGTTGGAAGATCAACCACAATCACATTGAATGGTGGACCAGGCTCGAATAGCCAATGGTTTCTCCTCCTCCCCCTGGTTTCTGTGTTTCTCTGTGACTGTGTTCAAACTGACTTTCACATTACAACAGTGAGAACACCTTTAACACATCAGGTTAGCAGCTTGGGACAACCACTGGCTAGGAGAAATCTAAACAACATGTTGGTCTTTCTTTTTGTTCCCTTTTAAGGAGCTCCCTATAATCTAATTTGTTGATCAATGTCTCTTAATGTAACACAGTGTGAAATTACACTTGATAATTCCACCTTGTGACATTTTACAAAGTTAATGATGAAAAGTTCAAGTCAATCCATGAGTCTGGTGCCCATCCTCTAGCGCTGCAGATTGGGTTAGGAGATGCACATGTATCTTTGTTTAGAATTTCGGAATGTATAAAACATTACACTCCAGTTCTATCCTTCACCACATGCCTAGCTGCAACAGAATATCGATGAGCTGACTTCTTGCACCCATCCAGGCAAGTGGGGAGTATTCCATCACACTCCTGACTTGTGCCTTGTAGATGGTGGACAGGCTTTGGAGAGTCAGGAGGGGAGTTACTGGACTACAACATCTTCAAGGTGGTGGGAGATAAATGAACCCACGTAGGCACTCTCAGGTGGATGTAAAAGATCCCATGGCCAAACATTCAGAGGATTATCTTGGCTGATATTTATCCCTTTCCCAACTTCACAAATACACAGGATCTGGACATTATCACAGCGCTGTTCCTGGGATCTTACTGTGCGTGAATTGGCCGCTGTTTCACTGCACGATAGGAGCAGCTATACTTCATAAGGACTTTATTGCCTTGAGATAGCTTAAGGTTGTGACAGGTGCTATTGCAATGCTGGCTCTGCCCCAGTTAGTCAGAGTCAAATCCCACCGAAGGCAAATTGTGGAGACCAGTTTGTAAATCAAGCACCAGATAAAATCAAAGGAAGGGGAATTTTGTGGACAGCCAACTGGATCGCTTGGAGGGGAGGTGGGGGATAGGGGAGGCACTGTCTGATCTTTTCAGATATGAACGTTGTCCCTCTGTGGGCTAGCACACTTGAGCAGATCCATTAACTTGATCCCACACGATGACAGTTAGAGTGGTGCTGAACATTTCTCATCCCAACTTCTCCACCGCGTTCATCCTCATGCATTGAGCCAGCTGCTCAGTGACTTTGTAACAACTCCCACTCTCTGAACCCACGCATACCCCACCCTCCCCTGGCAGCCCTGTGCCTCGGGAGAGAGACAAGGAAGATATCAAAGAAACTCCAAAAGTTAAAAAGAGTGAAAACTATTCTGGAAAATTTCTTTTCGACTCCCTCAGGCAATTGAAAACTGTCCAGAACCTCAAATTGGCCAAAGTGATTTTTATTCATTCATGGGATAAGGACATTGTTGACAAAACCACCATTTATTACCTGTCTGTGATTGCCCTTAGGAAAAAGGTTGTTATCAATGTATATATTAATAGTGTTTTCATGTGTTCAAGTAATGGGAATTAATTGGGCATTCACTTGCAGTTCCTCCAAGTCTGAGGAAGGGTCACTGGACTCGAAACGTTAACTCTATTTTCTCTCTGCAGGTGCTGCCAGACCTGCTGAGTTTCTTCAGCAGTTTGCTTAACTCTAGTGGATCTTATTGGGTTAGGAGATGCACATGTACCTTTGTTTAGAACTTAGAAATGTATAAAACATTACACTCCAGTTCTATCCTTCACCACATGCCTATCTGCAACGAAATATTGATGAGCTGATTTCTTGCCCCCATCCAGGGCAAGTGGGGAGTATTCCATCACACTCCTGACTTGTGCCTTGTAGATGGTGGACAGGCTTTGGGGAGTCAGGAGGGGAGTTACTCGCCTCAGTGTTCCTCTGACCTGCTCTTGTAGCCACTGTTCTATATGACAATGATTTTGATTTGATTTATTATTGTCACATGCATCTGCGTACAGTGATTTTGCATGCAGTACAGGTAAATTATTGCATACAAAGACACAAAGGTCATAGGATGATTGAACAGAACGAGAAATACAGTTACAGCTGCAAAGAAGGTGCACAAAAAGCAAGATCAGCATTAGATTTGAAATCTGAGAGGTCTAATCAGAAGTCTAATAACTGTTCTTGAAGCTGTTGGTCCGTGTGTTTAAGCTTTTGTATCTTCTGTTTGACGGAAGAGGTTATAGGAGAGTATAACCAGGTGGGAGGGGCCTTTGATGATGTTGGCGGCCTTTCCATGGCAACAAAAAGGGTAAATGGAGTCCACAGATGGGAGGTTGGCTTCTGTGATGGTCTGGGCTGTGTTCACAACTCTCTGGAGATTTAGGAGAATGTTGTTAGTCATTTTTACAGACTTAGAACTGAGGTTAAAAAGTGCAGAATGATTGTAAGAAATGTGAAAGTAAGATCTGCTGGAGAGAGCTCGCAAAGAGTTGTCCTGTTAACGTCCAGTTCCATTTCTGGTCAATGGTAGCCCCCAGGATGTTGACAGTGGGGGGTTCAGAGATAGTAATGTCATTGAATCAAATCATAGAGTCAGAGATGTACAACATAGAAACAGACCCTTCGGTCCAACCCGTCCATGCCAACCAGATATCCCAACCCAATCTAATCCCACCTGCCAGCACCCGGCCCATATCCCTCCAAACCCTTCCTATTCATATACCCATACCTTTTAAATTTTGCAATTGTACCAGCCTCCATCACTTCCTCTGGCAGCTCATTCCATACATGTACCACCCTCTACGTGAAAATGTTGCCCCTTAGGTCCCTTTATATCTTTCCCCTCTCACCCTAAACCTATGATCTCTAGTTCTGGACTTCCCCACCCCAGGGAAAAGACTTTGTCTATTTACCCTATAAATGCCCCTCATAATTTTGTAAACCTCTATAAGGTCTCCCCTCAGTCTCCGACCCTCCAGGGAAAACAGCCCCAGCCTGTTCAGCCTCTCCCTGTAGCTCAAATCCTCCAACCCTGGCAACATCCTTGTAAATCTTTTCTGAACCCTTTCAAGTTTCACAACATCTTTCCGATAGGAAGGAGACCAGAATTGCACACAATATTCCAACAGTGGCCCAACCAATGTCCTGTACAGCAGCAACATGACCTCCCAACTCCTGTACTCAATACTCTGACTAATAAAGGAAAGCATACCAAACGCCTTCTTCACTATCCTATCTACCTGCGAATCCACTTTCAAGGAGCTACGAACCTGCACTCTAAGGTCCCTTTGTTCAGCAACACTCCCTAGGATCTTACCATTAAGTGTATAAGTCCTGCTAAGATTTGCTTTCCCAAATACAGCACCTCGCATTTATCTGAATTAAACACCATCTGCCACTTCTCAGCCCATTGGCCCATCTGGTCAAGATCCTGTTATAATCTGAGGTAACCCTCTTCGCTGTCCACTACCCCTCCAATTTTGGTGTCATCTGCAAACTTACTAACTAATACCTCTTATGCTCACATCCAAATCATTTATATAAATGAAAAGTAGAGGACCCAGCACCGATTCTTGTGGCACTCCACTGGTCACAGGCCTCCAGTCTGAAAAATAACCCTCCATCACCACCACCTTTGAGCCAGTTCTGTATCCAAATGGTTAGTTCTCCCTGTATTTCATGAGTTCTAACCTTGTTAACCAGTCTCCCATGGGGAACCTTATTGAATGCTTTACTGAAGTCCATATAGATCACATCTACCATTCTGCCCTCATCAATCCTCTGTGTTACATCTTCAAAAACTCAATCAAGTTTGTGAGACATGATTTCCCACGCACAAAGTCATGTTGACTATCCCTAATCAGTCCTTGCCTTTCCAAATACATGTACATCCTGTCCCTCAGGATTCCCTCCAATAATTTGCCCACCATTGATGTCAGGCTCAATGTCAAGGAGCGATGGGTAGAGTCTCCCTTGTTGAATGTAGCCATTTGCAATATTGACGTGGGGCAAATGTTATTTGCCACTTGCTTGCAGGAGTGTGAATCTTACCCAGTTCTTGTTGCATTTGTGATGTGGACGTGGCAGTGTTGGACTGTGTTGGACAAGGCCAAAAGTCACATGACACCGGGTTATAGTCCAGCTGATTTATTTGGAAATACTAGCTTCAGAGTTCTGAAAGCTAACGTTTTCAAATGTAACCTGATGTCGTGTGAGTTTTGACCTTGCTGCATTTGAACTTGAACTGTGTCAGTATCTGAGGAGTGACGAATGGTGCTGAACATTGTGCAATCATTGAACATCCCCATTTCTGACCTTATGCTGGAGGGAAGGTCATTGATGAAGCAGCTGAAGATGTTTGGGCCTCGGACGTACCCTGAGGAACTCTTGCAGACATGTCCTGGAGCTGAGATGACTGACCTTCAACAACCACAACCATTTTCCTCTGTGCCAGGTATGACTCCAACCAGTAGAGAGTTTTCCCCCCGATACCCATTGATCCCAGTTTAGCCAGGGCTCCTTGATGCTAGATTCGCTCGAATGCAGCTTTGGTTTACAATGTCTGAGTTCAGCTCTATTGTTTATGTTCAGACCAACGCTGTTCTTGAGGTTTTGACATGTGTGGTCCTGGCAAAATCCAAACTGAGAGTCACAGAGTAGTCTATTGGTGGTCGGAAGGGTTCTAGCCATTGATGATGAAGTCTGGGAAATGGAGACGTAGGATTTGGGGACTGTGTTCTTAATGAGGCCACTTCGTTTTGATCCAATCCAACCAGGAACCTGTCCAGCACCTTCACAAGGATGGACAGAGCATTCATCATGTCAGTCAGCACCAGTTAGCAGCTGACATTCCTCCCTGGGAAAAGAAGAGATTCACAACCTGGGGAAGGCTCACTTGACCCAAAACATTAACTCTGATTTCTCTCCACAGATGCTGCCAGACCTGCTGAGCTTTTCCAGCAGTTTTTGATTTTTGTTTCTGATTTACAGCATTCACAGTTCTCTCAGTTTTTATTCACAACCTCCTGTCTGTTCCTCCTCTTCCAATAACACTATGTCTCTAGTCCACTTTCTATCATGTTGAATTGGCTTAATTTGTTACCAGATATATAATGTACTACCATGCCACAATCTATTATTAAGGCGGTCATTGTGGGACACTTAGACAATTGCAATGCATATGGTCAGAGTCAATGTGGCTTTAAGAAAGGGAAATCACATCTGACAAATTTATTGGAGTTCTTTAAGGAAAGGGATTGTGTTAGTGTGGGATCTTTGGAATTTTGAACGGAATTGAGCAGAATGTTGTTGGGGTCTGACAGACATGGGCTATGGCGAGATTCCTGGCAAAATCAGATGAAAGTCCAGTGAGGAATATCTTGACTTTGAGCTCGTCTTGCTCCACAGTACCTGCTTTTCCTAGTCAGCACGGCAAGATTCTCACAGGGCAGCAATGAGATGCTCATAGACCAGGATCAACTTGATGATGGCCTGACTCACCCCGTTAATGTTCTGCTTCAGATCTTACTAACATCGTCAAACACGCTACCCGTTAGGAAAACCCAACATGGAATCCAGAGTGGATACCTGGCAGATTCCTCTGAACATCACGAACCCCCCACCCCACCCCCGAGTCATCCACGGTCCAGGGTATGACCCACAAGCACCTGCCCATGTTCACATCCCTACTGGCACCCAGCCCCTGGTCAGCCACCATCATGGCCCCTCTCTGATGGGCAGGCAGTGCACCTTGGGAGCACAGATTGGCCAATCAGGACCCGCAGTGCTTGGCCGCATTGGGTACAGATTCTGCCCTGAGGTGGCACCTAGTCCACAGTTGGCCAGTGGCCAGTTCACATAGGCCTTCACTCCTGGCACAGTGGGTCAAGGGCAGCCTCTGATCCTAGTCCACAGGCTTGGACACAGTCAGTCAGTCACTCCGGGAGGGGCGGAGTCAGGATCCTCTCCATCTCCAAGGTGAGGAGCTGAATGACAAATAGCCCTTCACCCAGCTTGACTCTGTATTCCCAAAGGAGGGGGTGCTGTTTTCCTCTGGAATGAGAGACAGGCGAGTACTGAGGGAGATGGAAGCGGGTGGCACAGCTGCCTCTGTTGGTGAGGGAGGGGAGGTGTCTCCAAGTGGGCAGTACAGGGGGCACATGGGGTCAGTGGTGCCGGGCATTGGGGGGATTGAGTGCGGGAGGTGCTGTAGCAATAGTGAGAGTGATAGAGCAGGAGCCTTGGTGGAAGGTGGGTACAGGAACAGAGATTGGGAGAGAGTGAGGTGTGGGAAAGAAGATGGTGGCACTGACCCTGGCAGTGTGGAGAAGGATACTGACCTTCTCCCTGCAGCACTGGGCATCCCTCCAGATGGATTGACCCAGGCGGGCAACCTCAGACCAGACTGGGTAGGGTGTGATTTGTGTCTTATCTGCTGGTAATGAGGGTAAGAGGACGTCCTGCCTGTACACCTCCCCATCCAGCAGGGGCTCCAGCTCTCAGCCCTTACTGGAAGGCGGGGGTTGGGGGCACTAAGTTACCCCTGTTTGCCATGTCTGGGGCAACTATCAGCCACTGTGCAGCGTGTCTCCAGACTTCAGGCAGCAATCTTCTGGGAGCAGGCTTTCAAAGATGGCGCAGGCAGAAGGACATGGTGAATTCCAGGATATCAGACTAGTGCCGAGTTGTTCTGGGAGCAGTTTGTGGAAAGGTAGAATTCCTACATTGAAGATAGAGGCCATTCTGTCCCTCGGATCTGCACTGACCCTCTGAAGAGCATTTCATCCATACCTCCCATTGTTGCTAAAGCATTGGATTTGATGATGAATTCCTGATGAAGAGCTTATGCCTACAACATCGACTCTCCTGCTCCTCAGATGCTGCCTGACCTGCTGCGCTTTTCCAGCATCACACTCTCATCTCTGATCTCCAGCATCTGCTATCCTCACTTTCTCCTCCTGGGTTTGATGAGACTATTATACAATAGTGTGGTAGGAGGAAGGGAACTGGATATTCTATTGGTTACCCCGCACTACTGGTACACAACAGTGGGTCTTATCCTCCCACACCCACCACCCGGTGTGTGTGTGTGCTCAAGTGCGTATGCATGTCTGCATGTGTGTACGTGTCTATGTGTGGGTGTGCGTGTGTGTGTGCTTGTATGTGAGAGAGAGAGTGTGTGTGTCTGTGTGCATGAGTGTGAGAGTATGCGTATGTGTCTGCGTGTGAGTATGCGTGCGTATGTGTCTATGTGCGTATGTGTGTGTGAGTGTGAGAGTGTGCGTTTGTGTCTGTGTGTACATGTGTGAGTGTGAGTGTGCGTATGTGTCTGTGTGTATGTGTGTGAGTGTGAGAGTGTGCGTATGCGTTTGTGTTTGTGTGTGTGTGAGTGTGCGTATGTGTCTGTGTGCATACGTGTGTGAGAGTGTGCGTTTGTGTCTGTGTGTGAGTGTGTGTGAGAGTGCGTATGTGTCTATGTGCATATGTGTGTGTGTGTGTGAGTGTGCGTTTGTGTCTGTGTGTGTACGTGTGTGTGAATGTGAGAGTGTGCGTTTGTGTACGTGTGTGAGTGAGAGTGTGCATATGTGTCTGTGTGTACGTGTGTGTGAGTGAGTGTGAGAGTGGGCATATGTATCTGTGTGTATATGTGTGTGTGCGTATGTGTCTGTGTGCAAACATGTGTGTGTGAGAGAGGGCACGCGTGTCTGTGTGCGTACGTGTGTGTGTGCACGTATGTGTCTGTGTGTATCTGTGTGTGAGTGCGTGCGTATTTGTCTGTGTGTATGTGTGTGAGAGTGTGCGTTTGTGTCAGTGTGTATACGTGTGTGTGAGACTATGCATATGTGTCTGCACGTAAGTGTGTATGTTACTGTGTGCGTATGCGTGTGAGTGTGCGTTTGTTTCTGTGTGTACATGTGTGTGAGTGAGTGTGAGTGTGAGAGTGTGTATGTGTCTGTGTGTTACGTGTGTGTGTGAGTGTGCATGTGTTTGTGTGTGTGCGCGTGTATGTGTCTGTGTGCATACGTGTGCAAGAGTGTGCGTTTGTGTCTGTCTCTGTGTGTGTGAGTGTGCGTATGTGTCTCTGTGTGTACGTGTGTGTGAGTGTGAGAGTGTGCGTTTGTGTCTGTGTGTACATGTGTGTGAGTGAGTCTGAGTGTGAGATTGTGCATATGTGTCTGTGTTTGTACGTGTGTGTGAGTGTGAGAGTGTGTCTGTGTGCATACGTGCGTGTGTGAGAGTGTGCGTTTGTGTCTGTGTGTAATGTGTGTGTGAGTGTGCATTTTTGTCTGTGTGTACATGTGTGTGTGAGAGTGTGCGTATGTGTCTGTGTGTATGTGTGTGGGAGTGTGCGCATGTGTCTATGTGTGTGTGCGTTTGTGTCTGTGTGTATACGTGTGTGTGTGAGAGTGTGTGGTTGTGTCTGTGTGCATACGTATGTGTGAGAATGTGCGTTTGTGTCTGTGTGTATGTGTGTGTGTGCGTATGTGTCTGTGTGTGTATGTGTGCGCGTTTGTGTCTGTGTGTATACGTGTGTGTGAGAGTGTGTGTTTGTGTTGGTGTGTGTGTGAGCGTGTGTTTGTGTCTGTGTGTATGTGTGTGAGCGTTTGTGTGTGTGAATGTGCATTTGTGTCTGTCTGTGTACGTGTGTGTGTGTGTGTGCGTATGTGTCTGCGTGTGTATGTGTGTGAGTGTGCATTTATGTCTGTGTGTATACGTGTGTGAGAGAGTGTGTGTTTGTGTCTGTGTGTATGTGTGTGTGAGAATGTGCGTATGTGTCTGTGTGTGAGTGTGTGCGTATGTGTCTGTGTGTATATGTGTGCATGTGAGTGTGCATATGTGTTTGTGTGTGTACGTGTGTGTGTACATGTGTGAGTATGCGTATGTGTCTGTGTGCGTACGTGTGTGTGAGAGTGTGTGTATGTGTGTGTGTGTATGTGTGTGTGAGAGTGTGCGTGTGTGTCTGTGTGTATGTGTGTGTGCGCGTATGTGTCTGTGTGTATCTGTGTGTGAGTGTGTGCGTATGTGTCTATGTGTATGTGTGTGAGAGTGTGCGTTTGTGTCAGTGTGTATACGTGCGTGTGCGTTTGTGTCTGTGTGTATGCATGTGTGTGAGACTGTGCATATGTGTCTGCGTGTATGTGTGTGAGTGTGAGACTGTGCTTATGTGTCTGTGTGTGTGTATGTTACTGTGTGCGTATGCGTGTGAGTGCGCGTTTGTGTCTGTGTGTACATGTGTGTGAGTGAGTGTGAGTGTGAGAGTGTGTGTATGTGTCTGTGTGTTACGTGTGTGAGTGTGCATGTGTTTGTGTGTGTGTGCGCGTATGTGTCTGTGTGCATACGTGTGCAAGAGTGTGCGTTTGTGTCTGTCTCTGTGTGTGTGAGTGTGCGTATGTGCGTTTGTGTCTGTGTGTACGTGTGTGTGAGTGAGTCTGAGTGTGAGATTGTGCATATGTGTCTGTGTTTGTACGTGTGTGTGAGCGTGAGAGTGTGTCTGTGTACATACGTGCGTGTGTGAGAGTGTGCGTTTGTGTCTGTGTGTGTACATGTGAAAGTGAGTGTGCATTTTTGTCTGTGTGTACATGTGTGTGTGGGAGTGTGCGCATATGTCTGTGTGTGTGTGCGTTTGTGTCTGTGTGTATACGTGTGTGTGTGTGTTTGTGTCTGTGTATGTGTGCGTATGTGTCTGTGTGTATTTGTGTGAGCGTTTGTGTGTGTGAGTGTGTGTTTGTGTGTACGTGTGTGTGAGAATGTGCGTTTGTGTCTGTGGATGTGTGTGTGTGAGAGTGTACGTATATGTCTGCGTGTATGTGTGTGAGAGTGTGCGTATGTGTCTGTATGTACGTGTGTGAGTGTGAGAGTGTGCGGTTGTGTCTGTGTGCATACGTGTGTATGAGTGTGCATATGTGTCTGTGTGTACGTGTGCGTGAGTGTGTGAGTATGTGTGTGTGTACGTGTGTGAGTGTGCGTATGTGTCTGTGTGCATACGTGTGTGTGAGAGTGTGCGGTTGTGTCTGGGTGTGTACGTGTGTGTGAGAGTGTGCGTATGTGTCTGTGTGTACGTGTGTGTAAGAGTGTGCGTATGTGTCTGAGTGTGTACGGGTGTGTAAGAGTGTGCGTATGTGTCTGTGTGTGTACGTGTGTGTGTGAGTGTGTGTATGTGTCTGTGTGTGTACGTGTGTGTGTGAGAGTGTGGATATTTGTCTGTGTGTATGTGTGTGTGTGCGTATATGTCTGTGTGTGTATGTGTGCGCGTTTGTGTCTGTGTGTATACGTGTGTGTGAGAGTGTGCATTTGTGTCTGTGTGTGTGTGAGCGTGCGTTTGTGTCTGTGTGTATGTGTGTGAGCGTTTGTGTCTGTGTGTATGCATGTGTGTGAGACTGTGCATAAGTGTCTGCGTGTATGTGTGTGAGTGTGAGACTGTGCTTATGTGTCTGTGTGTGTGTATGTTACTGTGTGCGTATGCGTGTGAGTGTGCGTTTGTGTCTGTGTGTACATGTGTGTGAGTGAGTGTGAGTGTAAGAGTGTGTGTATGTGTCTGTGTGTTACGTGTGTGTGAGTGTGCATGTGTTTGTGTGTGTGTGCGCGTATGTGTCTGTGTGCATACGTGTGCAAGAGTGTGCGTTTGTGTCTGTGTCTGTGTGTGTGAGTGTGCGTATGTGTCTCTGTGTATACGTGTGTGTGAGTGTGAGAGTGTGCGTTTGTGTCTGTGTGTACGTGTGTGTGAGTGAGTCTGAGTGTGAGATTGTGCATATGTGTCTGTGTTTGTACGTGCGTATGAGTGTGAGAGTGTGTCTGTGTACATACGTGCGTGTGTGAGAGTGTGCGTTTGTGTCTGTGTGTACATGTGTGTGTGAGTGTGCATTTTTGTCTGTGTGTATACGTGTGTGTGTGTTTGTGTCTGTGTATGTGTGCGTATGTGTCTGTGTGTATTTGTGTGAGCGTTTGTGTGTGTGAGTGTGTGTTTGTGTCTGTGTGTGTACGTGTGTGTGAGAATGTGTGTTTGTGTCTGTGTGTATGTGTGTGTGTGAGAGTGTACATATATGTCTGTGCGTATGTGTGTGAGAGTGTACGTATGTGTCTGTATGTCCGTGTGTGAGTGTGAGAGTGTGCGGTTGTGTCTGTGTGTGTACGCGTGTGAGTGTGAGTTTGTGTCTGTGGGTGCACGTGTGTATGTGTGTGTGAGAGTGTGTGAATGTGTCTGTGTGTTATGTGAGTGTGAGAGTGTGCATATGTGTTTGTGTGTGTAAGTGTGCGTATGTGTCTATGTGCGTACATGTGTGTGAGTGTGAGAATGTGCGTTGTGTACGTGTGTGAGTGTGAGAGTGTGCATATTTGTCTGTGTTTTTACGTGTGTGTGAGTGAGTGTGAGAGTGTGCATATGTGTCTGTGTGTATATGTGTGCGTGTGAGTGTGCGTATGTGTCTGTGTGCATACGTGTGTATGAGTGTGCATATGTGTCTGTGTGTGTACGTGTGTGTGAGTGTGTGAATATGTGTGTGTGTACGTGTGTGAGTGTGCGTATGTGTCTGTGTGCATATGTGTGTGTGAGAGTGTGCGGTTGTGTCTGGGTGGGTACGTGTGTGTGAGAGTGTGTGTATGTGTCTGTGTGTGTGAGAGTGTGCATATGTGTCTGTGTGTACGTGTGTGTAAGAGTGTGCGTATGTGTCTGTGTGTGTATGTGTGTGTGAGTGTGCGTATGCGTCTGTGTGTGTACGTGTGTGTGTGAGAGTGTGCATATGTGCCTGTGTGTATGTATGTGTGAGTGTGTGCGTATGTGTCTGTGTGTACGTTTGTGTCTGTGTGTATACGTGTGTGTGTGTGAGAGTGTGCGTTTGTGTTCGTGTGTAAGTGTGTGTGAGTGTGCATTTGTGTCTGTGTGTGTACGTGTGTGTGAGTGTGTGAGTATGTGTGTGTGTACGTGTGTGAGTGTGCGTATGTGTCTGTGTGCGTATGTGTGTGTGAGAGTGTGCGGTTGTGTCTGGGTGGGTACGTGTGTGTGAGAGTGTGTGTATGTGTCTGTGTGTGTGAGAGTGTGCATATGTGTCTGTGTGTACGTGTGTGTAAGAGTGTGCATATGTGCCTGTGTGTATGTATGTGTGAGTGTGTGCGTATGTGTCTGTGTGTACGTTTGTGTCTGTGTGTATACGTGTGTGTGTGTGAGTGTGCGTTTGTGTTCGTGTGTAAGTGTGTGTGAGTGTGCATTTGTGTCTGTGTGTATGTGTGCGTATGTGTCTGTGTGTATGTGTGTGAGCATTTGTGTGTGTGAGTGTGCGTTTGTGTCTGTGTGTGTACGTGTGTGTGAGAATGTGTGTTTGTGTCTGTGTGTATGTGTGTGTGTGAGAGTGTACATATATGTCTGTGCGTATGTGTGTGAGAGTGTACGTATGTGTCTGTATGTCCGTGTGTGAGTGTGAGAGTGTGCGGTTGTGTCTGTGTGTGTACGCGTGTGAGTGTGAGTTTGTGTCTGTGGGTGCACGTGTGTATGTGTGTGTGAGAGTGTGTGAATGTGTCTGTGTGTTATGTGAGTGTGAGAGTGTGCGTATGTGTTTGTGTGTGTAAGTGTGCGTATGTGTCTATGTGCGTACATGTGTGTGAGTGTGAGAATGTGCGTTGTGTACGTGTGTGAGTGTGAGAGTGTGCATATTTGTCTGTGTTTTTACATGTGTGTGAGTGAGTGTGAGAGTGTGCATATGTGTCTGTGTGTATATGTGTGCGTATGTGTCTGTGTGCATACGTGTGTATGAGTGTGCATATGTGTCTGTGTGTGTGAGTGTGTGAATATGTGTGTGTGTACGTGTGTGAGTGTGCGTATGTGTCTGTGTGCATATGTGTGTGTGAGAGTGTGCGGTTGTGTCTGGGTGGGTACGTGTGTGTGAGAGTGTGCATATGTGTCTGTGTGTACGTGTGTGTAAGAGTGTGCATATGTGCCTGTGTGTATGTATGTGTGAGTGTGTGCGTATGTGTCTGTGTGTACGTTTGTGTCTGTGTGTATACGTGTGTGTGTGTGAGTGTGCGTTTGTGTTCGTGTGTAAGTGTGTGTGAGTGTGCATTTGTGTCTGTGTGTATGTGTGCGTATGTGTCTGTGTGTATGTGTATGAGCATTTGTGTGTGTGAGTGTGCGTTTGTGTCTGTGTGTGTACGTGTGTGTGAGTGTGTGCGTATGTATCTGTGTGTGTATGTGTGTGAGTGTGCATTTGTGTCTCTGTGTATACATGTGTGTGAGAGTGTGTGTTTGTGTCTGTGTGTATGTGTGTGTGAGAATGTGCGTATGTGTCTGTGTGCGTACGTGTGTGTGAGAGTGTGCGGTTGTGTCTGGGTGTGTACGTGTGTGTGAGAGTGTGCGTATGTGTCTGTGTGTACGTGTGTGTAAGAGTGTGCGTATGTGTCTGAGTGTGTACGTGTGTGTAAGAGTGTGCGTATGTGTCTGTGTGTGTACGTGTGTGTGTGAGTGTGTGTATGTGTCTGTGTGTGTACGTGTGTGTGTGAGAGTGTGGATATTTGTCTGTGTGTATGTGTGTGTGTGCGTATATGTCTGTGTGTGTATGTGTGCGCGTTTGTGTCTGTGTGTATACGTGTGTGTGAGAGTGTGCATTTGTGTCTGTGTGTGTGTGAGCGTGCGTTTGTGTCTGTGTGTATGTGTGTGAGCGTTTGTGTCTGTGTGTATGCATGTGTGTGAGACTGTGCATAAGTGTCTGCGTGTATGTGTGTGAGTGTGAGGCTGTGCTTATGTGTCTGTGTGTGTGTATGTTACTGTGTGCGTATGCGTGTGAGTATGCGTTTGTGTCTGTGTGTACATGTGTGTGAGTGAGTGTGAGTGTAAGAGTGTGTGTATGTGTCTGTGTGTTACGTGTGTGTGAGTGTGCATGTGTTTGTGTGTGTGTGCGCGTATGTGTCTGTGTGCATACGTGTGCAAGAGTGTGCGTTTGTGTCTGTGTCTGTGTGTGTGAGTGTGCGTATGTGTCTCTGTGTATACGTGTATGTGAGTGTGAGAGTGTGCGTTTGTGTCTGTGTGTACGTGTGTGTGAGTGAGTCTGAGTGTGAGATTGTGGATATGTGTCTGTGTTTGTACGTGTGTGTGAGCATGAGAGTGTGTCTGTGTACATACGTGCGTGTGTGAGAGTGTGCGTTTGTGTCTGTGTGTGTACATGTGTGTGTGAGTGTGCATTTTTGTCTGTGTGTACATGTGTGTGTGGGAGTGTGCGCATATGTCTGTGTGTGTGTGAGTTTGTGTCTGTGTGTATACGTGTGTGTGTGTTTGTGTCTGTGTATGTGTGCGTATGTGTCTGTGTGTATTTGTGTGTGAGTGTGCATTTGTGTCTCTGTGTATACATGTGTGTGAGAGTGTGTGTTTGTGTCTGTGTGTATGTGTGTGTGAGAATGTGCGTTTGTGTCTGTGTGTATATGTGTGCATGTGAGTGTGCGTATGTGTCTGTGTGCATACATGTGTATGAGTGTGCATATGTGTCTGTGTGTGTACATGTGTGTGAGTGTGTGTGTATGTGTGTGTGTACGTGTGTGAGTGTGCGTATGTGTTTGTGTGCATACGTGTGTGTGAGAGTGTGCAGTTGTGTCTGGGTGTGTACGTGTGTGTGAGAGTGTGCGTATGTGTTTGTGTGTATGTGTGTGTGAGAGTGTGCGTATGTGTCTGTGTGTCCGTGTGTGTGTGTGTGTGTGAGTGAGTGTGAGTGTGAGTGTGCATATGTGTCTGTGTGTTACGTATGTGTGAGTGTGCATGTGTTTGTGTGTGTGTGCGCGTATGTGTCTGTGCATACGTGTGCAAGAGTGTGCATTTGTGTCTGTCTGTGTGTGTGTGAGTGTGCGTATGTGTCTTTGTGTGTACGTGTGTGTGAGTGTGAGAGTGTGCGTTTGTGTCTGTGTGTCCGTGTGTGTGTGAGTCTGAGTGTGAGATTGTGCATATGTGTCTGTGTTTGTACGTGTGTGTGTGAGTGTGAGAGTGTGTCTGTGTGCATAAATGTGTGTGTGAGAGTGTGCGTATGTGTCTGTGTGTATGTGTGTGTGAGTGGGCGCGTATGTGTCTGTGTGTGTGTGCGCATTTGTGTCTGTGTGTATACCTGTATATACGTTTGTGTGAGAGTGTGCGTTTGTGTCTGTGTGCATAAGTGTGTGTGAGAATGTGCGTTTGTGTCTGTGTGTGTGTGTGTGAGAGTGTGCGTATGTGTCTGTGTGTATATGTCTGCATGTGAGTGTGCGTATGTGTCTGTGTGCATACATGTGTATGAGTGTGCATATGTGTCTGTGTGTGTACGTGTGTGTGAGAGTGTGCGTATGTGTCTGTGTGTCCGTGTGTGTGTGTGTGAGTGAGTGTGAGTGTGAGAGTGTGCATGTGTCTGTGTGTTACGTGTGTGTGAGTGTGCATGTGTTTGTGTGTGTGTGCGTGTATGTGTCTGTGCATACGTGTGCAAGAGTGTGCATTTGTGTCTGTCTGTGTGTGTGTGTGCGTATGTGTCTTTGTGTGTACGTGTGTGTGAGTGTGAGAGTGTGCGTTTGTGTCTGTGTGTACGTGTGTGTGAGTCTGAGTGTGAGATTGTGCATATGTGTCTGTGTTTGAACCTGTATGTGTGAGTGTGAGAGTGTGTCTGTGTGCATAAATGTGTGTGTGAGAGTGTGCGTATGTGTCTGTGTGCATAAGTGTGTGTGAGAATGTGCGTTTGTGTCTGTGTGTATGTGTGTGTGAGAGTGTGCGTATGTGTCTGTATGTACGTGTGTGAGTGTGAGAGTGTGCGGTTGTGTCTGTGTGTGTACGCGTGTGAGTGTGAGTTTGTGTCTGTGGGTGTATGTGTGTATGTGAGCGTGAGAGTGTGTGTATGTGTCTGTGCGTTATGTGAGTGTGAGAGTGTGCGTATGTGATTGTGTGTGTGAGTGTGCATATGTGTCTGTGTGCATACGTGTGTGTGTGCATTTGTGTCTGTCCGTGTGTGTGAGTGTGCATATGTGTCTATGTGCGTACGTGTGTGTGTGTGAGTGTGTGCATTTGTGTCTATGTGCATACGTGTGTGTGAGTGAGTGTGAGAATGTGTGTTGTGTACGTGTGTGAGTGTGAGAGTGTGCATATGTGTCTGTGTTTTTACGTGTGTGTGAGTGAGTGTGAGAGTGTGCGTATGTGTTTGTGTGTATATGTGTGCGTGTGAGTGTGCGTATGTGTCTGTGTGCATACGTGTGTATGAGTGTGCATATGTGTCTGTGTGTGCGTGTGTGTGAATGTGTGTGTGTGTACGTGTGTGAGTGTGCGTATGTGTCTGTGTGCGTACGTGTGTGTGAGAGTGCGTTTGTGTCTGGGTGTGTACGTGTGTGTATATGTCTGTGTGTATGTGTGTGTGAGAGTGTGCAGATGTGTCTGTGTGTGTGTGTGTGAGTGTGTGCGTGTGTGCGTGTGTGAGTGTGTGAGTATGCGTATGTGTCTGTGTGCGTACGTGTGTGTGAGAGTGTGCGTTTATGTCTGGGTGTGTACGTGTGTGTGAGAGTGTGTGTATGTGTCTGTGTGTTACGTGTGTGTGTGAGTGTGCATGTGTTTGTGTGTGTGTGTGCGCGTATGTGCGTATGTGTCTGTGTGTATACGTGTGCAAGAGTGTGCATTTGTGTCTGTCTGTGTGTATGTGAGTGTGCGTATATGTGTCTCTGTGTGTACGTGTGTGTGTGAGAGTGTGCGTTTGTGTCTGTGTGTACGTGTGTGAGTAAGTCTGAGTGTGAGATTGTGCGTATGTGTCTGTGTGCGTACGTGTGTGTGAGAGTGTGCGTTTATGTCTGGGTGTGTACGTGTGTGTGAGAGTGTGTGTATGTGTCTGTGTGTTACGTGTGTGTGTGAGTGTGCATGTGTTTGTGTGTGTGTGTGCGCGTATGTGCGTATGTGTCTGTGTGTATACGTGTGCAAGAGTGTGCATTTGTGTCTGTCTGTGTGTATGTGAGTGTGCGTATATGTGTCTCTGTGTGTACGTGTGTGTGTGAGAGTGTGCGTTTGTGTCTGTGTGTACGTGTGTGAGTAAGTCTGAGTGTGAGATTGTGCATATGTGTCTGTGTTTGTACGTGTGTGTGAGTGTGAGAGTGTGTCTGTGTGCATACGTGCGTGTGTGAGAGTGTGCGTATGTGTCTGTGTGTGTGAGTGTATGAGTGTGTGTTTGTGTCTGTGTGTGTACATGTGTGTGTGAGTGTGCATTTTTGTCTGTGTGTACGTGTGTGTGAGAGTCTGCGTATGTGTCTGTGTGTATGTGTGTGTGTGCGCGTATGCGTGTGTGTGTGTGCGCGTTTGTGTCTGTGTGCATACGTGTGTGTGAGAATGTGTGTTTGTGTCTGTGTGTATGTGTGTGTTTGAGAGTGTGCGTATGTGTTTGTGTGTATGTGTGCATATGTGTCTGTGTGCATACGTGTGTGTGTGCATTTGTGTCTGTCCATGTGTGTGTGTGAGTGTGCGTATATGTCTGTGCGCATACGTGTGTGAGAGTGTGCGTTTGTGTCTATGTGCGTATGTGTGTGTGTGTGAGTGTGCGTGTGAGTGTGCGTATGTGTCTGTGTGCATACGTGTGTATGAGTGTGCATATGTGTCTATGTGTGTACGTGTGTGTGAGTGTGTGAGTGTGCGTATGTGTCTGTGTGCATACGTGTGTGTGAGAGTGTGCGGTTGTGTCTGGGTGTGTATGTGTGTGTGAGAGTGTGCGTATGTGTCTGTATGTACGTGTGTGTAAGAGTGTGCGTATGTGTCTGTGTGTGTACGTGTGTGTGTGAGTGTGTGCGTATGTGTTTGTGTGTATGTGTGCATATGTGTCTGTGTGCATACGTGTGTGTGTGCATTTGTGTCTGTCCATGTGTGTGTGTGAGTGTGCGTATATGTCTGTGCGCATACGTGTGTGAGAGTGTGCGTTTGTGTCTATGTGCGTATGTGTGTGTGTGTGAGTGTGCGTGTGAGTGTGCGTATGTGTCTGTGTGCATACGTGTGTATGAGTGTGCATATGTGTCTATGTGTGTACGTGTGTGTGAGTGTGTGAGTGTGCGTATGTGTCTGTGTGCATACGTGTGTGTGAGAGTGTGCGGTTGTGTCTGGGTGTGTATGTGTGTGTGAGAGTGTGCGTATGTGTCTGTATGTACGTGTGTGTAAGAGTGTGCGTATGTGTCTGTGTGTGTACGTGTGTGTGTGAGTGTGCGTATGCGTCTGTGTGTGTGTGAGAGTGTGCATATGTGTCTGTGTGTGTATGTGTGCGCGTTTGTGTCTGTGTGTATACGTGTGTGTGAGAGTGTGCGTTTGTGTCTGTGTGTATGTGTGCGTATGTGTCTGTGTGTATGTGTGTGAGCGTTTGTGTCTGTGTGTATACGTGTGTGTGAGGGTGCGTTTGTGTCTGTGTGTGTATGTGTGTGAGTGTGCATTTGTGTCTGTGTGTATACGTGTGTGTGAGAGTGTGTGTTTGTGTCTGTGTGTATGTGTGTGTGAGAATGTGCGTATGTGTCTGTGTGTATGTGTGTGTGAGTGTGTGCGTATGTGTCTGTGTACGTGTGTGTCTGAGTGCGTACGCGTGTGTGAGAGAGTGTGTGTTTGTGTCTGTGTGTGTACGTGTGTGTGAGTGAGAGTGAGTGTGAGAGTGTGTGTATGTGTCTGTGTGTTATGTGTGTGAGTGTGAGAGTGTGCGTATGTGTTTGTGTCTGTGTGAGTGTGCGTATATGTCTGTGCGCATACGTGTGTGAGAGTGTGCATTTGTGTCTATGTGCGTACGTGTGTGTGTGTGAGTGTGCGTTTGTGTCTGTGTGTGAATGTGAGAGTGTGCATATGTGTCTGTGTACGTGTGTGTGTGAGTGAGTGTGAGTGTGCGTATGTGTCTGTGTGTATACGTGTGCGTGTGTGTCTGTGTTGTACATGTGTGTGTGAGTGTGCGTATGTGTCTGTGTGCATACGTGTGTGCGAGAGTGTGCGTTTATGTCTGTGTGTGTACGTGTGTGTGCGTATGTGTCTGTGTCTGTGTGTGTACATGTGTGTGTGAGAGTGTGCGTTTGTGACAGTGTGTATAATTGTGTGTGAGAGTGTGCGTTACTGTCTGTGTGAACGTGTGTGTGAGTGTGCGTATGTGCCTGTGTGTGTACGTGTGCGTGTGCGTGTGAGTGTGAGAGTGTGCGTATGTGTGTGTGTGTGTGACTGTGCATGTGCAGGGACTCGGTGATGATACCATTGTGCAAATAACTTTATTCAATCTTTCCACTACCAGGAGAAACGTCCATGTGGTCAGTGAACTAGTGATAAGCAAATTCAGGTCGGGGTTAATGCACCCGTGAAAAATAAAGTGGAAGGGGAGGGTGAGGATTAAATCAAAACCGAGCTGGAGTGTTGTGCAGAAGAATACAATCTGACCCATTGTGTCTGTATTGGATTTCTGATGTTTTAAGTTTAGTGCCAGAGGACTTGCTCATAAAGTAGAAGTGACCGAGACTGAGTTTGATCAGACTGCTCCCTGTCTCCTGTCACACCTTCCTTTTGGATGGGATATGGTAGATTTTCCCTTAGATTTCCATCCAGCTCATTATCCTCTTGCCAGCCAGGAAACAGAGACTCTGCTGTAATGCTCAACAGTGTATTTTTCACCTCTGCTGTTGGATTTTAAGGTGGACTGGGAGCAGTCCCTCTCCCTCGATAGGGAGACTAGATCAGGGTGTAATGCCACACTTGGTTAACTCACTCTGTCACCTTGCACCCGAAGGTTGGTGGCCTGGTGGGATTTTGAAGGGCATGATCAGGTGATGGACAGTGGCATCAGGGAGGTCTTTGCCAGCTGGACTTGTTCATAGAATCCATACGGTGTAAAAGCAGGCCATTCGGCCCATCAAGTCCACTCTGACCCTCTAAGGAGCATCCCACCAAAATCCACACCCTGCCCTATTCACCCTAACCTGCACATCTCTGGATTGTGGGAGAAAAACCAGAGCACCCAGAGGAAACCCACGCAGACAATGTGCAAACTCCACACAGATAGTCATCCAAGGTTGGAATTGAACCTGGGTCCCTGGTACTGTGAGGTAGCAGTGCTAACCACTGAGCCACCTCCACATGGCAACTGAATCACAATGCAGGGTGAGTGTGAGGTGAGAGCTGAGTACAGACAAAATGGAATCTCTCCCAAAGGGGGATCCCACAATCCCCCGCTTCACTGCATTCAACAAAATGTGACACTGAGACACAGACAGGGATAGTGGGTCAGCCGACAAGATGATTTGTCAAAGAGGGTCATGAGCAAAGTTTAAACAGTTTGGGATTCTACTCACTGGTGTTTAGCAGAATGAGAGGTGATCTCATATGGTGAGTTGGCTTTCATTAGCAGGGGGATTGAGTTTAAGAGCTGCAAGGCTATGCTGCAGCTCTATAAAGCCCTGGTTAGACCACACTTGGAATATTGTGTTCAGTTCGGGTCACCTCATTATTGGAAAGATGTGGAAGCTTTAGAGAGGGTGCAGAGGAGATTTCCCAGGAGGTTGCCTGGACTGGAGGGCATGTCTTTTGGAGAAAGGTTGGGGGAGCTAGGGCTTTTCTCATTGGAGTGAAGAAGGATGAGAGGTGACTTGATAGAGGGGTACAAGATGATGTGAGGCAGAGATAGAGAGGATAGCCAGAGACTTTTTCCATTGGTGGAAATGGCTATCATGAGAGACCATAATTTTAAGGTAATTGCTGGAAGGTTTAGGGTACGTGTCAGAGGGAGGTTCTTTACACAGAGTGTGGTGGGTGCATGGAATGTGGTGGGAGTACAGTCAGAGACATTAGGGATATTTAAGCGACTCTGGGATAGACACGTGGATGATAGTAAAATGTACGGTATGTAGGTTAGTTTGATCTTAGAGTAGGATAAATGGTCGGAACAACATCAAGGGCTGAAGGGCTTGTACTGTGCTGTACTATTCTATGTTCTATGTTCTATCTCACTGAAACATTTTGGATTCTTAAGGACCTTGACAGGGTCAATGCTGAGAGGATGGTCCCCCTCATGGGAGGGTCTGGGACCATGGGGGCACAGTCTCCGAGTAAAGGGGACACCAGTTTCAGACTGAGATGGGGAGGAATTTCTTCTCTCAGAGGATTGAGAGTCTTTGGAACTCCTTACCACAGAGAGAGCTGTGGGGGCAGGGTCCTTGTGGATATTTAAGAGAGATTCTTGATCAGTCGGGGAATTGAGGGGAAAGGGCAGGGGAGTGGAGGTGAGGAATGTGGGATCAGCCGCAGAGTCATAGAGATGTACAGCACGGAAACAGACCCTTCGGTCCAACCTGTCCATGCCGACCAGATATCCCAACCCAATCTAGTCCCATTTGCCAGCATTTGGCCCATATTCTTCTAAACCCTTCCTACTCACGTACCCATCCAGCCTTGATCCTACTGAATGGCAGGGCAGGCTCGAGGGGCCAAATGGCCTACTCCTGTTCCTACTTCTTATGGCCTTACAGACTTGGAGATTGGTAGGCTGTGGGGCTGGCAGTATATAAATGCAAGTTGTTGCTGTTGGGGATGTTGCGAAAACAGAGATTAGGATACGCATGCGGCTCAACGCGTGCTTGCAAGTGGGTTTTGGAGAGAAAGCAGCATCTCCTGAATAATTGTGGCACCACATTGACTGGTTACATAAAGGCTATGTAACATCGAGTGCTCAAATACAGCCTTTCTGTTTTGTTTATCTTGATCCCCTTGTTCAATCTGGGATGATCTAGATTTGAATTACTGTTATTGAGCTCGACAACACGAATGACTCATCGAAGTCTGTCTTTAATCTTCCCCAAGCGGATGAATTAATATTTTAAAATAAAGACAAGGTCAGTGAAGGAGGTTTAGTCTAAATCTAAACTCATAAGTACGGCTGCTTCATCCAAACACAATAACATTATTCTTCCGTAGCCAAGACAATTCGGTTTATAATTCCGAAAATGCTCATGTCAAAAATCATGGGGTTTATCATTTACTCTTCAGTTTGTTTTGAAGCTGTCCCTGGATTCAGTGTCAAAAGTCACTTTATTGAGATGAACATTAAAGTCCAGCTGCGAAATGAAGTGACCGGATGAAGTAATTTTGTGGGATTTTCATCCTCCTTGGAAAATATATCTGTTAGCTGAGCGTTAACTGTGAAGATTAGCAAATAGACGGACAGGATATACCACACAGAGTCAGGATCAGCAGCTTCAGGGTCTGCTGGAGGGAGAACACACACCAAACCTCCATTGCTATAACCCCCCGGCCCTCAGGAACAAAGGCATGGAGCCAGGGGCAAAAGGGGAATGAGGCAGGGGCATGGGAGGCAGAGGGAACAGGGGGCAGGGGGAACAGAGGGCAGAGGGAACAGGGGGCAGAGGGAACAGGGTGCAGGGGTAACAGTGGGTAGGGGAACGGGGGCAGAGGGGAACAGGGGTCGGGGGGAACAGGGGGCAGGGGAACAGGGGGCAGAGGGGAACAGGGGGCAGGGGAATAGGGGTCAGGGGAACAGGGGGCAGAGGAACAGGGGGCAGGGGAACAGGGGGCAGAGGGGAACAGGGGGCAGGGGAACAGGGGGCAGGGGAACAGGGGGCAGGGGAACAGGGGGCAGAGGGAACCAGGGGCAGGGGAACAAGAGGCAGCGAACAGGGGGCAGGGGAACAGGGGGCAGAGGGGAACAGGGGGCAGAGGGGAACAGGGGGCAGAGGAACAGGGGGCAGGGGAACAGGGGGCAGAGGGGAACAGGGGGGCAGAGGGAACACGGGGCAGAGGGAACGAGGGGCAGGGGGAACAGGGGGCAGAGGGAACGGGGCAGAGGGAACAGGGGGCAGAGGGAATGGGGGCAGGGGAACAGGGGGCAGGGGGAACAGGGGGCAGAGGGGAACAGGGGGCAGGGGGAACGGGGGCAGGGGAACAGGGGGCAGAGGAGAACAGGGGGCAGGGGGAACATGGGGCAGGGGGAACAGGGGGCAGAGGGGAACAGGGGGCAGAGGGGAACGGGAGGCAGAGGGAACCTAGAGGCAGGGGTACAGGGGATTAGGATCAGAGGGGGACAGGGGGCAGAGGGGAACGGGAGGCAGAGGGAACCTAGAGGCAGGGGTACAGGGGATTAGGATCAGAGGGGGACAGGGGGCAGGGGAATGGGGTGAGTGAATGGGGGAAGAGGGGGGAGAATGGGGCAGGGGAACGGGGGGGGCGGCAGGGTAAGGGGGGAAAAAGGGTGAACTCTTTCTCTCCAAGTTCCTCTTTCTCAGAGGAAGACTGAGAGGGGTCAGGAGGTGCCCAGTGGAGGAGGAACCACAGACAGGCCCCTCAGGAGTCCCTTCCCAGGACCCTCCAGTGCTGTCCGTGCCCTCTATCACCATCCTGCCTGCTTCCCTCCCAGATCTGCAAGTTCAAGCTGAGGAGGACCCTTGGCCTGTCTGATCCGTCAGGGCACAAACACCCTGGGGGTGACCTCCTGGCCCAATGGTGCCTGTAGCTGAGGATGGTCCCCTCAGAGGGAGTGCTCTGAGACATAGTGAGGGAAAGAGGAGGGAGAAAACCTACTGAGAGCACCTTAATGACACAGAGACAATGTACTGTACATAGTTTTACACTGTCTTTCTGAATGCTCTGACCTTACATCTACCCAATCCTAGTGAGGGAGCAGCCATTTTCTTTCCCATTATACACAGAGAGTGAATGGGTAGCCCTGAGGCACAGTCTGGTCCACTCCGTGAGCTGGGAGCCTGTCCCTTCTCCAGCCCTCCAATGCTAGTCTCAATGTTGGCCTGTGCTGCAGGGCTATCTATTGGACAGAGGCCAGGATGGTCATGAGGGATCGAAGAATGTTGGGTGTCCAATGGCTGAGGGCTATGTGTGGCTGGTGCCCGTGGATTGTGCAAAGAGATGGTGTTTGGTGCAGTGACACATGGAGGCTCCACGCAGTGAGCTAAAAACCATAGAATCATGGAGTCCAACAGCACGGAGACAGGCCCTTCGGCCCAAACTGGTCCATGCTGACCAAAATGCCCATCCACACTAACCCCCATTTCCCTGAACCAGGCCCATATCCTTCTAATCCTTTCCGATCCATGTGTTTATCCAAATGCCTTTAAATGTTGTTAATGTACCCGCCTCAACCACTTCCACTGGCAGCTCATTCCATATGTGTACCACCCTCTGTGTAAAAATGTTGCCCCTCAGGTTCCCTTTTATTCTTTCCCCTCTAACCTTAAACTGATGCCCTCTAGTCCTCGATTCCCCAACCCTGGGAAAAAGACTGAGTACATTCACCCTGTCCATGCCTCTCATGATCTTATACACCTCGATAAAGTCCCCCCTCGGTCTCCTACACTCTAAAGAAAAGACTCCGAGCTTGTCCAACCTCTCCCTATAACTCAGACCCTTGTGTCCTGGCAACATCTTTGTAAATTCCTTCTGCACCCTCTTTCCAGTTTAATAACATCCTTCCTGTAGCAAGGTGACCAAAACTGAACACAATCCTCCAAGTGTGGCCTCACCAACATCCTATACAACTGCAACATAACTTCCCAACTTCGATACTCAATGCCCTGACTGATGAAGGCCAGTGTGTCAAAAGCTTTCTTCACTGCCCTGTCTACCTGGGACTCCATTTTCAGAGAACCGTGCACCTGAACTCCAAGGTCCCTCTGTTCCACTACACTCCTTAAGGCCCGAACATTCACCATGAAACTCCTACCTTGATTTGACTTTCCAAAATGCAAGACCTCACACCGATCTATATTAAACCATTTCTGGGCCCACTTCCCCAGCTGATCAAGGTCCTGCTGCAATTTCTGAGAACCTTCCTCACTGTCCATGATCCCACCTATTATAGCGTCATCAGCAAACGGACTAATCATGCCTTGTTCAATCTCATCCAAATCACTGATATCGATAACAAACAGTAATGGGCCCAGCACTGACCCCTGAGACACTCCACTAGTCACAGGCCTCCAGTCCGACAGGCATCCTTCCACTGTTACCCTCTGCTTCCTACCCTCAAGCCAATTGTGTATCCAATTTGCCAGCTCCCCGTGGATTCCATGTGATCTAACCTTCCAGAGCAGCCTACCATGTGGAACCTTGTCAAAGGCCTTACTGAAATCCACATGGACTACATCTACCACCCTGCTCTCGTCAACCTTCCTGGTCACTTCATCAAAGAACTCGAACAAATTTGTGATGCAAGATCTCCCACGCACAAAGCTATGTTGACTATTCCTAATCAAATCCTATCTTTCCAAATGCACGTATATCCCATCCCTCAGAATCTTCACAAATAACCTACCTACTACAGCTGTTAGGTTCACTGGTCTATAGTTCCCAGGTTTTTCTTTGTGGCCCTTCTTGAACAACAGCACAACATTCGCTACCGTTTCCTTCAATAAACATAAAGAACCTCTTTGGATACCCCCTAATCTTCTCAGCCAAGGCTATCCCGTGCCCCCTTTTCACCTTCCTGATTTCCTTCTTCAGTAAACTCCTGTATTCCCTGTGTACATCCAGGGATTCCCTTGATCCCAGCTGCCTGTACCTGAGCCATGCCTCCTCTTTTTTTCTGGTCAAAGCCTCAATATCTCCTGTTATCCAGGGTTCCCTATTCCTGCCAACCTCGCCCTTTACCCTCACAGGAACATATAGACCTTGAACTCTAGCTATCTCACTTTTAAAGGTCTCCCACTTGCCAGAGGTCCCTTCGCCTGCAAACAAACTACTCCAATCAACCCCCTGCAAACTCCTGTCTAATTCCAGAAAAACTCCCCATGCCCCAGTTTAGAACTTGAACCTGTAGACTGGTTTTGTCACTCTCCATAACTATCTTAAAATTAATAGAACGATGATCACTGGTCCCAAAGTGCTCCCCCATTGTCACCTCTGTCATCTGTCCTGCCCCAGTTCCCAAGAGTAGGTCGAGTTTTGCCCTTTCCTGAATAGGACCCTCTCTCTCCTGCCTTGAAATGTTCTTGAACATACTTAATAAATTCTACCCCATCCAAGTCCTTAACGCTATGGCAGTCCCAGTCTATGTTGGGAAAATTCAAATCCCTTACAATGACAACCCTATTGCTCCTGCAAGTCTCCCCACATATTGACAATTCTCAATGTTTTGCTTTTTCAGCACATTTGGCAGTTGAATATTAATGAGGTGAGTTGGGCCATTAATGCGATGCTTATCAAGCACAAATCCCCCTTAACCAGCAATTTGCCACTGCCTGAGTGGAAAACCTGCCTCATTGATTGGCCAATCCATAAAAGACAGGGCAGTAAGAGTCAACCCCATCGCTGTGGGTCTGGGGTCCCATGTAGGCCCAGACCAGGGTAAGGATGGCAGTTTCCTTCCCTGAAGGACATTACTGACCCAGATAGGTTTCTCCCCTGACAATGGATTCATGGTCATCATTAAACTCTTCATTCCAGATTTTTATTGAATTCAAATTCCACTTTCTGTTGTGGTGGGATTTGAACCCAGGTCCTCAGTACAGTACCTGGGCCTCTGGATTAAGTTCAGTAATGATACCACTAGGCCACATACAGGAGACTTGTACAGGACTCCAGTCAGAGTCACTGAGCCCATCATCCAGACACCCAAGACAAAGGTCTATTGGCAACACAGGTTTCAATCCCAGGAAGGGCAGAATCTCAATTCACTGAAAGAAACCTGGAGTTGGAAGTTAGCCTCAGCAATGGTGACTGTGGAACCATCATCAATTGTAAATACTCATCAGGGCTTAGGGACACAAATCTGCCTTCTTTACCTGGTCTGACCTACACGTGACTCCAGACCTACAGGAATGGCTGTTACAAACAACAGTGTTCAAAGGCAACTAGGTCACAGCTCTATTGAAGAGTCATCAAGACTCGAAATATTACCTTGTTCCCTCTCCATGGGTGCTGCCTGACCTACTGGGATCTCCAGCATTTTTATTCAGTCAAGGGCAACTCGGAATGGACAATAAATTCTGATCTTCCCAGCGATCCCCACATCCCATGAGTGAGTTTTTTTTAAAAATTAAGTATTGGAGACTTGCAGAATGATAGTAGGGAGATGGGACTTCAGTGAAGGTGGCGAAACTGGGAAACTCTCCTTAAAGCTGAGGTTAAAATTAAGGTTAAAAGGAAATTGAATTGAAATGTCATGAGAGGTCTGGATTGTGTAAACAAAAGAGAAACTGTTTCCAGTTGGAGTAAAGATCATGAGAGTTGCTAACAGACATGAGGCAATTGGCAGAAGAGTTAGAGGAGAGATGAGGAGGAATGTTTTTCAAAACAAACATTTGTGATCTGGACCACTCTGCCTGGAAGGACAGTGCAAACAGATGAAGCAGGAGATTTCTGAAACTAATTGAATATAAAGTGTTGGAATGTACAGAAAAATGGAGAAAGAATATTAGGCAGTCGGACTGGTCTGTGCACTCCATTTCAAGAATGACTGTATAAACAGGTTGGTTGTGAAGGGACAGGAAGGTTGTCTTGGGTCACGATGACAGGCTAGAACCTCAAAATACTAAATGTGGTTTTAGTCTGTAAGTGCAAAACGTGTTTTCTGAAACAGACTTGTTGTAGACACACAATAACCAGAGGTGTAAACTCAATGCCTGGTTAGAAAATATTCTGTAAGGGACAAATGGATGTAACATCTGAAGATGATAAAGGAACACTGAATATCCTGGATTGTGATCTATTATAACTACAAAGAAAACAGTGATTGATGACCCACACTCAACTGATCATCCCATGCAGATTATTTTTCAAACTACAGATACATTTTGTTTTCCTTTTTGAAAAACACACAAGGACAGCAGTTATAAAAAGCCAGTATCTACTCCACTGGAGTGTGCTAGTGAGACTGAACATTGTTAATTATTGGCATGCACTGTAGGTCACAGTTGGAGAACCTTCCCAAAGTCACCCATGTGTTGCAGGTAAAGAGCCTCTCTCTCACTCTGAATACTAGGAGTCAGCTAGCTAGCAGCCAGAGAATAAGAAAACAGGATAAGAAACCGAGGGGCCAGTTCACCTCTCATCGGACAGGAGTTTGGCAAACTTGGCATGTCCTCTGTTAAATTGTAACAAATTGGAAACCTCATTACCTAACACCTGGGATTAACCCTTGAAAGGATCACCATGGAAAGGATCAATTTGCTCAGAAGTTATTGGGAACAAGGAGACACATAACTTAGGTAAAAACAATGACTGCAGATGCTGGAAACCAGATTCTGGATTAGTGGTGCTGGAAGAGCACAGCAGTTCAGGCAGCATCCAAGGAGCTTCGAAATCAACGTTTCGGGCAAAAGCCCTTCATCAGGAATAAAAAAAGCTTCTTTTATTCCTGATGAGGGGCTTTTGCCCGAAACATCAATTTCGAAGCTCCTTGGATGCTGCCTGAACTGCTGTGCTCTTCCAGCACCACTAATCCAGACACATAACTTACTTAGGGACAGGAAAATCGACACTTCGGGCAAAAGCCCTTCATCAGGAATATTCCTAATGAAGGTCTTTTGCCAGAAACATTGATTTTCCTGCTGTTCGGATGCTGCCTGACCTGCTGTGCTTTTCCAGCACCACTCTAATCTAGACTCTGGTTTGCAGCATCTGCAGCCCTTGTTTTTACCTACATAACTCACTTAGAAAGGCTGTCAGCTAAGACAGATTGGAAGTGTTTGGCTCCTTTCAAATTGCACAGTAATTCCTCTCCCTGTTGTGGTAAAGATCACGAGAGTCAAGAACAAATTTAAGGCGACTAGCAAAGGACTTAAAGAGGAATTGAGAACTTCTCTTCAAACAGTGAGTTGCCAGATGTAGAGGTCCTATGTGAATTAAGTCTAAAGTAGTCACAGCCACGCTGACAGGAATTATTCGCCATTCCTAGCTGTGCTTGAGGAGGTGGTGGTGAGCTGCTTTCTCAAACTGCTGCAGTCTACATGCTGGAGATATGTATAGTCTTTCCAGAGCATTTGCTGTATAGAGGGACAATGTAGGTCTAGGAGTCAGGGAGGGGATTGTGACATTCTTGAACAAATCAGCAATGAGTATGAGGGGGTATAAGCAGTTTTAGAATGTTCAAAATTGGTAAGTTCCGAGGCATGGACAGGATGCATCCCAGGCTGCTGTGGGAGGCGAGGGAGATTAATGAGGCCGTGACATTAATTTTCAAATCCACTCTGGCCACAGGAAGGCTGCCAGAGGGCTAGAGGAGAGCTAATTTTTTTCACTCATTTGTGGGACATGGGTGTCACTAGCTGGTCCCAACGTTTATTGCCTGTCCCTAGCTGTCAATGAGAAGGTGGGGGTGAGCTGCCTTCTTGACCCGCTGCAGTCCATGTGCTGTGGGTAGACCCACAATGCCCTTAGGGAGGGAATTCCAGGATTCTGACCCAGTGACACTAAAGGAATGCAGATATAGATAGGATGGTGAGGGACTTGGAGGGGAACTTGCAGGGGATGGTGTTCCCATGTATCTGTTGCCCTTGTCCTTCTAGATGGAAGAGGTTGTGGGTTTGGAAGGTGCTGTTTGAGGATCTTTGGTGAGTTTCTGCAGTGCATCTTGTAGCTAGTACACACTGCTGTTACTGAGCGTCGGTGGGGGAGGGAGGGGGTGTTTGTGGATGTGGGGCCGATCAAGCAGCTGCTTTGTCCTGGATAGTCTGTACTGACTTTCTGAAAGAGCAGTTTATGACACTGCTTTCCCTTCTTTTTCAGATTACAGTCCAAGTCCGCCTTGAAAGTCTCAATTGAACGTTCCTCCATCAAACTCAAGGTAGCTCATTCTCGACCTGAAACCCTCACTGGGGAGAGTTCTCTCTCCAAGGCTTCCCTTTGCTTCTTTTGCTAATTTTCCCTTAAATCTGTCTCCTCTTGTTCTTGATCCTTTCACTAAATCAACCAATTTTTTCCCCTATTGACTATACACAATCATACAGTCATAGAGATGTTCAGCACAGAAACACCCTTCGGTCCAACCCGTCCAGATATTCCAACCCAATCTAGTCCCACCAGCCAGCCCCCGGCCCATATCCCTCCAAACCCTTCCTATTCATATACCCATCCAGATGCCTTTTAAATGTTGCAATTGTACCAACCTCCACCACTTCCTCTGGCAGCTCATTCCATACACGTACCACCCTCTGGGTGAAAAAGTTGCCATTCCCATATTGAAGGACATAGATGTCGATACCTCTGCAGTTGGTCAAGGGAGGATTCAGATGGCAAGTTTTGAGAAGACTTGTAGTTCAGGTTGAGGTTCTGGATGTCTGTTTGCTCGCTGAGCTGGAAGGTTTGTTTTCAGATATTTCATCACCATACAAGGTAACATTATCAGTGAATCTCCAGATTATGCACTGGTGGTATAGCCCACTTTCTATTTATGTGTTTGGGTTTCCTTAGGTTGGTATGGTCATTTTCTGTGGTAACATCATTTCCTCTGTGATGCCATTTCCTGTTCTTTTTCTCAGAAGGTGGTAAATGTCAATGTATTTGTTGACAGAGTTCCGGTTGGAATGCCATGCTCCTAGGAATTCTCGCAGGTGTCTCTGTTTGGTTTGTTCTAGGATGGATGTGTTATCCCAGTCAAAGTGGTGTCCTTCCTCATCTGCATGTAAAGATGCTAGTGAGAGAGGTCATGTCGGTTTGTGGCTAGTTGATGGTCATGTATCCTGGTGACTAGATTTCTGCCTGTTTGTCCAATGTAGTGTTTGTTATAGCCCTTGCATGGTATTTTGTAAATGACATTAATTTTGCTTGTTGTCTGTAGACGGTCTTTCAAGTTCATTAGCTGCTGTTTTAGTGTGTTAGTGGGTTTGTGGGCTACCATGATGCCAAGGGGTCTGAGTAGTCTGGCAGTCATTTCCGAGATGTCTTTGATGTAGGGGAGAGTGGCTAGGATTTCTGGATGTGTTTTGTCTGCTTGTTTGGGTTTGTTGCTGAGAGATCGGCGGACTGTGTTCATTGGGTACCCGTTCTTTTTGAATACACTGTACAGGTGATTTTCCTCTGCTCTGTGTAGTTCCTCAGTGCTGCAGTGTGTTGTGTCTCATTGAAATAATGTTCTACTGCAACTATACAGACAATAAGCAAAACTAATGTCATTTACAAAATACTGTGCAAGGACTGTAATAGACACTACATTGGACAAACAGGCAGAAAACTAGCCACCAGGATACATGAACACCAACTAGCCACAAAAAGACATGACCCTCTCTCACTAGTATCCTCACATGTGGATGAGGAAGGACACCACTTTGACTGGGACACACATCCATCCAAGTATGAGCCAAACAGAGACACTCATGAGAATTCCTAGAAGCATGGCATTCCAACTGGAACTCTATCAACAAACACATTGACTTGGATCCCATTTACCACCGCCTGAGAAAAAGAACAGGAAATGACATCATCATGGGAAATGACATCATCATGGGAAATGACTTCTCCAGAGGAAATAACATCACCAAACACACAAATAGAAAGCAGGCCCTACCACCAGTGCTTCATCCGGAGGCTCACTGATGATGTTACCTAGTACGGTGACAAAACATCTGAAAACAAACCTTCCAGCTCAGCGACAAAACCTACATCCAGAGGATTCAGATGATAAAAATGAGTGAAGTTCACTCAGTTCCTTTGAATTCCTGTTCCCAAGATCTGATTACTTACAGTTTCAGAATCATGGAAAATCTTCAGGCTAAATTTTACATTCACCTGAGAAGCACTTAGAAATCCGGATAGTTGAAATGTTTTCTTTTGGTAAAATAATATGAAAGAAAGTTGGTGAAGAGAGTGATTCTTTCAGTTCCAGGCTCTGAGCTTTGCTGGCTGAGAGATGGAGAGTGTCAGTACTTCCTGATGAAGGGTTTATGCTCGAAATGTCGATTCTCCCGCTCCTCGGATGTTGCCTGACCTGTTGCGTTTTTCCAGCACCACACTCTTGACTCCAGCATCTGTAGTCCTCACTTTCACCTAGACTCAGTAGTGTTTATCCATGCAAACTTCCCTGGTTTAGTGGTTAGCACTGCTACCTCACAGCGCCAGGGATCGGTGTTTGATTCTAGCTTCAGGAGACTGTGTGGAGTTTGCACATTCTCCCTGTGTCTGCGTGGGTTTCTTCCAGGTGCTCCAGTTTAGAACATAGAACAATACAGCACAGAACAGGCCCTTCGGCCCACGATGTTGTGCCGAACTTCTATCCTAGATTAAGCACCCATCCATGTACCTATCCAAATGCCGCTTAAAGGTCGCCAATGAATCTGACTCTACCACTCCCTCGGGCAGCGCATTCCATGCCCCCACCACTCTCTGGGTAAAGAACCCACCCCTGACATCTCCCCTATACCTTCCACCCTTCACCTTAAATTTATGTCCCCTTGTAACACTCTGTTGTACCCGGGGAAAAAGTTTCTGACTGTCTACTCTATCTATTCCTCTGATCATCTTATAAACCTCGATCAAGTCACCCCTCATCCTTCGCCGTTCCAACGAGAAAAGGCCGAGAACTCTCAACCTATCCTCGTACGACCTACTCTCCATTCCAGGCAACATCCTGGTAAATCTTCTCTGCACCCTCTCCAAAGCTTCCACATCTTTCCTAAAGTGAGGCGACCAGAACTGCACACAGTACTCCAAATGTGGCCTAACCAAAGTCCTGTACAGCTGCAACATCACCTCACGACTCTTGAATTCAATCCCTCTGCTAATGAACGATAATACTCCATAGGCCTTCTTACAAACTCTATCCACCTGAGTGGCAACCTTCAAAGATCTATGTACATAGACCCCAAGATCCCTCTGTTCCTCCACCTGACCAAGAACCCTACCATTAACCCTGTATTCCGCATTCTTATTTGTTCTTCCAAAATGGACAACCTCACACTTGGCAGGGTTGAACTCCATCTGCCACTCCTCAGCCCAGCTCTGCATCATATCTAAGTCCCTCTGCAGCCGACAACAGCCCTCCTCACTGTCCACAACTCCACCTATCTTTGTATCATCTGCAAATTTACTGACCCACCCTTCGACTCCCTCCTCTAAGTCATTAATAAAAATTACAAACAGTTTCCTGCCTTGGTCCAAAGATGTGCAGGTTAGGGTGAATTGATTGTGCTAAATTGTGTTCAGGGATGTGCAGTTGGGTGCATTAGCCATGGGGAATGCAGGGTTACAAGGATAGGGTGGGATGAGCTTTGGAGGGTTGATGTGGACTTGATGGTCCAAATGGCCTGCTTCCACACTGTAGGGATTTTATGAACTACCCGTGGCTGAATCTTACCATTTTTCTCTCGCCTAAGTCTGAATTATCTTGTCTTTCTGTGAGAGATTTTCACTGTAGGCCTAGGAAGGTTGCTTGCCATATTTTACCTAACCCACCTCATTAACTGCCAACCCTTCCACAATGGCGATACTTCCGATTTCAGCCCCATCTTACCACACACCACTCCCAGAACAACTCATCACTCGGTAGGTGTCCACCAAAGCAGTGGTGCCCCTTTGGTCAGACCATTTTTGATAGGCCACCCAGGTTGCCTTGGCATTCTGCTTGGTCAACGAAGACTCCAATAAAGGCTGATAAACTGAGGGCATATTGGGAACATGAGACTGGGATATCATAGCTATTACAGAACTGTGGCACAGGGACGGACAGGACTAGCAGATTCTAGATTAGAGTGGTGCTGGAAAAGCACAGCAGGTCAGGCAGCATCCGAGGAGCAGGGAAATCAACGTTTTGGGGAAAAGCCCTTCATCAGGAATGAGCTTAATGTTCCAGTGTGTGGATGCTATAGGAAAGATAGAAAGGGAGGAGGGGGAGTTTTTGATTAGGGAAAACATTACTTCGGGAGGATATTCTCAGGGGATCATCTGGTGAAGTTATATAGGTGCAACTGAGAAATGAGAAAATGATCACCTTGTCGGGATTACACTATAGGGCCCACAATAGTTAGCAGGAAATTGAGAAGCAAATATGTAAGGAGATCTCAGATATCAGGAAGAATAACCAGGTTGTAATGGTACGGGTTTTTAACTTTCTGGAACTGTCATTGAGTTAAAGCTTGGATGGGAGGAATTTGTTAAGTGCATTCAAGAAAATTGTGTTATTCAATATATGGATGTACCGATCTGAGAAGGAGCAAACCCATCTGGGTCACTAATGTCCTTTAGAGAAGGAAATTGCCATCCTTACCTGGTCTGGCCTACATGTGACTCCAAACCCACAGCAATGGGGTTGACTCTTAACTGCCCTCTGGGCAATTAGGGATGGGCAATAAATGCCGGTCCAGCCAGTGACATCCTCATCCTGTGAATGAATAAAGAAAAAAGTACTTGATCTTCTGTTAGGAAATAAGGCAGGGCAAGTGACTAAGGTGTCAAGTGGGGTAGGATTTTGGGACCATTGATCATTATTTTGTTAGTTTTAAAATACTTATGGAAAAAGATAAAACTGATCAAAAAGTTAAAGTTCTAAATTAGAGTGAGGCTAATTTTGATTGGAACTTTCAAAAGTTGATTGGGGGAGGCTGTTTGCAGGTAAAGGGACGGCTGGGAAGTGGGAGGCCTTTAAACATGACATAACAAGAGCTCAGAGACAGTTTGTTCCTGTTTGAGTGAAGGGCAAAGCTGCTAGGTGCAGAGCCACAGACCCACAGCAAAGGGTCTGACTTTTAACTGTCCTCCGGGCAACTATTTCTGCAATACTGGACTTTTTATTTCTCTATTGTCTAAGATCTTGTAACTAAGAAATCGGTACTTCAGTACTTTGGTACCTAAGATGGTATTGGTAAGTGGTGATGTGGTAAGTGGTAACTTTTCACCGTACTATGCAACAATAAAGGGAATTCAATTCAATTCAATTAGGATTTAGGGCAATAAATGCTGATCCTGCCAGTGTCCAGTGAATAACTGTGAAAAAAGACAGGTTGAGTGATGTGCAATAAAATGTGGACTATAATGTAAGACTTGCTTGGGAGGAATTTGTTAAGTGCATTCAAGAAAATTGTGTTATTCAATATGTACTTTGGCAGAAAGAATAGAGGAGCTGAATATTAGTTAAATGGTGAAAGACTGCAGAAAGCTGCAACACTGAGGCCTTTAGGGTCCTTGTCCCTTCATGAAAAGAAAGCTAGCAATAGCAGTTCAGCAGGTCATAGGGAAGGCACATGGAATTTATTTCAAAAGGAATGGAGAATAAAAATGGGGAATAAGAACTAAATAGTGCCAATGCTGGAAATTTAAACAAACATGGAGAAGTTGAAGAAGAGTCATATCAGACTCAAAAGATTAACTCTGTTTTTCTCTCTCTAGAGATGCTGAGCCTGTCCAGCATTCTCTATTATTGTATAAAAATAGGGAGGTTTTGCTCAATTTGACAGGGGACTAGTCAAACCACAGCTGGAATACTGTGAACAGTTTTGTGCCCCATATCGAAGGAAAGGTAGACTGGCATTGGAGGTGGTTCAGAAAAGATTCAGCAGATTGCTCTCAAGTGTGGAGGTTAGGGTGTGATGTTTTATGAAGAGAGATTCAGTAGGTCAGACCTGTGCTCACTGGAGTGTAGAAGAATGAGAGGAGACCTTATTGAAATATGTAAGATCCTTAGGGGGTTTGATGGGGGGAGATGTGGAGAGATTGTTTCCCAGATGGAAGAGTCTAGGACCAGAGGGAGTCATCTCAGAGTAAGGGGTCACCCATTGAAGACAGAGATGAGGAGGAATTTCTTCCCTCAGAGGGGAGTGAATCTGTGGGATTCTTTCCCACTGAGGGCTGTTGGGGGCTGGGTCATTCAAGCCTGAGAGAGTAAGTAAAAAAGGCAAAGTCACCATAGTCTTATTGAAAGGCAGGGCTGCTCTCTTACGAGAGAGAGAGAGAGGGATGACTGGGAGTGGTTTAACCTGAGGGTCACTGTGCCTCAGGCGAGGGGAGAGGTTGAGAAGGAGAGTCCCTCATGGGAACCTCAGTCAGTGCAGGAACTGGCATCACTTTGCATCAAAGACCAGCCTGAGCTAACACAACCCTGTTTATAAAGGACTCATGGGTAATGGGGAAAAGGTAGGAAGATGGAGTCAAGGTTTATCAGGTCAGCCACAAACTCATTGAATGGCGGAACAGACTCAATGGGCTGAATGGTCTATTCTGCTCTTACATTTTATGGTCTCCTAATCATTCTAACTGATCTCCTTCTGCACCCTCTCTACGGGCTCCTGACATGGAAGAAGTGTACAGTAACATGTCACAGTAAATGGAACCCCAATAAGTCTATTCCTGGAATGACATGTGCAGAAATAATCCTGCGAATCCGTTCGTGGGTTCTCTATGGCTCAGAGGCTGCACTGTGATGTGGCCGCTCTCCAACAGTTGCATCTGGATGGGCATAAGTCCAAATAATCAGATGGAAAACATGGCAGGGATCAGATCAAATAGATCTCAGATACCACAAGCAAGTCCTCATATGGGCATAGTATGCAAGGAATGGTACAACTCTCAGCACAAGTAGAATTAGCCCTCCCCAGAGTAATTTAACAGTTCCATGACGAGGTACATCTCCTGCGTCATAAACAGCACCCCCTAAAGAAAAATATGTGTCTTGTTTCCTAAAGTGTCACGGCATCTGGGAACAATCCAAACTCAGGAGCATTTGAGAGCTGGAATAGATGGGAATGCTAAGGAAGCTTTTTGGATGTCCCTCATCATAAGGAATGACAGGACACCAGGACAGCTACAGACTGACTGCTCATCTTTTGGGCCCTGGGTCCTGGGTGGCTTGGTGTCTCAGTGGTTAGCACTGCTGCCTCACAGTGCCAGGGGCCTGCGTTCGGTTCCCTCCTCGGGTGACCGTCTGTGTGGAGTTTGCACATTTTCCCTGTGTCTGTGTGGGTTTCCTCCCACAGTCCAAAGACGTGTAGCTTAGGCAGATTGGCCATGGGAAATGTAGGGGTATGGGTGGGTCATTGTAGGCTGAATGGCCTGCTTCTCCACTGTAGGGATTCTATACTGCAATGCTCTCCTCATGTATTCTCCGTCTTCAAAAGCTCTGTTGATCCATCCCTTAACACGAAGGGAGGTGCTAGCCAGGGGGTTTTATCCCTGGACCGTTGATCCAGATCACCCCAGTAATGTCCTTGGGACCTCAGTTTGATTCCTGCCATGATGGAAGTTGGATGCAATTCTTACATTTTAAAAAGATCTGGAACTAAGAGTCTAATGGTGACTGTGAAACAGGCATCAACTGTTGAGGAAAGCCCCATCTGGTTCACCCCTGTCCTTTAGGGAAGGAAATCTGTTCCCTTTACCTGGTCTGACCTACATGTGACTCCAGACCCACAGCATTGTGGCTTACTCTTAACTGTTCTCTGGGCAATTAGGGATGGGCAATAAATGCTGACCTTGCCCACACCCTCTGTGATCTCGAATTCCCACCTCTTAAGCAAGCTCTGATTCACATCACTCTGCCAATCATGGCTGTCCCTGCAGCTGCCTGGTTCCTGACTTATGGAATTCTCTCCCAAAACCTCTTTATCTCGCTTTACTCCTTGAAGGCACTTCATAAGATTTACCTCTTTCTCCAGGCTTTTATTAACCTACATTTACACCACTCTGAATACTTCAGACTTTGTCTCTGTGAAGCTCCTGGTGGGGGTCACACTGATGCAGTTTCACAACTTCGACTCTAAGACTATTGGAGTGAGTGTGTCCTTTATGGCTCTCTATTGTCCAAAACTTAAGTTGGACTGTCCATATCATTGAAGAATATAACCCTAACCCTAACCCTAACACCAACCTTCCTAAACTCATGGCTACTTACATTTAGGACAAAGCAGCCGCTTGATTGGCACCACATCCACAAGCATCCACTCCCTCCACCACCGACGTTCAGTAAGTAACATCTACAAGATGTGCTGCAGATATTCACCAAAGACCCTCAGACAGCACCTTCCAAACCCACAATTCCTTTCATCTAGAAGGACAAAGGGAGCGACACTAAAGGAACAGCGATATGTTCCCATGTCAGGATGGTGAGTGGCTTGGAGGAGAACTTGCAAGGATCACCATCCCCTGCAAGTTCCCCTCCGAGCCACCCACAATCCTGACTTGGAAATATATCATTGTTCCTTCAGTGTGGCTGGGTCAGAATCCTGGAATTCCTTCCCAAAGGGCATTGTGGGTCTACCCACAGCACATGGACTGCAGCGGGTCAAGGAGGCAGCTCACCCCCACCTTCTCAAGGGGCAACTAGGGATTGGGAATAATGGCAGCTAGGTACAGCCAGCCATGCCCACAACCCACATGAGTAAAACAAAAGTTTGTTTTAGCATATGATGTAAATAGTTTATTTATTGTACTCTGTTAGGTCCACTGTTTATTTAGAAAACACTTTCATGTTTCAAGTTTCTTTCACAACCAATGATGTGTAGTTATAACGTTCCATAAGCTCTTTTGTCTCAGTGGTCTTGAGGTTGTCCCAAATGCCTGACAGAGCTCTTCGTGGGGAGTTTAGTTTGTAAGCCTTGTGTCAGACGTATGTACAATGGGGTCCACTCAACCTGAACATAACCAGAGGCTCATTGCTGGCTAGGTTGGCCTCAGAGGACGCTGATATTGGAGTGGGAGAAAGAGGAGGGACTTGAGGGAGGGGCATTGGAAATGCGATAGGTGGAAGGAGGTTAAGGTGAGGGTGATAAGGTGAGAGTTCTGGATTAGTGGTGCTGGAAGAGCACAGCAGTTCAGGCAGCATCCAAGGAGCAGTGAAATCGACGTTTCGGGCAAAAGCCCTTCATCAGGAATAAAGGCAGAGAGCCTGAAGCATGGAGAGATAAGCTAGAGGAGGGTGGGGGTGGGGAGAAAGTGGAATAGAGTACAATAGGTAAGTGGGGGAGGGGATGAAGGTGATAGGTCAGGGAGGAGAGGGTGGAATGGATAGGTGGAAAAGGAGATAGGCAGGTCGGACAAGTCCGGACAAGTCAAGGGGACAGTTACTGAGCTGGAAGTTTGGAACTAGGGTGAGGTGGGGGAAAGGGAAATGAGGAAACTGTTGAAATCCACATTGATGCCCTGGGGTTGAAGTGTTCCGAGGCGGAAGATGAGGCGTTTTTCCTCCAGGCGTCTGGTGGTGAGGGAGCGGCGGTGAAGGAGGCCCAGGACCTCCATGTCCTCGGCAGAGTGGGAGGGGGAGTTGAAATGTTGGGCCACAGGGCGGTTTGGTTGATTGGTGCGGGTGTCCCGGAGATGTTCGTTAAAGCGCTCTGCTAGGAGGCGCCCAGGCTCCCCAATGTAGAGGAGACCACATCGGGAGCAACAGATATGATAGGCCGGAGTGGGGGTGGGGGCGGAGAGGTCCACATACGCTCCCCCAAGTCCCTCCTCCCTACCTTTTATCTTAGCCTGCTGGACACACTTTCCTCATTCCTGAAGAAGGGCTCATGCCCGAAACATCGATTCTCCTGCTCCTTGGATGCTGCCTGACCTGCTGCGCTTTTCCAGCAACACATTTTCAGCTCTGATATTGGACTACCTATCTTGCAGGATTTATGAAATTTTGTGGAGATATTGCTGATGATACTTGTCCAGGGGATTTGTTGTAAACTATCCATTTCTCTGATGCATAAAGGAGCTAGTGCTGTAGACAATAAGTTCGGTGTCAGGTTTGGGGCTGAATTTGACTGTTGACTAAGTGTCAGTTTTAGTGGGTTTCATGGGAGGTTTCTCTTTGTCAATCCTCTTGAGATTTCTCAAGTCATTCTCTGAAAACAGCCTCGTTATCTATGTGCCACGTCTCTGTGATATCCCGCTCACGTTATCCTCCCTCTCAACGCAGGAGGAAGTGCTCACCCCGGCTGAGACCTGGGGAAATTCCTGGCATCACATCCTGACATCCAGCCACAGTCAGATTCTGCAAGTTAGGAGCTGCCCTTCACTGCTCACCTGATGGGAGAAACAGGGCACAGAGGTTGGCACATCATTGTAACTACATCACAAACAGACTGCTACTGGGACTGCTACCCAGTTTAAACACGGCCTACACCTGTATAAGGGGGAGCTATATTATCTCCAATGCCCGCTTTCATACAGCAATGACTCTTTGTTTCGCTGTAGGGATTATCACAAACAGGAAAGCCTTAAAATGGATAAAAACACTCGTAGCCGTGAAAATGAACAGAAGCTGTGTTTGCCTCTGGGAGCAATCAGGGTCGGCATGGCCTCCGAGCAGTAATCAGATTATACTCAGTAAGTGACCACAGGAGCAAGCTCCCATCTCCTCCAGCCCCGTGGCAATGCTGTCCCATCAGTCGCTGATATTGCAGAGCTTTGTCACGTCCAAGGTGATGTTCGTCCTGCTCATGGTGTTTATTGCCCTCCTCGAAGATAGCTGCTGTTCACCCAGCTCTGAGGAATTTATCCCATCCTCTTGGTGCCGTAACTCTAATCCTAATCCAATACCTAACCCTATCCTTAAACCTAACCCAAATCCTAACCCTAACCCTAAACCTAACCCTAACCTGAATCCTAACCCTAACCCTAAATCTAATCCTAACCTGAATCTTAACCCTAATCCTAACCCAAATCCTAAACCTAACCTTAAATTTAACCCTAACCGTAACCCTAAAGCTAATCCTAACCGTAAACCTAGCCCTAACCCTAAATCTAACCCTAACCCAAATCCTAACCCTAGCCCTAACCCTAAATCTAACCCTAACCCTAACCTGAATCCTAACCCTAATCCTAATCCTAATCCTAACCCTAACCTTAATCCTAATCCTAACTCTAAATCTAACCCTAACCCTAAACTTAATCCTAAACCTCACCCTAACCCTATCATTGGTAGAATTCTGCAGCATACTCTGTCTAGACTGGACTGCGAGGTTCCCCCTCACTTCCAACCCCTCCCCCACTTCCAACCCCTCCCCCACTTCCAACCCCTCCCCCACTTCCAACCCCTCCCCCACTTCCAACCCCTCCCCCACTTCCACCTCTTCCCCCACTTCGGGCGAAGTGTGAAGTTTGCACATTCTCCCCGTGTCTGTGTGGGTTTCCTCCCACAGTCCAAAGATGCGCAGGTTAGTGTGGATTGACCATGGGCTTTATCGGGTTGGGTAGGGTAGGTGGGATGCTCTTTGGAGGGTCAATGTGGATATGATGGGCTGAACGGCCTGCTTCTACATTGTTGGGATTCTATGACAGCCTGCACCATGCTGAAGAACCCATGTTTGTTCCAACAGTCAGCGAGTTGCTGGGTTTTCTGAGCTCTTTCTGCCTCCTCTCTGGTCTTCAGGTCACAGTTTCTGTGTTGGATCTCATCGAGCTCCTTTCTTTCTTTCTTTCCCTCAGAGAATGGCAATGTTTTTGGTTCAGGAACACCTTGTGCTCAGCAACTGCATAGTTCCTGGCTCCTTCATGTCAACCCAGTCTCGGTGTTCCCGTCAGACAATAAGAAGCAGGGACAGGAGTAGGCCATTGGCCCCTCAAACCTGCTCCGCCATTCAATACAATCACGGTCCATCCAACATTCCTCATGTCCACATTCCTGCCTTTTCCCCGTAACCCTTGATTCCCCGACTGATCAAAAGATTCCATCTGTCTCAGACTTAAACATACACAAGGGCTCTGCCAATTCTAAAGGAGCCTGACTCCTTCTGTTGTTGATGATGGATTGAAGGACGGCCAGTCACTGTGGACATCTGTGGTTCCCCTCTGACAGAAGAAATTTCTCCTCATGTCTGTCTTAAATATTCTGAGATGATACCCCTCTGGACCCAAACTCTTCCACAAGGGGAAATAATCTCTCTGAGTCTCCCCAACCTACTCAACCCCTCCTTGAAAGTAAAACCCTCCCTATCCCGTGGGATCAGCTGAGTGAATCTTTCTTGAGAAGAGTGCAATGCAAAAAGTGTCAGTGATACTGAAGGCAGAGGCTCACTGAATAATTTAACTGCATCACATAAATAGGTAAACAAGTTAAGCTCAGTGGAATGATTACATATGGAGAACGTATTGAACCAGACGTCATGGCAACAGGTCCAGACTCCGAGACACATTCACAAACTCTGCCTGCCACACATTGATACTGAATAGTTTATTGTTGATTGTTTCATCGTCAATGCCCAAGGTTATTAACTGCGTTATTGCCAGCTTCAAAGCTTGCTTTTCATATTGCATCCTATCTTTGTTTTTCCAGGGACTGCCTCCAGCAGCAAGATAAGGAGGAGTCCAAAAGAGGCACCGTATCCACTTCACCAATTATTTATGAGAAACGAGATTTGTTTTCGGGTAAATATTGAGCAGAGGAGAGACAAGGGCCGAGGTGGGAGAGATTTGGACATTAATTATGGAAACACTGCAGTTTGATTTGTCCATTGAAGTCTTTCAGACCCTTGTTGGCTCCAGCAGATTGTAATTCTGTTCGGAAAATGTCCCAGGCACAGGATTGGATTAAACACATTGAGACTGACCCACACAAAGAGTTCATAGGGCACATGATCAAAACATACACTGGGAGTATCAAAGAATGAATGAGGGGCAGAGAGGTTTGGGAAGGGAATCCTTGAGGTTTGTTCCCAGGGAAGTGAAGGAACAGCCCGAGGTGTTGGAGTGAAGGAGGTGGCAAATGCAGAATGACACAGAAGAGAGGAAAGCCATTATCTTGGAGAGCTGTGAAGTTGGAGGGAATGTTTGGAAACAAAGATGAAATTCAATAGGTTTGCTCAAATGAGAACCCGAACTGGAATCAGAGAGTCATACAGCACGGAAACAGACCTTTCGGTAAGGTTTCCTAAACTGAACGAGTCCCATTTGCCTGCAAGTGGCTCATATCCCTCTAAATCTTTCCTATCAACGTATCTGTCCAAATGTCTTGTAAATGTTACAATTGTACCAGCCTCCACTGCTTCCTGCGGCAGTTCATTCCGTACACGCACCACCCTCTGTGTGAAAGAGTTAAGCCTTTTAAATCTTTTCCCTCTCACCTTTAACCTATTCCCTCTAGTTTGGACTCTCCGAACCTGAGGAAAAAGACATTGACTATTTATCCTATCCATGTCCCTCATGATTTTATAAGCTTCTATATGGTCACCCCACAGCCTCCAAAACTCCAGGAGAAAATAGTCCCAGCCTATCCAGCCTCTCCTTACAACTCAAACCTTCCCGTCTCAGTAACATCCTCGTAAATCTTTTTTTACATCTTTTCAAACTTAATAACATCCTTCCTGTAGCAGTGTGACCAGAATGAAACACAGTACTCCAATTGTCACCTTACCAATGTCTTGTGCAGCCATAACATAACATCCCAACTCCTGTACTCAGTGCTCTAACTGATGAAGGCAATTGTGCCAAATGCCTTCTTCATCACCCTGTCTACCTGTGAAGGAACTATGCACCTGCACTCCTAGGTCTCTCTGTTCAAGTACAGTCCCCAGGATCCTACATTTAACTGTGTTTGACTAAGTCTGAGGTGTGAATGGAACTAGATACGAGTTTGGACTAAATTATGCTACCAGCTTCTTTGACCCATTTACCCATCCTCCAGTTAGCAAGCCTTCTTGCCAGCTAAAACACTTTCTCACAATCTACTCTGTCAAAACCCCTCAACATTTCAAACACTTCTTTTAAATTTCCCCATAACTTTCTCGACTCTAAGGGGTAAAAAGTCCCAGTCTTTCCAGACTGATAGCCATCATCACTTGGTACCATTTGAGAAGATTTCATGTGAACCTACCAGAGCTAGAATCCTTACATTACAGATAGAGGCCATTTGGCCCATCAAGTGTGCATTGATCCTTCAAAGAGCATTCCGACCTATCCCCATAATGCATGACAATGTAGCATTTTGCAGTGCGGTTCCCCTACTAAATTTGCACACCACTTGTGTTTAACTGACAAGTGGATGGATTTTTGTTTTGTCCGTCCTACAGAGGAAGAGACAAAACTTCTACATTTGGAAAACAGGTGTAAATTTGACAGATTTTTCCCACGTTATTCCTCATCAGTTAAGATTTGGAAGCATTCCAACTATTTAACAAAACGATGTCCCTCAGCCTTAGCAAGAAGAGTAATTCCAATTCTCAACTCCTTCTCCTGGAAGGTCTGAATCAGTTTAACGGAAAAGTTATGTCTCCGAATCATTACAACAACATCTGATAAAAATGCAAGCCTCCTAATCATCCTTGAGTTTTGTTTGTTTTAAAAGTTCACTCTCTGGATGTGGGACTCTCTGGCAAGGCCAATAAGCAGCAACAACTTGCATTTATTATCCTCAGATAGTGAAGCAACTCATGCAGCAAGACTTGAGGAATATCCAAGTTTGGGCTGACATACAGCAAGTGCCACCATAAGTGCCAGGCAATGACTCTCTCCAACAAGAAAGAATCCAACTATCACCTTTTGAGATTCACTCACATTACCATTACTGAATCCCCCACTATCAATATCCTGGGGGTTACCATTGAGAAAGAATCTAACCATTGCTCCCTTGACATTCAATGGCACTAGCATCACTGAATCCCCACTGTCAACATTCTGGCGTTTACTATTGACTAGGCTCTACTCACTGGAACATAAAGGGTTCTTAAGGGACTTGGCAGGATGGTTGCTGAGAAGATTTTTCCCTCATGGGAGAGTCTAGGAGAAGAGGGTACAATCTCAGAAATAAGAGTGAAAATTTAAAACTGAGATGAGAAGGGATTTCTTCTCTTTGAAGGTATGAGTCTTTTTTGCTAAGAGAGCTTTGGGGGCAGAGTTCTTGAGAATATTTAAGGGTGAGACAGATTCTTGATCATTCGGAGAATCCAAGGTTACAGAGAAAGAGCAGGAAAGTGGATGTGAGGAATGTTGAATCAGCGATCTTCCTAATGAATGGCAGAGAAGGCCCAAGGGGCTGAATGGCCTCCTCCTGTTTTTATTTCTTACCATCTTTTTATTTCTTATAGAAACTGAGCTGGGCCCGTCACATTAACATAGCGGCTTCAACACCAGGTCAGAATCTTGGAATCCTGTAGCGAGTAACTCCTGACTCTCCAAAGTCTGTCCACCATCTACAAGGCACAAGTCAGGAGTGTGATGAAATGTTGCCTTTTGTCTGGACGGGTGCATCTCTAACATTACTCAAAAAGCTTGATACCATCCAGGACAAAACACAGTGGCATATCATCTAGCAGCTTAAACATCCACTCCTATCACTGACGCTCAGTCGCAGCAGTGTGTACCATCTACAAGAAGCACTGCAGAAACTCACCAAAGATCCTCAGACAGCACCTTCCAAACCCTGAACTCTGCCGCCTACACCCTCAAAAAACTCTGATAATCTACAGTCAATGGATCAGATCTAAGCTCTACAGTCTACCACATCCAGGTGTGAATGTCGGTGGACAATTAAGCAACTCACTGGAGGAGGAGGCTTCCACAAATATCCCCAACCTCAATGATGGAAGAACACAGCACATCGGGGCAAGAGATAAGGTACAGTAATCTTCAGTCAGATGTGCCAAGTGGATGATCCATCTCAGCCTTCTCCAGTGGTCCCCAGCATCACAGATACCAGTCTCCAGCCAATTCGATTCATTCCATGTGATATCAAGCAACGGTTCAAGACACTGGATACTGCAAAAGCTATGGGCCCTAACAATTTTCCAGCAATAGTACTGAAGACTTGTGCTCCCCTAGCCAAGCTGTTCCAGTATAGTCACAACACTGGCATCTACCTGGCAATGTGGAAAATTTCACAAGTATATCCTGTACACAAAAAGTTGGACAAATGCCGCCCCATTAGTCTACTCTCAATCCTCAGTAAAGTGATGAAAGGTGTCATCTTCAATGCTATCAAGCAGCACCTGCTCAGCAAAAACTTGCTCAGTGACGCCCAGTCTGGGTTCCCCCAGGGTCACTCAGCTCCTGACCTCATTCCAGCCTTGGGTCAAACATGGACAAAAGAGCTGAATTCCAGAGGGAAGGGGAGAGGGACAGCCCTTGATATCAAGCCTAGATTCAACCGAGTGTGGCATCAAGGATTCCAGGAGGAACTGGAACCAATGGGCATTGGGGAGGCAAACTCTCTGCTGGTTGGAGTCATACCTGGCGTATAGGGGGATGGTAGCGGTTGTTGGAGGTCAGTTATCTGAGCTGCAGGACATGTCTGCAGGAGCTCCTCAGGGAGATATTTTCAATCATCATGTCCAGTCACGTTAAGGTACATCTTTCGAGAAGGTGGGACTTGAACTGGGCCTTCTGACCCAGAGTTAGGGATATTATCACTGGGCCACAAGAGTCCCCACAAGTTCCTCAGGGTATTGTCCTAGGCCCAACCATTTTCAACTCTTTCGACCATGACCTTCCCTCTGCTATAATGACTTATTTGGGTAATGCACTGAAAATTCAGGCACAAAAGTTAAAGATTTTCTGAAATGAGGTAAGTGCATGAATTTACCTGATTTTCAGGCCCAGTTTGATCGAAGTAGGGTTTTGTACTGAACAATGATAATTATTTATTAGAAATAATTAACTTTAGCTAAACAATCGACATATGACACGACTAAATAAAACTCTAATCCCATTATAAATTCCCAATTACACATCCCCCTGGACAGACAGACAAACTGTCAGGGTTAAAGAGACCAAGATAGAAGAGGACAAAGTCATGGTCTCCTTCAATGTAACAGCCCTAATCACATCAATTAACATCAGCCTGGCCAAGGAAACACTGACCTGTATGGAATGAGCTGCCAGAGGAAGTGGTGGAGGCTGGTACAATTGCAACATTTAAAAGGCATCTGGATGGGTATATGAATAGGAAGGGTTTGGAGGGATATGGGCCAGGTGCTGGCAAGTGTGAGTAGTTTAGATTGGGATATCTGGTCAGCATGGACAGATTGGACTGAAGGGTCTGTTTTGTGCTGTACATCTCTATGACACTATGACCTCACTACCAGACAAACCAAGGACACAAACACCAGACAGCACGAACTCCATCAGCAAAGACAGCATCATCAAACTAATTGACCTGTGCCTCACTACCCACTTCACCTTCAATGACAAGACCTACAAACAAATCAATGGGACACCCGTGGGATCACCAATATCAGGGTTCTTAGCAGAAGCAGCAATGCAGAGACCCGAATGAACAGCCCTCCCCATGATCCACCTCAAGTTTTGGGTCCGCTATGTGGATGACACCTTTGTCATCATGAAGTGGGACAAACTAGAGGAAGCCTACTATATCATTAACAACACCCTTCCTGGCATAAATTTCACCAAAGAGGAAGAGAACAACAATAGACTCCGCTTCCAAGATGTCACAGTGGAACGAACAGTCAATGGAGAACTGCAGATCAGTGTCTACAGGAAAGCAACACACACAGACCAGGTACTCAACTACAGAAGCAATCATCCCAACATTCCTAAATGGAGGTGCATCAGGACATTATTAAAATGGGCCACAACACACTGCAGCACCCAGGAACTACGAGCAACAGAATAAAAATACTTATACAGTGTATTCAAGAACAACAGGTACCCAATAAACACAGTCCACCGATTCTTAAACAATAAACCCGAACAAGCAGGCACAATATGCCCAGAAACCCTAGTCACACTTCCATACATCAAAGACATCTCAGAGATGACGACCCAACTACTCCGACCCCTTGGCATCATGGTAGCTCACAAACCTACCAACAAACTGAAACAGCTACTGATGAACCTAAAAGACCCTGTACCAGCCATTTACAAAATACCCTGGAAGGACTGTAACAAACACTACATTGGACAGACTGGCAGGAAACTTGCCACCAGGACACGGGAGCACCAACTAGCCACCAAAATAGATGACCAACTATCACTGGTATCTTTACACACAGACAAAGAAGGACACTATTTCAACTGGGACAACACATCCTTCCTGGGACTGGCCAAACAGAGACACGCACAGGAATTCCTAGAGGCCTGGCATTCAAACCGGAACTCCATCAATAAACACATCGATTTGGACCCCATTTACCAACCTCTGAGAAAAAGAACCAGAATTGATATCATCCACCTTTACAGACCATGATACATCAATAGAAAGCAGGATAGAACACCAGCACTGATGTTACCTAGCATGGTGACGAAACATCTGAAAACAAACCTGCCAGCTCAGCGAGCAAATGTACAACCTGAGGGTTAAAGAGGTTAAAGGTACAAGGGAAAGATTGGAAAGAATTCAATCATCTTTATTCCTTGTTGTGTTGTTGCGATGATCCTTATGACCCTTCTGCTGACCGGCACGTTGCTTCAGTCATTTCTCTCTGTGTTGGGACCACAACTATTCACATTATATATTAACATTCTGCTAAGGTCACAGAAGACACAAGATAGGTGGAGGGACAGACGGTGCTGAGGAAGCAGGGATGTTACAAAAGGTCTTGGAGATGCTAAGAGAGTGGGCAAAGAAGTGGAAGATGGAATACAATGTGGGAAAGTGTGAGGTTATGCATCTTGATGGAAGAACAGAGGCATAGACTATTTACTAAGTGGTAAAAAGCTATGTAAATCTGAAGCACAAAGGGATTAGGGACTCCTAGTTCAGGATTTTCTTAAGGTTAACCTGTTGGCAGTTAGGAAGGCAAGTGCAATGTTAGCATTCATTTCATGACAGCTGGAATACATAAGCAAGGATATGCTGCTAAGGCTGTATAAAGCTTTGGTCAGAGTGGATTTGGAATAATGTGAGCAGTTTTGGGCTCCGTATCTAGGGAAGGATGTGCTGACATTGGACGGGGCTGAGAGGAAGTTTACAAGAATGATCCCAGTGATGAAGGGCTTATCATATGAGGAGCAGTGGATGACTCTGTGTCTGTACTCAATCATGTTTAGAAGGATGAAGGGAGATCTGACACAATACCGAGAGGCCTGGATAGAGTGGATGTGGAGAAGATGGTTCCACCAGTAGGAGAGACTAGGACCCCAGGGGCACAGCCTCAGAGTGAAGGGGTGGCCCTTTCGAACTGAGATGAGGAGGAATTTCTTCAGCCAGAGGGTGGGGAATCTATGGAACTCATTGCCACAGAGAGCAGTGGAGGACACGTCACTGAAAACATTTAAGACAGAGATAGGTTCCTGATTGGTAAGGAGGTCAAGGGTTACAGTGAGAAGTCAGAAATATATTAGCCATGATGGAATGGGGGAGCAGACTCAATGGACTGAATGGTCTAATTCTGCTTCTATATTTTATTGTGTTAGATTAGATTCCCTACAGGGTGGAAACGGGCCCTTCGGCCCAACCAGTCCATACCGACCCTCTGAAGAGCAACCCATCCAGACCCATCTCCCACCAACCAATGCACCTAACGCTATAGGCAATTTAGCATGGCCAATTCACCTGCATATCTTTGTGACTGTGGGAGGAAACTGGAGCATCCAGAGGAAACCCGCACAGACAGAGGGAGAATGTGCAAACTCCACACAGACAGTCGCCCGAAGCTGGAATCGAACCTGGGAACCTGGTGCTGTGAGGCAGCAGTGCTAACCACTGAGCTACCATGCCGCCCTGTTCACTCATTTACAGTCACCTATCATCTGACAAAGACTGGATTTAGTTCACTGTTCGAGAAGGACTATCTGGCTTTTTCTTTCATCCAAAAGAAAATCCTTTACACAAGTAACCAACACCCATCTGTTCCTACTTGAAATCCAAATTCTAAAAACAATGCTAACAGAAATCAGCCACCTTCCGTCACACATATTCTCTCATGGATCATGGGGGTCACTGGTTCGTCCAGCATTTATTACCCGTCCCTCGTTGCCCTTTTGAGAAGATGGGGGTGAGCTGCCTTCTTGACCCGCTGCAGTCCATGTGCTGTAGGTTGACCCACAATGCCCTTAGGGAGGGAATTCCAGGATTCTGACCCAGTGACACTGAAGGAACGGTGATATATTTCCAAGTCAGGATGGTGAGGGGCTTGGAGGGGAACTTGCAGGAGGGTGGTGTTCCCATGTGTAGTGATTGTAATGTGGTCATCCAGCTGGACGCCATAGAACATGAGTTCCCAGACTGGGCCTGTCAATCAGGGAGCCCTGGCTGACATAAACAGGTTGAGGGTCAGGGATACTGACACTCTGGTGCCTGTCTCTACATAAGGCAGTACTGTAGTCAAGGACTGTTCCTGTGTAAATAAAGGGGGACTCAGTGACAGGATACCAACCTCTGTGGAGGAATTATTTCCCAGATATTAGCTGCCCTTGTCCTGTCTAGACTTCAGACAGCAGTTAGATATAACCGAGACTACTCTGTGTCTGGAGTCACATATGTAGGACAGCCTGAGGTACAACAGAGTGTTACAAGGGGACATAAATTTAAGGTGAAGGGTGGAAGGTATAGGGGAGATGTCAGGGGTGGGTTCTTCACCCAGAGAGTGGTGGGGGCATGGAATGCGCTGCCCGTGGGAGTGGTAGAGTCAGATTCATTGGCGACCTTTAAGCGGCATTTGGATAGGTACATGGATGGGTGCTTAATCTAGGATAGAAGTTCGGCACAACATCGTGGGCCGAAGGGCCTGTTCTGTGCTGTATTGTTCTATGTTCTATGTTCTATTTGCCTCTTCCTGTGACTCTGCTGGAACCATGTTGACACCATCTGATAATTTTCTAAGTGCTTTGTTAAGACTTCCTGAATAATTAATCCCAGCATTTTCCTGACAATGACACTCCGTGTAATTGTCTTGTAGTTCTCTTCCTTCCTTTCCATCCCCCCCCGCAACTTTTCCTGAAGAATGTTGTTATAGTCCAACTCATCTTTCTTGAATGTAGGGGATTTTGAAAAATTATGATCAGTATTTCTATTGGGTGAGTTTAATGGAGGCATCCAAAGTTTTGCCCGTTGACTGGGGGCAATAATGGTGCAGTTGTTGTGCATAATCTATGCAGCCATAGCTATAGATCAGCTGTTAATAGGGCAGACAAATAGAATGTTAGCCTTTATAGCAAAAGGTTTGGAGTGTGAAAATAATGAAGGTTTGTTAAGATTATACAAAGCACCAACCAGACCAGAGCTGGAATACAGTCAGTTTTTCTATAACGTGATGGCTGTGTTCTTGTGCAACCCCACATTATAGAAAAATCACACTTTAGAAACAACGTTTAAAGTGTTGGTGATGTAATCGCGTTACAGCCAACACAGGTTTTAAAAATTTGCACTTTAGAAACAGTGTCCCCAATTTGTCAATTCGCGATGACGAAACATGTTATAACAGAACAATCTGTCCTGCAAACTCCTGTTTTGGGCCCTTTATTTCAGGAAAGATACATTGGCACCAGGGACAATCCAGAGAATATTCACAAAGATCCAGGCAGTGTTTGTAGATCAGTGTAATCGATCTGGTAGCGGCCAATATTTGCCCCTCAACCACAGGGTCATAGAGTCGTAGAGATACACAGCACAGAAACAGACTCTGCAGTCCAATTTGTCCGTGCTGACCAGATATCCCAACCTAATCTAGTCCGATTTGCCAGCACTTTGGCCCATATCCCTCTAAACCCTTCCTATTCATATACCCATCCAGATGCCTTTTAAATGTTGTAATTATACCAGCCTCCACCACTTCTGGGCCAACATGGCACCTTTGTTGAAGTTCACTTGAGAATGTAACTTTGAAAAAAAGATCTGGGATTTACATATGAAAGAACTGAAACCAACATGTCCATTCTAAAAGATGAGAGACTTAACAAACAAACCAGGTCTTTTTCAATATATCATTTCAGTTACACCACACTGTAAACTTTTCCTATAGACAGTGAGGAAGGATATGGCAGGTTACAGCGGGATATAGAGAAGCTGCAGAGCTGGGCAGAAAGGTGGCAAATGGAGTTCAATGTAGCTAAGTGTGAAGTGATTCACTTTGGTAAGAGTAATAAAAAGATGGGGTACTGGGCTAATGGTCGGATACTTGGTAGTGTGGAAGAGCAGAGGGATCTTGGTGTCCATGTACACAGATCTCTGAAAGTTGCCACCCAGGTAAATAGTGCAGTGAAGAAGGCTTATAGCGTATTGGCTTTTATTGGTAGAGGAATTGAGTTCCGGAGTCCTGAGGTCATGCTGCAGTTGTATAAGACTCTGGTGCGGCCGCATCTGGAATATTGTGTGCAGTTTTGGTCGCCATACTATAGGAAGGATGTGGAGGCACTGGAACGGGTGCAGAGGAAGTTTACCAGGATGTTGCCTGGTATGGTAGGAAGATCCTATGAGGAAAGGCTGAGGCACTTGGGGTTGTTTTCTTTGGAGAAAAGAAGGTTTAGGGGTGATTTGATAGAGGTGTACAAGATGATTAGGGGGTTAGATAGGGTTGACAGTGAGAACCTTTTTCCACGTATGGAGTCAGCTATTACAAGGGGGCATAGCTTTAAATTAAGGGGGGGTAGATATAGGACAGATGTTAGGGGTAGGTTCTTCACTCAGCGAGTCGTAGGATCATGGAATGCCCTGCCAGTAGCAGTAGTGGACTCTCCCTCTTTATGGGTATTTAAGCGGGCATTGGATAGGTATATGGAGGATAGTGGGTTAGTGTAGGTTAGGTGGGCTTTGATCGGCGCAACATCGAGGGCCGAAGGGCCTGTACTGCGCTGTATTGTTCTATGTTCTATGTTCTATGTTCTAAATTCTGTGTCTTATGATCTTATTCTCCACAATCACCTGATGAAGGAGCGTCGCTCCGAAAGCTAGTGCTTCCAATTAAATCTGTTGGACTATAACCTGGTGTTGTGTGATCTTTAACCTTATTCAGTTAGCATGACTGCATAAAGTTTCTTTCTGGCACGCCTCGCCAGTCACTCGATGCTGTCATCCTTAGTTAATGTCACATCCTGAGACCCTCGAACAAATTGCATGTCATTGATTACTTCCCTGGCTTCCTTAAACTCCTCTCCCACAAACCTCTATTTCTGAAGCTCTTCACTTACTAACATGAAAATGCTTCAATGTTCCTTTCTGCTGCTCTGACTGTTCAGGAGATTGCAAAACTGCACTTCAGCTAGTACAGGCCATTTACCCTGAAAGAAACCAGCACACTCACTGAACTTCTGGATAGCTCTCACCTTATTGCTAGACAACAGTCCAATGACCTCTTATTTTTGTTCTAATCTTGTTATTCAGTCACAGACCTAATCACCTCAAGGATTTCTAAAGCCTGATTCGGATGTATGCAAACAAAATGTCAGATATTCCAGGACAACTCTCAGAACTCAAAAGTGGAAGTAGACCTTGCAACCATCCCATCCCTCAAGGCCTACAGGTGTGTTTTAAACCCTTCATGTTTTGACCCACCTTTGATGCTCCATCCTTGCAATCCCTCCAAAGTGTCCACCAACAATTCTCTCTCTGGATTCTCCACTCCACCCTCCTGGCAATGCAGAGGCACCTCCATTCCCTCTCTTCATTCCTCCCCCAACTCAAGATCTCCCCTTCCCAAATGTGTGGAGGACCTCTATTATTCTGCATCCAACAGAGAAACCACCAGCTCAACAAACAGTGGATGCCACCTACATCTGCGACCCCACCCACACCCTCCATCTCTTCAGTAACTTCCAGTTCCCCGGCCCCCAGCGATTTATCTACATTATGGCTGTGCAGTCCTTCTACACGTCCATTACCACGAGGATGACCCTCAGGCTCTCAGATTCTTTCTCTCCAACAGACCCATCCAGCCCCCCCCATCAATACCCTCCTCTGCCTCGCCACACTGGTCCACACCCTCAACAATGTTTCCTTTAACTCCTCCCATTTCCTCCGAATACAAGGGGTGGTGGGAGTGGCCATGGGCACCTGGATGGGCCCCGCCTACACCTGCCTGATTGTTGGTTATATTGAGCAGTCCCCCTTCAGTACCTACCCAGGCACTGTGCCCCAACTCTTCCACTGTTACATCGATGACTGTATCGGTGCAGCATCCTGTACCCATGCTGAACTGGGGCAGTTCATTGACTCCGCCCACAACTTCCACCCCACCCTCAAATTCACTTGGTCCATCTCGGACACCTCCCTCCCCTTTCTTGACCTCACCATTTCAATCTCCAGCAACAGTCTCAAGACAGAGATTTATTACACCCCCACAGACTCCCATAACTACCTGCTCTACACCTCCTCCCACCCAGTATCCTGCAAGAACTCCATCCCATTCTCCCAATTCCACATCTGCTCGGATGAGGAGACATTCCACTCCCAAGCGTCCCAGATGGCCACCTATTTCGAACAATGCACTTTTCCTCCCTCTGTCACGCAGACAGCTCCTCTCCACACCCCGTCCAATCCCCACTCCACTGCTCTAACCGCCCACCAGCACAATAAAGACAGAGTCCCCCTTGTCCTCACCTACCACCCCACCATCTCCCCATCCAACACATCATCCTTAAACACTTCCGCCAACTCCAACTAGACCCCACCATCAAGAACACCTTCCCCTCCCCCACCCTCTCTGCCTTCCACAAGGACCGTTCTCTTTGACAGTCCTTGGTTTGTGTCACTCTCCTCACTGACTGCCCCCCCAAACCCCCGGTACCTTCCCCTGCAACCGGAAAGATGCCAAACCTGCCAGTACACCCCTGCACCCCCACCCCCTCCCCCCACCTCCATTCAGGGCCCCAAACACTCCTTCCAGGGGAGACAGAGGTTCCCCTGCCTCTCCTCCAACCGAGTTTACTGCATCAGGTGCTCCCCATGTGGTCTTCTCTACATCGGGGAGACCGAACGTAAACTTAGGGAACGGTTCACCGAGCATCTCAGCCGGGCCCACAGGGGCCGACCGGACCTCCCAGTCACCGCCCATTTCAATTCCCCTTCCCACTCCCTCTCCGTCAGGACCATCCTCGGCCTCCTCCATCGCCACAACGAACCAAGCTGCAAATTGGAGGAACAACCCCTCACCTTCCACCTGGGCAGCCTCCAGCCCAGAGGACTCAGCATTGAGTTCTCCAATTTCAAATAACCTCCCTTCCCCATCCCCCGACTCCCTTCCCAGCCCCTCCCCCTCCACTCCCCATCCCCGACTCCTTTCCCAGCACCTCCCCCTCCCCTCCCCATCCCCCGAGTCCCTTCCCAGCCCCTCCCCCTCCCTTCCCCATCCCCTGACCCCCTTCCCAGCCCCTCCCCCTCCCTTCCCCATCCCCCGACTCCCTTCCCAGCCCCTCCCCCTCCCTTCTCCATCCCCCGACTCCCTTCCCAGCCCCTCCCCCTCCCTTCTCCACCCCCCGACTCCCTTCCCAGCCCCTCCCCCTCCCTTCCCCATCCCCCGACTCCCTTCCCAGCCCCTCCCCCTCCCTTCCCCATCCCCTGACCCCCTTCCCAGCCCCTCCCCCTCCCTTCCCCATCCCCCGACTCCCTTCCCAGCCCCTCCCCCTCCCTTCCCCATCCCCCGACTCCCTTCCCAGCCCCTCCCCCTCCCTTCCCCATCCCCCGACTCCCTTCCCAGCCCCTCCCCCTCCCTTCCACTGCTCCCTGCTACCAACTGGATTCATTCCTCCCATTGACCAACCAGGTCGCACCCTCTACCTGTCTTCACCCATCCCCACCTCACCCCCCTGCCCCCGCCACCCCCTTTATCTGCAGCTCCCCTGCCCCCTCCACACCCATCCCCCAGTCCTGAAGAAGGGTGAATACTCAAAACATTGACTTCTCTACCTCCTGATCCTGTGGTTTGCTGTGTTCTTCCAGTCACCTGCCTGTCCACTCTCTTTATTGCCAGCACTCAATAGCAAGTTTCTCTCTCTCTCCTTAACCCATCCAAACCCCTGGACTTTCAAATCCCTCCATTGAATATCTCGACTTCGTGGGAAATGAACGTCACTGTCTGGATGTGGGGCCATCCCACAGTGGACCCATTGTTGTGGGGCTGGAGTAACATGTGGGCCAGTAGTGTCCTTCCTGAAAGGGCATCAGTGATCCAGATGATATTTTAATGACAATTGTTACCTGGTCACTATGAGGCCAGCCTTTTTCATTCACGTTTCATGTGCCTGGGTAGATTTTAAACCAATGCCCCTGGATCATTAGCCTGGGGTATCTGGCATGCAGGTCAGTGCCATTATAACAATATCACCACCTCACCTCTTCACCTTTCCTGCTCAAGGGAAGTCTGCTCCAATATCTCCAGCCGCTCTGTATAACTATGTCACTTCTCAGGGACAAGTAGTGACAAGATATAATTGTTGGCCCAGCCAGTGACACCCACACGCCATGAATAAGTTTTTAAAAATTTTTCATTACTGCCTCCAGTGAAGTTACCTAATTACAAGTGGAAACAATTTCTCTCTATCTATTTCATCAAAAAGTGTCAGGGTTTTGAAACCGTCCTCGTGTCATTCGAATTTCTCACTTCCTTTGACAAGAGCTTTGCGAAACCATACTTTATAAAGCTGCTGAGTGAGTTAGCTTCACCAAAGCTCTATCTGTACTGGGCTCCTCTGATCACAAGACAACTGCTTGCTACAAGGCAACATGAACAAGATCCAAGTGACTCAGAAACAAAGTTCATTCGTGACTCGATGGGAACATCACTTGGTTATGCAACGCACCATACATCGACCACTCGATTGTGGTGTTTAACACTGAATATTTGATTAATGTTCTCTATTCACCAGTGTATGGGTTATAGATTCACTTTCAATATACATGGAGTCTTCTCTCTCCTTTGTCAGGTTTTCCATGGTTCAGCTATCCTCTTGTAACTATTTAAACTTCCTCACACTCTCATCTTTTGTCTCTTTAATTGTCTTATTCCTCCTTACTTCATACCAGCTTGCCATTTGTCATTCAGGTGACTCGAAGTTGAAGCTCTTTTTTTAATCCCCTCCTTACCTCTGCAATCTCACCCCTTCCCCACAACCTCTGACATCTCTGCATTCATAGATTCATAGTCATCCAGCACAAAAACAGACTCTTCAGCCCGACCAGTCCATGCCAAACATAATCCCAAACTGAACGAGTCCCACCTGCCTGCTCCTGGCACATATCCCTCTAATCCTTTCTTGTTCATGTATCCATCCAAATGTCTTTTAAATGTTGCAATTGTTCCCTCATTCCCCAGTTGCTCAGGAAATTCATTTAACATGTGATCCACCTGCTTTGTACAAAATTTGCCTCATTTTAAAAATCTGTCTCCTCTCACCTTAAACATATGCCTCCTAGTCTTGAAATTCCCAATCTTAGGGAAAAGACAGCTACCATCAACTCTATCTATGCCCCTCATTATCTTATAAACTTCCTTCAGGTCACCTCTCAACCCCCTATGTTCTGGTGAAAAAAATCCCAGCCTATGCAGCCTTTCTTTATAACGCAAACCTTCCATATCCAACAACATCCCGGTAAATCTCTTCTGAACCCTCTCCAGCTTGATAGCATCCTTCCTATAACAGGGTGACCAGAACTGGACACAGTGCCCCAGAAGAGGTCTCACCAAGGTCCTGTACAACCTCAACATGGCATCCCAACTCCAATACTCAAAGGTCTGAGCAATGAAGCCAAGCATTCTAAACGTCTTTTTAACCACCCTGCCTCTATGTGATGCAAACTTTAAAGAATTTTGACCTGCACCCCTAGGTCCCTCTGTTCTGCAATATTACCCAATGCCCTACCATTAATTGTATAAACCCTACCCTTGCTTGTTGTTCCAAAGGCAATATTTTGCATTTATCCAGATTGAACTCTATCTGCTGTTTTCCAGCCCATTGACCCACTTGATCAAGATCCTTTTGTAAACTGATCTGCTTCTGGCCTCCTGGTCAGTCCTGGTTCCCATCGCACCATCCATTGGTGGCTGAGCCTTCAGCTGCCTGAGCTCAGTGCTGCCAAGTTTGGCTGCAGCAGAAACATTGGTCTGACAGTGGATTGGTCATCCTGTAAGAGCTTGCTGATGCCCGAAGGGTGTGGATTCAAATCCCAAAGCAGCAGCTAGTGGGGTGAACTCATCCATTATCAGGGCTAGACAGGAACGTGGTGTTAAGATTGCAATCTGATCTTATTAATCATACCATAGAATCCCTACAGTGTGGAAACAGGCCCTTCAGCCCAACAAGTCCACACCGACCCTTCAAAGAGTAACCCACCCAGACCCATTCCCCTATTACTCTACATTTACCCCTGACTAATGCATCTAACCTACACATCCTCGAACATTATGGGCAATTTCCCCATGCCAATTCACCCTGACCTGCATATCTTTGGATTGTGGGAGGAAACCGGAGCACCTGGAGGAAATCCATGCAGACACGGGGAGAATGTGCAAACTCCACACAGACAGACAGTCGCCCGAGGCTGGAACTGAACCCGGGTCCCTGGTGCTGTGAGGTAGCAGTGCTAATCATTAAGGCACTGTACCACCCTTAAACGTCCTATTCCTGCACCTAATTTATATAATTGTACAATGACCATTCAACCTTCAAAAGCAAAATACTGCCCAAGCTGAAAATCTGAAACGAACACAGAAAGTGCTGACGGATCTCAGCAGGTCTAGTAGAATCTGCGGAGAGAAACAAAGTTAATGTTTCGAGTCTGGTACTTTTCGGAACTTTGCAAGTGGATTTTCCTCTGGCGCTGTCAAAGGAACGAAAAAATTGTTTTCCTCAACCTCTTTCAGTTCTGAAGAATGAAATGAAATGAAGTGGCCATGGAAGACGAAATCAAACTGCTGCAATAATAGATTGTAGAGTGTCAAAAAAAAACCTGAAAGAACTGTGAAAGCTGGAAATCAGGAACAGAAACAAAAGAGAAATAGCTGGGAAACTCGCAGCAGGTCCAGTGTCATCTGTGGAGTGAAATCAGAGTTAACATACAAGTCCAGTGACTCACCTTCAGCACTACAAATGTTTTGTCAGTGATAGCCACATCCCATAAAAGAATAAAACATTTGCACTACCCCCTCCCTATTTCTCTCTTGCTTCTGTTTCAGGACATTTAGGATAATAGCAACAGGAGGAGGCCATTCGGCCCATTGAGTCCATTCTGCCCTCCGATGCCATTCTCCCGCTCTCCCCATATCACTTGATACCTTTAGCCTCTAGAAATATAGTGATCTCTTTCTTAAATATATGCAGTGACTTCACCTCCACTGCGTTTTGTGGTAGTGAATTCCACAGGCTCATAACCATCTGAATGAAAACATTTCTCCTCATCTCAGTCTGACATGGCCTACTGCTTAGGGTGTAGGTTTGCTCGCTGAGCTGTAGGTTTGATATCCAGACGTTTCATTACCTGGCTAGGTAACATCATCAGTGCTGACCTCCAAGTGAAGCGAAGCTGTTGTCTCCTGCTTTCTATTGATATCTTTCTCCTGGATGGGGTTCCTGGGGTTTGTGGTGATGTCATTTCCTGTTTGTTTTCTGAGGGGTTGACAGATGGTATCTAGATCTATGTGTTTGTTTATGGCATTGTGGTTGGAGTGCCAGGCCTCTAGGAATTCTCTGGCATGTCTTTGCTTAGCCTGTCCCAGGATAGATGTGTTGTCCCAGTCAAAATGATTTTTTTTTCATCTGTGTGCAGGGCTCGTGAGAGGGTCGTGTCTTTTTGTGGCTAGCTGGTGTTCGTGTATCCTGGTGGCTAACTTCTTCCTGTTTGTCCTACGTAGTGTTTGTGGCAGTCCTTGCATGGAATTTGTAAATGACGTTGGTTTTTTTGTCCATGGGTTGTACTGGGTTGTAAGTTTGTTAGTTTTTTGTTTGAGAGTGTTGGTGGGTTTATGTGCTACTAGGATTCCGAGGGGTCTTAGTAGTCTGGGGCTGTCATTTCTGAAACTTCTGCCAGACAGCAGAAGAGAGAGATGTACAGCACAGAAACACACCCTTTAGTCCAACTCATCCATGCCGACCAGATATCGGTTTCATGGTCATCAATAGACTCCTAACTCCAGATTTGGTTAAATTGAGCTACAGGGAGAGGCTGATCAGGCTGGGGCTGTTTTCCCTGGAGCGTCAGAGGCTGAGGGGTGACCTTATAGAGGTTTATAAAATCATGAGGATAGGATAAATAGACAAAGTCTCTTCCCTGGGGTGAGGGAGTCCAGAACTAGAGGGCATAGGTTTAGGGTGAGTGGGGAAAGATATAAAAGAGACCTGAGGGGCAGCTTTTTCACACAGAGGGTGGTGGTGGAGGCTGGTACAATTGCAGCATTTAAAAGGCATCTGGATGGGTATATGAATAGGAAGGGTTTGGAGGGATATGGGCCGGGTGCTGGTAGGTGGGACTAGATTGGGTTGGAATATCTGGTCGGCATGGACAGGTTGGACCGAAGAGTCTGCTTCCATGCTGTACATCTCTATGACTGTATGACTCTATATCCTATCCAGATGCCTTTTGAATGTTGTAATTGTACCAGCCTCCACCAGTTCCTCTGGCAGCTCATCCCATACACGTACCACTCTCTGTGTGAAAACGTTGCCCCTTAGGTCCCTTTTATATCTCTCCCCTCTCACCCTAAACCTATGCCCCTCTAGTTCTGGACTCCCCCACCCCAGGGAAAAGACCTTGTCTATTTACCCTCTCCACGCCCCTCATGATTTTATAAATCTCTATAAGGTCACCCCCAAAGCCACCGATGCTCCAAGGAAAACGCCCCAGTTTGTTCAGCCTCTCCCTGTAGCTCAAACCCTCCAACTCTGGCAACATCCTTGCAAATCTTTTCTGAACCCTTTCAAGTTTCACAACAATTTATTCTTATAATTTCTGTTAATAAAATGGCAACAAATTGTGGTGACTTATACACATCTCACTGTATTTCATTAATACAAGTGACAAAGAATTGCTGTTCTGCTGTCTTACTGTGAGCCCTGGCTCTGGCAATGCAGTCAGAGGGGACCATCCTCCATGTATCCAGTCTGTCCAACTCGAGCTAAATTCTTTCCGTTTCAATGAGATCTGCTCTCATTCTTCTAAATTCCAGTGAGTGCCAGCCAAGTTGGCCGAATCTCTCCTCACATCACAACCCTGCCATCCCAGGAATCGGGCTGGTGAACCTTCACGGTGCTCCCTCTGTGGCAAAGTGTACCTTTCCTTTGCTAAGGAGACCAAAGCTGCAGAAAATACTCCAGGTATGGTCTCAAAAAGACCCTGTACAACTTCCTTGCTCCTATAGTCTAATTCTCCTGCAATCAAGGCCAACATTCCTGCTTCCTTTCCCAGTCTGTCACCATTTAAATAGCTCTGATGAAGAGTCATCTGGATTCAAAACATTCGCTTGCTGTCTCTCCATGGATGCTGCCTGGCCTGCTGTGATCTCCAACGTTTATTGTTTTCAGTTCAGATTTCACATCGACAGTAATGTGCTCCTACCATTTAAATAGTAGTCTGCCATTACCCACTGAAGTGGATAACTTCACATTTATCCATGTTTTACTGCATCTGCTATGGATTTGCTGACTCACTCAACCTCTATGAATCACCTTGAAGCTGAAAGTGTGTTGCTGGAAAAGCACAGCAGGTCAGGCAGCATCCAAGGAGCAGGAGAATCGATGTTTCGGGTATGAGCCCTTCTCCTAGATTCTCCTGCTCCTTGGACGCTGCCTGACCTGCTGTGCTTTTCCAGCAACACATTTTTCAGCTCTGATCTGCAGTCCTCACTTTCTCCTGAATCACCTTGAAACCTATAACATCCTCCTGATTATTCAAACTCCTTCCCATTTTGTATCATCAGTAAACTTAGAAATATTAGACTTAATCCCCTCATCCTTGATTGACATTGTGAATAGCTGGGGCTCAAGCACTGATCCCTGTGGCACCCTGCTAGTCACTAGTTTACACCCTGAAAAATGCCCTATTTATTCTCCCTGTCTGCTTTTTGTCTGCTAATCAGGTCCCAACCTATGTTAGGATAACACCACCAATCTCATGTCCATTTGTTTTGAATAATAGCTTCTTATGTGGAATATTATCAAAAACTTTCTGAAAATCCAAATTCACCACATCGCCAACTCTCCCTCATCTGTTCTATGAGTTACATCCTCAAAAAAAAACTCCAGTCGGTTCATCAAACATGATTTCCCTTTTACAAAATCCAGGCTGACTTTGTGTAGTCCAATCGGTACTTTTTGAGCATCATGTTCTTTAAAAAGGATTCCAGTTGTTTCTCTACTTCTGATGTTTAAACTAACTGGTCTGTAATCCACTCCTTTCTCCCCACCTCCTCCTCTTTGTAAATAGTGGTGCTACATTTGCCACCTCCAACCAGTGACTATTCTATAAAATCTAAAGTATTTTGGAGGATGAGATGTGAATTCTCAAGCCTTGGAGATTTCAACACTTTCAGTACCATAAATCTCTCCAACGTTATTTTCTTACTTTTGCTAAATTCATTCTGTGTGGTCACATGTTACTTGATATCTCCTCCTGTGAAACATCTTGGGCTCTGTCATTATATTGCAGAGACCACCTAAACGCAAGTTGTTGTTGCGAAAGAAATGCCCCCACCGCAACCGCCCCCCCCCCCAACACACACATAAAAACTGTCACAAAGCTTCTCAGGAAAGGTCATCGACCCGAAATGTTAGCACTGTTTTTCCCTGCTCAGAAGCTGCCAAACCTGCTGAGCAGTTCCAACACTCGCTGTTTCCAATTCAAAATTCCAGCAACACAATGTTTTGCTTTCTATTGCTCTATGCTTATTACAAAATCTGCAATCCGTTAGAAACTGTGGTTTGGCTAACAGCTGCTGTGAAATTGGGAGTCTTCAGGCAGACTCTCAGTACAGTGTATGGAGCAACTGTGGATTGGAACTGGCCATTGGGAGGCTGTGAATGAGGACTGGCTGATTCAGCCAAAGTGAAACAGGGATGGAAATGACAACCGTAAAGGTCACTTGACCATATTTCTCTGATCAGAGGCTAGTCTAATTGCATTCAAAAAATTCCTGTGGCTTTCTCAGAATAGGAGGATCCAAGATTGTTTTGTTTTTTTCAGTTCTTATCCTGCCAGTTTATTCTGTCCTTTCAGAAATGGTCAGAAGAGATTTATCAGGATGTAGCCAGGTATGGAGGGAGGGTTAGAGAAGAGACTGGTCACGCTGGGACTATTGTCACTGAGTGTAGGAGGTCAAGGGATGACGTGACAGAAGTTTATTTGGGATGCAATTAGGCATGGACAATCCATGCTGGTCTCATCGGTAATGCTCACGTCCTGGGAATGAATAGAGAAAAATAATCTCCTGTTGGCCAACTTTCAGAAGCTCTCAGACAAGCTGAGTTCCTCCAGAACTTTCTGTTTTTATTTCCAATCTCTGTTTTCGAGAGAATTTTGTTCTTTCTCCCTCAAGGGTTTGTGGTGTAAACCTCCTCAGTAAGCACATGGATGGCAGGAATTTGTTCACAAGTAAACAGACATTCAAGAGGGAGATGACAATCCAACCATCACCAACTCTTTCTGCTTTTCCTCATCCTCCCTTTGTCCTTTACTTCCACCATCCTTCCATCTTGTCGGAGACCTTTTGTTTCATTTTTTCCTAACTCACGAGCTCTCCCCAATGCCCCACAAACCTCACCACTCTGTCTCTCTCTAGCTACTAACAGGCTGTGACATTTCAGAACTCTTTCCTGTTTGGAGAGATGTTCATTGACTCAAAGGGTATACCCTGTACACACAACCTGCCGGACCTGCTGAGTGTTTCCCAGAATTTCCAGTTTCAATTTGAGACTGAACTCCACTCCAGTGTGTGTCGGTGGGTCATGTGAAATGTTACCACAGACAGTACCAGCCAATTTCCTGGTTTACAGACTCAACCCTTTAGTGTCCATGAAAAACTTTGAGAGTCACATTACCAGTCATAGAATCATAGCATTTTACCGTACAGAATGAGGCCATTTGACCCATCATGTCTATACTAGCTCCTAAAAGAGCAATTCAGCCAGTCCCACTCTCCAGCCCTGCCTCCATAGCATTCTAAATTCATCCCTTTCAAAAATATCCAGCTCTCTTTCGAAGCCTTCATCGGAATCTGGCTCCACCCACTCTCCCAGGCGGTACGTTCCAAATCCGAATAATTGTCTCAGTAAAGTCAGTGGTGATATCTTAGGAACAGTCCATATTACAGTAGAGGAGGTGATGGATGTATTAGGATTTATGAAGTTGGTCCTGACCAGATATATCCAAGAACACAGAGGCTAGAGAAGAAATTGCGGAGAACCTGGCTGATAATTTTGTACCATCATTAGCCACATGTGGGATCCCGGATGTCCGGAGGGCTAAAAAGAAAAGCCTGGGAACTCTCGACCAGTCAGCTTAACATCTGTGGTGGGTAAGTTACTTGAGTAGATTCTGAGAGATAAGTTATACGTGCATTTGGAAAGACAGGGTTTGATTAGGAGTAGTCACCATGGCTGTGGGCGTGGAAGATCATGCCTCACAAAGTTGTTTGAGTCCTTTGATGAAGAGATCACAAAGGTTGACGAGGGCAGGGTAGTAGATGTAGTCCATGTGGATTTCAGTAAGGCCTTTGATAAGGTTCCACATGGTAGGCTGCTCTGGAAGGTTAGATCGCATGGAATCCAGGGGGAGCTGGCAAATTGGATACACAATTGGCTTGAGGGTAGGAAGCAGAAAGTAACAGTGGAAGGATGCCTGTCGGACTGGAGGCCTGTGATTAGTGGAGTGTCTCAGGGGTCGATGCCCCAACCCTGGGGAATAAGTCTGAGTGCATTCACCCTATCCATGCTTCTCATGGTCTTATACACCTCGATAAAGACCCCCTCAGTCTCCTACGCTCTAAAATAAAAGTCCTAGCTTGTCCAACCTCTCCCTATAACTCAGACCCTTGAGTCCTGACAACACCTTTGTAAATTCCTTCTGCACTCTTTCCAATTTAATAACATCCTTCCTGTAGCTAAGTGGCCAAAACTGAACACAATCCTCCAAGTGTGGCCTCACCAACATCCTATACAACTGCAACATAACTTCCCAACTTCTATACTCACTGCCCTGACTGATGAAGGCCAGTGTACCAAAAGCCTTCTTCACTGCCCTTTCTACCTGGGACTCCACTTTCAGAGAACCGTGCACCTGAACTCCAAGGTCCCTCTTCTCCACTACACTCCTTAAGGCCCGAACATTCACCATGAAACTCCTACCTTGACTTGACTTTCCAAAATGCAAGACCTCACACCTATCTATATTAAACCATTTCTGGGCCCACTTCCCCAGCTGATCAAGGTCCTGCTGCAATTTCTGAGAACCTTCCTCACTGTCCATGATCCCGCCTATTATAGCGTCATCAGCAAACGTACTAATCATGCCTTGTCCAATCTCATCCAAATCACTGATATAGGTAACAGCAGCAATGAGCCCAGCACTGACCCCTGAGGCACTCCACTAGTCACAGGCCTCCAGTCCGACAGGCATCCTTCCACTGTTACCCTCTGCTTCCTACCCTCAAGCCAATTGTGTATCCAATTTGCCAGCTCCCCCTGGATTCCATGCGATCTAACCTTCCAGAGCAGCCTACCATGTGGAACCTTGTCAAAGGCCTTACTGAAATCCACATGGACTACATCTACTGCCCTGCCCTCGCCAACCTTCGTGATCTCTTCATCAAAGAGGGAGGACTAGAGGGCATCAGTTTAAGGTTAGAGGGGAAAGAATAAAAAGGAACCTGAGGGGCAACATTTTTACACAGAGGGTGGTACACATATGGAATGAGCTGCCAGTGGAAGTGGTTGAGGCGGGTACATTAACAACATTTAAAAGGCATTTGGATCAATACATGGAGAGGAAAGGTTCAGAAGGATATGGGCCAAGTGCAGGGAAATGGGGGTTAGCGTGGATGGACATTTTGGTCGGCATGGACCAGTTTTGCCCAAAAGGCCGGTCTCCATGTTGTAGGACTCTATGACTCTAGGACTCTCGAAAGAAGTTTCTCCTCATCTGAGTTTGAGTTCTCTTGCTGACAATATTGAAATTGTGATCCCTAGTTACTCACATACCAACTAGTGGGAACAGAATATCCTTCTTTATCCTGACAGCAGTCTTCATGATTCCATCTGGAAGAGTCTGAGTTGTTAAAGCTGTTTCAGCAACTGTGAAAATTCCCTCATTCCCCTCGGTGTCTGTTGAGTTCGATGGCTTAATGCAGAGCAGTCTGGAGGATTGTAGGAACAGGAGGAGGCCAATCCCCTGTGGCTATTGTACCATTTAATTTGATCATAGCAGCACAGTACCTGAATTCCATTTACCTTCCTGTCATCCATATCCAGACTGATCGCTGGGATGGCTGGACTTACAGAATATAGGGTTATATTCACCAGAGTTTAAAAGAATGAGATCTATTCAATATCTGAAAAATTATATTAGGACTAGTCAGAGTAAATTCAGGAGTCCAGAGGCAGGTGGACCCAAACTCAAAGGCCACTTCAGACTGAGGTGAGGAGAAATGTCTTTACCCTATGAATGGGGAGCCTGTGGAAGTCTCTGCCAAAGAAAGCAGTTGAGACCAAAACATTGAAATGTTTCAAGGAATCAGATATAGTTCTCAGGGCTGAAGTGATCAAAAGGTATGTGGGAGAAAGCAGGAAAGGGGGCTGTGTTGGATGATTAGCCATGATCATATTGAATGGGGGAGCAGGGTCGAAGGGCTGAATGGCCTACTCTGGTTCCTATTTGCCACGCTTCTATTCCTTAGCATCCTCACCCAACAAACATCAATCAATGTTAGTCTTCCATATTTTCATGTGCTGCACATTTCCAAGGGAGAGAGTTTTAGAATTTTACTCTCTTTAAGCAAGTGCGCCCTTACATCGCGCTGATCAGTCTGATTCTATGTTAATGTCCACCTCCATGTTCTGAACATTCTCCCCCACACTGTGTCTTTACCCTATCAATTTGTTCAATCACTACAAACACCTCAGCAGAAAACCTTCTGACATTTTCGAAGGACAGGATAACAAGCTGAGTCTCTGATCCGCCCTCTGATGAATTCCAGCTGCATTCATTCCAAATCCAACACGTTCTTCCTGAGGGATGGAGAGCTTCCCAATGCAGGGGCTGACCAGAATGAACTGGTTTGTGAGTTCGGATAAATGTCAGTGGCACTTGTTCAGCAGTAGGGAATTTCGCGAGAGTTTGCATTGCACAGCAGCTGACAGGTCAGTCTGACTGAAATATTACTGTAATTAGGGAACTGGACAAGAGAAACAGGGCTGACAATGAAGAGAGGATGGGGACAGTGATGGGGAGGGGGATGGGGACAGTGATGGGGAGGGGGTGGGGACAGTGATGGGGAGGGGGTGGGGACAGTGATGGGGAGGGGGTGGGGACAATGATGGGGAGGGGGATGGGGACAGTGATGGGGAGGGGGATGGGGACAGTGATGGGGAGGGGGATGGGGACAGTGATGGGGAGGGGGTGGGGACAGTGATGGGGAGGGGGTGGGGACAGTGATGGGGAGGGGGATGGGGACAGTGATGGGGAGGGGGTGGGGACAGTGATGGGGAGGGGGATGGGGACAGTGATGGGGAGGGGGATGGGGATAGTGATGGAGAGGGGGTGGGGACAGTGATGGGGAGGGGGTGGGGATAGTGATGGGGAGGGGGATGGGGATAGTGATGGGGAGGGGGTGGGGACAGTGATGGGGAGGGGGTGGGGACAGTGATGGGGAGGGGGTGGGGACAGTGATGGGGAGGGGGTGGGGACAGTGATGGGGAGGGGGATGGGGACAGTGATGGGGAGGGGGATGGGGACAGTGATGGGGAGGGGGATGGGGACAGTGATGGGGAGGGGGAGGGGACAGTGATGGGGAGGGGGTGGGGACAGTGATGGGGAGGGGGTGGGGACAGTGATGGGGAGGGGGATGGGGACAGTGATGGGGAGGGGGTGGGGACAGTGATGGGGAGGGGGATGGGGACAGTGATGGGGAGGGGGATGGGGATAGTGATGGAGAGGGGGTGGGGACAGTGATGGGGAGGGGGTGGGGATAGTGATGGGGAGGGGGATGGGGATAGTGATGGGGAGGGGGTGGGGACAGTGATGGGGAGGGGGTGGGGACAGTGATGGGGAGGGGGATGGGGACAGTGATGGGGAGGGGGATGGGGACAGTGATGGGGAGGGGGATGGGGACAGTGATGGGGAGGGGGATGGGAACAGTGATGGGGAGGGGGAGGGGACAGTGATGGGGAGGGGGTGGGGACAGTGATGGGGAGGGGGTGGGGACAGTGATGGGGAGGGGGATGGGGACAGTGATGGGGAGGGGGTGGGGACAGTGATGGGGAGGGGGATGGGGATAGTGATGGGGAGGGGGTGGGGACAGTGATGGGGAGGGGGTGGGGATAGTGATGGGGAGGGGGATGGGGATAGTGATGGGGAGGGGGAGGGGACAGTGATGGGGAGGGGGTGGGGATAGTGATGGGGAGGGGGTGGGGATAGTGATGGGGAGGGGGTGGGGACAGTGATGGGGAGGGGGTGGGGACAGTGATGGGGAGGGGGATGGGGACAGTGATGGGGAGGGGGATGGGGACAGTGATGGGGAGGGGGTGGGGGACAGTGATGGGGAGGGGGATGGGGACAGTGATGGGGAATGGGATGGGGACAGTGATGGGGAGGGGGATGGGGACAGTGATGGGGAGGGGGTGGGGATAGTTATGGGGAGGGGGAGAGGACAGTGATGGGGAGGGGGATGGGGATAGTTATGGGGAGGGGGATGGGGATAGTTATGGGGAGGGGGATGGGGACAGTGATGGAGAGGGGGAGAGGACAGTGATGGGGAGGGGGATGGGGATAGTTATGGGAAGGGGATGGGGACAGTGATGGGGAGGGGGTGGGGACAGTGATGGGGAGGGGGAGGGGACAGTGATTGGGAGGAGGAGGGGGAGGGGAGTGGACATTCTTGGGGAGGGGATGGGGTCAGTGATGGGGATGGGAGGTATAGTACTGGTGGGGACATGTCTGTCACTGTATAACACTGGGGTACAGTACTGGTGGGGACAGGTCTGTCACTGTATAACACTGGGGTACAGTACTGGTGGGGACAGGTCTGTCCCTGTATAACACTGGGGTACAGTGCTGGTGTGGGCAGAACTGTCACTGTGTAACACTGGGGCACAGTACTGGTGGGGACAGGTCTGTCACTGTATAACACTGGGGTACAGTACTGGTGGGGACAGGTCATTGCTGTATAACACTGGTGTACAGTACTGTTGGGGACGGTTCTGTCACTGTATAACACTGGGGTACAGTACTGGTGGGGACAGGTCTGTCACTGTATAACACTGGGGTACAGTACTGGTGGGGACATGTCTGTCACTGTATAACACTGGGGTACAGTACTGGTGGGGACACGTCTGTCCCTGTGTAACACTGAGATACAGTACTGGTGGGGACAGGTCTGTCCCTGTATAACACTGGGGTACAGTACTGGTGGGGAGAGGTCTGTCACTGTATAACACTGGGGTACAGTACTGGTGGGGACGCTTCTGTCACTGTATAACACTGGGGAACAGTACTGGTGGGGACAAGTCTGTCACTGTGTAACACTGGGGTACAGTACTGGTGGGGCCGGTTCTGTCACTGTATAACACTGGGGTACAGTATTGGTGGGGACAGGTCATTGCTGTATAACACTGGTGTACAGTACTGTTGGGGACGGTTCTGTCACTGTATAACACTGGGGTACAGTACTGGTGGGGACAGGTCTGTCCCTGTATAACACTGGGGTACAGTACTGGTGGGGACAGGTCTGTCACTGTATAACACTGGGGTACAGTACTGGTGGGGACACGTCTGTCCCTGTGTAACACTGAGATACAGTACTGGTGGGGACAGGTCTGTCACTGTATCACACTGGGGTACAGTACTGGTGGGGACAGGTCTGTCCATGTATAACACTGGGGTACGGTACTGATGGGGACAGGTCTGTCACTGTATAACACTGGGGTACAGTAAAGGTGGGGACAGGTCTGTCGCTGTGTAACACTGAGGTACAGTACTGGTGGGGACACGTCTGTCACTGTATAACACTGGGGTACGGTACTGATGGGGACAGGTCTGTCACTGTATAACACTGGGGCACAGTACTGGTGGGGACAAGTCTGTCCCTGTATAACACTGGGGTACGGTACTGATGGGGACAGGTCTGTCGCTGTGTAACACTGGGGTACAGTAGTAGTGGGGACAGGTCTGTCGCTGGGTAACACTAGGGTACAGGACTGGTGGGGACGCTTCTGTCACTGTATAACACTGGGGTACAGTACAGGTGGGGACAGGTCTGTCACTGTATAACACTGGGGTACAGTACTGGTGGGAACAGGTCTGTCACTGTATAACACTGGGGTACAGTACTGGTGGGGACAAGTCTGTCACTGTATAACACTGGGGTATAGTACTGGTGGGGACGGTTCTGTCACTGTATAACACTGGGGTACATTATTGTGGGGACAGGTCTGTCCCTGTATAACACTGGGGAACAGTACTGGTGGGGACAGGTCATTGCTGTATAACACTGAGGTCTCGTACTGGTGGGGACAGGTCTGTCACTGTGTAACACTGGGGTACAGTACTGGTGGGGACAGGTCTGTCACTGTGTAACACTGAGGTACAGTACTGGTGGGGACAGGTCTGTCACTGTGTAACACTGGGGTACAGTACTGGTGGGGACAGGTCCGTCCCTGTATAACACTGGTGTACAGTATTGGTGGGGACAGGTCTGACACTGTATAATACTGGGGGAGAGTACTGGTGGGGACAGGTCTGTCACTGTATAACACTGGGGTACAGTACTGGTGGGGACAGGTCTGTCACTGTGTAACATTGGGGTACAGTACTTGTGGGGACAAATCTGTCACTGTATAACACTGGGGTACAGTACTGGTGGGGACAGGTCTGTCTCTGTATAACACTGGGGGACAGTACTGGTGGGGACAGGTCTGTCACTGTATAACACTGGGGTACAGTACTGGTGGGGACAAATCTGTCACTGTATAACACTGGGGTACAGTACTGGTGGGGACGGTTCTGTCACTGTATAACACTGGGGTACAGTACTGGTGGGGACAAATCTGTCACTGTATAACACTGGGGTACAGTACTGGTGGGGACAAATCTGTCACTGTATAACACTGGGGTACAGTACTGGTGGGGACGGTGCTGTCACTGTGTAACACTGGGGTACAGTACTGGTGGGGACAGGTCTGTCTCTGTATAACACTGGGGTACAGTACTGGTGGGGACAGGTCTGTCCCTGTATAACACTGGGGTACAGTACTGGTGGGGACACGTCTGTCACTGTATAACACTGGGGTACGGTACTGATGGGGACAGGTCTGTCACTGTATAACACTGGGGCACAGTACTGGTGGGGACAAGTCTGTCCCTGTATAACACTGGGGTACGGTACTGATGGGGACAGGTCTGTCGCTGTGTAACACTGGGGTACAGTAGTAGTGGGGACAGGTCTGTCGCTGGGTAACACTAGGGTACAGGACTGGTGGGGACGCTTCTGTCACTGTATAACACTGGGGTACAGTACAGGTGGGGACAGGTCTGTCCCTGTATAACACTGGGGTACAGTACTGGTGGGAACAGGTCTGTCACTGTATAACACTGGGGTACAGTACTGGTGGGGACAAGTCTGTCACTGTATAACACTGGGGTATAGTACTGGTGGGGACGGTTCTGTCACTGTATAACACTGGGGTACAGTATTGTGGGGACAGGTCTGTCCCTGTATAACACTGGGGAACAGTACTGGTGGGGACAGGTCAATGCTGTATAACACTGAGGTCTCGTACTGGTGGGGACAGGTCTGTCACTGTGTAACACTGGGGTACAGTACTGGTGGGGACAGGTCTGTCACTGTGTAACACTGAGGTACAGTACTGGTGGGGACAGGTCTGTCACTGTGTAACACTGGGGTACAGTACTGGTGGGGACAGGTCCGTCCCTGTATAACACTGGTGTACAGTATTTGTGGGGACAGGTCTGACACTGTATAATACTGGGGGAGAGTACTGGTGGGGACAGGTCTGTCACTGTATAACACTGGGGTACAGTACTGGTGGGGACAGGTCTGTCACTGTGTAACACTGGGGTACAGTACTGGTGGGGACGCTTCTGTCACTGTATAACACTGGGGTACAGTACTGGTGGGGACAGGTCTGTCCCTGTATAACACTGGGGTACAGTACTTGTGGGGACAGGTCTGTCACTGTATAACACTGGGGTACAGTACTGGTGGGGACAAATCTGTCACTGTATAACACTGGGGTACAGTACTGGTGGGGACGGTTCTGTCACTGTATAACACTGGGGTACAGTACTGGTGGGGACAAATCTGTCACTGTATAACACTGGGGTACAGTACTGGTGGGGACAGGTCTGTCCCTGTATAACACTGGGGTACAGTACTGGTGGGGACAGGTCTGTCACTGTATAACACTGGGGTACAGTACTGGTGGGGACAAATCTGTCACTGTATAACACTGGGGTACAGTACTGGTGGGGACGGTTCTGTCACTGTATAACACTGGGGTACAGTACTGGTGGGGACAAATCTGTCACTGTATAACACTGGGGTACAGTACTGGTGGGGACGGTTCTGTCACTGTATAACACTGGGGTACAGTACAGGTGGGGACAGGTCTGTCCCTGTATAACACTGGGGTACAGTACTGGTGGGGACAGGTCTGTCACTGTATAACACTGGGGTACAGTACTGGTGGGGACAGGTCTGTCCCTGTATAACACTGGGGTACAGTACTGGTGGGGACAGGTCTGTCACTGTATAACACTGGGGTACAGTACTGGTGGGGACACGTCTGTCCCTGTGTAACACTGAGGTACAGTACTGGTGGGGACAGGTCTGTCGCTGTGTAACACTGAGGTACAGTACTGGTGGGGACACGTCTGTCACTGTATAACACTGGGGTACAGTACTGGTGGGGACAGGTCTGTCACTGTATAACACTGGGGTACAGTACTGGTGGGGACAGGTCTGTCCCTGTATAACACTGGGGTACAGTACTGGTGGGGACAGGTCTGTCGCTGTGTAACACTGAGGTACAGTACTGGTGGGGACACGTCTGTCACTGTATAACACTGGGGTACAGTACTGGTGGGGACAGGTCTGTCACTGTATAACACTGGGGTACAGTACTGGTGGGGACAGGTCTGTCCCTGTATAACACTGGGGTACAGTACTGGTGGGGACAGGTCTGTCACTGTATAACACTGGGGTACAGTACTGGTGGGGACACGTCTGTCCCTGTGTAACACTGAGGTACAGTACTGGTGGGGACACGTCTGTCACTGTATAACACTGGGGTACGGTACTGATGGGGACAGGTCTGTCACTGTATAACACTGGGGTACAGTACTGGTGGGGACAGGTCTGTCACTGTATAACACTGGGGTACGGTACTGATGGGGACAGGTCTGTCACTGTATAACACTGGGGTACAGTACTGGTGGGGACGGTTCTGTCACTGTATAACACTGGGGTACAGTACAGGTGGGGACAGGTCTGTCCCTGTATAACAATGGGGTACATTACTGGTGGGGACAGGTCTGTCACTGTATAACACTGGGGTACAGTACTGGTGGGGACAGGTCTGTCACTGTATAACACTGGGGTACAGTACTGGTGGGGACACGTCTGTCCCTGTGTAACACTGAGGTACAGTACTGGTGGGGACAGGTCTGTCACTGTATAACACTGGGGTACAGTACTGGTGGGGACAGGTCTGTCACTGTATAACACTGGGGAACAGTACTGGTGGGGACAGGTCATTGCTGTATAACACTGACGTCTCGTACTGGTGGGGACAGGTCTGTCACTGTGTAACACTGGGGTACAGTACTGGTGGGGACAGGTCTGTCACTGTGTAACACTGAGGTACAGTACTGGTGGGGACAGGTCTGTTACTGTGTAACACTGGGGTACAGTACTGGTGGGGACAAATCTGTCACTGTATAACACTGGGGTACAGTACTGGTGGGGACAAATCTGTCACTGTATAACACTGGGGTACAGTACTGGTGGGGACGGTGCTGTCACTGTTTAACACTGGGGTACAGTACTGGTGGGGACAGGTCTGTCTCTGTATAACACTGGGGTACAGTACTGGTGGGGACAGGTCTGTCCCTGTATAACACTGGGGTACAGTACTGGTGGGGACACGTCTGTCACTGTATAACACTGGGGTACGGTACTGATGGGGACAGGTCTGTCACTGTATAACACTGGGGCACAGTACTGGTGGGGACAAGTCTGTCCCTGTATAACACTGGGGTACGGTACTGATGGGGACAGGTCTGTCGCTGTGTAACACTGGGGTACAGTAGTAGTGGGGACAGGTCTGTCGCTGGGTAACACTAGGGTACAGGACTGGTGGGGACGCTTCTGTCACTGTATAACACTGGGGTACAGTACAGGTGGGGACAGGTCTGTCCCTGTATAACACTGGGGTACAGTACTGGTGGGAACAGGTCTGTCACTGTATAACACTGGGGTACAGTACTGGTGGGGACAGGTCTGTCACTGTATAACACTGGGGTATAGTACTGGTGGGGACGGTTCTGTCACTGTATAACACTGGGGTACAGTATTGTGGGGACAGGTCTGTCCCTGTATAACACTGGGGAACAGTACTGGTGGGGACAGGTCATTGCTGTATAACACTGAGGTCTCGTACTGGTGGGGACAGGTCTGTCACTGTGTAACACTGGGATACAGTACTGGTGGGGACAGGTCTGTCACTGTGTAACACTGAGGTACAGTACTGGTGGGGACAGGTCTGTCACTGTGTAACACTGGGGTACAGTACTGGTGGGGACAGGTCCGTCCCTGTATAACACTGGTGTACAGTATTTGTGGGGACAGGTCTGACACTGTATAATACTGGGGGAGAGTACTGGTGGGGACAGGTCTGTCACTGTATAACACTGGGGTACAGTACTGGTGGGGACAGGTCTGTCACTGTGTAACACTGGGGTACAGTACTGGTGGGGACGCTTCTGTCACTGTATAACACTGGGGTACAGTACTGGAGGGGACAGGTCTGTCCCTGTATAACACTGGGGTACAGTACTTGTGGGGACAGGTCTGTCACTGTATAACACTGGGGTACAGTACTGGTGGGGACAAATCTGTCACTGTATAACACTGGGGTACAGTACTGGTGGGGACGGTTCTGTCACTGTATAACACTGGGGTACAGTACTGGTGGGGACAAATCTGTCACTGTATAACACTGGGGTACAGTACTGGTGGGGACAGGTCTGTCCCTGTATAACACTGGAGTACAGTACTGGTGGGGACAGGTCTGTCACTGTATAACACTGGGGTACAGTACTGGTGGGGACAAATCTGTCACTGTATAACACTGGGGTACAGTACTGGTGGGGACGGTTCTGTCACTGTATAACACTGGGGTACAGTACTGGTGGGGACAAATCTGTCACTGTATAACACTGGGGTACAGTACTGGTGGGGACGGTTCTGTCACTGTATAACACTGGGGTACAGTACAGGTGGGGACAGGTCTGTCCCTGTATAACACTGGGGTACAGTACTGGTGGGGACAGGTCTGTCACTGTATAACACTGGGGTACAGTACTGGTGGGGACAGGTCTGTCCCTGTATAACACTGGGGTACAGTACTGGTGGGGACAGGTCTGTCACTGTATAACACTGGGGTACAGTACTGGTGGGGACACGTCTGTCCCTGTGTAACACTGAGGTACAGTACTGGTGGGGACAGGTCTGTCGCTGTGTAACACTGAGGTACAGTACTGGTGGGGACACGTCTGTCACTGTATAACACTGGGGTACAGTACTGGTGGGGACAGGTCTGTCACTGTATAACACTGGGGTACAGTACTGGTGGGGACAGGTCTGTCCCTGTATAACACTGGGGTACAGTACTGGTGGGGACAGGTCTGTCGCTGTGTAACACTGAGGTACAGTACTGGTGGGGACACGTCTGTCACTGTATAACACTGGGGTACAGTACTGGTGGGGACAGGTCTGTCCCTGTATAACACTGGGGTACAGTACTGGTGGGGACAGGTCTGTCACTGTATAACACTGGGGTACAGTACTGGTGGGGACACGTCTGTCCCTGTGTAACACTGAGGTACAGTACTGGTGGGGACACGTCTGTCACTGTATAACACTGGGGTACGGTACTGATGGGGACAGGTCTGTCACTGTATAACACTGTGGTACAGTACTGGTGGGGACAGGTCTGTCACTGTATAACACTGGGGTACGGTACTGATGGGGACAGGTCTGTCACTGTATAACACTGGGGTACAGTACTGGTGGGGACGGTTCTGTCACTGTATAACACTGGGGTACAGTACAGGTGGGGACAGGTCTGTCCCTGTATAACACTGGGGTACAGTACTGGTGGGGACAGGTCTGTCACTGTATAACACTGGGGTACAGTACTGGTGGGGACGGTTCTGTCACTGTATAACACTGGGGTACAGTACTGGTGGGGACAAATCTGTCACTGTATAACACTGGGGTACAGTACTGGTGGGGACGGTTCTGTCACTGTATAACACTGGGGTACAGTACAGGTGGGGACAGGTCTGTCCCTGTATAACACTGGGGTACAGTACTGGTGGGGACAGGTCTGTCACTGTATAACACTGGGGTACAGTACTGGTGGGGACAGGTCTGTCCCTGTATAACACTGGGGTACAGTACTGGTGGGGACAGGTCTGTCACTGTATAACACTGGGGTACAGTACTGGTGGGGACACGTCTGTCCCTGTGTAACACTGAGGTACAGTACTGGTGGGGACAGGTCTGTCGCTGTGTAACACTGAGGTACAGTACTGGTGGGGACACGTCTGTCACTGTATAACACTGGGGTACAGTACTGGTGGGGACAGGTCTGTCACTGTATAACACTGGGGTACAGTACTGGTGGGGACAGGTCTGTCCCTGTATAACACTGGGGTACAGTACTGGTGGGGACAGGTCTGTCGCTGTGTAACACTGAGGTACAGTACTGGTGGGGACACGTCTGTCACTGTATAACACTGGGGTACAGTACTGGTGGGGACAGGTCTGTCACTGTATAACACTGGGGTACAGTACTGGTGGGGACAGGTCTGTCCCTGTATAACACTGGGGTACAGTACTGGTGGGGACAGGTCTGTCACTGTATAACACTGGGGTACAGTACTGGTGGGGACACGTCTGTCCCTGTGTAACACTGAGGTACAGTACTGGTGGGGACACGTCTGTCACTGTATAACACTGGGGTACGGTACTGATGGGGACAGGTCTGTCACTGTATAACACTGGGGTACAGTACTGGTGGGGACAGGTCTGTCACTGTATAACACTGGGGTACGGTACTGTTGGGGACAGGTCTGTCACTGTATAACACTGGGGTACAGTACTGGTGGGGACGGTTCTGTCACTGTATAACACTGGGGTACAGTACAGGTGGGGACAGGTCTGTCCCTGTATAACAATGGGGTACATTACTGGTGGGGACAGGTCTGTCACTGTATAACACTGGGGTACAGTACTGGTGGGGACAGGTCTGTCACTGTATAACACTGGGGTACAGTACTGGTGGGGACACGTCTGTCCCTGTGTAACACTGAGGTACAGTACTGGTGGGGACAGGTCTGTCACTGTATAACACTGGGGTACAGTACTGGTGGGGACAGGTCTGTCACTGTATAACACTGGGGAACAGTACTGGTGGGGACAGGTCATTGCTGTATAACACTGACGTCTCGTACTGGTGGGGACAGGTCTGTCACTGTGTAACACTGGGGTACAGTACTGGTGGGGACAGGTCTGTCACTGTGTAACACTGAGGTACAGTACTGGTGGGGACAGGTCTGTTACTGTGTAACACTGGGGTACAGTACTGGTGGGGACAAATCTGTCACTGTATAACACTGGGGTACAGTACTGGTGGGGACAAATCTGTCACTGTATAACACTGGGGTACAGTACTGGTGGGGACAGGTCTGTCTCTGTATAACACTGGGGTACAGTACTGGTGGGGACAGGTCTGTCCCTGTATAACACTGGGGTACAGTACTGGTGGGGACACGTCTGTCACTGTATAACACTGGGGTACGGTACTGATGGGGACAGGTCTGTCACTGTATAACACTGGGGCACAGTACTGGTGGGGACAAGTCTGTCCCTGTATAACACTGGGGTACGGTACTGATGGGGACAGGTCTGTCGCTGTGTAACACTGGGGTACAGTAGTAGTGGGGACAGGTCTGTCGCTGGGTAACACTAGGGTACAGGACTGGTGGGGACGCTTCTGTCACTGTATAACACTGGGGTACAGTACAGGTGGGGACAGGTCTGTCCCTGTATAACACTGGGGTACAGTACTGGTGGGAACAGGTCTGTCACTGTATAACACTGGGGTACAGTACTGGTGGGGACAAGTCTGTCACTGTATAACACTGGGGTATAGTACTGGTGGGGACGGTTCTGTCACTGTATAACACTGGGGTACAGTATTGTGGGGACAGGTCTGTCCCTGTATAACACTGGGGAACAGTACTGGTGGGGACAGGTCATTGCTGTATAACACTGAGGTCTCGTACTGGTGGGGACAGGTCTGTCACTGTGTAACACTGGGGTACAGTACTGGTGGGGACAGGTCTGTCACTGTGTAACACTGAGGTACAGTACTGGTGGGGACAGGTCTGTCACTGTGTAACACTGGGGTACAGTACTGGTGGGGACAGGTCCGTCCCTGTATAACACTGGTGTACAGTATTTGTGGGGACAGGTCTGACACTGTATAATACTGGGGGAGAGTACTGGTGGGGACAGGTCTGTCACTGTATAACACTGGGGTACAGTACTGGTGGGGACAGGTCTGTCACTGTGTAACACTGGGGTACAGTACTGGTGGGGACGCTTCTGTCACTGTATAACACTGGGGTACAGTACTGGAGGGGACAGGTCTGTCCCTGTATAACACTGGGGTACAGTACTTGTGGGGACAGGTCTGTCACTGTATAACACTGGGGTACAGTACTGGTGGGGACAAATCTGTCACTGTATAACACTGGGGTACAGTACTGGTGGGGACGGTTCTGTCACTGTATAACACTGGGGTACAGTACTGGTGGGGACAAATCTGTCACTGTATAACACTGGGGTACAGTACTGGTGGGGACAGGTCTGTCCCTGTATAACACTGGAGTACAGTACTGGTGGGGACAGGTCTGTCACTGTATAACACTGGGGTACAGTACTGGTGGGGACAAATCTGTCACTGTATAACACTGGGGTACAGTACTGGTGGGGACGGTTCTGTCACTGTATAACACTGGGGTACAGTACTGGTGGGGACAAATCTGTCACTGTATAACACTGGGGTACAGTACTGGTGGGGACGGTTCTGTCACTGTATAACACTGGGGTACAGTACAGGTGGGGACAGGTCTGTCCCTGTATAACACTGGGGTACAGTACTGGTGGGGACAGGTCTGTCACTGTATAACACTGGGGTACAGTACTGGTGGGGACAGGTCTGTCCCTGTATAACACTGGGGTACAGTACTGGTGGGGACACGTCTGTCCCTGTGTAACACTGAGGTACAGTACTGGTGGGGACAGGTCTGTCGCTGTGTAACACTGAGGTACAGTACTGGTGGGGACACGTCTGTCACTGTATAACACTGGGGTACAGTACTGGTGGGGACAGGTCTGTCACTGTATAACACTGGGGTACAGTACTGGTGGGGACAGGTCTGTCCCTGTATAACACTGGGGTACAGTACTGGTGGGGACAGGTCTGTCACTGTATAACACTGGGGTACAGTACTGGTGGGGACAGGTCTGTCCCTGTATAACACTGGGGTACAGTACTGGTGGGGACAGGTCTGTCACTGTATAACACTGGGGTACAGTACTGGTGGGGACACGTCTGTCCCTGTGTAACACTGAGGTACAGTACTGGTGGGGACACGTCTGTCACTGTATAACACTGGGGTACGGTACTGATGGGGACAGGTCTGTCACTGTATAACACTGGGGTACAGTACTGGTGGGGACAGGTCTGTCACTGTATAACACTGGGGTACGGTACTGATGGGGACAGGTCTGTCACTGTATAACACTGGGGTACAGTACTGGTGGGGACGGTTCTGTCACTGTATAACACTGGGGTACAGTACAGGTGGGGACAGGTCTGTCCCTGTATAACAATGGGGTACATTACTGGTGGGGACAGGTCTGTCACTGTATAACACTGGGGTACAGTACTGGTGGGGACAGGTCTGTCACTGTATAACACTGGGGTACAGTACTGGTGGGGACAGGTCTGTCACTGTATAACACTGGGGAACAGTACTGGTGGGGACAGGTCATTGCTGTATAACACTGACGTCTCGTACTGGTGGGGACAGGTCTGTCACTGTGTAACACTGGGGTACAGTACTGGTGGGGACAGGTCTGTCACCGTGTAACACTGAGGTACAGTACTGGTGGGGACAGGTCTGTTACTGTGTAACACTGGGGTACAGTACTGGTGGGGACAGGTCCGTCCCTGTATAACACTGGTGTACAGTATTGGTGGGGACAGGTCTGACACTGTATAATACTGGGGGAGAGTACTGGTGGGGACAGGTCTGTCACTGTATAACACTGGGGTACAGTACTGGTGGGGACAGGTCTGTCACTGTGTAACACTGGGGTACAGTACTGGTGGGGACAGGTCTGTCACTGTGTAACACTGGGGTACAGTACTGGTGGGGGCAGGTCTCTCACTGTATAACACTGGGGTACAGTACTTGTGGGGACAAATCTGTCACTGTATAACACTGGGGTACAGTACTGGTGGGAACAGGTCTGTCACTGTATAACACTGGGGTACAGTACTGGTGGGGACAGGTCGGTCACTGTATAACACTGGGGTACATTACTGGTGGGGACAGGTCTGTCACTGTATAACACTGGTGTACAGTACTGGTGTGGACAGGTCTGTCACTGTATAACACTGGTGTACAGTACTGGTGGGGACAGGTCTGTCACTGTATAACACTGGTGTACAGTACTGGTGGGGACAGGTCTGTCACTGTATAACACTGGGATATAGTACTGGTGGGGACTGGTCTCTCACTGTATAACACTGGTGTACAGTACTGGTGGGGACAGGTCTGTCCATGTATAACACTGGGGTGCAGTACTGGTGGGGACAGGTCTCTCACTGTATAACACTGTGGTACATTACTGGTGGGGACAGGTCTGTCACTGTAAAACACTGGGGTACAGTACTGGTGGGGACGGGTCTGTCACTGTATCACACTGGGGTACAGTACTGGTGGGGACAGGTCTGTCGCTGTGTAACACTGGGGTACAGTAGTAGTGGGGACAGGTCTGTCGCTGGGTAACACTGGGGTACAGTACTGGTGGGGACAGGTCTGTCGCTGTATAACACTGGTGTACAGTACTGGTGGGGACAGGTCTGTCACTGTATAACACTGGGGTACAGGACTGGTGGGGACGCTTCTGTCACTGTATAACACTGGGGTACAGTACAGGTGGGGACAGGTCTGTCCCTGTATAACACTGGGGTACAGTACTGGTGGGAACAGGTCTGTCACTGTATAACACTGGGGTACAGTACTGGTGGGGACAAGTCTGTCACTGTATAACACTGGGGTACAGTATTGTGGGGACAGGTCTGTCCCTGTATAACACTGGGGAACAGTACTGGTGGGGACAGGTCATTGCTGTATAACACTGAGGTCTCGTACTGGTGGGGACAGGTCTGTCACTGTGTAACACTGGGGTACAGTACTGGTGGGGACAGGTCTGTCACTGTGTAACACTGAGGTACAGTACTGGTGGGGACAGGTCTGTCACTGTGTAACACTGGGGTACAGTACTGGTGGGGACAGGTCCGTCCCTGTATAACACTGGTGTACAGTATTTGTGGGGACAGGTCTGACACTGTATAATACTGGGGGAGAGTACTGGTGGGGACAGGTCTGACACTGTATAACACTGGGGTACAGTACTGGTGGGGACAGGTCTGTCACTGTGTAACACTGGGGTACAGTACTGGTGGGGACGCTTCTGTCACTGTATAACACTGGGGTACAGTACTGGTGGGGACAGGTCTGTCTCTGTATAACACTGGGGTACAGTACAGGTGGGGACAGGTCTGTCCCTGTATAACACTGGGGTACAGTACTGGTGGGGACAGGTCTGTCCCTGTATAACACTGGGGTACAGTACTGGTGGGGACAGGTCTGTCACTGTATAACACTGGGGTACAGTACTGTGGGGACACGTCTGTCCCTGTGTAAAACTGAGGTACAGTACTGGTGGGGACAGGTCTGTCGCTGTGTAACACTGAGGTACAGTACTGGTGGGGACACGTCTGTCACTGTATAACACTGGGGTACAGTACTGGTGGGGACAGGTCTGTCACTGTATAACACTGGGGTACAGTACTGGTGGGGACAGGTCTGTCCCTGTATAACACTGGGGTACAGTACTGGTGGGGACAGGTCTGTCGCTGTGTAACACTGAGGTACAGTACTGGTGGGGACACGTCTGTCACTGTATAACACTGGGGTACAGTACTGGTGGGGACAGGTCTGTCACTGTATAACACTGGGGTACAGTACTGGTGGGGACAGGTCTGTCCCTGTATAACACTGGGGTACAGTACTGGTGGGGACAGGTCTGTCACTGTATAACACTGGGGTACAGTACTGGTGGGGACACGTCTGTCCCTGTGTAACACTGAGGTACAGTACTGGTGGGGACACGTCTGTCACTGTATAACACTGGGGTACGGTACTGATGGGGACAGGTCTGTCACTGTATAACACTGGGGTACAGTACTGGTGGGGACAGGTCTGTCACTGTATAACACTGGGGTACGGTACTGATGGGGACAGGTCTGTCACTGTATAACACTGGGGTACAGTACTGGTGGGGACGGTTCTGTCACTGTATAACACTGGGGTACAGTACAGGTGGGGATAGGTCTGTCCCTGTATAACAATGGGGTACATTACTGGTGGGGACAGGTCTGTCACTGTATAACACTGGGGTACAGTACTGGTGGGGACACGTCTGTCCCTGTGTAACACTGAGGTACAGTACTGGTGGGGACAGGTCTGTCACTGTATAACACTGGGGTACAGTACTGGTGGGGACAGGTCTGTCACTGTATAACACTGGGGAACAGTACTGGTGGGGACAGGTCATTGCTGTATAACACTGACGTCTCGTACTGGTGGGGACAGGTCTGTCACTGTGTAACACTGGGGTACAGTACTGGTGGGGACAGGTCTGTCACTGTGTAACACTGAGGTACAGTACTGGTGGGGACAGGTCTGTTACTGTGTAACACTGGGGTACAGTACTGGTGGGGACAAATCTGTCACTGTATAACACTGGGGTACAGTACTGGTGGGGACAAATCTGTCACTGTATAACACTGGGGTACAGTACTGGTGGGGACGGTGCTGTCACTGTTTAACACTGGGGTACAGTACTGGTGGGGACAGGTCTGTCACTGTGTAACACTGAGGTACAGTACTGGTGGGGACACGTCTGTCACTGTATAACACTGGGGTACGGTACTGATGGGGACAGGTCTGTCACTGTATAACACTGGGGCACAGTACTGGTGGGGACAAGTCTGTCCCTGTATAACACTGGGGTACGGTACTGATGGGGACAGGTCTGTCGCTGTGTAACACTGGGGTACAGTAGTAGTGGGGACAGGTCTGTCGCTGGGTAACACTAGGGTACAGGACTGGTGGGGACGCTTCTGTCACTGTATAACACTGGGGTACAGTACAGGTGGGGACAGGTCTGTCCCTGTATAACACTGGGGTACAGTACTGGTGGGAACAGGTCTGTCACTGTATAACACTGGGGTACAGTACTGGTGGGGACAAGTCTGTCACTGTATAACACTGGGGTATAGTACTGGTGGGGACGGTTCTGTCACTGTATAACACTGGGGTACAGTATTGTGGGGACAGGTCTGTCCCTGTATAACACTGGGGAACAGTACTGGTGGGGACAGGTCATTGCTGTATAACACTGAGGTCTCGTACTGGTGGGGACAGGTCTGTCACTGTGTAACACTGGGGTACAGTACTGGTGGGGACAGGTCTGTCACTGTGTAACACTGAGGTACAGTACTGGTGGGGACAGGTCTGTCACTGTGTAACACTGGGGTACAGTACTGGTGGGGACGCTTCTGTCACTGTATAACACTGGGGTACAGTACTGGTGGGGACAGGTCTGTCCCTGTATAACACTGGGGTACAGTACTTGTGGGGACAGGTCTGTCACTGTATAACACTGGGGTACAGTACTGGTGGGGACAAATCTGTCACTGTATAACACTGGGGTACAGTACTGGTGGGGACGGTTCTGTCACTGTATAACACTGGGGTACAGAACTGGTGGGGACAAATCTGTCACTGTATAACACTGGGGTACAGTACTGGTGGGGACAGGTCTGTCCCTGTATAACACTGGGGTACAGTACTGGTGGGGTCAGGTCTGTCACTGTATAACACTGGGGTACAGTACTGGTGGGGACAAATCTGTCACTGTATAACACTGGGGTACAGTACTGGTGGGGACGGTTCTGTCACTGTATAACACTGGGGTACAGTACTGGTGGGGACAAATCTGTCACTGTATAACACTGGGGTACAGTACTGGTGGGGACGGTTCTGTCACTGTATAACACTGGGGTACAGTACAGGTGGGGACAGGTCTGTCCCTGTATAACACTGGGGTACAGTACTGGTGGGGACAGGTCTGTCACTGTATAACACTGGGGTACAGTACTGGTGGGGACAGGTCTGTCCCTGTATAACACTGGGGTAAAGTACTGGTGGGGACAGGTCTGTCACTGTATAACACTGGGGTACAGTACTGGTGGGGACACGTCTGTCCCTGTGTAACACTGAGGTACAGTACTGGTGGGGACAGGTCTGTCGCTGTGTAACACTGAGGTACAGTACTGGTGGGGACACGTCTGTCACTTTATAACACTGGGGTACAGTACTGGTGGGGACAGGTCTGTCACTGTATAACACTGGGGTACAGTACTGGTGGGGACAGGTCTGTCCCTGTATAACACTGGGGTACAGTACTGGTGGGGACAGGTCTGTCGCTGTGGAACACTGAGGTACAGTACTGGTGGGGACACGTCTGTCACTGTATAACACTGGGGTACAGTACTGGTGGGGACAGGTCTGTCACTGTATAACACTGGGGTACAGTACTGGTGGGGACAGGTCTGTCCCTGTATAACACTGGGGTACAGTACTGGTGGGGACAGGTCTGTCACTGTATAACACTGGGGTACAGTACTGGTGGGGACACGTCTGTCCCTGTGTAACACTGAGGTACAGTACTGGTGGGGACACGTCTGTCACTGTATAACACTGGGGTACGGTACTGATGGGGACAGGTCTGTCACTGTATAACACTGGGGTACAGTACTGGTGGGGACAGGTCTGTCACTGTATAACACTGGGGTACGGTACTGATGGGGACAGGTCTGTCACTGTATAACACTGGGGTACAGTACTGGTGGGGACGGTTCTGTCACTGTATAACACTGGGGTACAGTACAGGTGGGGACAGGTCTGTCCCTGTATAACAATGGGGTACATTACTGGTGGGGACAGGTCTGTCACTGTATAACACTGGGGTACAGTACTGGTGGGGACAGGTCTGTCACTGTATAACACTGGGGTACAGTACTGGTGGGGACACGTCTGTCCCTGTGTAACACTGAGGTACAGTACTGGTGGGGACAGGTCTGTCACTGTATAACACTGGGGTACAGTACTGGTGGGGACAGGTCTGTCACTGTATAACACTGGGGAACAGTACTGGTGGGGACAGGTCATTGCTGTATAACACTGACGTCTCGTACTGGTGGGGACAGGTCTGTCACTGTGTAACACTGGGGTACAGTACTGGTGGGGACAGGTCTGTCACTGTGTAACACTGAGGTACAGTACTGGTGGGGACAGGTCTGTTACTGTGTAACACTGGGGTACAGTACTGGTGGGGACAGGTCCGTCCCTGTATAACACTGGTGTACAGTATTGGTGGGGACAGGTCTGACACTGTATAACACTGGGGGAGAGTACTGGTGGGGACAGGTCTGTCACTGTATAACACTGGGGTACAGTACTGGTGGGGACAGGTCTGTCACTGTGTAACACTGGGGTACAGTACTGGTGGGGACAGGTCTGTCACTGTGTAACACTGGGGTACAGTACTGGTGGGGACAAATCTGTCACTGTATAACACTGGGGTACAGTACTGGTGGGGACAGGTCTGTCACTGTATAACACTGGGGTACGGTACTGATGGGGACAGGTCTGTCACTGTATAACACTGGGGTACAGTACTGGTGGGGACGGTTCTGTCACTGTATAACACTGGGGTACAGTACAGGTGGGGACAGGTCTGTCCCTGTATAACAATGGGGTACATTACTGGTGGGGACAGGTCTGTCACTGTATAACACTGGGGTACAGTACTGGTGGGGACAGGTCTGTCACTGTATAACACTGGGGTACAGTACTGGTGGGGACACGTCTGTCCCTGTGTAACACTGAGGTACAGTACTGGTGGGGACAGGTCTGTCACTGTATAACACTGGGGTACAGTACTGGTGGGGACAGGTCTGTCACTGTATAACACTGGGGAACAGTACTGGTGGGGACAGGTCATTGCTGTATAACACTGACGTCTCGTACTGGTGGGGACAGGTCTGTCACTGTGTAACACTGGGGTACAGTACTGGTGGGGACAGGTCTGTCACTGTGTAACACTGAGGTACAGTACTGGTGGGGACAGGTCTGTTACTGTGTAACACTGGGGTACAGTACTGGTGGGGACAGGTCCGTCCCTGTATAACACTGGTGTACAGTATTGGTGGGGACAGGTCTGACACTGTATAACACTGGGGGAGAGTACTGGTGGGGACAGGTCTGTCACTGTATAACACTGGGGTACAGTACTGGTGGGGACAGGTCTGTCACTGTGTAACACTGGGGTACAGTACTGGTGGGGACAGGTCTGTCACTGTGTAACACTGGGGTACAGTACTGGTGGGGGCAGGTCTCTCACTGTATAACACTGGGGTACAGTACTTGTGGGGACAAATCTGTCACTGTATAACACTGGGGTACAGTACTGGTGGGAACAGGTCTGTCACTGTATAACACTGGGGTACAGTACTGGTGGGGACAGGTCTGTCACTGTATAACACTGGGGTACAGTACTGGTGGGGACAGGTCTGTCACTGTATAACACTGGTGTACAGTACTGGTGTGGACAGGTCTGTCACTGTATAACACTGGTGTACAGTACTGGTGGGGACAGGTCTGTCACTGTATAACACTGGTGTACAGTACTGGTGGGGACAGGTCTGTCACTGTATAACACTGGGATACAGTACTGGTGGGGACTGGTCTCTCACTGTATAACACTGGTGTACAGTACTGGTGGGGACAGGTCTGTCCATGTATAACACTGGGGTGCAGTACTGGTGGGGACAGGTCTCTCACTGTATAACACTGTGGTACATTACTGGTGGGGACAGGTCTGTCACTGTATAACACTGGGGTACAGTACTGGTGGGGACGGGTCTGTCACTGTATCACACTGGGGTACAGTACTGGTGGAGACAGGTCTGTCGCTGTGTAACACTGGGGTACAGTAGTAGTGGGGACAGGTCTGTCGCTGGGTAACACTGGGGTACAGTACTGGTGGGGACAGGTCTGTCGCTGTATAACACTGGTGTACAGTACTGGTGGGGACAGGTCTGTCACTGTATAACACTGGGGTACAGGACTGGTGGGGACGCTTCTGTCACTGTATAACACTGGGGTACAGTACAGGTGGGGACAGGTCTGTCCCTGTATAACACTGGGGTACAGTACTGGTGGGAACAGGTCTGTCACTGTATAACACTGGGGTACAGTACTGGTGGGGACAAGTCTGTCACTGTATAACACTGGGGTACAGTATTGTGGGGACAGGTCTGTCCCTGTATAACACTGGGGAACAGTACTGGTGGGGACAGGTCATTGCTGTATAACACTGAGGTCTCGTACTGGTGGGGACAGGTCTGTCACTGTGTAACACTGGGGTACAGTACTGGTGGGGACAGGTCTGTCACTGTGTAACACTGAGGTACAGTACTGGTGGGGACAGGTCTGTCACTGTGTAACACTGGGGTACAGTACTGGTGGGGACAGGTCCGTCCCTGTATAACACTGGTGTACAGTATTTGTGGGGACAGGTCTGACACTGTATAATACTGGGGGAGAGTACTGGTGGGGACAGGTCTGTCACTGTATAACACTGGGGTACAGTACTGGTGGGGACAGGTCTGTCACTGTGTAACACTGGGGTACAGTACTGGTGGGGACGCTTCTGTCACTGTATAACACTGGGGTACAGTACTGGTGGGGACAGGTCTGTCTCTGTATAACACTGGGGTACAGTACTGGTGGGGACAGGTCTGTCACTGTATAACACTGGGGTACAGTACTGGTGGGGACAAATCTGTCACTGTATAACACTGGGGTACAGTACTGGTGGGGACGGTTCTGTCACTGTATAACACTGAGGTACAGTACTGGTGGGGACAAATCTGTCACTGTATAACACTGGGGTACAGTACTGGTGGGGACGGTTCTGTCACTGTATAACACTGGGGTACAGTACAGGTGGGGACAGGTCTGTCCCTGTATAACACTGGGGTACAGTACTGGTGGGGACAGGTCTGTCACTGTATAACACTGGGGTACAGTACTGGTGGGGACAGGTCTGTCACTGTATAACACTGGGGTACAGTACTGGTGGGGACAGGTCTGTCACTGTATAACACTGGGGTACAGTACTGGTGGGGACACGTCTGTCCCTGTGTAACACTGAGGTACAGTACTGGTGGGGACACGTCTGTCACTGTATAACACTGGGGTACGGTACTGATGGGGACAGGTCTGTCACTGTATAACACTGGGGTACAGTACTGGTGTGGACAGGTCTGTCACTGTATAACACTGGGGTACGGTACTGATGGGGACAGGTCTGTCACTGTATAACACTGGGGTACAGTACTGGTGGGGACGGTTCTGTCACTGTATAACACTGGGGTACAGTACAGGTGGGGACAGGTCTGTCCCTGTATAACACTGGGGTACAGTACTGGTGGGGACAGGACTGTCACTGTATAACACTGGGGTACAGTACTGGTGGGGACAGGTCTGTCACTGTATAACACTGGGGTACAGTACTGGTGGGGACAGGTCTGTCACTGTATAACACTGGGGTACGGTACTGATGGGGACAGGTCTGTCACTGTATAACACTGGGGTACAGTACTGGTGGGGACGGTTCTGTCACTGTATAACACTGGGGTACAGTACAGGTGGGGACAGGTCTGTCCCTGTATAACACTGGGGTACAGTACTGGTGGGGACAGGTCTGTCACTGTATAACACTGGGGTACAGTACTGGTGGGGACGGTTCTGTCACTGTATAACACTGGGGTACAGTACTGGTGGGGACAAATCTGTCACTGTATAACACTGGGGTACAGTACTGGTGGGGACGGTTCAGTCACTGTATAACACTGGGGTACAGTACAGGTGGGGACAGGTCTGTCCCTGTATAACACTGGGGTACAGTACTGGTGGGGACAGGTCTGTCACTGTATAACACTGGGGTACAGTACTGGTGGGGACAGGTCTGTCCCTGTATAACACTGGGGTACAGTACTGGTGGGGACAGGTCTGTCACTGTATAACACTGGGGTACAGTACTGGTGGGGACACGTCTGTCCCTGTGTAACACTGAGGTACAGTACTGGTGGGGACAGGTCTGTCGCTGTGTAACACTGAGGTACAGTACTGGTGGGGACACGTCTGTCACTGTATAACACTGGGGTACAGTACTGGTGGGGACAGGTCTGTCACTGTATAACACTGGGGTACAGTACTGGTGGGGACAGGTCTGTCCCTGTATAACACTGGGGTACAGTACTGGTGGGGACAGGTCTGTCGCTGTGTAACACTGAGGTACAGTACTGGTGGGGACACGTCTGTCACTGTATAACACTGGGGTACAGTACTGGTGGGGACAGGTCTGTCACTGTATAACACTGGGGTACAGTACTGGTGGGGACAGGTCTGTCCCTGTATAACACTGGGGTACAGTACTGGTGGGGACAGGTCTGTCACTGTATAACACTGGGGTACAGTACTGGTGGGGACACGTCTGTCCCTGTGTAACACTGAGGTACAGTACTGGTGGGGACACGTCTGTCACTGTATAACACTGGGGTACGGTACTGATGGGGACAGGTCTGTCACTGTATAACACTGGGGTACAGTACTGGTGGGGACAGGTCTGTCACTGTATAACACTGGGGTACGGTACTGTTGGGGACAGGTCTGTCACTGTATAACACTGGGGTACAGTACTGGTGGGGACGGTTCTGTCACTGTATAACACTGGGGTACAGTACAGGTGGGGACAGGTCTGTCCCTGTATAACAATGGGGTACATTACTGGTGGGGACAGGTCTGTCACTGTATAACACTGGGGTACAGTACTGGTGGGGACAGGTCTGTCACTGTATAACACTGGGGTACAGTACTGGTGGGGACACGTCTGTCCCTGTGTAACACTGAGGTACAGTACTGGTGGGGACAGGTCTGTCACTGTATAACACTGGGGTACAGTACTGGTGGGGACAGGTCTGTCACTGTATAACACTGGGGAACAGTACTGGTGGGGACAGGTCATTGCTGTATAACACTGACGTCTCGTACTGGTGGGGACAGGTCTGTCACTGTGTAACACTGGGGTACAGTACTGGTGGGGACAGGTCTGTCACTGTGTAACACTGAGGTACAGTACTGGTGGGGACAGGTCTGTTACTGTGTAACACTGGGGTACAGTACTGGTGGGGACAAATCTGTCACTGTATAACACTGGGGTACAGTACTGGTGGGGACAAATCTGTCACTGTATAACACTGGGGTACAGTACTGGTGGGGACAGGTCTGTCTCTGTATAACACTGGGGTACAGTACTGGTGGGGACAGGTCTGTCCCTGTATAACACTGGGGTACAGTACTGGTGGGGACACGTCTGTCTCTGTATAACACTGGGGTACGGTACTGATGGGGACAGGTCTGTCACTGTATAACACTGGGGCACAGTACTGGTGGGGACAAGTCTGTCCCTGTATAACACTGGGGTACGGTACTGATGGGGACAGGTCTGTCGCTGTGTAACACTGGGGTACAGTAGTAGTGGGGACAGGTCTGTCGCTGGGTAACACTAGGGTACAGGACTGGTGGGGACGCTTCTGTCACTGTATAACACTGGGGTACAGTACAGGTGGGGACAGGTCTGTCCCTGTATAACACTGGGGTACAGTACTGGTGGGAACAGGTCTGTCACTGTATAACACTGGGGTACAGTACTGGTGGGGACAAGTCTGTCACTGTATAACACTGGGGTATAGTACTGGTGGGGACGGTTCTGTCACTGTATAACACTGGGGTACAGTATTGTGGGGACAGGTCTGTCCCTGTATAACACTGGGGAACAGTACTGGTGGGGACAGGTCATTGCTGTATAACACTGAGGTCTCGTACTGGTGGGGACAGGTCTGTCACTGTGTAACACTGGGGTACAGTACTGGTGGGGACAGGTCTGTCACTGTGTAACACTGAGGTACAGTACTGGTGGGGACAGGTCTGTCACTGTGTAACACTGGGGTACAGTACTGGTGGGGACAGGTCCGTCCCTGTATAACACTGGTGTTCAGTATTTGTGGGGACAGGTCTGACACTGTATAATACTGGGGGAGAGTACTGGTGGGGACAGGTCTGTCACTGTATAACACTGGGGTACAGTACTGGTGGGGACAGGTCTGTCACTGTGTAACACTGGGGTACAGTACTGGTGGGGACGCTTCTGTCACTGTATAACACTGGGGTACAGTACTGGAGGGGACAGGTCTGTCCCTGTATAACACTGGGGTACAGTACTTGTGGGGACAGGTCTGTCACTGTATAACACTGGGGTACAGTACTGGTGGGGACAAATCTGTCACTGTATAACACTGGGGTACAGTACTGGTGGGGACGGTTCTGTCACTGTATAACACTGGGGTACAGTACTGGTGGGGACAAATCTGTCACTGTATAACACTGGGGTACAGTACTGGTGGGGACAGGTCTGTCCCTGTATAACACTGGAGTACAGTACTGGTGGGGACAGGTCTGTCACTGTATAACACTGGGGTACAGTACTGGTGGGGACAAATCTGTCACTGTATAACACTGGGGTACAGTACTGGTGGGGACGGTTCTGTCACTGTATAACACTGGGGTACAGTACTGGTGGGGACAAATCTGTCACTGTATAACACTGGGGTACAGTACTGGTGGGGACGGTTCTGTCACTGTATAACACTGGGGTACAGTACAGGTGGGGACAGGTCTGTCCCTGTATAACACTGGGGTACAGTACTGGTGGGGACAGGTCTGTCACTGTATAACACTGGGGTACAGTACTGGTGGGGACAGGTCTGTCCCTGTATAACACTGGGGTACAGTACTGGTGGGGACACGTCTGTCCCTGTGTAACACTGAGGTACAGTACTGGTGGGGACAGGTCTGTCGCTGTGTAACACTGAGGTACAGTACTGGTGGGGACACGTCTGTCACTGTATAACACTGGGGTACAGTACTGGTGGGGACAGGTCTGTCACTGTATAACACTGGGGTACAGTACTGGTGGGGACAGGTCTGTCCCTGTATAACACTGGGGTACAGTACTGGTGGGGACAGGTCTGTCACTGTATAACACTGGGGTACAGTACTGGTGGGGACAGGTCTGTCCCTGTATAACACTGGGGTACAGTACTGGTGGGGACAGGTCTGTCACTGTATAACACTGGGGTACAGTACTGGTGGGGACACGTCTGTCCCTGTGTAACACTGAGGTACAGTACTGGTGGGGACACGTCTGTCACTGTATAACACTGGGGTACGGTACTGATGGGGACAGGTCTGTCACTGTATAACACTGGGGTACAGTACTGGTGGGGACAGGTCTGTCACTGTATAACACTGGGGTACGGTACTGATGGGGACAGGTCTGTCACTGTATAACACTGGGGTACAGTACTGGTGGGGACGGTTCTGTCACTGTATAACACTGGGGTACAGTACAGGTGGGGACAGGTCTGTCCCTGTATAACAATGGGGTACATTACTGGTGGGGACAGGTCTGTCACTGTATAACACTGGGGTACAGTACTGGTGGGGACAGGTCTGTCACTGTATAACACTGGGGTACAGTACTGGTGGGGACAGGTCTGTCACTGTATAACACTGGGGAACAGTACTGGTGGGGACAGGTCATTGCTGTATAACACTGACGTCTCGTACTGGTGGGGACAGGTCTGTCACTGTGTAACACTGGGGTACAGTACTGGTGGGGACAGGTCTGTCACCGTGTAACACTGAGGTACAGTACTGGTGGGGACAGGTCTGTTACTGTGTAACACTGGGGTACAGTACTGGTGGGGACAGGTCCGTCCCTGTATAACACTGGTGTACAGTATTGGTGGGGACAGGTCTGACACTGTATAATACTGGGGGAGAGTACTGGTGGGGACAGGTCTGTCACTGTATAACACTGGGGTACAGTACTGGTGGGGACAGGTCTGTCACTGTGTAACACTGGGGTACAGTACTGGTGGGGACAGGTCTGTCACTGTGTAACACTGGGGTACAGTACTGGTGGGGGCAGGTCTCTCACTGTATAACACTGGGGTACAGTACTTGTGGGGACAAATCTGTCACTGTATAACACTGGGGTACAGTACTGGTGGGAACAGGTCTGTCACTGTATAACACTGGGGTACAGTACTGGTGGGGACAGGTCGGTCACTGTATAACACTGGGGTACATTACTGGTGGGGACAGGTCTGTCACTGTATAACACTGGTGTACAGTACTGGTGTGGACAGGTCTGTCACTGTATAACACTGGTGTACAGTACTGGTGGGGACAGGTCTGTCACTGTATAACACTGGTGTACAGTACTGGTGGGGACAGGTCTGTCACTGTATAACACTGGGATATAGTACTGGTGGGGACTGGTCTCTCACTGTATAACACTGGTGTACAGTACTGGTGGGGACAGGTCTGTCCATGTATAACACTGGGGTGCAGTACTGGTGGGGACAGGTCTCTCACTGTATAACACTGTGGTACATTACTGGTGGGGACAGGTCTGTCACTGTATAACACTGGGGTACAGTACTGGTGGGGACGGGTCTGTCACTGTATCACACTGGGGTACAGTACTGGTGGGGACAGGTCTGTCGCTGTGTAACACTGGGGTACAGTAGTAGTGGGGACAGGTCTGTCGCTGGGTAACACTGGGGTACAGTACTGGTGGGGACAGGTCTGTCGCTGTATAACACTGGTGTACAGTACTGGTGGGGACAGGTCTGTCACTGTATAACACTGGGGTACAGGACTGGTGGGGACGCTTCTGTCACTGTATAACACTGGGGTACAGTACAGGTGGGGACAGGTCTGTCCCTGTATAACACTGGGGTACAGTACTGGTGGGAACAGGTCTGTCACTGTATAACACTGGGGTACAGTACTGGTGGGGACAAGTCTGTCACTGTATAACACTGGGGTACAGTATTGTGGGGACAGGTCTGTCCCTGTATAACACTGGGGAACAGTACTGGTGGGGACAGGTCATTGCTGTATAACACTGAGGTCTCGTACTGGTGGGGACAGGTCTGTCACTGTGTAACACTGGGGTACAGTACTGGTGGGGACAGGTCTGTCACTGTGTAACACTGAGGTACAGTACTGGTGGGGACAGGTCTGTCACTGTGTAACACTGGGGTACAGTACTGGTGGGGACAGGTCCGTCCCTGTATAACACTGGTGTACAGTATTTGTGGGGACAGGTCTGACACTGTATAATACTGGGGGAGAGTACTGGTGGGGACAGGTCTGACACTGTATAACACTGGGGTACAGTACTGGTGGGGACAGGTCTGTCACTGTGTAACACTGGGGTACAGTACTGGTGGGGACGCTTCTGTCACTGTATAACACTGGGGTACAGTACTGGTGGGGACAGGTCTGTCTCTGTATAACACTGGGGTACAGTACAGGTGGGGACAGGTCTGTCCCTGTATAACACTGGGGTACAGTACTGGTGGGGACAGGTCTGTCACTGTATAACACTGGGGTACAGTACTGGTGGGGACAGGTCTGTCACTGTATAACACTGGGGTACAGTACTGGTGGGGACAGGTCTGTCACTGTATAACACTGGGGAACAGTACTGGTGGGGACAGGTCATTGCTGTATAACACTGACGTCTCGTACTGGTGGGGACAGGTCTGTCACTGTGTAACACTGGGGTACAGTACTGGTGGGGACAGGTCTGTCACTGTGTAACACTGAGGTACAGTACTGGTGGGGACAGGTCTGTTACTGTGTAACACTGGGGTACAGTACTGGTGGGGACAAATCTGTCACTGTATAACACTGGGGTACAGTACTGGTGGGGACAAATCTGTCACTGTATAACACTGGGGTACAGTACTGGTGGGGACGGTGCTGTCACTGTTTAACACTGGGGTACAGTACTGGTGGGGACAGGTCTGTCACTGTGTAACACTGAGGTACAGTACTGGTGGGGACACGTCTGTCACTGTATAACACTGGGGTACGGTACTGATGGGGACAGGTCTGTCAATGTATAACACTGGGGCACAGTACTGGTGGGGACAAGTCTGTCCCTGTATAACACTGGGGTACGGTACTGATGGGGACAGGTCTGTCGCTGTGTAACACTGGGGTACAGTAGTAGTGGGGACAGGTCTGTCGCTGGGTAACACTAGGGTACAGGACTGGTGGGGACGCTTCTGTCACTGTATAACACTGGGGTACAGTACAGGTGGGGACAGGTCTGTCCCTGTATAACACTGGGGTACAGTACTGGTGGGAACAGGTCTGTCACTGTATAACACTGGGGTACAGTACTGGTGGGGACAAGTCTGTCACTGTATAACACTGGGGTATAGTACTGGTGGGGACGGTTCTGTCACTGTATAACACTGGGGTACAGTATTGTGGGGACAGGTCTGTCCCTGTATAACACTGGGGAACAGTACTGGTGGGGACAGGTCATTGCTGTATAACACTGAGGTCTCGTACTGGTGGGGACAGGTCTGTCACTGTGTAACACTGGGGTACAGTACTGGTGGGGACAGGTCTGTCACTGTGTAACACTGAGGTACAGTACTGGTGGGGACAGGTCTGTCACTGTGTAACACTGGGGTACAGTACTGGTGGGGACGCTTCTGTCACTGTATAACACTGGGGTACAGTACTGGTGGGGACAGGTCTGTCCCTGTATAACACTGGGGTACAGTACTTGTGGGGACAGGTCTGTCACTGTATAACACTGGGGTACAGTACTGGTGGGGACAAATCTGTCACTGTATAACACTGGGGTACAGTACTGGTGGGGACGGTTCTGTCACTGTATAACACTGGGGTACAGAACTGGTGGGGACAAATCTGTCACTGTATAACACTGGGGTACAGTACTGGTGGGGACAGGTCTGTCCCTGTATAACACTGGGGTACAGTACTGGTGGGGACAGGTCTGTCACTGTATAACACTGGGGTACAGTACTGGTGGGGACAAATCTGTCACTGTATAACACTGGGGTACAGTACTGGTGGGGACGGTTCTGTCACTGTATAACACTGGGGTACAGTACTGGTGGGGACAAATCTGTCACTGTATAACACTGGGGTACAGTACTGGTGGGGACGGTTCTGTCACTGTATAACACTGGGGTACAGTACAGGTGGGGACAGGTCTGTCACTGTATAACACTGGGGTACAGTACTGGTGGGGACAAATCTGTCACTGTATAACACTGGGGTACAGTACTGGTGGGGACGGTTCTGTCACTGTATAACACTGGGGTACAGAACTGGTGGGGACAAATCTGTCACTGTATAACACTGGGGTACAGTACTGGTGGGGACAGGTCTGTCCCTGTATAACACTGGGGTACAGTACTGGTGGGGACAGGTCTGTCACTGTATAACACTGGGGTACAGTACTGGTGGGGACAAATCTGTCACTGTATAACACTGGGGTACAGTACTGGTGGGGACGGTTCTGTCACTGTATAACACTGGGGTACAGTACTGGTGGGGACAAATCTGTCACTGTATAACACTGGGGTACAGTACTGGTGGGGACGGTTCTGTCACTGTATAACACTGGGGTACAGTACAGGTGGGGACAGGTCTGTCCCTGTATAACACTGGGGTACAGTACTGGTGGGGACAGGTCTGTCACTGTATAACACTGGGGTACAGTACTGGTGGGGACAGGTCTGTCCCTGTATAACACTGGGGTAAAGTACTGGTGGGGACAGGTCTGTCACTGTATAACACTGGGGTACAGTACTGGTGGGGACACGTCTGTCCCTGTGTAACACTGAGGTACAGTACTGGTGGGGACAGGTCTGTCGCTGTGTAACACTGAGGTACAGTACTGGTGGGGACACGTCTGTCACTGTATAACACTGGGGTACAGTACTGGTGGGGACAGGTCTGTCACTGTATAACACTGGGGTACAGTACTGGTGGGGACAGGTCTGTCCCTGTATAACACTGGGGTACAGTACTGGTGGGGACAGGTCTGTCGCTGTGGAACACTGAGGTACAGTACTGGTGGGGACACGTCTGTCACTGTATAACACTGGGGTACAGTACTGGTGGGGACAGGTCTGTCACTGTATAACACTGGGGTACAGTACTGGTGGGGACAGGTCTGTCCCTGTATAACACTGGGGTACAGTACTGGTGGGGACAGGTCTGTCACTGTATAACACTGGGGTACAGTACTGGTGGGGACACGTCTGTCCCTGTGTAACACTGAGGTACAGTACTGGTGGGGACACGTCTGTCACTGTATAACACTGGGGTACGGTACTGATGGGGACAGGTCTGTCACTGTATAACACTGGGGTACAGTACTGGTGGGGACAGGTCTGTCACTGTATAACACTGGGGTACGGTACTGATGGGGACAGGTCTGTCACTGTATAACACTGGGGTACAGTACTGGTGGGGACGGTTCTGTCACTGTATAACACTGGGGTACAGTACAGGTGGGGACAGGTCTGTCCCTGTATAACAATGGGGTACATTACTGGTGGGGACAGGTCTGTCACTGTATAACACTGGGGTACAGTACTGGTGGGGACAGGTCTGTCACTGTATAACACTGGGGTACAGTACTGGTGGGGACACGTCTGTCCCTGTGTAACACTGAGGTACAGTACTGGTGGGGACAGGTCTGTCACTGTATAACACTGGGGTACAGTACTGGTGGGGACAGGTCTGTCACTGTATAACACTGGGGAACAGTACTGGTGGGGACAGGTCATTGCTGTATAACACTGACGTCTCGTACTGGTGGGGACAGGTCTGTCACTGTGTAACACTGGGGTACAGTACTGGTGGGGACAGGTCTGTCACTGTGTAACACTGAGGTACAGTACTGGTGGGGACAGGTCTGTTACTGTGTAACACTGGGGTACAGTACTGGTGGGGACAGGTCCGTCCCTGTATAACACTGGTGTACAGTATTGGTGGGGACAGGTCTGACACTGTATAACACTGGGGGAGAGTACTGGTGGGGACAGGTCTGTCACTGTATAACACTGGGGTACAGTACTGGTGGGGACAGGTCTGTCACTGTGTAACACTGGGGTACAGTACTGGTGGGGACAGGTCTGTCACTGTGTAACACTGGGGTACAGTACTGGTGGGGACAAATCTGTCACTGTATAACACTGGGGTACAGTACTGGTGGGGACAGGTCTGTCACTGTATAACACTGGGGTACGGTACTGATTGGGACAGGTCTGTCACTGTATAACACTGGGGTACAGTACTGGTGGGGACGGTTCTGTCACTGTATAACACTGGGGTACAGTACAGGTGGGGACAGGTCTGTCCCTGTATAACAATGGGGTACATTACTGGTGGGGACAGGTCTGTCACTGTATAACACTGGGGTACAGTACTGGTGGGGACAGGTCTGTCACTGTATAACACTGGGGTACAGTACTGGTGGGGACACGTCTGTCCCTGTGTAACACTGAGGTACAGTACTGGTGGGGACAGGTCTGTCACTGTATAACACTGGGGTACAGTACTGGTGGGGACAGGTCTGTCACTGTATAACACTGGGGAACAGTACTGGTGGGGACAGGTCATTGCTGTATAACACTGACGTCTCGTACTGGTGGGGACAGGTCTGTCACTGTGTAACACTGGGGTACAGTACTGGTGGGGACAGGTCTGTCACTGTGTAACACTGAGGTACAGTACTGGTGGGGACAGGTCTGTTACTGTGTAACACTGGGGTACAGTACTGGTGGGGACAGGTCCGTCCCTGTATAACACTGGTGTACAGTATTGGTGGGGACAGGTCTGACACTGTATAACACTGGGGGAGAGTACTGGTGGGGACAGGTCTGTCACTGTATAACACTGGGGTACAGTACTGGTGGGGACAGGTCTGTCACTGTGTAACACTGGGGTACAGTACTGGTGGGGACAGGTCTGTCACTGTGTAACACTGGGGTACAGTACTGGTGGGGGCAGGTCTCTCACTGTATAACACTGGGGTACAGTACTTGTGGGGACAAATCTGTCACTGTATAACACTGGGGTACAGTACTGGTGGGAACAGGTCTGTCACTGTATAACACTGGGGTACAGTACTGGTGGGGACAGGTCTGTCACTGTATAACACTGGGGTACAGTACTGGTGGGGACAGGTCTGTCACTGTATAACACTGGTGTACAGTACTGGTGTGGACAGGTCTGTCACTGTATAACACTGGTGTACAGTACTGGTGGGGACAGGTCTGTCACTGTATAACACTGGTGTACAGTACTGGTGGGGACAGGTCTGTCACTGTATAACACTGGGATACAGTACTGGTGGGGACTGGTCTCTCACTGTATAACACTGGTGTACAGTACTGGTGGGGACAGGTCTGTCCATGTATAACACTGGGGTGCAGTACTGGTGGGGACAGGTCTCTCACTGTATAACACTGTGGTACATTACTGGTGGGGACAGGTCTGTCACTGTATAACACTGGGGTACAGTACTGGTGGGGACGGGTCTGTCACTGTATCACACTGGGGTACAGTACTGGTGGAGACAGGTCTGTCGCTGTGTAACACTGGGGTACAGTAGTAGTGGGGACAGGTCTGTCGCTGGGTAACACTGGGGTACAGTACTGGTGGGGACAGGTCTGTCGCTGTATAACACTGGTGTACAGTACTGGTGGGGACAGGTCTGTCACTGTATAACACTGGGGTACAGGACTGGTGGGGACGCTTCTGTCACTGTATAACACTGGGGTACAGTACAGGTGGGGACAGGTCTGTCCCTGTATAACACTGGGGTACAGTACTGGTGGGAACAGGTCTGTCACTGTATAACACTGGGGTACAGTACTGGTGGGGACAAGTCTGTCACTGTATAACACTGGGGTACAGTATTGTGGGGACAGGTCTGTCCCTGTATAACACTGGGGAACAGTACTGGTGGGGACAGGTCATTGCTGTATAACACTGAGGTCTCGTACTGGTGGGGACAGGTCTGTCACTGTGTAACACTGGGGTACAGTACTGGTGGGGACAGGTCTGTCACTGTGTAACACTGAGGTACAGTACTGGTGGGGACAGGTCTGTCACTGTGTAACACTGGGGTACAGTACTGGTGGGGACAGGTCCGTCCCTGTATAACACTGGTGTACAGTATTTGTGGGGACAGGTCTGACACTGTATAATACTGGGGGAGAGTACTGGTGGGGACAGGTCTGTCACTGTATAACACTGGGGTACAGTACTGGTGGGGACAGGTCTGTCACTGTGTAACACTGGGGTACAGTACTGGTGGGGACGCTTCTGTCACTGTATAACACTGGGGTACAGTACTGGTGGGGACAGGTCTGTCTCTGTATAACACTGGGGTACAGTACTGGTGGGGACAGGTCTGTCACTGTATAACACTGGGGTACAGTACTGGTGGGGACAAATCTGTCACTGTATAACACTGGGGTACAGTACTGGTGGGGACGGTTCTGTCACTGTATAACACTGAGGTACAGTACTGGTGGGGACAAATCTGTCACTGTATAACACTGGGGTACAGTACTGGTGGGGACGGTTCTGTCACTGTATAACACTGGGGTACAGTACAGGTGGGGACAGGTCTGTCCCTGTATAACACTGGGGTACAGTACTGGTGGGGACAGGTCTGTCACTGTATAACACTGGGGTACAGTACTGGTGGGGACAGGTCTGTCACTGTATAACACTGGGGTACAGTACTGGTGGGGACAGGTCTGTCACTGTATAACACTGGGGTACAGTACTGGTGGGGACACGTCTGTCCCTGTGTAACACTGAGGTACAGTACTGGTGGGGACACGTCTGTCACTGTATAACACTGGGGTACGGTACTGATGGGGACAGGTCTGTCACTGTATAACACTGGGGTACAGTACTGGTGTGGACAGGTCTGTCACTGTATAACACTGGGGTACGGTACTGATGGGGACAGGTCTGTCACTGTATAACACTGGGGTACAGTACTGGTGGGGACGGTTCTGTCACTGTATAACACTGGGGTACAGTACAGGTGGGGACAGGTCTGTCCCTGTATAACACTGGGGTACAGTACTGGTGGGGACAGGACTGTCACTGTATAACACTGGGGTACAGTACTGGTGGGGACAGGTCTGTCACTGTATAACACTGGGGTACAGTACTGGTGGGGACACGCCTGTCCCTGTGTAACACTGAGGTACAGTACTGGTGGGGACAGGTCTGTCACTGTATAACACTGGGGTACAGTACTGGTGGGGACAGGTCTGTCACTGTATAACACTGGGGTACAGTACTGGTGGGGACACGTCTGTCACTGTATAACACTGGGGTACAGTACTGGTGGGGACAGGTCTGTCACTGTATAACACTGGGGTACGGTACTGATGGGGACAGGTCTGTCACTGTATCACACTGGGGTACAGTACTGGTGGGGACAGGTCTGTCCGTGTATAACACTGGGGTACGGTACTGATGGGGACAGGTCTGTCACTGTATAACACTGGGGTACAGTAAAGGTGGGGACAGGTCTGTCACTGTATAACACTGGGGTACGGTACTGATGGGGACAGGTCTGTCACTGTATAACACTGGGGTACAGTACTGGTGGGGACAGGTCTGTCATCATATAACACTGGGGTACAGTACTGGTGGGGAGAGGTCTGACACTGTATTACACTGGGGTACAGTGCTGGTGTGGGCAGAACTGTCACTGTGTAACACTGGGGCACAGTACTGGTGGGGACAGGTCTGTCACTGTATAACACTGGGGTACAGTACTGGTGGGGACAGGTCATTGCTGTATAACACTGGTGTACAGTACTGTTGGGGACGGTTCTGTCACTGTATAACACTGGGGTACAGTACTGGTGGGGACAGGTCTGTCCCTGTATAACACTGGGGTACAGTACTGGTGGGGACAGGTCTGTCACTGTATAACACTGGGGTACAGTACTGGTGGGGACAGGTCTGTCCCTGTATAACACTGGGGTACAGTACTGGTGGGGACAGGTCTGTCACTGTATAACACTGGGGTACAGTACTGGTGGGGACACGTCTGTCCCTGTGTAACACTGAGGTACAGTACTGGTGGGGACACGTCTGTCACTGTATAACACTGGGGTACGGTACTGATGGGGACAGGTCTGTCACTGTATAACACTGGGGTACAGTACTGGTGGGGACAGGTCTGTCACTGTATAACACTGGGGTACGGTACTGATGGGGACAGGTCTGTCACTGTATAACACTGGGGTACAGTACTGGTGGGGACGGTTCTGTCACTGTATAACACTGGGGTACAGTACAGGTGGGGACAGGTCTGTCCCTGTATAACAATGGGGTACATTACTGGTGGGGACAGGTCTGTCACTGTATAACACTGGGGTACAGTACTGGTGGGGACAGGTCTGTCACTGTATAACACTGGGGTACAGTACTGGTGGGGACACGTCTGTCCCTGTGTAACACTGAGGTACAGTACTGGTGGGGACAGGTCTGTCACTGTATAACACTGGGGTACAGTACTGGTGGGGACAGGTCTGTCACTGTATAACACTGGGGAACAGTACTGGTGGGGACAGGTCATTGCTGTATAACACTGACGTCTCGTACTGGTGGGGACAGGTCTGTCACTGTGTAACACTGGGGTACAGTACTGGTGGGGACAGGTCTGTCACTGTGTAACACTGAGGTACAGTACTGGTGGGGACAGGTCTGTTACTGTGTAACACTGGGGTACAGTACTGGTGGGGACAGGTCCGTCCCTGTATAACACTGGTGTACAGTATTGGTGGGGACAGGTCTGACACTGTATAACACTGGGGGAGAGTACTGGTGGGGACAGGTCTGTCACTGTATAACACTGGGGTACAGTACTGGTGGGGACAGGTCTGTCACTGTGTAACACTGGGGTACAGTACTGGTGGGGACAGGTCTGTCACTGTGTAACACTGGGGTACAGTACTGGTGGGGACAAATCTGTCACTGTATAACACTGGGGTACAGTACTGGTGGGGACAGGTCTGTCACTGTATAACACTGGGGTACGGTACTGATTGGGACAGGTCTGTCACTGTATAACACTGGGGTACAGTACTGGTGGGGACGGTTCTGTCACTGTATAACACTGGGGTACAGTACAGGTGGGGACAGGTCTGTCCCTGTATAACAATGGGGTACATTACTGGTGGGGACAGGTCTGTCACTGTATAACACTGGGGTACAGTACTGGTGGGGACAGGTCTGTCACTGTATAACACTGGGGTACAGTACTGGTGGGGACACGTCTGTCCCTGTGTAACACTGAGGTACAGTACTGGTGGGGACAGGTCTGTCACTGTATAACACTGGGGTACAGTACTGGTGGGGACAGGTCTGTCACTGTATAACACTGGGGAACAGTACTGGTGGGGACAGGTCATTGCTGTATAACACTGACGTCTCGTACTGGTGGGGACAGGTCTGTCACTGTGTAACACTGGGGTACAGTACTGGTGGGGACAGGTCTGTCACTGTGTAACACTGAGGTACAGTACTGGTGGGGACAGGTCTGTTACTGTGTAACACTGGGGTACAGTACTGGTGGGGACAGGTCCGTCCCTGTATAACACTGGTGTACAGTATTGGTGGGGACAGGTCTGACACTGTATAACACTGGGGGAGAGTACTGGTGGGGACAGGTCTGTCACTGTATAACACTGGGGTACAGTACTGGTGGGGACAGGTCTGTCACTGTGTAACACTGGGGTACAGTACTGGTGGGGACAGGTCTGTCACTGTGTAACACTGGGGTACAGTACTGGTGGGGGCAGGTCTCTCACTGTATAACACTGGGGTACAGTACTTGTGGGGACAAATCTGTCACTGTATAACACTGGGGTACAGTACTGGTGGGAACAGGTCTGTCACTGTATAACACTGGGGTACAGTACTGGTGGGGACAGGTCTGTCACTGTATAACACTGGGGTACAGTACTGGTGGGGACAGGTCTGTCACTGTATAACACTGGTGTACAGTACTGGTGTGGACAGGTCTGTCACTGTATAACACTGGTGTACAGTACTGGTGGGGACAGGTCTGTCACTGTATAACACTGGTGTACAGTACTGGTGGGGACAGGTCTGTCACTGTATAACACTGGGATACAGTACTGGTGGGGACTGGTCTCTCACTGTATAACACTGGTGTACAGTACTGGTGGGGACAGGTCTGTCCATGTATAACACTGGGGTGCAGTACTGGTGGGGACAGGTCTCTCACTGTATAACACTGTGGTACATTACTGGTGGGGACAGGTCTGTCACTGTATAACACTGGGGTACAGTACTGGTGGGGACGGGTCTGTCACTGTATCACACTGGGGTACAGTACTGGTGGAGACAGGTCTGTCGCTGTGTAACACTGGGGTACAGTAGTAGTGGGGACAGGTCTGTCGCTGGGTAACACTGGGGTACAGTACTGGTGGGGACAGGTCTGTCGCTGTATAACACTGGTGTACAGTACTGGTGGGGACAGGTCTGTCACTGTATAACACTGGGGTACAGGACTGGTGGGGACGCTTCTGTCACTGTATAACACTGGGGTACAGTACAGGTGGGGACAGGTCTGTCCCTGTATAACACTGGGGTACAGTACTGGTGGGAACAGGTCTGTCACTGTATAACACTGGGGTACAGTACTGGTGGGGACAAGTCTGTCACTGTATAACACTGGGGTACAGTATTGTGGGGACAGGTCTGTCCCTGTATAACACTGGGGAACAGTACTGGTGGGGACAGGTCATTGCTGTATAACACTGAGGTCTCGTACTGGTGGGGACAGGTCTGTCACTGTGTAACACTGGGGTACAGTACTGGTGGGGACAGGTCTGTCACTGTGTAACACTGAGGTACAGTACTGGTGGGGACAGGTCTGTCACTGTGTAACACTGGGGTACAGTACTGGTGGGGACAGGTCCGTCCCTGTATAACACTGGTGTACAGTATTTGTGGGGACAGGTCTGACACTGTATAATACTGGGGGAGAGTACTGGTGGGGACAGGTCTGTCACTGTATAACACTGGGGTACAGTACTGGTGGGGACAGGTCTGTCACTGTGTAACACTGGGGTACAGTACTGGTGGGGACGCTTCTGTCACTGTATAACACTGGGGTACAGTACTGGTGGGGACAGGTCTGTCTCTGTATAACACTGGGGTACAGTACTGGTGGGGACAGGTCTGTCACTGTATAACACTGGGGTACAGTACTGGTGGGGACAAATCTGTCACTGTATAACACTGGGGTACAGTACTGGTGGGGACGGTTCTGTCACTGTATAACACTGAGGTACAGTACTGGTGGGGACAAATCTGTCACTGTATAACACTGGGGTACAGTACTGGTGGGGACGGTTCTGTCACTGTATAACACTGGGGTACAGTACAGGTGGGGACAGGTCTGTCCCTGTATAACACTGGGGTACAGTACTGGTGGGGACAGGTCTGTCACTGTATAACACTGGGGTACAGTACTGGTGGGGACAGGTCTGTCACTGTATAACACTGGGGTACAGTACTGGTGGGGACAGGTCTGTCACTGTATAACACTGGGGTACAGTACTGGTGGGGACACGTCTGTCCCTGTGTAACACTGAGGTACAGTACTGGTGGGGACACGTCTGTCACTGTATAACACTGGGGTACGGTACTGATGGGGACAGGTCTGTCACTGTATAACACTGGGGTACAGTACTGGTGTGGACAGGTCTGTCACTGTATAACACTGGGGTACGGTACTGATGGGGACAGGTCTGTCACTGTATAACACTGGGGTACAGTACTGGTGGGGACGGTTCTGTCACTGTATAACACTGGGGTACAGTACAGGTGGGGACAGGTCTGTCCCTGTATAACACTGGGGTACAGTACTGGTGGGGACAGGACTGTCACTGTATAACACTGGGGTACAGTACTGGTGGGGACAGGTCTGTCACTGTATAACACTGGGGTACAGTACTGGTGGGGACACGCCTGTCCCTGTGTAACACTGAGGTACAGTACTGGTGGGGACAGGTCTGTCACTGTATAACACTGGGGTACAGTACTGGTGGGGACAGGTCTGTCACTGTATAACACTGGGGTACAGTACTGGTGGGGACACGTCTGTCACTGTATAACACTGGGGTACAGTACTGGTGGGGACAGGTCTGTCACTGTATAACACTGGGGTACGGTACTGATGGGGACAGGTCTGTCACTGTATCACACTGGGGTACAGTACTGGTGGGGACAGGTCTGTCCGTGTATAACACTGGGGTACGGTACTGATGGGGACAGGTCTGTCACTGTATAACACTGGGGTACAGTAAAGGTGGGGACAGGTCTGTCACTGTATAACACTGGGGTACGGTACTGATGGGGACAGGTCTGTCACTGTATAACACTGGGGTACAGTACTGGTGGGGACAGGTCTGTCATCATATAACACTGGGGTACAGTACTGGTGGGGAGAGGTCTGACACTGTATTACACTGGGGTACAGTGCTGGTGTGGGCAGAACTGTCACTGTGTAACACTGGGGCACAGTACTGGTGGGGACAGGTCTGTCACTGTATAACACTGGGGTACAGTACTGGTGGGGACAGGTCATTGCTGTATAACACTGGTGTACAGTACTGTTGGGGACGGTTCTGTCACTGTATAACACTGGGGTACAGTACTGGTGGGGACAGGTCTGTCCCTGTATAACACTGGGGTACAGTACTGGTGGGGACAGGTCTGTCACTGTATAACACTGGGGTACAGTACTGGTGGGGACACGTCTGTCCCTGTGTAACACTGAGATACAGTACTGGTGGGGACAGGTCTGTCACTGTATCACACTGGGGTACAGTACTGGTGGGGACAGGTCTGTCCATGTATAACACTGGGGTACGGTACTGATGGGGACAGGTCTGTCACTGTATAACACTGGGGTACAGTAAAGGTGGGGACAGGTCTGTCGCTGTGTAACACTGAGGTACAGTACTGGTGGGGACACGTCTGTCACTGTATAACACTGGGGTACGGTACTGATGGGGACAGGTCTGTCACTGTATAACACTGGGGCACAGTACTGGTGGGGACAAGTCTGTCCCTGTATAACACTGGGGTACGGTACTGATGGGGACAGGTCTATCGCTGTGTAACACTGGGGTACAGTAGTAGTGGGGACAGGTCTGTCGCTGGGTAACACTAGGGTACAGGACTGGTGGGGACACTTCTGTCACTGTATAACACTGGGGTACAGTACAGGTGGGGACAGGTCTGTCCCTGTATAACACTGGGGTACAGTACTGGTGGGAACAGGTCTGTCACTGTATAACACTGGGGTACAGTACTGGTGGGGACAAGGCTGTCACTGTATAACACTGGGGTACAGTACTGGTGGGGACGGTTCTGTCACTGTATAACACTGGGGTACAGTATTGTGGGGACAGGTCTGTCCCTGTATAACACTGGGGAACAGTACTGGTGGGGACAGGTCATTGCTGTATAACACTGAGGTCTCGTACTGGTGGGGACAGGTCTGTCACTGTGTAACACTGGGGTACAGTACTGGTGGGGACAGGTCTGTCACTGTGTAACACTGAGGTACAGTACTGGTGGGGACAGGTCTGTCACTGTGTAACACTGGGGTACAGTACTGGTGGGGACAGGTCCGTCCCTGTATAACACTGGTGTACAGTATTGGTGGGGACAGGTCTGACACTGTATAATACTGGGGGAGAGTACTGGTGGGGACAGGTCTGTCACTGTATAACACTGGGGTACAGTACTGGTGGGGACAGGTCTGTCACTGTGTAACACTGGGGTACAGTACTGGTGGGGACAGGTCTGTCACTGTGTAACACTGGGGTACAGTACTGGTGGGGGCAGGTCTCTCACTGTATAACACTGGGGTACAGTACTTGTGGGGACAAATCTGTCACTGTATAACACTGGGGTACAGTACTGGTGGGGACAGGTCTGTCACTGTATAACACTGGGGTACATTACTGGTGGGGACAGGTCTGTCACTGTATAACACTGGTGTACAGTACTGGTGTGGACAGGTCTGTCACTGTATAACACTGGTGTACAGTACTGGTGGGGACAGGTCTGTCACTGTATAACACTGGTGTACAGTACTGGTGGGGACAGGTCTGTCACTGTATAACACTGGGATACAGTACTGGTGGGGACTGGTCTCTCACTGTATAACACTGGTGTACAGTACTGGTGGGGACAGGTCTGTCCATGTATAACACTGGGGTACAGTACTGGTGGGGACAGGTCTCTCACTGTATAACAATGTGGTACATTACTGGTGGGGACAGGTCTGTCACTGTATAACACTGGGGTACAGTACTGGTGGGGACGGGTCTGTCACTGTATCACACTGGGGTACAGTACTGGTGGGGACAGGTCTGTCGCTGTGTAACAGTGGGGTACAGTAGTAGTGGGGACAGGTCTGTCGCTGGGTAACACTAGGGTACAGGACTGGTGGGGATGCTTCTGTCACTGTATAACACTGGGGTACAGTACAGGTGGGGACAGGTCTGTCCCTGTATAACACTAGGGTACAGTACTGGTGGGAACAGGTCTGTCACTGTATAACACTGGGGTACAGTACTGGTGGGGACAAGTCTGTCACTGTATAACACTGGGGTATAGTACTGGTGGGGACGGTCCTGTCACTGTATAACACTGGGGTACAGTATTGTGGGGACAGGTCTGTCCCTGTATAACACTGGGGAACAGTACTGGTGGGGACAGGTCATTGCTATAACACTGAGGTCTCGTACTGGTGGGGACAGGTCTGTCACTGTGTAACACTGGGGTACAGTACTGGTGGGGACAGGTCTGTCACTGTGTAAGACTGAGGTACAGTACTGGTGGGGACAGGTCTGTCACTGTGTAACACTGGGGTACAGTACTGGTGGGGACAGGTCCGTCCCTGTATAACACTGGTGTACAGTATTTGTGGGGACAGGTCTGACACTGTATAATACTGGGGGAGAGTACTGGTGGGGACAGGTCTGTCACTGTATAACACTGGGGTACAGTACTGGTGGGGACAGGTCTGTCACTGTGTAACACTGGGGTACAGTACTGGTGGGGACGCTTCTGTCACTGTATAACACTGGGGTACAGTACTGGTGGGGACAGGTCTGTCTCTGTATAACACTGGGGTACAGTACTGGTGGGGACAGGTCTGTCACTGTATAACACTGGGGTACAGTACTGGTGGGGACAAATCTGTCACTGTATAACACTGGGGTACAGTACTGGTGGGGACGGTTCTGTCACTGTATAACACTGGGGTACAGTACTGGTGGGGACAAATCTGTCACTGTATAACACTGGGGTACAGTACTGGTGGGGACGGTTCTGTCACTGTATAACACTGGGGTACAGTACAGGTGGGGACAGGTCTGTCCCTGTATAACACTGGGGTACAGTACTGGTGGGGACAGGTCTGTCACTGTATAACACTGGGGTACAGTACTGGTGGGGACAGGTCTGTCCCTGTATAACACTGGGGTACAGTACTGGTGGGGACAGGTCTGTCACTGTATAACACTGGGGTACAGTACTGGTGGGGACACGTCTGTCCCTGTGTAACACTGAGGTACAGTACTGGTGGGGACACGTCTGTCACTGTATAACACTGGGGTACGGTACTGATGGGGACAGGTCTGTCACTGTATAACACTGGGGTACAGTACTGGTGGGGACAGGTCTGTCACTGTATAACACTGGGGTACGGTACTGATGGGGACAGGTCTGTCACTGTATAACGCTGGGGTACAGTACTGGTGGGGACGGTTCTGTCACTGTATAACACTGGGGTACAGTACAGGTGGGGACAGGTCTGTCCCTGTATAACACTGGGGTACAGTACTGGTGGGGACAGGTCTGTCACTGTATAACACTGGGGTACAGTACTGGTGGGGACAGGTCTGTCACTGTATAACACTGGGGTACAGTACTGGTGGGGACACGTCTGTCCCTGTGTAACACTGAGGTACAGTACTGGTGGGGACAGGTCTGTCACTGTATAACACTGGGGTACAGTACTGGTGGGGACAGGTCTGTCACTGTATAACACTGGGGTACAGTACTGGTGGGGACACGTCTGTCACTTTATAACACTGGGGAACAGTACTGGTGGGGACAGGTCTGTCACTGTATAACACTGGGGTACAGTACTGGTGGGGACACGTCTGTCACTTTATAACACTGGGGAACAGTACTGGTGGGGACAGGTCTGTCACTGTATAACACTGGGGTACAGTAAAGGTGGGGACAGGTCTGTCGCTGTGTAACACTGAGGTACAGTACTGGTGGGGACACGTCTGTCACTGTATAACACTGGGGTACGGTACTGATGGGGACAGGTCTGTCACTGTATAACACTGGGGTACAGTACTGGTGGGGACAGGTCTGTCATCATATAACACTGGGGTACAGTACTGGTGGGGAGAGGTCTGACACTGTATTACACTGGGGTACAGTGCTGGTGTGGGCAGAACTGTCACTGTGTAACACTGGGGCACAGTACTGGTGGGGACAGGTCTGTCACTGTATAACACTGGGGTACAGTACTGGTGGGGACAGGTCTGTCGCTGTGTAACACTGGGGTACAGTACTGGTGGGTACAGGTCTGTCACTGTATAACACTGGGGTACAGTACTGGTGGGGACAGGTCTGTCACGGTATAACACTGGGGTACAGTACTGGTGGGGACAGGTCTGTCTTTGTATAACACTGGGGTACAATACTGGTGGGGACGGGTCTGTCGCTGTGTAACACTGGGGTACTGTAGTAGTGGGGACAGGTCTGTTACTGTATAACACTGGGGTACAATACTGGTGGGGACAGGTTTGTCACTGTATAACACTGGCGTATAGTGCTGGTGTGGAGAGGTCTGTCACTGTATAACACTGGGGTACAGTACTGGTGGGGACAGGTCTGTCATCATTTCACACTGGGGTATAGTACTGGTGGGGAGAGGTCTGACACTGTATTACACTGGGGTACAGTACTGGTGGGGACGCTTCTGTCACTGTATAACACTGGGGTACAATACTGGTGGGGACAAGTCTGTCACTGTATAACACTGGGGTACAGTACTGGTGGGGACAGGTCTGTCGCTGTGTAACACTGGGGTACAGTACTGGTGGGGATGCTTCTGTCACTGTATAACACTGGGGAACAGTACTGGTGGGGACAAGTCTGTCACTGTATAACACTGGGGTACAGTACTGGTGGGGCCGGTTCTGTCACTGTATAACACTGGGGTACAGTACTGGTGGGGACAGGTCATTGCTGTATAACACTGGTGTACAGTACTGTTGGGGACGGTTCTGTCACTGTATAACCCTGGGGTACAGTACTGGTGGGGACAGGTCTGTCCCTGTATAACACTGGGGTACAGTACTGGTGGGGACAGGTCTGTCACTGTATAACACTGGGGTACAGTACTGGTGGGGACCCGTCTGTCCCTGTGTAACACTGAGATACAGTACTGGTGGGGACAGGTCTGTCACTGTATCACACTGGGGTACAGTACTGGTGGGGACAGGTCTGTCCATGTATAACACTGGGGTACGGTACTGATGGGGACAGGTCTGTCACTGTATAACACTGGGGTACAGTAAAGGTGGGGACAGGTCTGTCGCTGTGTAACACTGAGGTACAGTACTGGTGGGGACACGTCTGTCACTGTATAACACTGGGGTACGGTACTGGTGGGGACAAGTCTGTCCCTGTATAACACTGGGGTACGGTACTGATGGGGACAGGTCTGTCGCTGTGTAACACTGGGGTACAGTAGTAGTGGGGACAGGTCTGTCGCTGGGTAACACTAGGGTACAGGACTGGTGGGGACGCTTCTGTCACTGTATAACACTGGGGTACAGTACAGGTGGGGACAGGTCTGTCCCTGTATAACACTGGGGTACAGTACTGGTGGGAACAGGTCTGTCACTGTATAACACTGGGGTACAGTACTGGTGGGGACAAGTCTGTCACTGTATAACACTGGGGTACAGTACTGGTGGGGACGGTTCTGTCACGGTATAACACTGGGGTACAGTATTGTGGGGACAGGTCTGTCCCTGTATAACACTGGGGAACAGTACTGGTGGGGACAGGTCATTGCTGTATAACACTGAGGTCTCGTACTGGTGGGGACAGGTCTGTCACTGTGTAACACTGGGGTACAGTACTGGTGGGGACAGGTCTGTCACTGTGTAACACTGAGGTACAGTACTGGTGGGGACAGGTCTGTCACTGTGTAACACTGGGGTACAGTACTGGTGGGGACAGGTCCGTCCCTGTATAACACTGGTGTACAGTATTGGTGGGGACAGGTCTGACACTGTATAATACTGGGGGAGAGTACTGGTGGGGACAGGTCTGTCACTGTATAACACTGGGGTACAGTACTGGTGGGGACAGGTCTGTCACTGTGTAACACTGGGGTACAGTACTGGTGGGGACAGGTCTGTCACTGTGTAACACTGGGGTACAGTACTGGTGGGGGCAGGTCTCTCACTGTATAACACTGGGGTACAGTACTTGTGGGGACAAATCTGTCACTGTATAACACTGGGGTAAAGTACTGGTGGGAACAGGTCTGTCACTGTATAACACTGGGGTACAGTACTGGTGGGGACAGGTCTGTCACTGTATAACACTGGGGTACAGTACTGGTGGGGACAGGTCTGTCACTGTATAACACTGGTGTACAGTACTGGTGTGGACAGGTCTGTCACTGTATAACACTGGTGTACAGTACTGGTGGGGACAGGTCTGTCACTGTATAACACTGGTGTACAGTACTGGTGGGGACAGGTCTGTCACTGTATAACACTGGGATACAGTACTGGTGGGGACTGGTCTCTCACTGTATAACACTGGTGTACAGTACTGGTGGGGACAGGTCTGTCCATGTATAACACTGGGGTACAGTACTGGTGGGGACAGGTCTCTCACTGTATAACACTGTGGTACATTACTGGTGGGGACAGGTCTGTCACTGTATAACACTGGGGTACAGTACTGGTGGGGACGGGTCTGTCACTGTATCACACTGGGGTACAGTACTGGTGGGGACAGGTCTGTCACTGTATAACACTGGGGTACAGTACTGGTGGGGACAGGTCTGTCCCTGTATAACAATGGGGTACGGTACTGGTGGGGACGGGTCTGTCCCTGTATAACAGTGGGGTACAGTACTGGTGGGGACGGGTCTGTCATTATGAAATACAGATTGCTCATGGTATCCATGTGTGTACCTAGTTGTCCTCTCGCTCCTGCTGTTGCTGAGGCAGATTGATCGATTTCCGGTACTGAGGGAAAAGCAGAGAGTGTGGCCCATTGCTGATGTTGCCTTTGTATCAATATCCAGTGTTCTTTAAGTAGCTGTGTGACTGAGAGACTGAAGGATTCGGACAAATGGAGCACACCTCTCCCCTCCCCTCCACCCCCTCCCTCAAGCAGTGCCAACAAAACAAAGCTCTTATACACTGTGCACGGGGCAACACTCCCAAAGCACTGGTTACTGAGTGTCAATGTCTATCATAAGTAAAATATAACTGATATCGCTGCTCACACACCTTTATTTGTAATAGAATATTACACCAAACATTAAGTACTTTGTAATGGGAAGTGTTGAGGTCCAAAGGGACCTGGGTGACCTTGTTCATGAATCACGAAAAGCTTACAGACGGGTGCAACAGGCAATTAGGAAGGCAAACTGCTTCCATTGCCTTTCATTGCTAACTGATCGAAGTCCTGGAGTAAAGATGCTTTGCTGTATTTGTGTAGAGCTTTGTGAGACCACACCTGGGTTATTGTGTATACAGTGGCTCCTTTTATCTAAGGAAGGATATACTTGCCAGAAAAACAGAGTTAAACAAAAGTTCATCAAACAAACTCCTGGCTTGGCAGGTTTATCTTATGAAAAGGCAGGTTAGGAGTAATAAGCTTTTCTGAATGTATAAAAGAAAAGCTTTAAACACAGGAATCAAGAACCAAGTCTCTTAAATGCTGAGCTGCTGTGAATAATAATCGCGTCTGCTGGTTACTTAACACAAAACCACAGTATAAATTAAACCAGCCCTCCACAACCCTGTCAGGAACAGGTGCTCCGCAAAAATAATCGACTGCTTAAAAAACAATTCATTATTTTTTTACAAGTTATATTCATTTTCAAGATGTGTGTATTATTGGCAAGCCCAACATTTATTGTCCATCTGTAGTTGACTTCGTAAAAATCAAAAGAACTGTGGATGCTGTAAATCAGAAACAAGAACAGAAGTTGCTGGAAAAGCTCAGCAGGTCTGGCAGCATCCAAGGAGCAGGAAAATCGGCGTTTTGAGCAAAAGCCCTTCATCGGGACTGAAGGCAGGGAGCCTCCAGGGTGGAGAGATAAATGGAAGGGGGGTGGGGGTGGGGAGAAGGTAGCAAAAGAGTACAATTGGTGAATGAGGGTGGGGATGAAGGTGATAGGTCAGAGAAGAGGGTGGAGCAGATAGGTGGGAAGGAAGATTGGCAGGTAGGACAGGTCATGAGGATATTGCTGAGCTAGAAGGTTGGAACTGGGGTAACATGGGGGGAGGGGAAATGAGGAAACTGTTGAAGTCCACATTGATGCCCTGGGGTTGAAGTGTTCCGAGGCGGAAGATGAGGCATTCTTCCTCCAGGCATCTGGTGGTGTGGGAGCGGCGGTGAAGGAGGCCCAGGACCTGCATGTCCTCGGCAGAGTGGGAGGGGGAGTTGAAATGTTGGGCCACAGGGTGGTGTGGTTGTTTGGTGCGGGTGTCCCGGAGATGTTCCCTAAAGCGCTCTGCTAGGAGGCGTCCAGTCTCCCCAATGTAGAAGAGACTGCGTCGGGAGCAACGGATACAATAAATGACATTGGAGAATGTGCAGGTGATAGTTTGATGGATGTGGAAGACTCCTTTGAGGCCTTGGATGGAGATGAGGGAGGAGGTGTGAGCACAGGTTTTGCAATTCCTGTGGTGGCAGGGGAAGGTGCCAGGATGAGAGGGTGGGTTGTTGGGGGGCGTGAACCTGACCAGGTAGTCACGGAGGGAACGGTCTTTGTGGAAGGCGGAAAGGGTGGGGAGGGAAATATATCCCTGGTGGTGGGGTCCGTTTGGAGGTGGCGGAAATGTTGGCGAATGATGCGTTTTTTGCGATCGATTGACCTTTCCTCAGGATGTCCCTTCTTGAGAAAGGGTCATTCGACCTCAAACATTAACTCTAATTCCTCTCCACAGATGCTGCCAGACCTACTGAGCTTTTCCAGCAATCTCTGTTTTTGTAGTTGACTTGAATTTTTTTAGTAGTTTTATACTGAGTGGCTTGTTCAGCCAATTTAGGGTGTAATTAAGGATCAATTATTTTTGGCATATAATTGGAGTCCATCCAGTCTAGCTGGGTTCTATATTCACATCCATATTCCAAGGTATCCCAAAGTCCTTCACGGGAACATTTCCAGGTCAAAGCAGTCACAGATCGCGAGAGAGACAGGCTGAGACTGACACATCAGTCAGTTGGAGATACCATTGGTCCATGGGTCAGGTGGAAGGTGCTGTAATTATGTTACTGGATCCAGCGATCTAGAAGCTTGGGAACAAGAAAAAATCCCCAGAAGTTTGAATTTAAAATTGCAATCAGTCAGAATCTAAGGAAAAAGCCAAACTCGGTGAAAGTGGCCATCAAACTGATGGATTGTTGTTAAAATCCAACTGGTCTATTGCTGTTTTTTCTCAATCTTTTGGCCTTTTGTGGACTGTGAGCTCCTTTGATTCCTCTTAAGCCTCCCCATGGTTCCCATGAAGGACTCTCCTTCTCCAACTCTCCCCTTGCCTGAGGCGTAGTGACTCTCAGGTTTAACCACTGCCAGCCATCTCTCGCTCTGTCTAGTCAGAGATCAGCCTTATGGTCTGCCAAGATTATGGCCACTTTACCCTTCCTCCTCACTACCTGCGCCCAGAGTTCTGGAATTCCTTCCCTAAACTCCAACTTTCTCTTTAATCCTTAAACACATTCCTTAAAACCTGCCTCTTGGATAGTTCACCTTTTCCTTATGTCCTCTCAGTGTCCTGTCATGTGACTGAGTGTCCTATCACATGACTCAGTGTCCAAAAGTTGTTTAATAAGGATTCCTGTCAGATATAATGACTCTAGAATTATTATTAGTGCAATTTAAATGTAAGATTCTGAAACAGTTGACCTGCCAAATACTGACATGTGCAATATGCTGGATGGTATTCCTTGGGTGAATCATTAGAAGGTTGGAGCTGACGACTCTAACCAGAATGGAATTTGAAATAATCCCGGAGGAGGTATGGATTACTGCTTTGCTCTGGCACAGCCCATCTGTGACGACCAGTCTGAGGCTTTCATATTTCCAACTTTCTTGGAATGCAGTCTGTCAGTCAACGGTTCATTTGACAAACTCGGAAACTTGTTACAGACTCAATTACCGGGCCAGAGTCATGGCTGGCATAGGGGCAGGGACAGGGATACGGATAGGGATAGGGATAGGGACTGGGGTTAGGGACAGGGATAGGGAAAGGGACAGGGACTGTGATTAGCGAAAGGGATAGGGATAGGGTTAGAGCAGGTGTAGGGGATCAACTGGATCCTTGCACCAATGATCCTGTATAATGTGTTTTCAGGTTCTCCCACTGGAGGCAGCTTGACACCTGGAATTCAATTTTTATTGAAAATAACTGGAAATAGATTTTGATAAAACAGATCACAGTAATCAAGAGTGTCGATGGCAACATGCAGGGGGTGTACCTACGTTTGATTGTTGTAAAACCCCATCTGGGTCACTACTGTCCTTTAGGGAGGGAAATCTGCTGTCCGTACCCGGTATGGTCTACATGTGACTCCAGACCCACAGCAATGGGCAATGTAAGATAATGTCACTGGAGTCCCAGCAGCTTGCTCTCTCATTGGAGGTTGTGACAGTCTAACCTGAGGGTTACCATACCTCAGGCAAAGGAGGGGAAGAGGTTGAGATGAACATTCCTCTACAGTAATCTCAACCAGTGCAGGAATTGAACCCATGCTGTTGGCATCACTCTAGTATCATAAATCAGCCATCTAGCCAACTGATCTAACCTGGTTGACTACTGAATGGCAAGCCACTCAGTTCAAGGAAAACTAGGGATGGGCAAAAAATGCTGGCATTGCCAACGATGCCCATACCTAGTGAAAAAAAAATTAAAACCCAACTGGTTTACTAATGTCCCGTTGGGAAGGAAGCCTATGGTCCTTACCCACTCTGGATTCTATGTGACTCCCGTCCGCACATCAATGTGGTTGCCTCTGAACTGTTGTCTGAAGTGCTTGAGTGAAGACTCTCAGTTGTATCAAATCTGCTGCCAGTCATAATTGTGACTGTTCAAGGAGGAAGTTCTTCTACACAGGTCGGTTCGGGATGGGTAATAAACGGTCAACAATGCCCACATCCCAAGAATGAATGAGGGTGCTTGTTCCTCAAGGGAGTACCAACATCACCAAGCTTCTAGCACCATGAGCAGCCTGTCTGTATAGGAGGTAGGCGGGGCAGGGAAGAGAAAGGCACATAGTAACAGGGGGTTCTATAGTCAGGGGAACAGATAAGGCACAGCTGTGAGCATCAACATAACTCCTGGATGGTATGTTGCTTCCCTGGTGCTAGGGTCTGGGATGTCACTGAATGGCTGCAGAGCATGCTGAAGGGGGGATCATGATAAGGCAGAGGCCATGGTACAGATTGGTACCAATGATATAGGTAAGAAGAGGGGTGAGACATTGAAATCTTCTGGCCAAGTGGAAAGAACATTGTGAAGGTCCCCACCGCATTGCCCACTCCTCAATCAGCCCCTTCCCACTGCACTTTCTCTTTTTTGGTTATTAACCTAGTTTTCTAATTAACCTGTTCAGAGATGTTATTACACATCTCTAGAGTAGGTGGGAATTCAACCTGGCCTCTTGGTCCAGGGATAGGGACACTACAACTGTACCACAAGAGATCCCTTTCACAACATCTTCTCCAGCAAACACAGCATGGACAATACCCGTCCTTTCAATACAGGGGGAGACTAAATAAAGGCCGATAATCAATAACTACAGGCTGATTATCAATAAATACAGGCCGATAATCAATAACTACAGGCCGATAATCAATAAATACAGGCTGGTTATCAATAACTACAGGCCGATAATCAATAAATACAGACCAATAATCAATAACTACAGGCTGATTATCAATAAATACAGGCCGATAATCAATAAATACAGGCCAATAAACAATAACTACAGGCTGATTATCAATAAATACAGGCCGATAATCAATAAATACAGGCCAATAATCGATAACTACAGGCTGATTATCAATAAATACAGGCCAATAATCAATAACTACAGGCTGATAATCAAAAAATACAGGCTGATAATCAATAACTACAGGCCAATAATCAATAACTACAGGCCGATAATCAATAAATACAGGCTGATAATCAATAACTACAGGCCGATAATCAATAAATACAGGCCAATAAACAATAACTACAGGCTGATTATCAATAAATACAGGCCGATAATCAATAAACACAGGCCGATAATCAATAACTACAGGCCGATAATCAATAAATACAGGCCATTAATCAATAAATACAGGCTGATAATCAATAACTACAGGCCGATAATCAATAAATACAGGCCAATAATCAATAACTACAGGCTGATTATCAATAAATACAGGCTGATAATCAATAACTACAGGCTGATTATCAATAACTACAGGCCGATAATCAATAAATACAGGCCAATAATCAATAACTACAGGCCGATTATCAATAAATACAGGCCGATAATCAATAAATACAGGCCAATAATCAATAACTACAGGCTGATAATCAATAACTACAGGCTGATGACCAATAAAGGCAGGCTCATTCCAGATTGTCCCACATGAGGAACCATCCTCTCTACATCTACTGTGTCAATCCCCTTTAGCATCTTATAGACCTCAATCAGATCTCCTCTCGTTTTTCTAAACTCCAGGGAGTATCGGCCTAAACTGCTCAATTTCTCTTCATCAGACAAACCCCTCATCCCTGGGATCAACCTAGTGACTCTCCTCTGAACTGCCTCCAACTCAACTACACTCTTCCTCAAGTAGAGGGATCACCACTGTGCACAGTACTCCAGGTGTGGTCTCACTAATGCCTTATACATTAATTGCAACACTTCCCTACTTTTAGGGGTTTGAGTGAAACAGAAAGGCTGAATCGGCTGGGGTGTTTTCCCTGGAGCATCGGAGGCTGAGGGGTGACCTTATAGGAGTCTATAAAATGATCTCAGGCCCGGATAGGATAAATAGGCCAGGTCTTTTTCTCAGGGTAGGGGTGATCCAAAACTAGGGGACAGAGGTTTAAGGTGAGAGGGGAAAGATTTAAAAAGGACATAAGGGGCAACTGTTTCACACAGAGGGTGGTGCATGTAAGGAACAAGCTGCCAGAGGATGTGATGGAGGTTGGTACAATTACAACATTTAAAAGGCATCTGGATGGGTATATGAATAGGAAGGGGTTAGGGGGGTATGGGCCAAGAGCTGGCATATGGGACTAGATTAGGTTAGGATATCTGGTCGGTGTGGACAGGTTGGAGTGAAGGGTCTGTTTCTGTGCTGTACATTGCTATGACTCTACCTTCCTTTATCTGTAAATGTCAAAATTCCACTTGTGTTCCTTTTTACCTGCTGCACCTGGAAAATAGTTTTCTGCAACTTATGCTCAAGGACGTCCAGACATCCCTCTGACATTTCTCTCTGTTTAGATAATAAGTTGTCTTTCTATTCCTCTGTCTAAAATGGATAATGTTACACTTAGCGACTTTAAACATCATCTCCCACATTGTGGTCCATCTGCCTAACCTATCCATATTCATTAATAAATTCACTATTTCTTCATTACAACTTACTTTCCCATTTCCTTTAGTGTAATCTGCAACCTTGGCTATAACACTTGCTATCCCTGCATCCAGGTTATTAATATAGATTGTAAATGTTGAGGATTTAACCCTGAACTACACCACTAGTTATATCTTGCCAACCAGAAAAAAAAATCCTCATTTATCCAGACTCTCTGCTTTCTACTGTTTAAAGTCAAAAATCACACAACACTACGTTAAGCATGTTGGACTATTCCCCAGTGCCGTGTGCTTTTCGACTTTGTCCACCCCAGTCCCACACTGGCTCCTCCACATTCTGTTGGTTAGCTAACCCTCTATCCAAGCTAATAGATTAGCCCAACCCCATGTGAACCCCACTTTGTGTATTAACCTTTTAGCGTTTAAGTTCAAGGCAAGCTAGGAATGAAGAAAAACAGGAATGATAACTTAGGTGATTAGACCACTGTTGGAGTACTACGTGCAATGCTGGTCTCCTTCCTATCAGAAAGATGTTGTGAAACTTGAAAGGGCTCAGAAAAGATTTATAAGAATGTTGCCAGGGTTGGAGGGTTTGAGCTATAGGGAGAGGCTGAACAGGCTGGGGTTATTTTCCCTGGAGTGTCGGAGGCTGAGGGGTGACCTTATAGAGCTTTACAACATTATGAGGGGCATGGATAGGATAAATAGACAAAGTATTTTCCCTGGGATCGGGGAGTCCAGAACTAGAGGGCATTGGTTTAGGGTGAGAGGGGAAAGACATAAAAGAGACCTAAGGGACAACTTTTCACACAGAGGGTGGTACATGTATGGAATGAGCTGCCAGAGGATGTGGTGGAGGCTGGTACAATTACAACATGTAGAAGGCATTTGGATGGGTATATGAATAGGAAGGGGTTAGAAGGATGTGGGCCAAGTGCTGGCAGGTGGGACTAGATTGTATTGGGATATCTGGTCAGCATGGACGGGTTGGACCGAAGGGTCTGTTTCCGTTCTATGACACTATGTTGGAAATCATGATGATACAAAAATTAGCTTTATCTAAATGTTCGTAGTATTCGTAACAAAGCAGATGAATTAACGGCACAAATCATCGTGAATGATTATGATGTGGTAGGCTTCACAGAGACATGGTTACAGGGGATTCAGGACTGGCAGTTAAATATCCAAGGATTTACAACTTATCAAAAAGACAGGGAGACGGGCAGAGGGGACAGGACTGCCTTGTTAGTTAAGAATGAGATTAAATCTATGCCACTGAATGACATCAGGATGTAGAGTCTATGTGGGTGGAGTTGAGGAACCACAAAGGCAAAAAAACCATAATGGGAGTTATGTACAGACCTCCCAGCAATGGTCAGGACCAGGGAGGGACGCAAGATGTACCAGGAAATAGATAGGGCATGTCAGAAAGGCAAGGTCACGGTGATCATGGGAGACTTCAATATGCAGGTGGACTGGGTGAATAATGTTGCCAGTGGATCCAAAGAAAGGGAATTCATGGAATGCTTACAGGATGGCTTTTTGGAACAGCTTGTGATGGAGCCTGCAAGGGAGCAGGCTATTCTGGACTTAGTGCTATGTAATGAGTCAGACTTTATAAAAGATCTTAAAGTAAAGGAACACTTAGGAAGCAGCGATCATAATATGGTAGAGTTCAGTCTGGAGTTTGAAAGAAAGAAGGCAAAATCGAATGTAATAGTGTACAGTTAAATAAAGATAATTACAGGGACATGAGAGAGGAACTGACTAAAATCGACTGGAAGCAGAGCCTAGTGGGGAAGACAGTAGAGCAACAATGGCAGGAATTTCTGGTATAATTGAGGACACAGTACAGAGGTTCATCCCAAAGAAGAGAAAGATTATCTGGGGAGGGGTTAGATAGTTATGGCTGACAAAAGAAATCAGGAAATGTATCAAAGACAAAGAGAGAGCCTATAAAGTGGCCAAGAGCACTGGGAAATCAGAAGATTGGGAAGGCTACAAAAACAAACAGAGGATAACAAACAGAGAAATACAGAATGAGAGGATCAACTATGAAGGTAGGCTAGCCAGTAGTATTAGAAATGATAATAAAAGTTTCTTTCAATACATAAGAAACAAACGAGAGGCAAAAGTAGAAAGTGGGTCACTCCAAATTGATGCAAGAAGCCTAGTGCTGGGAGATAAGGGAATAGCTGAAGAACTTAATAAGTACTTTATGTCAGTCTTCACAGTGGAAGACATGAGTAATATCCCAACAATTAAGGAGAGTCAGGGGACAGAGTTGAGTATGGTAGCTGTTACAAAAGAGAAAGTTCTAGAAAAGCTAAAAGTCTAAAAATCGATAAATCTCCTGGCCTGGATGGGCTACACCATAGAGTTCTGAGGGAGGTGGCTGAGGAAATAGAGAAGGCATTGATTGTGATCTTTCAAAAATCACTGGAGTCAGGGAAAGTCCAGATGATTGGAAAATCGCTGTTGTAACCCCCTTGTTCAAGAAAGGACCAAGACAAAAGATGGAAAATTATAGGCCAATTAGCCTAACCTCGGTTGTAGGTAAAATTCTAGAATCCATCGTTAAGAATGAGATTTCTAAATTCTTGGAAGTGCAGGTCGGATTAGAACAAGTTAGCATAGATTTAGTGAGGGGAGGTTGTGCCTGACAAACCTGCTAGAATTCTTTGAAGAGGTAACAAGTAGGTTAGACCAGTGGATGTGGTCTACCTAGACTTCCAAAAGGCCTCACAGGAGGCTGCTGAGTAAGGTGAGGGCCCATGGTGTTTGAGGTGAGCTACTGGCATGGATTAGGGATTGTCTGTCTGACAGAAGGCAGAGAATTGGGATAAATGGTTCTTTTTCGGAATGGCAGCTTGTGACAAGTGGTTCCCGCAGGGTTCAGTGATGGGGCCACAGCTGTTCACTTTATATATTAATGATCTGGACGAAGGGACTGGGAGCATTCTGGTGAATGATACACAGGTGGACAGGCAGGTAGTACTGAGGAGGTGGGGAGGCTGCAGAAAGATTTAGACAATTTAGGAGAGTGGTCCAAGAAATGGCTGATGAAATTCAATGTGAGCAAATGCAAGGTGTTGCACTTTGGAAAAAAAGAATACAGAGATGGACTATTTTCGAAACAGTGAGAAAATTCATAAAGCCAAAATACAAAGGGATCTGGGAGTGCTAGTCCAGGATTCTCTAAAGGTTACCTTGCAGGTTGAGTCCATAATTAAGAAAGCGAATGTAATGTTGTCATTTATCTCGAGGGTTGGAATATAAAAGCAGCGATGTGCTTCTGAGACTTTATAAAGCTCTGGTTAGGCCCCATTTAGAATACTGTGTCCAATTTTGGGCCCCACACCTCAGGAAGGACATACTGGCACTGGAGCGTGTCCAGCGGAGATTCACACTGATGATCCCTGGAATGGTAGGCCTAACATACAATGAACGGCTGAGGATCCTGGGATTGTATTCATTAGAATTTAGAAGGTTGAGGGGAGATCTAATAGAAACTTCCAAGATAATGCATGGCTTAGAAAGGGTGGACGTTGGAAAATTGTTTCTGTTAGGTGGGGAGACTTGGGTACAGCCTTAGAATTAGAGGGGGTCAATTTAGAACAGAAATTAGGAGACATTTCTTCAACCAGAGAGTGGTGGGCCTGTGGAATTCATTGCCACGGAGCGCAGTGGAGGCCAGGACGTTAAATGCCTTCAAGGCCGAGATTGATAAATTCTTGATCTCGCAAGGAATTAAGGGCGATGGGGAGAGTGCGGGTAAGTGGAGTTGAAACACCCATCAGTCATGATTAAATGGCGGAGTGGACTCGATGGGCCGAATGGTCTTGCTTCCACTCCTATGTCTTATGGCCTTACAGTTTTTGTGTAGCACTTTTCAAATTCCTTCTGGAAGTAAAGATACAACAGTTTCCCTTCTTTAGATTCTCTCGGGGGATGTGGGTGCCACTGGTTGTCAAGAAGAAGAGGAAGGCTTATGTGAGGATGAGGTGTGAAGGCTCAGTTAGGGGTCTTGAGAGTTTTAAGTTAGCCAGAAAAGATCTAAAGAGAGGACTAAGAAGAGCCAGGAGGGGACATGAGAAGTTGTTGGCGGATAGGATCAAGGAAAACCCTAAAGCCTTCTATAGGTACAACAGGAATAAAAGGATGACTCGAGTAAGATTAAGGCCAATCAAACATAGTAGTGGAAAGTTATGTGTGGAATCTGAAGACATAGGAGAGGCACTTAATGAATACATTTCATCAGTATTCACATTGGAAAAGGGCAATGTTAGTGAGAATATGGAGATACAGGCTCCAATATTAGATGGGATTGAGATTGACAAAGAGGTTTTAGCAATTTTGGAATATCTGAAAATAGATAAGACCCCTGGCCGGATGGGATTTATCCTCGGATTCTCTGGGAAGCCAGGGAGGAGTAGTGCCAGAAGACTGGAGGATAGCAAATGTTTATCCCTTGTTTAAGAAGGGGAGTTGGACAACCCTGGAATTATAGGCCAGTGAGCCTTACTTTGGCTGTGGGTAAGGTGTTGGAAAAGGCCATAAGAGATAAGATTTACAATCAACCTAGAAAGGAATAATTTGATTAGGGATAGTCAACACGGTTTTGTGAAGGGTAGGTCATGCCTCACAAACCTTATTGAGCTCTTTGAGAAGGTGACAAAACAGGTGGATGAGGGTAAAGCAGTTGATGTGGTGTATATGGACTTCAGTAAGGCGTTTGATAAAGTTCAACACTGTAGACTATTGCACAAAATAGGGAGTTTGGGGGTTGAGGGTGATTTAGCCATTTGGATCAGAAATTGGCTAGCTGAAAGAAGACAGAGGGTGGTGGATGATAGGAAATGTTCATCCTGGAGTTCAGTTACCTATGGTGTGCCGCAAGGATCTATTTTGGGGCCACTGGCGTTTTTTATTTTTATAAATGATCAGGAGGTGGCTGTACAAGGGTGGGTTAGTAAATTTGTGGATGACACTAAAGCAGAGTTGTGGATAGTGCCGAAGGATGTCGTGGGTCACAGAGGGACATAGGTAAGATGCAGAGCTGGGCTGAGAGGTGGCAAATGGAGTTTAATGCAGAAATGTGTGAGGAAGAAATAACAGGAATGCAGAGTACTGGGCTAATGGTAAAATTCTTGGCAGTGTAGATGAACAGAGAGATCTCTGTGTCCAGGTGCATAAATCCCTGAAAGTTGCCACCTTGGTTGATAGGGTTGTTAAGACGGCATATGGTGTGTTGGCGTTTATTGGTAGGGGATTGAGTTTTAGAGCCACAAGGTCATACTTCAGCTGTACAAGACATGGGTAAGGCCACACCTGGAGTATTGTGTGCAGTTCTGGTCACCACATTATAGGAAGGATGTGGAAGCTTTGGAAAGGGTTCAGAGGAGATTCACTAGGATGTTGCCTAGTATGGAATGGAGGTCTTACAATGAAAGACTGAGGAACTGAGGCTGTTTTCATTGGAGAGAAGAAGGTTGAGAGGTGACTGAATCGATACGTATAAGATAATCAGAGGGTTAGATCAGGTGGACAGGGAGAGCCTTTTTCCTCGGATGGCGAAGGCTAATATGAGGGGGTCATAGCTTTAAATTGAGAAATGATAGATTTAGGACAGATATTAGGGGTAGTTTCTTCACTCACTCAGACAGTAGTAAGGGTGTGATGCTGCCTGAACTGCTGTGCTCTTCCAGCACCACTAATCCAGTATTTGGTTTTCAGCATCTGCAGTCATTGTTTTTACCAGGGTGTGGAACAGCCTACCTGCAACAGTAGTAGACTTGCCAACATTAAGGATATTTAAATGGGCATTAGACATACATATTGATAATAATGGAACAGTGTAGGTTAGATGGGCATCAGATTAATTTCATAGGTCGAAGCAACATCGAAGGCTGAAGGGCCTGTACTGCGCTGTAGCATTCTATGTTCTGAGGTTGGGCCAGTATTTATTGCCCGTCCCTAGTTGCCCCTTGAGAAGGTGGGGCTGAACTGCTTTCTTGACCCTCTGCAGTCCATGTGCCATAGGAAGGGAATTCCAGGATTCTGACCCAGTGACAGTGAAGGAACGGTGATATATTTCCAAGTCAGGAGCAGGGGGGATCTAGCAGGGGGTGATGTTCCCATGTATCTGCTGCCCTTGTCCTTCTAGATAGAAGTGGCCGTGGGTTTAACCAAATATCAAATGTTAGCCTCTTGTTGCTCCCACTTGTCCAGTCTTGCCCACAATATGCCCCTCTCCACCTTGCCCAGAGAAGTCACATTCCTGTAAATGGCCTTGGTCAGTTCCCGTTCCTTGTCACTGTCATCTTCACCTGGTTCCAGGATCGTGCTAGCAATGACCACTCAGTTGAAGATATCTGTGTAGGTGAGTAATTGGTTAATTTAAATGTGTCACAACCCCTCCTCCTCCCCGCCCCCAAGTCTGTTTCACCCCCTCTGCCTCCCACCTGTCTACCCATTCACATCTTTGATCTGGGGTGTGGGGAGCGAAATTTGCATCTTGGCTTTCAGCTACAGGAAACAAAGGTATTTGGAGGAGAGGAATTGTTGAATGACTCATCACATCTCCCAACAAATGGAATTGGAAGTACACTCGATACAAATTTCATGCAAAGTAAGGATTAACCTTTAATGAATAATCACGCTCTGTATCTGTTTCTCTCTCTAAACACTTCCTCTTCTCTTTTCTGTCTCTGTCACGGGGTTGATGGTCTGAATGGCCCCTTCACGGACAATATCATGCATGGAGTCTCGGTGTTTCAGATTTCCAGCCCCCTGTGTGAACGGCTGCTTCCTGATCTGATTCGAATTTGAAGGCTCTTGCCTTCTTTGTCCCTGGAACAAGAAGCCGATCGATTGTGTTCTAACGTGCTAAACAATAAAACCAAATCTTCTAAAGCACAGGCATTACAATCTTTATCAGTGATTTCTCCCAATGATCTAACCCCTTTTGGTCCAGCGTCATTCTGATGGATGTGTTCCCCTGCCAAGGTCAGTATTGCTGTGTGAGCAGTGCCCAGCTCACTGCACTGTGTGAGGTATAGCTCAGGGCACAAAGGTTGCTGACTACCATCCTGGTCCAGTGTAGGAAACTCCAGGAACTGCTGAGTCCAGAGAGCTTCCTTCTCGATTGCAGCCCGTGTTGTTTCTGCATTTGAAAATGCTCATCAAGGACAATTTCCTCTGGGTGCTCTGGTTTCCTCCCTCCAAAGATGTGTAGGTTAGGTGGATTGGCCATGCTAAGTTGTGTCCAGGGATGTATAGAATAGGTAGCCATGGGAAATGCAGGGTTACAGGGATGGGTGGGATGATCTCTGGAAGGTTGGGATGGGCTGAATGGCCTGTCTCCATACTGTAGAGATTCTATGATTGTAGCATGCTATGATGTTTGTGGACATCAACATGTCCTTAATGTTTTGAATATTATTCTCTTGATGAGGTTTCCAACACCAGCCTGTGCCTTCTTGAGGAGTATTCGAGTATTGCTGAGAAGACACTCATTTTGTCAAAGGTTTTAATTAATGATTCGGAGATGCTGGTGTTGGACTGGGGTGTACAAAGTTAAAAATCACACAACACCAGGTTATAGTCCAACAGGTTTAATTGGAAACACACTAGCTTTCGGAGCGACGCTCCTTCATCAGGTGGTTGTTGCATCAGGAGAGGTTGAGTAGGTTGGGCCTCCTCACTGGAATTTAAAAGAATGACAGGTGATCTTATTGAAATATACAAGATTCTGAAAGGGTTTGCCAGGGGGACATGTGGAGAGATTGTTTCCCCGTGTGGGAGAGTCTAGGACCAGAGGGCATCATTAAAGTAAGGGGGTCTCCCATTGAAGACAGAGAGGAGGGGGACTTTTTTCCCTCAGAGGGGAGTGAATCTGTGGAACCCCTTACCACAGAGGGCTGTTGGGGGCTGGGTCATTCGGTCTATTCAAGGCTGAGACAGACAGATGTTTAATCAGTAACGGATTTATAAATTTTGGAGAAAGGTCAGGGAAGTGGAGTTGAGGATTATCAGATTGTCTAAGTCAAGACGGCAGCAGAGTAACAGTGGTGTGCTCAAGCTCCTGAGCTCATTGATGTCCGTTTGCTTTTCTTAGTTTTTTTTCCACTTATCTTCCAAGTCGTTTTCTTTGTTAAGGCATCTGTGATGGGTCCTGCCTGGGAGTATTCTGCATCCCCAGTGATCGGAGGGTGTGAGGGGGTCCCTGCCTGGGAATGTTCCGGAAGCAGAGGGAGGGGATTGGATGCAGCAGCAGCTTCAGTGGGTCCAGAGTTTGGACTTTGTCTTTCGGGGATGAGCCCAACACGGGAAGAGTGAGCGGTGAGGGAGGTCCCCCAGTATCTGGCGATGTTTAGATGGTAGGCAGCTGAGGTGTCTTAGAGAGCGAGCTAAGTGAAAGAGATTGGGGCCCAACACGGTTAAGAACCCAAGAAAGACTGTTGAATGTTTAACTTTCTCTCCTTTTCTCATTAATATCAAGGAGGACTTCAATGTTAACTATTGCTTCAATTCTTTCTTTTTCTGCTAATACTATGATAGTCTGTAATGCTTAACTTTTAACTTTGTTTTTCTCTGTTTAGTACTTCGTACCTGAGGATTTGGGACCTAGGTACGTTTGTACCTAAGATGGCGCCATTATACAGTTTTTACTGTTATCCTGTACTTGAGTACACATGACAGTAAGAAATCTAAATCTATGAATTGCATTGAATGGTATAACATACCAGAAGGGCTGAATGGCCTACATCAGTTCCTATATTTTAAGGTCCATGGCTCTGGTTTTCCTGTGCAGAACCTACTCTAATGTTTCAGTTAATACACTGTACTGGTGACACCCATCAATACACTCCTATCAATTGTGTACATCAGTTGGCTGAAAGGGTTAATTGGGAAGCTTTGGAACAGCTCCTCCCAGTGACATGTTGTCAGTCAATCCTACTTTCCGGAGGTAACAGAAACCCAGTTACTCTCTCTTAGGAAAGATTGTCTCTTAACCAGTACTGACATATTTTACCAGCCATAATCTAATGTAAATCTGACTATTATGTAATAATCTACATCTTGTTATTCAAGCCTCTTCTGCTAAAGGCATATTAGTGACTAATCCATCGCCACTTTACACTAATGAGTCCCGTGGGCTAGTCTTACAAGAAGGGTTGGTACCATGTGAATTTACCCACAGAAGATCCTGTCAAAACCAAGTCCCTCCTCCTACAACAGCCTCTCCAACAACTCAATCCAGAAGGCCACTGACTGCTTTAAATAAATCAACCAGGTTAGGGAGACATTTAAAAAAATGCTCCTCTCTGAAAGCTCACTGTCGGATAAGAGATAAATTTCCCATCACTGATGCTCAGCTGACAGGTCTTTCCTGCTATCTCCCTTTCCATCTTAAATTGTCGAGTGGCATTTTCTGACATAATTTCTGAATACAGGGCTCTGGAAGATTATGACGAAGGCATCTCAAATTTCCAACATCAGTTGCCCTAAAATAGCCTTTACTCGCTTGGAGTACATGACACCAGGTTCTGCAGATTTTCCAAACTCAGACTGATTATTTTTCTGTCACTATTTTAATAATTAGATTCACCGCAGTAAGCTGCTCTCCTGTTTCAGTCTGACTGTCCCTGTCCTTGCTTATTTCACCTTGTCAGTTCTCCATAGTCTCATTTCCAACCCTGTCTCTCTTTTCTCTTTGTCTCTGTCTGTAAGTCCATCTCTGTTTTATAATCTATTTTTCTCCAAGTCTATACGCTATTCTAACTATTTTTCTGTCAGTCTCTGTTTGCCCATCTCGTATTCAGTGTTTCATTTTTATTCCTTCTATTCCCTAAAGTTGGGGTGGCATGGTGGCTCAGTGGTTAGCACTGCTGCCTCACAGTATAGGGACCCAGGTTTGATTCCAGCCTTAGGTAACTGTCTGTGTGGAGTTTGTACATTCTCCCTGTGTCCGTGTGGGTTTCCTCCGGGTGCCCTGGTTTCCTCCCACAGTCCAAAGATGTGCAGGTCAGGTGAATTGGCTGTGCTAAATTACCCATAGTGTTAGGTGCATTAGTCAGAGTGGGGTAGGTTACTCTTCAGAGGGTCAGTGTGGACTTGTTGGGCTGAAGGGCCTGTTTTCACACTGTAGGGAATTTAATTTCATCTTTCATCTATTCCTTGCTCCCTCTATGGTTCTCTCTCTGTCTCTCATTTTCTGTCTGTATGTCTTGTCTCTCTCTCTCTCTCTTGAACCTTTGATATAACCCTGTAGCACTGTAGGAATTCCCTCCTGGGAGATGGCTGAGAAATGTTCCCTTCGAGCTGGATATCCACAAAGGGGGTATTGGGGGCTTCGAGACCTTGATGACAGAACAGGATGGGGAATAACGAGATCACATCTGCCATCATTGAGATCTGATCAACAGTCTTCTGGAAGAAAGCTTCCAAACTAAGGCAGGAGGCTCCTGCTGAAGCAATCTGAGGACCTTCAGGGAGGTTTGACATGGAGGTCCCCTAAAGTCACACCATTCAATAAAACATACCGAGGGAAGCAGAACTGTCGACCCCTGAAGGGGACAGGGTGGGGATGAGGTAAAGACCTGTCAGGACAGTTTCGATTGGACTGTGGGTGGCATGGGGCCATGGGGAGACAGTGTCCATTGGCCTCGTGGGCTTAGAATGTGGTGAGGGGGTGGCAGATATGGGCCGGATGGGTGGGGGTTTGGGGAGGCACTGCCCCTTAAGTAAAATACAGCTGACCTCATCAGATTGCACTGAATCCAGCCTCTCCCCTTTTCATTCCCTGCCCCTCCAAGGATTATTGCTGGAAAAGTACACATTTTCTTGAAATTATTCATCTTGTACTCATTAGGACAATATGCAAGCATACCAATGTAAAGAGAAAGTCAACAATCAGTGTCCACTTACCAACCAATCAGGTCTCTCCACTCATTTAGCAAATGGGTCAATTTACTTTGTAATGGAATTCTTTTTTTAATTGTCCAGATCAGTGCGAGCTTTGTCAGAATATGATTTTTTAAGCAATAAAATATTAAGCCATCATAGCCCTGCTCTTGCATGAAACAGAGGGAGGGGGACAATTGGTAATGGTTTTAAACTGAGGGTCACCACACCTTGGGTAAGGGACAAGGAGGTTCCTTCACGCTAACCACAGTCAGGAAAAGAATTGAAGCCATGCTCTTGACATCACTTTGCATCATAGCGATCCAAGCCCTGACAGTAAAGTGACCCTACTCCCAGAGGACCACCCTGTCATAGAAAGGCAACTGGTGGTAAGCTTAACCAGAGGGTCACCGCTCTCAACCGAGGGATGAGGCTGAGAAGGTGGGGTCTTCATGGTAACCTCAGCTGGCATAGGAACTGAACCCAGACCGTTGCTGTTACTCTGGATCATAAACCAAGTTAGCCAACTGAGCTAAAACACCCAATCATCAGCCATATTCACCTCAGTGTCGACAGGTGCATTGACTTGTTCAGCTTCATGTATAGATTCTATTTTGGAAGCTATTCCCTATCTTGGAAATTGGTCTCTCCACGATGTCAATAAACAAGTTAAACCTTTGGTAATGTAGAGCACAAATCAACATGTCACCTCCAAACCTTTCCTCTTCAAAGAAAGCTCTTAATACAGTAAATAGTGCAACATGCTGTTTAAATCTTAAATCATTTTTATCACCTTGTTTCACCTCTTGTTACCCTGGTCTCTGTGGGATTGACATACTCAGCCCTACTCAGAAACAGTTAGATCCCCAGTGGTGGGAAAGTGCTGCTGTAGCAGCTCCCTACTCCCCAGCTTCTCCACGCTTCAGGGGGCTGGGAGGATAAGCTGATGATTCCAAACATTAATTTTCAAAAATGAAATGTGGTAACCTCAGAAAGGATTTGATGGCCTTGGAGGGAGTACCATGTAGGTTTACAAGAATGATACCTGGTCTGTAACGTTTAAGTTTTGAGGAGAGAGATTATACAAATTAGGCCTGTTTTCTCTAGGATTTAGAAGGTTAAAGGGTGATCTGATCAAAGCCTTCAAGATATTAACAGAAAAAGACAGGATAGATAAAGATAACTATTTCCATTGCATGGGGTTGTAGAACTAGGGGTGTTGTCTGACCATTCAGGAGAGAGGTGTTAGGAAGCACTTCCACACACTAAGGGTGGGAGAGGTTTGGAACTCTCTTCCACAAACAGCAGGGGATGCTGCATCAGTTGTTAATTTTAAATCTGATACAGATTTTATTTTGTTAAGCAAAGGGATATGGGCTAAAGACAGGTGTATCAAGTTAGGTCACAGATCAGCATGATCTCATTAAATGTTGGAATTAACTTGAGGGGCTGAATTGCCTACTCGTGAAACTCAGCGGATATTGGAGAAAGCAGCCAGTACAAGGCCTCTGACTTTTTATTGCATTTCAATAGAACCTTTTATGTCCTTAGGACATTTCAAAATGTATCAGAACCCTCAGTTAATATATGTACAGCAAGATCCCACAAACAGTGGTCAGGGACATGACTGGATAATCTGTTGTGATTTAGCCTGAGGGATAAATATTAACCAGAGAAACATAGATAGATTCTTTAATGCCAAGGGCTGTTTGATCTCCACCTGGGAGAACGAATGGAGCTGCGGTTTCATGTTTCACATGAAAAATGTGCCTCTTTCAGCAAAGTAGCACCTCTTCAGCTTTGGACTGGGAGGATCACTTGGGTTCTGATCGTTCAAAGTTCTTGATGATTTCTGTAATCTTCTATGACAAATTGAGCTGTGTAAGCTTCTGTAAAACAGAAAATAGCAGTGGGACTTTACTCATATTTGACCTTAGCTCACACTAATTAATAAACGTGAGTTGGAAACTGAGTTGTTCATTAATATCAGCAAAGAACCATGTGTGGATCAGAATTAAATTACAAGATCAGATTGCATAAACTTGTCCTCAAGTGCTATATATTACTGCTTCATTACTGCTTCATAAACATTCCACTATCTTACTGCCCACAGCCAGACACCTACACGTACTCCTGACTCCCTTTATACCCAGTGCCATACCCATTTTGTTTGAAGGATGCATTTAGACAGGGTTTACTTCTGTATCTAACCCCGTGCTGTCCCTGTCCTGGGAGTGTTTGATGGGGGACAGTTAGAGGGAACTTTACTCTGTATCTAACCCTGTGCTGTTCCTGTCCTGGGAGTGTTTGATGGGGGGACAGTGTAGAGGGAGCTTTACTCTGTATCTAACCCTGTGCTGTTCCTGTCCTGGGAGTGTTTGATGGGGGACAGTGTAGAGGAAGCTTTACTCTTTATCTAACCCCGTGCTGTCCCTGACTAGGAGTGTTAGATGGGGGTCAGTGTAGAGTCAGCTTTACTCTGTATCTAATCCTGTGCTGTCCCTGACTAGGAGTGTTAGATGGGGGTCAGTGTAGAGTGAGCTTTACTCTGTATCTAACCCTGTGCTGTCCCTGTCCTGGGAGTGTTTGATGGGGGACAGTGTAGAGTAAGTTTTACTCTGTATCTAACCCTGTGCTGTCCCTGTCCTAGGAGTGTTTGATGGGAGACAGTGTAGAGGGAGCTTTACTCTGTATCTAACCCCGTGCTGTCCCTGTCGTGGGAGTGTTTGATGGGGGACAGTGTAGAAGGAGCTTTACTCTGTATCTAACCCTGTGCTGTCCCTGTCCTGGGAGTATTTGATGGGGGACAGTATAGAGGGAACTTTACTCTTTATCTAACCCCGTGCTGTCCCTGACTGGGAGTATTTGACGGGGACAGTGTAGAGGAAGCTTGGTGAATGGATATTGGAGAAAGCAGCCAGTGCAAGGCCCTCTCACTTTGTATTGCATTTCAATAGCACCTTTCGTGTCCTCAGGACATCTCAAAGTGCATCAGAATTCTCAGTTAATATACGTACAGCAAGATCCCACAAATATTAGCCAGAGAAACAAAGATAGATTCTTTAAGTTAATGCAAAGAGTTTTTGACATCCACCTGGGAGATGAAGGAGCAGCGCTCCGAAAGCTAGTGCTTACAATTATATTGGACTACAACCTGATGTTGTGTGATTTTTAATATTGTCCACCCCAGTCTAACACTGGCTCCTCCAAACCATGAATAACATGATAGTTGTGGATGTTAACATTTCTGTTTTGTTACAGACCTACATTGGTGCATATGACAAAGTATCACAAATACTGACAAGGAAATTGACCCACTTTATTGATATTAGCTGAGGGATAATTACCTACCCAGGACACTATTCCAATCCAAATAATGAGTGTGGGAACTTTAACACACAGGGAAAGAGAATGGGACTTCAGTTTGAGGCTTCATCTAAAATGTGACAGATCGAAAAATGTACTGACCCTCCGACAGTGCGGCATTCCCTCAGCACTGACCCTCCGACAGTATGGCACTCCCTCAGCACTGACCCTCCGACAATGCGGCACTCCCTCAGCATTGACCCTCCAACAGTGCAGCACTCCCTCAGCACTGACCCTTCGATAGTTCAGCACTCCTTCAGCACTGACCGTCCAACAGTATGGCACTCCCTCAGCACTGACCCTCTGACAGGGTGGCATTCCCTCAGCACTGACCCTCTGACATGCATGACTCCCTCAGTACTAACGCTCTGACAGTACGTCACTCACACAGTATTGACCCTCCGAAAGTGCAGCACTCCCTCAGCACTGACCCTCCGACAATGCGGCACTCCCTCAGCACTGACCCTCCGACAATGCTGCACTCCCTCAGCATTGACCCTGCAACAGTGCGGCACTCTGTCAGCACTGACCTTCTGACAGTGCAGCGTTCTCTCAGCACTGACCCTCTGACAGTGCGGCACTCCCTCAGCACTGACCCTCTGATAGTGCAAAACTCCCTCAGCACTGACCCTCTGACAGTGTTGCACTCCCTCAGCATCAATCTTCCAACAGTGCGGCTCTCCCTCAGCACTGACTCTCTGACAATGCGGCACTCCCTCAGCATTGACCCTCCAACAATACGACACTCCCTCAGCACTGACCCTTTGACAGTGCGACACTCCCTCAGTACTGACCTTCCAACAGTGCGACACTCCCTCAGCACTGACCCCCCGACGGCGCGGCGCTCCCTCAGCACTGACCCTCCAACAATGTGGCACTCTCTCAGCATTGACCCTCTGACAGTGTGGCATTCCCTCAGCACCAACCTTCTGACAGTGTGGCACTCCCTCAGCACTGAACCCCCGACAGTGGAGCACTCCCTCAGCACTGACCCTCTGATAGTGTGGCATTCCCTCAGCATTGACCCTCCGACAGTGCAATACTCCCTCAGTACTGACCATTGGACAGTGCGGCACTCCCTCAGCATTGACCGTCCAACGGCGCAGCACTCTCTAAGCAATGACCCTCTGACAGTGCGGCACTCCTTCAGCACTGACCGTCCAACAGTATGGCACTCCCTCAGCACTGACCCTCTGAGAGTGCAGTACTTCCTCAGTACTGACCCTCTGACAGGGTGGCACTCCCTCAGCACTGACCCTCTGACAGTGCAGCACTCCCTCAGCATTGACCCTCTGACAGTGCGGCACTACCGCAGCACTGATCCTCTGACAATGTGGCATTCCCTCAGCACCAACCTTCCGACAGTGTGGCATTCCCTCAGCACTGACCCTCCGACAGTGCAGCACTGACCCTCCAACAGTGTAGCACTCCCTAAGCACCAACCTTCCGACAGCGTGGCACTCCCTCAGCATTGACCCTCCAACAGTGCAGCACTCCCTCAGTAATGACCAGTGGATAGTGCGGCACTCCCTCAGCATTGACTGTCCAATGGCGCAGCACTCCCTAAGCACTGACCCTCTGACAGTGCGGCAATCTCTCAGCACTGACCCTCCAATAGTTCAGCACTCCCTCAGCACTGACCCTCTGACAGGGTGGCACTCCCTCAGCACTGACCCTCTGACAGTGCATGACTCCCTCAGTACTAACGCTCCGACAGTACATCATTCACACAGTATTGACCCTCTGACAGTGTGGCACTCCCTCAGCACTGACCCTCCAACAATGTGGCACTCCTTCAGCATTGACCCTTTGACAGTGTGGCACTCTCTCAGCACTGACCCTCCAACAGTGTGGCATTCCCTCAGCACCAACCTTCTGACAGTGTGGCACTCCCTCAGCACTGAACCCCCGACAGTGGAGCACTCCCTCAGCACTGACCCTCCAACAGTGCAGCACTCCCTGGCACTGACCCTCTGATAGTGTGGCATTCCCTCAGCATTGACCCCCCGACAGTGCAACACTCCCTCAGTACTGACCATTGGACAGTGCGGCACTCCCTCAGCATTGACCGTCCAACGGCGCAGCACTCTCTAAGCAATGACCCTCTGACAGTGCGGCACTCCTTCAGCACTGACCATCCAACAGTATGGCACTCCCTCAGCACTGACCCTCTGAGAGTGCAGTACTTCCTCAGTACTGACCCTCTGACAGGGTGGCACTCCCTCAGCACTGACCCTCCAACAGTGTAGCACTCCCTAAGCACCAACCTTCCGACAGCGTGGCACTCCCTCAGCATTGACCCTCTGACAGTGCGCACTCCCATAGCACTAACCCTCCAACAGTGCAGCACTCCCTCAGTACTGACCAGTGGACAGTGCGGCACTCCCTCAGTATTGACCGTCCAATGGCGCAGCACTCCCTAAGCACTGACCCTCTGACAGTGCGGCAATCTCTCAGCACTGACCCTCCGACAGTTCAGCACTCCTTCAGCACTGACCGTCCAACAGTAAGGCACTCCCTCAGCACTGACCTTCCGACAGGGTGGCACTCCCTCAGCACTGACCCTCTGACAGTGCATGACTCCCTCAGTACTAACGCTCTGACAATACATCATTCACACAGTATTGACCCTCTGACAGTGTGGCACTCCCTCAGCACTGATCCTCTGACAGTGCGTCACTCCCTCAGTACTGAGCCTCCGAAGGTGCAGCACTCCCTCAGCATTGACCCTCCAACAGTGCAGCACTCCCTCAGTAATGACCAGTGGATAGTGCGGCACTCCCTCAGCATTGACTGTCCAATGGCGCAGCACTCCCTAAGCACTGACCCTCTGACAGTGCGGCAATCTCTCAGCACTGACCCTCCAATAGTTCAGCACTCCCTCAGCACTGACCCTCTGACAGGGTGGCACTCCCTCAGCACTGACCCTCTGACAGTGCATGACTCCCTCAGTACTAACGCTCCGACAGTACATCATTCACACAGTATTGACCCTCTGACAGTGTGGCACTCCCTCAGCACTGACCCTCCAACAATGTGGCACTCCTTCAGCATTGACCCTTTGACAGTGTGGCACTCTCTCAGCACTGACCCTCCAACAGTGTGGCATTCCCTCAGCACCAACCTTCTGACAGTGTGGCACTCCCTCAGCACTGAACCCCCGACAGTGGAGCACTCCCTCAGCACTGACCCTCCAACAGTGCAGCACTCCCTGGCACTGACCCTCTGATAGTGTGGCATTCCCTCAGCATTGACCCCCCGACAGTGCAACACTCCCTCAGTACTGACCATTGGACAGTGCGGCACTCCCTCAGCATTGACCGTCCAACGGCGCAGCACTCTCTAAGCAATGACCCTCTGACAGTGCGGCACTCCTTCAGCACTGACCATCCAACAGTATGGCACTCCCTCAGCACTGACCCTCTGAGAGTGCAGTACTTCCTCAGTACTGACCCTCTGACAGGGTGGCACTCCCTCAGCACTGACCCTCTGACAGTGCAGCACTCCCTCAGCATTGACCCTCTGACAGTGCGGCACTCCCTCAGCACTGACCCTCTGACAGTGTGGCATTCCCTCAGCACTGACCCTCCGACAATGCAGCACTCCCTCAGCACTGACCCTCCAACAGTGTAGCACTCCCTAAGCACCAACCTTCCGACAGCGTGGCACTCCCTCAGCATTGACCCTCTGACAGTGCGCACTCCCATAGCACTAACCCTCCAACAGTGCAGCACTCCCTCAGTACTGACCAGTGGACAGTGCGGCACTCCCTCAGTATTGACCGTCCAATGGCGCAGCACTCCCTAAGCACTGACCCTCTGACAGTGCGGCAATCTCTCAGCACTGACCCTCCGACAGTTCAGCACTCCTTCAGCACTGACCGTCCAACAGTATGGCACTCCCTCAGCACTGACCTTCCCCGACAGGGTGGCACTCCCTCAGCACTGACCCTCTGACAGTGCATGACTCCCTCAGTACTAACGCTCTGACAATACATCATTCACACAGTATTGACCCTCTGACAGTGTGGCACTCCCTCAGCACTGATCCTCTGACAGTGCGTCACTCCCTCAGTACTGAGCCTCCAAAGGTGCAGCACTCCCTCAGCACTGACCCTCCAACTGTGTGGCACTCCCTCAGCATCAACCTTCCGACAGTGTGGCACTCACTCAGCACTGATCCCCCAACAATGCAGCACTCCCTAAGCACTGACCCTCTGACAGTGTGGCACTCCCTCAGCATTGACCGTCCAATGGCGCAGCACTCCAAAAGCAATGACCTTCTGACAGTGCAGCACTCCCTCAGCAATGACCCTTCGATAGTTCAGCACTCCTTCAGCACTGACCGTCCAACAGTATGGCACTCTCTCAGTACTGACCCTCTGACAGGGTGGCACTCCCTCAGCACTGACCCTCTGACAGTGCAGCACTCCCTCAGCATTGACCCTCCAACAGTGCAGCACTCCCTCAGCACTGACCCTTTGACAGTGCGACACTCCCTCAGTACTGACCTTCCAACAGTGCGACACTCCCTCAGCACTGACCCCCCGACGGCGCGGCGCTCCCTCAGCACTGACCCTCCAACAATGTGGCACTCTCTCAGCATTGACCCTCTGACAGTGTGGCATTCCCTCAGCACCAACCTTCTGACAGTGTGGCACTCCCTCAGCACTGAACCCCCGACAGTGGAGCACTCCCTCAGCACTGACCCTCTGATAGTGTGGCATTCCCTCAGCATTGACCCTCCGACAGTGCAATACTCCCTCAGTACTGACCATTGGACAGTGCGGCACTCCCTCAGCATTGACCGTCCAACGGCGCAGCACTCTCTAAGCAATGACCCTCTGACAGTGCGGCACTCCTTCAGCACTGACCGTCCAACAGTATGGCACTCCCTCAGCACTGACCCTCTGAGAGTGCAGTACTTCCTCAGTACTGACCCTCTGACAGGGTGGCACTCCCTCAGCACTGACCCTCTGACAGTGCAGCACTCCCTCAGCATTGACCCTCTGACAGTGCGGCACTACCGCAGCACTGATCCTCTGACAATGTGGCATTCCCTCAGCACCAACCTTCCGACAGTGTGGCATTCCCTCAGCACTGACCCTCCGACAGTGCAGCACTGACCCTCCAACAGTGTAGCACTCCCTAAGCACCAACCTTCCGACAGCGTGGCACTCCCTCAGCATTGACCCTCCAACAGTGCAGCACTCCCTCAGTAATGACCAGTGGATAGTGCGGCACTCCCTCAGCATTGACTGTCCAATGGCGCAGCACTCCCTAAGCACTGACCCTCTGACAGTGCGGCAATCTCTCAGCACTGACCCTCCAATAGTTCAGCACTCCCTCAGCACTGACCCTCTGACAGGGTGGCACTCCCTCAGCACTGACCCTCTGACAGTGCATGACTCCCTCAGTACTAACGCTCCGACAGTACATCATTCACACAGTATTGACCCTCTGACAGTGTGGCACTCCCTCAGCACTGACCCTCCAACAATGTGGCACTCCTTCAGCATTGACCCTTTGACAGTGTGGCACTCTCTCAGCACTGACCCTCCAACAGTGTGGCATTCCCTCAGCACCAACCTTCTGACAGTGTGGCACTCCCTCAGCACTGAACCCCCGACAGTGGAGCACTCCCTCAGCACTGACCCTCCAACAGTGCAGCACTCCCTGGCACTGACCCTCTGATAGTGTGGCATTCCCTCAGCATTGACCCCCCGACAGTGCAACACTCCCTCAGTACTGACCATTGGACAGTGCGGCACTCCCTCAGCATTGACCGTCCAACGGCGCAGCACTCTCTAAGCAATGACCCTCTGACAGTGCGGCACTCCTTCAGCACTGACCATCCAACAGTATGGCACTCCCTCAGCACTGACCCTCTGAGAGTGCAGTACTTCCTTAGTACTGACCCTCTGACAGGGTGGCACTCCCTCAGCACTGACCCTCTGACAGTGCAGCACTCCCTCAGCATTGACCCTCTGACAGTGCGGCACTCCCTCAGCACTGACCCTCTGACAGTGTGGCATTCCCTCAGCACTGACCCTCCGACAATGCAGCACTCCCTCAGCACTGACCCTCCAACAGTGTAGCACTCCCTAAGCACCAACCTTCCGACAGCGTGGCACTCCCTCAGCATTGACCCTCTGACAGTGCGCACTCCCATAGCACTAACCCTCCAACAGTGCAGCACTCCCTCAGTACTGACCAGTGGACAGTGCGGCACTCCCTCAGTATTGACCGTCCAATGGCGCAGCACTCCCTAAGCACTGACCCTCTGACAGTGCGGCAATCTCTCAGCACTGACCCTCCGACAGTTCAGCACTCCTTCAGCACTGACCGTCCAACAGTATGGCACTCCCTCAGCACTGACCTTCCGACAGGGTGGCACTCCCTCAGCACTGACCCTCTGACAGTGCATGACTCCCTCAGTACTAACGCTCTGACAATACATCATTCACACAGTATTGACCCTCTGACAGTGTGGCACTCCCTCAGCACTGATCCTCTGACAGTGCGTCACTCCCTCAGTACTGAGCCTCCAAAGGTGCAGCACTCCCTCAGCAGTGACCCTCCAACTGTGTGGCACTCCCTCAGCATCAACCTTCCGACAGTGTGGCACTCACTCAGCACTGATCCCCCAACAATGCAGCACTCCCTAAGCACTGACCCTCTGACAGTGTGGCACTCCCTCAGCATTGACCGTCCAATGGCGCAGCACTCCAAAAGCAATGACCTTCTGACAGTGCAGCACTCCCTCAGCAATGACCCTTCGATAGTTCAGCACTCCTTCAGCACTGACCGTCCAACAGTATGGCACTCTCTCAGTACTGACCCTCTGACAGGGTGGCACTCCCTCAGCACTGACCCTCTGACAGTGCAGCACTCCCTCAGCACTGACCCTCTGACAGTGCAGCACTCTGTCAGTACTGATCTTCTGACAGTGTGGCACTCCCTCAGCACTGACCCTTCGATAGTTCAGCACTCCTTCAGCACTGACCGTCCAACAGTATGGCACTCTCTCAGTACTGATCCTCTGACAGTGCGGCACTCCCTCAGTACTGACCCTCTGACAGTGCAGCACTCCCTCAGCACTGACCCTCCGACAGTGCAGCACTCCGTCAGTACTGATCCTCTGACAGTGTTACATTCCCTTAGCACTATGTGACAGTGTGGCACTCCCTCAGTACTGACCCTCCGACAGTGCAGCACTCCGTCAGTACTGATCCTCTGACAGTGTTACATTCCCTTAGCACTATGTGACAGTGTGGCACTCCCTCAGTACTGACCCTCCGACCGTGCAGCACTCCCTCCATACCACCCTGGGATGTTGCCTATATTTTGGAGTCAGGTTTCTGGAGGACATGCTGAACTCGAACGCTCCTGATGCCAAGGTGAGAGTGAGTAATAAAGCACTGCCCTGTGGACCATGGCTGCCAGCTACAACAGCTGAAAGCAAAGAAGCGAATTAATTAATGTGAATCCTTCCTTCATAGAATTGTGGAATGTCACCTCAGATGTTTCGCCAAGTCTATTCCTGTTCCTGCTTCTGGTGTTTCTATTCCACCTTACTTTTGACAGCAGACTCTCTACCTGTGTCTCTGGGTTTGTATGGCAAGGTGCCTCAGCCTGTCCAGCCTCAATAACCCCTTCTGCCCAATGCACAGATACTCCCTCTCTCGATGCACTTTGAACCGGATAAATCCATCCGTTAACAGTGTGCCTGGCCCTTGCAGGCTGTGCCCTTGAGAGGAGCTCTACAGATGCAGCTGTTTACTTGCGGGTGCAGCATTTGTCTTTCAATCAAAAAAAAACTGGTTGGCAGACAGGCTGGAAACAAACTGAGGAATTCAATCAGCTCCAGACGTACCTCAGTGAGATACAGGCTACATCAACGTTGACCTATTTAAACAGGAAATTAAAACAGTTTGCTAGCCGCTGCTGTATTTGTTTCCTCGTTCTCCTGCCTATGACTTTACATTAGCTGACAATATGTTTATTTCCATATCTGTACCGATCCCCGTAACCTCCATCCCACACCACCATCTCCCATTCTTCCTGGTGCCTGGGGCAGCCCATTCAATCCTCTGTTGAACACTGCAAAGGAACAGGCTTTCATAAGAGTTGAGGCTTGAGTCTGAACACAACTAAACCTGACAACATTTCCAAAGCAACAATATTCTCAAGTTTCCCTTTCCAATGGCATTCACTTGTCACAGAATCATAGTGCAAAGGAGACCATTTGGCCCATTCTCCTGTACTGTTCTTGGCTGCTCCTACCCCCGCACTCCTGCAAGCATTTCTTTACCTACTATTGGCCCAGTTCTCCTCTGTACGCTATGACAGAATCTGTCTCCACTGCCCTTACCAGAAGTGCATTCCCAATCACAACACAATGCTGCTTCAAACAACTTCTCACCTCCTCACTGGTTTTTTGGTCAATTCCTTTATTTCTGCGTCCCTCCCACCACTGGATACACTTTCTCCTTATCGACGTGAGAAAACTCTTTGTAACTTTGAAAACTTCAAGCCTTCCCCCCATCCCACCACTCCCCAACCTCTTTTGCTCCAAGGCAAACAATCCTAGCTTCTCCTATCCCGTTACTGCTCTGCACAAAACTGTAAGAAACTACAGAGAGTTGTGAACACAGCCCAGTCCATCACACAAACCAGCCTTCCACCCACTGACTCCATCCACACTTCCCATTGCCTCGGGGAAGCAGCCAACATCATCACAGACCACTCCCACCCCAGTTACAGTCCCTTCACCCTCTTCCATTAAGCAGGGAATATAACAGTTTGTACACATCTACAAACAGTTTCAAGAACAGCTTCTTCCCGTTGTTATTAGACTTCTGAATAAAGCTGGGAGAAAGTTTACCTACCAACATCGCATCATCCTTTGTCACTTCCGCCACCTATAAACGGACCCCACCACCACAGATATATTTCCCTCCCCACCCCTATCAGCATTCTGGAGAGACCATTCCCTCCACGACTCCCTAGACAGATCCACGGCTCCCACCAGCCCACACCCCCTCCCAGCACCTTCCCCTGCCACCTCAGGAAGCGCAAAACCTTCATCCACACCTTCTCCCTTCACCTCCATCCAAGACCCCAAAGGATCCTTCCACATCAGAAATTTTCCTGCACTTCCACCAATGTCATTTACTGTATCCGTTGCACCCAATGTGGTCTCCTCTACACTGGGGAGACAGGACGCCTACTTGGAGATCGTTTCAGAGAAATCTCTGGGACACCCACATTAACCAACATTACCACCCCTTGGCCGAACACTTCAACACTCCCTCCCACTCTAACAAGGACATGCAGGTCCTTGTCCATCGACAAGCCCTTACCACCCAACGCCTGGAGGAAAACCTCTCAACTTCCACTTTGGGACCCTGCAACCACATGGCATCAATGTGGGTCTCGCCAGTTTCCTCATTTCCTCTCCCCCCACCTTATCCCAGTCTCAAGCCTCCAACTCAGCACTGCCCTCTTGACCTGTCCATCTTCCTTCCCACCTATCCATTCCACCCTCCTCTCCGACCTGTCACCTTTCCCCCCCCACCTTCATCTACTTATTGCACTCTCAGCTACCTTCCCCCCAACCCCACCCCCCCCCCCCCCTCCCATTGATCTTTCAGCTGCCTGGCCAACAAGCCTCATTTATGATGAAGAGATTATGCCCCAAACATTGATCCTCCTGCTCCTTGGATGCTGCCTGACTGGCTGTGCTTTTCTAGCACCACACTCTCGATTCTGAATAAACCTCTACAATTTTTAATTTAATGTCGACCTCGCTCTTTATGCACCTTTTCTACAGCCGTAACAGTGTATTATTTGCTCTGTTCTATTACCCTGATGCACTTTGTATGGTATGACCTGTCTGTACTGCACACGAAACATGTGACAATAATAAATCAAATCAAATCAAACATTCGCTAAAGTCTCTAAAATAACAGGGAGTTGAGGATGGGCCAAAGGGCCTCTTTACATGCTATAAAACTGTCATAGTTTGGTCAATTGATGGGAAATCTGGTAAATCTGCATTGGTCAAAGTTTAGTGTCCTCTCCAATGGTAGCTTTAGAGACTCTGTGGGTGGCAACTTTATTCAGTTGGGACGGTTTGGAGTGGGGAGCATGCCCATCACCATTTACTCTGTTGACCTCATGAAGTCTGGAGTAGGCAGGCACATGGAGACCATTGAAAATTCACCACAAGGGAAGACTGAAAAGCCAACCTTCTGAGCTGGGGATGGGGAGCCCTCATTCAAAGGCACTCAGGGCCTGATGAAGGGACCTGTTGTCAGAAAGGTCGGAATCCCATTAAGAGCTTCCCTTGCTGGTGGCTCCTCTCACTCTAAAACCCCCATCTCACTATCCCTGACCAGTGGCCTGTGTCCCAAGCTATGTCTAGAGCACCCCTTCTATTAGTGCTGGTGAACAGCAAGGATCTGTGAGTCTCCAATAGGCCAGCATTTCCACAGAGGGTTCACATTCCTGCAGAAGGCCCACAGTTTGGTGGCATTTAAGGCAGTGGGCATTTCCCCCAGGAGGAGGGGGCAATGTGGAACTCTATCAGTTTAGATTACTTACAGTGTGGAAACAGGCCCTTCGGCCCAACATCCACACTGACCCGCTGAAGCGCAACCCACCCAGACCCATTCCCCTACAATTACCCCTTCACCTAATACTATGGGCAATTTAGCATGGTCAATTCACTTAACCTGCACATTTTTGGTTTGTGGGAGGAAACTGGAGCACCTGGAGGAAACCCACACAGACACGGGGAGAATGTGCAAACTCCACACAGAGAGTTGCCTGAGGTGGGAATTGAACCCGGGTCTCTGGCGCTGTGAGGCAGCAGTGCTAACCACTGTGCCACCGTGCCGCCCAGTTCTCCAACCATCAGGCAAAAGGCTGAGGAACTGTTTGTGTTCTCTGTAGTGAAAACCAATTTGAGGAGGAAAAGCGATTTAGTTTAACTTCAGGAGTTGCTATAAACTTAGTTTAAATTAATAACTCAGAGACTCTTTTATAAATGGGAACCAGTGCTGAAAATGTGTTGCTGGAAAAGCGCAGCAGGTCAGGCAGCATCCAAGGAGCAGGAGAATCGACGTTTCGGGCATGAGCCCTTCCTCAGGAGCACCAGTCAGCCTGTGCCTTGTGCAAACAAGTATCTAGAGAAGGAAGATCAAAGAGAGTTCTGATAGAACAAGGACCACCTCAGGAAAACCCTAAAACAGGGACCATTGAATTGCATTCCCAGCTTTTCCTCCCACTCATAACACCTGTGTTTTAGTCTGTGTGTGTATGTATGTGTGTTTGTGTCTATGTGTGTGCGTGAGTGTGCATCTTTGTATGTGTGTGTCTGCAGTTTATAAGGGGGTACTTTCATGTTTTAACAGATAGAATTATACAATGATGGTTTGTAATTGTTCATTTACAGCTGATTACTTAGAATCATGGATGTGGATGTGCGGATGTTAGACTGGGGTGGACAAGGTCAGAAGCCAGACGACACCAGATTATATCCAACAGAGTCAAGGGGAGTGGTGCTGAAAAAGCCAGGCAGAATCTGAGGAGCAGGAGAATCAATGTTTCGGGCATAAGCTCTTCATCAGGAATGAGGGGTTGGCCGAAGGGGGCTGAGAGATAAATGGGAGGGGGGTGGGGCTATTGGAGAAGGTAGCTGAGAGTGCAATAGGTGGATGGAGATGGGATAAAGGTGATAGGCCAGAGGGGAGGGTAGAGTGGATAGGTGGGAAGGGAGATGGACAGGTAGGACAGGTCAAGAGAGCAGTGCCAAGTTGGAAGGTTGGATCTGGGTTGAGGTGGGGAGAGGGAAGATGAGGAAACTAGTGAAATCCACATTGATCCTATGTGGTTGGAGGGTCCCAAGGTGGGAGATGAGGTGTTTTTTTCCTCCAGGCCTTGTGTGGTAAGGGTTTGGTGATGGAGGAGGCCCAGGACTTGCATGTCCTTGGTGGAGTGGGAGGGGGAGTCGAAGTGTTCAGCCATGGGGCAGTGGGGTTGGTTGGTGCGGGTGTCCCAGAGATGTCCTCTGAAATGATCCACAAGTTGGCGTCCTGTCTCCCTGATGTAGAGGAGACCACATTGGGAGCAATGGACACAGTAAATGACATGTGTGGAAGTGCAGGTAAATCTCTGATGGATGTGGAAGGCTCCTTTGGGGTCTTGAATGGAGGAGAGGGGGGAGGTGTAGCGCAGGTTTTGCAATTCCTGCTGTGGCAAGGGAAGGTGCCGGGAGGGGAGGGTGAGTTGGTGGGGGGCATGGACCTAACAAGGGAGTCTTGGAGGGAATGGTCTTTATGGAAAGTGGATGGGGTGGGGAGGGAAATATATTTCCGGTGGTTGGGTCTGACTGTAGGTAGTGGAAATGGTGGAGGATGATGTGATATATCTGGAAGTTGGTGGGGTGGAAGGTGAGGACCAGGGGGTTCTGTCCTTGTTGTGGTTAGAGAGATGGGGTTTGAGGGCAGAGGTGTGGGAAGTGGAGGAGATACGCTGGAGGGCATCATTGACCACATGGGAGGGGAAATTGCGGTCTTTGAATAAGGAGGCCATCTGGTGTGTTCTGTGATGGAACTGGTCCTCCTGGAAGCAGATGAGGCAGAGGCGGAGGAATTGGGAATAACGGATGGCATTTTTACAGGAGGCAGGGTGGGAGGAGGTGTAATCCAGGCAGCTGTGGGAGTCAGCGGGTTTGTCATAGATGTCTGTGTTGAGTCGGTCAACGTTAATGGAGATGGAGAGGTCCAGGAAGGGGAGGGAGGTGTCAGAGATGGTCCAGGTAAATTTAAGGTCGGGGTGGAAGGTGTTAGTGAAGTTGATGAACCGTTCAACCTCCTCACGGGAGCATGAGATGGCGCCGATGTAGTCATCAACGTAGCAGAGGAAGTGGTGGGGAATGGTGCCAGTGTAACTGTGGAAGATGGACTGTTCTACGTAGCCGACAAAGAGACAGGCATAGCTGGGGCCTATAAGGGTGCCCGTGGCTACCCCTTTGGTCTGGAGGAAGTGGGAGGATTCGAAGGAGAAATTATTGAGGGTGAAGACCAGTTCAGCCAAATGAATAAGAGTGTTAGTGGAAGGATACTGATGTGTCCAGGTTCAGTTGCCTGACCGGCTGTGCTTTTCCAGCACCATGCTCTTTGACTCTGATCTCCAGCATCTGCAGTCCTCACTTTCTCCCTATTGTCCAACAGGTTTGTTTGAAATCACAAGCTTTTGGAGCGCTGCTCCTTCATCAGGTGAAGCAGGACTTGTGATTTCAAATAAATCTGTTGGGCCATAACCTGGTGTCAGGTGACTACCGACTTTAGAATCATAGATTCATAGAATACTTGCAGTGTGTAAGTAATTCTTGTTAATTAAAGAAACCTGGTCCATACTTTTGTCAACATCCGTCTGAAAGACAAGTAAATTGGGGAGCTCTGTACTTTTAAAAATCTTTACTTTTTGTGCGGACTTTGGGAATCGTGGGACTGGATTTCTGGCGCGATGAGCCAGTCAGGAGGAACAGCCACAACCCTGCACTGACAGTGCCAGCCTGAATAATGTGCACATGTGTCTGCAGTGGGGCATGAAATCACAGCTTTCTGGCACAGGGGACCACCACAACTCAACCTCAACTCGCAGCTTGCAATATCGGGATCGCACGCATTCGGAATGAAAGAGAGAGGCAGTCAAAATCAAGGAAAAACAAACCAAAATATACAAAGAAAAATGCCGTACTGGAAACCAGAAACTGCTGGAGAAACTCAGCAGAGACACAGACGGAGACAGAAAAATTCAGCAGGTCTGGCAGCATCTACGGAGAGAAAGCAGAGTTGACGTTTCAAGTTCAGTGATAAAATAAGTAAAAATAAAGGCATTGTGGTAAAATAGATTAAAGCCTAAAGAAACCTATCACTGAATAAAATGGAACAATTAATAGAAGTGTGCATTGAAATATCACTGTGGTGTTTTGGGAATAACAAAATGCAAGTTAAAATGAGTAAGAGCACACATTAAAACTCAAGAAACAGGAGTAGGTGTAGGCCATTCAGCCCCTTCAAGCCTACAGCACCATTCAGTGTGACCATGGCTGGTCTTTCATTTCAGAGCCATTTCCCTCTGGGTGCAAAAAATGTTTTCCTCTGACATTCCTCTAAATTACTAGTTCCTCACCTTAAACTTATCCCCTCTGATCTTAGACACCTCTACTATGGGGAAAAGATTCTCAAAATCTGTTCTGTCTAAACCTTCCATAATGTTGTATACCTTAATCAAAGAGAGACTGACAGACGGAGGGTGGGGCAGAAAGACTGTGTGTGTGTGTATGTGTGTGTGTGTGTGTGTGTGAGAGAGAGAGAGAGACAGAGAGAAAAAAGAAGGGGAAAAGACAGAGTGAGTAAGAGGGGCAGAAAGAGAGAGAGAGAGAGGCAGTGAATGAGATCAGTAGAGGAACAGAGTAAGAGAGTGACAGAATGAGACAGACAGAGAGCTAGCAGCTGGCTGACATTGCAAACAAAAGGTGTGTGTATGTTGACACAGACTGTCAGTGTGAATATAACCATTTCCATTGTTTGGAATGTTTTGTACACAGATTCATAATAAATAAAAAATGTAAAAGTTTTATGTTTGTCGGGTGTCAGGTTCAGGTGCAAATGTTGGTGTGAAGATTTCACTGTGGAGGGACAGGTTCAGGAAATTTAAAATTACCCATGTTAACTGAGGATGTTAAAGCCCCAGAAAGGGCTAAAAGAGATTTACAAGAACAGGACAAGGGATGTGGGTGTTCAGGGGTGTGCAGGAACTGGAGTTATTCTTGTTAGGGCTGGATAAGGTGTTTGGATAAAGGTGTTTGAAATCGTGAAGATAGTTTTTAGTGAGGTTGTTGCCTTGCTCGCTGAGCTGGTGAGTTTGTTCCCAGACATTTCATTGCCATACTAGGTAACATCATCAGTGAGCCTCTGCTTAAGCATTGGTGTTCTGCCCCACTTGCTGTTTGTGTGTCTTTGTCAGTTGGAGTTGCTGGTGTCATTTCTGGTTTTGTTGCTGGGTCTGTTTCTTAGTGGTTGGTACAACTCCACGTGTTTGTTAACGGAGTTCCGGTGTGAGTGCCAGGCTTCCAGGAATTCCCGTGCATGTCTCTGTTTGGCTTGTCCTGGGAATCTTCTCAAATACTCTGAAAAGTTTTCAAATGGCAAGAGGCTCACTAACCACAGGGACTTTGGAAATGATTGACAACAGAATCTGAGGTGACTTGAGGAAAGATTTGTTTTGGTGCAGCAAGCCGACGTGGTCTAGAATGCAGCTGATTAAAGGAGCTGAAAATGTGTTGCTGGAAAAGCGCAGCAGGTCAGGCAGCATCCAAGGAGCAGGAGAATCGACGTTTCGGGCATCAGCCCTTCTTCAGGAATCTTTCCAGCAACACATTTTCAGCTCTGATCTCCAGCATCTGCAGTCCTCACTTTCTCCAGCTGATTAAAGGAGCCAGGTATTATAGTAACCAGGTACTATAGTAACCAGGTACCATAGTAACCAGGTACCATAGTAACCAGGTACTATAGTAACCAGGTACTATAGTAACCTTCAAACAGGAATTTTTCTTTTATTCATTCTTTTTCTTTATTCTTTCACGGGATGAGGTGCCGCTGGCTGGGCAGCATTTATTGCCCATCCCTAATTGCACCAGAGGGCAGTTAAGAATCAACCACATTGTTGTGGGTCTGGAGTCACACCAGGTCAGACCAGGTAAGGATGGCAGTTTGGGTAAATGCTTGAGAGGAGAAGAATCAGTCGAGGTAAGATGGGCCCAATGGCCTCCCTTTTGTCTTGGATCACTCCATAACTCTGTGACTGAATCCCATATACTGGATTAGTGGTGCTGGAAGAGCACAGCAGTTCAGGCAGCATCCAACGAGCAGTGAAATCGACGTTTCGGGCACAAGGGCTTTTGCCTGAAACGTTGATTTCGAAGCTACTTGGATGCTGCCTGAACTGCTGTGCTCTTCCAGCACCACTAATCCAGTATTTGCTTTCCAGCATCTGCAGTCATTGTTTTTACCTACCTGACTGAATCCCATGGCCAGTCATTGTCAGATCTGAATTCTTCCTCCATGTTTGCTATATTGAACTCAGAGAGGGTACGATATAGGGCCACCAGGGAGATATTGAGTAATGGAGTAGAATATCTTTTATTGTCACACGTACTCCAGTACAGAAATCCAAGAGTACAGTGAGAATCTTTTACAATGGCTGCCTCAAAGTACCTAGGTACAAATCTTCAATACAAAAGGGACATAAAAGGAAAAGTAGTAGCATTACTTACAATGTCTAAATAAGTTAGAAATAAGATAGTTATAACACAGTTAAAAGATTGGCATTACTGTGTAGTAAAGAATTTCAAATAGATATTACACAAGGGTTACATATTGAGGGTAAATTGTGTTTACTGAGTTTGTGCTCTGTCCAGAATCGAAGATCCGTTTGTGATCAAAATCAAGCTGTTGAAGATGATCAGAAAGTTAAAAATCACGCAACACCGGGTTATCATCCAACAGGCTGATTTGGAAGCACTAGCTTTTGGAGCACTGGTTCCCAGGAGGGATTTCTTCCCTCAGAGAGATGTGAGTCTTTGGAACTTCTTACGACAGAGAGCTGTGGGGGCAGAGTCCTTGTGGATATTTAAGGATGAAATAGAGAGATTCTGGAACAAGGGTTACAGGGAAGGGGCAAGAAAGTGGACGTGAGGAATGTCGGATCAGGTATGATCCTACCTAATGGTGAGAATGCTTGAGGGGCTGAAAGGCCTATTCCTGTTCCTATTTATAATGGTCTCATGGAGGTGAAGTCACCAGGCACCCGCTCTGACTTTTTTGTTGAGAATTTTTGGTGTATACATAGGAAGTTGAATATTGATATGTAGTTAAATAACAAACAATAATCCCTTTCATCAGTAATTCGCTGCTGCCTTGCCATAGCCCATGTCACTCAGGCCCGTATAAGATTCCCCCTTGGATTTACATTTCCTGGAATATGGGAGGTTAGTGGGAGATTCGACGGAGGGTTTTAAGTTTACAAATAGACTTGATAAACAGATAGAGAGCAACTTTGTTCTATTAATGGGGATGAGTAGGACATTGGGGATAACCTTCAAATCAGGTGCAGGCTGTTCATGGGAGAAATAGGGAAATGTGAAGCTTCATAGAACATAGAACAGTACAGGCCCTTCGGCCCTTGATGTTGTGCTAACCTTTTACCTTACTCTAAGATCAGCCTAACCAACACACCCGTCATTGTACTATCTTCCATGTGCCAATCCAAGAGTCGCTTATATGTCCCTAACTCTACTCCCACCGCTGGCAGTGCATTCCACACACCCACCACACTCTGTGTGAAGGACCTACCTCTGACATCACCCCTAAACCTTCCTCCAATCACCTTAAAATTATGCTCCCTCATAATAGACATTCCCACCCTGGGGAAAAGTCTTTGCCTCTTTAATCTATTGATGCCTTCCTTCTCATAAAATGCAACAGGAGCTGGGGTTCTATGATGTTCTGTCTCATGGTCAGTGTATCTGTGTAACTTTAAGGATCATTCTCATGATATTATCACTGTATGACAGCAAATGATCCAAAGCTATAGAATCTCAGGCTCCAGCTTACCCAGGATCACTTGAAGTATGACACTCTCTGGGAAGAATGGTCCTCTCTATTGCAAACGACTAACTTAATGCTAGCCCAGAAACCATGCCCCTGAGGAATGCAATCTTTGGATGTTATAGTGATTTATAATAAATGTCTGTTGGATTGTTCAAAGCATGATCTACTCACCCATATCTTATGTTACAGAAATAAGACAACCATCACCCCAAGGTAAAGCAACAACCATAAAACAAGTAATTAGGAAAGCTGACAGAATGCGTTAATGTATCACAAGGGGAATCAAATATAAATATAAGGAAGTGATGTTTCAGTTATACAGGATCCTGGTGGGAGTGGCATCTGGAGTATTATGTGCAGTGTTGGACTCTTTACTTAAGGAAGGTTGTAAATACACTAGAGGCTGTTCAAAGAGCTTCATCCCTGATGAAGGGCTTTTGCACAGAACGTCAATTCTTCTGGTCCTCGGATGCTACCTCACCTGCTGTGCTTTTTCAGCGCCACACTCTCGACTCTGATTTCCAGCATCTACAGTCCTCACTTTGTCCCTGCTATTCAAAGACCATTTATTACATTAGAACCTGCAGTGGGGCGGGGACAGTTATCTCATGAGGAAAAGTTGAACACACTAGGTTTGTATCCACTGGAGTTTTGAACAGTGAGAGGCAATTTAGAATTTTAATGAAATCTACTGACTCATAGAAATCCTTGCAGCATGGAAACAGGCCATTCGGCCCCAACCGTCTGAAGACATCCAACCGAGACCTACCCCCAACCCTATCCCTGTATTTCCCATGGCTACCTGCCTTAGCATTCCTGGACACTATGGGCAATTTAGCATGGTCAATCCACGTTATGTTTGGACTTTGAGAAGAAACTGAAGCATCCGGAGAAAACCCGCACAGTCACCCGAGGCTAGAATCGAACCCAGGTCCTGTGAGGCAGTACTGCTAACCACTGAGCCATTGTGCCAACTTGACTGAAACATATAAGATCCTGAGGTGTTTTAACAGAGGGGATGTGGAGAGCATACTTCCCCTTATGGGAGGATCAAGAACCAAGGGTTGCCCTGTTATAGGGAGGGTATTATTAAACTGGAGAGGGCTCAGACAAGATTTACCAGGTTGTTGCTGGGAATGGAGGGTTTGAGCTGTAGAAACAAGCTGGAACTATTTTCCCTGGAGCGTAGAAGTTTGAGGGTTGACCTCATAGAGGTTTATAAAATCATGAGGGGCATGGATAAGGTGAATAGCAAAGATCTTTTCCCTGGGGTGGAGGAGTTCAAAACTAGGGGACATATTTTTAAGGTAAGAGGAGAAAGATTTGAAAGGATATGAGGGACAACTTTTCCACACAGAGAGTGGTTAATGTGTGAATGAATTGCCAGAGGAAATGGTGGATGCAGGTATAGTTACAACATTTAAAAGACATTTGGATAAATACGTGAATAGGAAAGGTTTATGGGCCAAATGCAGGCAGGTGGGACTAGTTTAGTTTGGGAATATGGTCAGTGTAGACTAGTTGGACCGAAGGGTCTGTTTCTGTGTCCTATGACTCTGTGACTCTGTGGTTGAATGGCCTCCTCCTGCTCCTATCCCTTATGTTCTAACTGACCAACACAACACACACAGCCCCTGCTGCCCATGAACTGTTTTCAGTTTAGTCAGTGCCCCAGAACTGACAGTGTCTGACAGCCAACAGCAAATCACTCATAAACCATTTCAAGATGTGTGCACTTCATGAGGTATGGCTCATATTACAACGTTACCTCAGTATCCACACTCATACAGTCTCCTCAGTATCCACACTCATACAGTCTCCTCAGTATCCACACTCATACAGTCTCCTCAGTATCCACACTCATACAGTCTGGCAGAATGTACGGTACACAATATCGAATCAATGCTTCTTAAATATTGAGCAACAAAGCAAGATTTTCACATCGCGTTGCTGCATTTTCCTGCAACACCAACTGAGAAAGGTGTTATCATCCCCAGCACAGAAGATAAATTTGAATGACTTTGCCCAGGACAGAGGAGAATGAAAGAGATAAACCATGGGTGAGCAAGTGGAGAACGACCAAACCTGCCCAATGGGCAGACAGTGTGAGCTAGTGATACAAACACCGGGATATCAGCACAGGTTTCTAGATAATGTAACCAGTCTGGATCATACAGAATCATTCCTGATCATGATGTTTCATTACAGAGAAACAGAAGACACTCAGACCAATGTTTGAGAAGATTTGTAGCTCAGGTTGAGATTCAGGTTGTTTGCTCGCTGAGCTGGCAGGTTTGTTTTCAGATGTTTCGTCACCATGCTAGGTAACATCAGCGCTGGTGTTGTGTTCTGCCTTCTATTGATGTGTCTTGGTCTGTTGTGGTGGGTGATATCATTTCTGGTTCTTTTTCTCAGAGGTTGGTAAATGGTGTCCAAATTGATGTGCTTATTGATGGAGTTTTGGTTTGAATGCCAGGCCCCTAGGAATTCCCCTGCATGTCACTTTTTAGCCTGTCCCAGGATGGATGTGTTGCTCCAGTCGAAGTGGTGTCCATCTTTGTGTGTAAGGATATTGGTGATAGTTGGTCATGTCTTTTTGTGGCTAGTTGGTGCTCCCGTATCCTGGTGGCTAGTTTCCTGCCAGTCTGTCCAATGTAGTGTTTGTTACAGTCCTTCCAGGGTATTTTGTAAATGGCTGGTACAGGGTCTTTTAGGTTCATCAGTAGTTGTTTCAGTTTGTTGGTAGGTTTGTGAGCTACCATGATGCCAAGGGGTCAGAGTAGTTGGGTAGTAGAGACCAAATTATGGAGCACTGATCAAAGAGAGTGAGGAAGAAAACTCTGAAGAAGCTGATTGTGTGGTGACGTTAAGTAAACAGCAACCAGCACTAAACCAACAAAATCATCAAACAAGTGCACTGAGTATAGGAGTTGGAAGGTCATGTTGCAGTTGTACAAGACATAGGTTAGGCCACTTTTGGAATACTGCATTCAATTCTGGTCTCCCTGCTGCAGGAAAGATATCATGAAACATGAAGGATTCAGAAAAGACTTACAAGAATGTTGCCTGGGTTGGAGGATTTAAGCTATAGGGAGAGGCTAAACAGACTGGGGTGCTTTCCTTGGAGCATCAGTGGCTTTGGGGTGACCTTATCGAGGTTTATAAAATCATGACGGGCATGGATAGGGTGAATGCACAAGGTCTTTCCCCCAGGGTGGGGGAGTCCAAAACTAGAGGGCATAAGTTTAAGGAGAGAAGGGAAAGATTTAAAAGAGACCTAAGGGAGAGCTTTTTCACAGAGAGGTTGGTGCATGTATAGAATAAGCTGCCAGAGGAACTGGTGGAGGCTGGTACAATTACAACATTTAAAAGGCCTCTGGATGGCTATATGAATAGGAAGGGTTTAGAGGGATATGGGCCAAGTGCGGGTAAATGGGACTAGATTAATTTAGGATATCTGGTCGGCATGGATGCATCGGACTGAAGGGTTTGTTTCTGTCCTGTAAATCTGTATGACCCTGCGACTGTCAATGCAAGAGAGAACATTGTATACCTCTCCTGGCGGGGTTGATAATCACTAGATAAGGACAGGTTGTTGGACCCCCAAAGTGTTGCAGTGAAGTTTGAAATGTTAATCTTGTAAATTCTGTTTTACTTGTCTGTATAATTATCAAATTGACAACATATGCCCATGTACAGCTTATTCCTGATGAAGAGCTTATGCCTAACATGTTGATTCTCCTGCTCCTCGGATGCTGCCTGACCTGCTGTGCTTTCCCAGCACCATACTCTTGATATTTCCTATGTACAGCCATGTATATCTGTTGGGATAAGTTTTCTTTTTTTTTGGAAATAGGGGGATGTGGTCAGTATGGTCAGTATGCTAATCTCCCTTTAAAACCCTACTGGAAGCATGCTCCACTGTTGTAAAGGACCAGCTTAATACTGGCCAGAAACTCCATCCCAGAGGAGTCTAATGTTTGTGTATCATAATCAGTTCCAATAAATGTTTGGCAGCGACTGTGGAGAGGAAGCAGAGTTAATGTTTCGTGTCCAGTGACCCTTGTTCAGAGATCTTCCAGTAATTTAGTTTTGTTTTTGATTTCCAGCATTCACGCTTCTTTGGCCTTTTAGCAGTAAATGTCTGTTGGATTCTTTACTGCCAGAATATGCATGCCAATTGTTTTCTGGTAGTGTTAGGTAAATCATCCCTTTGGAGATAAATGCACACCAGGGCTCAATTACTGACGTTAAGTCTGAGATGGATAGATTTTTCCAGGAAAGAATAGTACACATGGAACCAAGGCTGTTTGATAGAGTAATGGTATACATTAACTGCTACCTCATTGAATGGCAAAACTGGCTGAATGGCCTCTTCCTGATTTCTCTGCTGGGAAGGAGTTACTGAATGGTTGGGAGTCAGGAAGTTGGTGAAGCAAAGCTAACTGGAGGAGGTGGTGGGAACAAGCTTTTAGGCAGAAACATAGAAAATAGACCATTCAGCCCTTCGAGCCTGTTCCACCATACAAGATGATCATGGATGATCATCCGGCTTAGTCCCCTGTTCCCACTTTCTACCCCATACCCTTTGATCCCTTTAGCCCTGACACCTTCTTGAAAACATTCAATGTTTTGTCTTCAACCACTTTCTGTGGCAGAGTATTTCCACAGGTTTCCCATTCTCCGGGTTAAGAAGAATTAATGAAGATCCCAGAGGTGGCAAGACAATGAACGACAAATGTTGCATGATTTAAAATTCAGAAAAATATAGAAATATTCAACAAACCCTGCCTTTAGCCAAGAGGGAGGCAATCACAGCACAGAATGAACAGTGCTGCCATCTAACCTGGAGATTGGGCAATGCAGAGTCAAATCAGAGACAAGTGACATAACAGGAAAGTGTAGTGATTAGAATGAGGTCAGCCAAGTGGACCTCACTGAATATGAGTTCCCTGATTGGGGCTGTTAATCTGGCTGACAGATATAAACAGTAACATCAGACATCCATTTCCTCTGAGAGCTCTTCATCAGGCTGATGCTCAAAACATCAATTCTCCGGCTCCTTCGATGTTGCCTGACTGGCTGTGCTTTTCCAGCACCACACTTTTTGACTCTGATCTCCAGCATCTACAGTCCACACTTTCTCCTAATAACCAGAGGGTGTAGATTTAAAGTGATGTGCAAAAGGAGCAAGGGAGATGTAGTAAAGCTTTCTCACCCACTGAGTAGTCAGGGTGTCAAACACACTGCCCGGAAATGTGGTGGAGGGAGGTTCAATTGAGGCTTTCAAGAGGATGATGATTAGGATAGAAAGGGTGTGAGGAGATATGGAGAATAGAACTGGTACAGACAATGATGGGCCAAATGGCCTCTTTCTGTACTGTAACAATTCTGTGATTATTTTAATTTGCCAAATGACCGATCAAGAATTAATCTTGGATTGATTGATTTTCCTTAACTACACATGGACTTGGAGGCTGCAGGCTTTCTGTTATGTTCTGCAGATATAACATTCTTGACTTTTGACAGGGTGTGCTTTGGCCCCTACGTCCTGTAGAGACAAAGCAGATCCTTGAGATTTATTTTCTGAGATGGCTGACAATGGATTCCACACTAGTCGCTCGCAACACCAACAAATCACAAGTAAAACAAGAAACAAGAAAATAAAAATGTTCCTGAATCTGGTAAGGTTTGTGATGTGCCATTTGTCATCCCAAACCTGGATGTTGTTCACATGCAGTGATAGCAACATACAGCCCTTACGGTCCAACTGGCCAAGTAGGGGTAGCACAGTAGTTCAATGGGTAGCACTGCTGCCTCACAGCGCCAGGGACACAGGTTTGATTCCAGTCCTGGGTGACTGTCTGTGGGGAGTTTGCACATTCTCCCCGTGACTGCGTGGGTTTCCTCCCAAGGTCCAAAGATGTGCAGGTTAGGGTGGATTGGCCTTGGGAAATGCAGGTGAAAGTGGGTAATGGAGGTTAGAGTAGTGCTGGAAAAGCACAGCAGGTCAGGCAGCATCTGAGGAGCAGGAAAATCGACATTTTGAACAAAAGCGCCAAGGCCTCATCCCTGATGAAGGGCTTTTGCCCGAAATGTTGATTTTCCTGCTCCTCGGATGCTGCCTGACCTGCTGTGCTTTTCCAGCACTACCCTTGGGAAATGCAGGGTTACAGGGATAGGGTAGGGGGGTGAGTTCTGGGTGAGATGTGCTTCAGTGGGTCAGTGTGGACTTGTTGGCCAGAATGGCCTGATCCCATACTGTAGGGGTCCTATGATAGTCCAGGCTGACCACATTTCCCAGGCTAAACTAGACCCACTTGCCTGCGTTTGGCCCTTTTCCCTCCGAATCTTTCCTATTCATGTGCCTAGCCAAATGTTTTTTAAATGTTGCAACTACCTGTATCCACCACTTTCTCTGGCAGCTCATTCCACACATGAATCACTCTGTGTGAAAAAGCTGCCTCTCAGGTCTCTTTTCAATCTTTCTCCTCCCACCTTAAAACTATGTCCCTATGGAGGGAAGGTAATTGATGAAGGAGCTGAAGGACTTTGCGCCCAAGACACTACCCTGAAGAACACCTGCAGAGATGTCCTGCTGCTGAGATGACTAATCTCCAAAAACCATGACCATGTCCCTACGTGCCAGGTATGACTCTAACCACCAAAGAGTTTGTCCCCCGAAACTCATTGATTCCAGTTTTGCCCGGGCTCCTTGAGGCCACACTTAGTCGAATACAGCCTTGATGTCAAGGGCTGTCCCTCTCCCCTCCCCTCTGGAATTCTTTTATCCATGTTTGAACCAAGGCTGTAATGAGGCCAGGAGCTGAATGACCAAGGCATATTTGTGAAGTCCCCTCCTCCAATGAGTTGCTTAATCGTCCATTACCATTCACAATGGAAGAGGCAGGACTGCAGAGCTTAAAGGTGATTTTGTTGGTTGTGGGATTGCTAAACTCTGTCTCCCACTTGCTGTTTATGCTGTTTGGTGTGCAAATACTCCTGTTTGGTGGCTTCACCAGGTTGACACCACATTTTTTTGATTAGATTACATTACATTACATTACAGTGTGGAAACAGGCCCTTCGGCCCAACAAGTCCAAACCGACCGCCGAAGCGTAACCCACCCATACCCCTACATTTACCCCTTACTTAACACTACGGGCAATTTAGCGTGGCCAATTCACCTGATCTGCACATCTTTGGACTGTGGGAGGAAACCGGAGCACCCGGAGGAAACCCACGCTGACACGGGGAGAACGTGCAAACTCCACACAGTAAGTCGCCTGAGGCAGGAATTGAACCCAGGTTTCTGGCGCTGTGAGGCAGCAGTGCTAACCACTGTGCCACCGTGCCACCCATACATCTTCAGGTATGCCTGGTGCTGCTCCTGGTACACCCTCCTGCACTCTCCACTGAACCAGGGTTGATGCCCTGGCTTGATGGTGATGGTTGAGTGGGGGATATACCGGACCATGAGGTGACAGATTGTGCTGGAGTACAGTTCTGCTGCTGTTGATGGCCCACAGTGCCTCATGGATGCCCCGTCCTGAGTTGATAGATGTGTTCGAAGTCTGTCCCATTTAGCACAGTGATAGTGCCACACAACACGATGGAGGGGATTCTCAATGTGAAGGTGGGACTTTGTCTCCACAAGGACAGTTAGGTGGTCACGCTCATTGTCATGAACAGATGGATCTACAGCTGGCAGATTGGTAAGGATGGGGTCAGGTATGTTTCTCCCTCTTGTTGGTTCCCTCACCACCTGCCACAGACCCAGCCTAACAGCTGTGTCCTTTAGGACCCGACCAGCTCGATCAGTATTACTGCTGCCGAACCACTCTTGGTGATGGACATTGATATCCCCCACCCAGAGTACATTCTGTGCCCTTGGCACCCTCAGTGCTTCCTCTGAGTGTTGTCCAACATGGAGGATATTGTCTCATCATCCAAGGGAGGGCGGTACATGGCAATCAGCAGGAGGTTTCTGTGCCCAGGTTTAACCTGAAGCCATGAGAGTTCACAGGGTCTGGAGTCAATGTTGCGGACTCCCAGGGCCACTCCCTCCTGACAGTATCCCACTGTGTGGTCACCCCTGCTGGCTCTGTCCTGGCGATGGGACAGGACATATCCAGGGATGGTGACGGTGGGGTCTGGGACATTGTAAAGTAGGATTCTATGAGTATAACTTGGCAGGTTGTTGATTGCTAGTCTGTGAGACAACTCTCCCAATGTTGGCATTTGCCCCCAGCTGCTAGTGAAGAGGATTTTTCTGGTGCCTACATCGATGCCAGGTGATCCGTTCAGTATCCTTGCCTTATTGAGACTTCATAGCAATTGATATAACAACGTGACTTGTTAGGCCATTTCAGGGGACGGTGGAGTGTCAATCACACATTGTAGTGGGTTTAGAGTCACATGTAGGCCAGCCTGGGTGAGGATGGCAGATTTCCTTCCTTAAAGGACATTAGTGAGAATATAATCCAGGATTTTTGTGCTCAAGTTTCTTGAATAAAAACAAAGAACAAAGAACAAAGAAAATTTACAGCCCAGCAACAGGCCCTTCGGCCCTCCAAGCCTGAGCCGATCCAAATCCACTGTTTAAACCTGTCACCCAATCCCTAAGCATCTGTATCCTTCTGCTCCCCACCTGCTCATGCATCTGTCCAGACGCATCTTAAATGAATCGCCCGTGCCTGCCTCTACCACCTCTGCTGGCAACGTTCCAGACACCCACCACCCTCTGTGTGAAGTACTTGCCACGTGTGCCCCCCTTAAACTTTCCACCTCTCACCTTGAAAGTGTGGCCTCTCGTTATTGAATCCTCCACCCTGGGAAAAAGCTTATCTCTACCCACCCTGTCTACACCCTTCATGGTTTTGTAAACCTCAGTCAGGACCACCCTCAATCTCCTCCTTTTTTCTAATGAAAACAATCCTAACCTACTCAACCTCTCTTCATAGCTAGCACCTTCCTTACCAGGCAACATCCTCGTAAACCTTCTCTGCACCCTCTCCAAAGCATCCACATCCTTTTGGTAATGTGGCGACCAGAACTGTACACAGTATTCAGTAAGTCTTCAAATCTCAACATCCTGACTCCAAAGTAAATCAGTTACCAATGAATCACTTTAATTGAGCTGGTCCCTGCCACAATGGATACATGGCTGAGATCATAGAATCTCTACAGTGTGGGAAAAGGCCCTTCGGCCCTAAAGTCCACACTAACCCTCCCAATAGTATCCCACCCAAACCCATTACCCTACCCTATCACTCTGCATTTACCCCAAACTAACACATCCCTGAACATTATGGGCAATTTAGCATGGCCAATTCACCTAACCTGCACATTTTTGGATTGTGGGAGGAAACCGGAGCACCCGGAGGAAACCCACGCTGACACGGGGAGAACGTGCAAACTCCACACAGTAAGTCGCCTGAGGCAGGAATTGAACCCAGGTTTCTGGCGCTGTGAGGCAGCAGTGCTAACCACTGTGCCACCGTGCCACCCATACATCTTCAGGTATGCCTGGTGCTGCTCCTGGTACACCCTCCTGCACTCTCCACTGAACCAGGGTTGATGCCCTGGCTTGATGGTGATGGTTGAGTGGGGGATATACCGGACCATGAGGTGACAGATTGTGCTGGAGTACAGTTCTGCTGCTGTTGATGGCCCACAGTGCCTCATGGATGCCCCGTCCTGAGTTGATAGATGTGTTCGAAGTCTGTCCCATTTAGCACAGTGATAGTGCCACACAACACGATGGAGGGGATTCTCAATGTGAAGGTGGGACTTTGTCTCCACAAGGACAGTTAGGTGGTCACGCTCATTGTCATGAACAGATGGATCTACAGCTGGCAGATTGGTAAGGATGGGGTCAGGTATGTTTCTCCCTCTTGTTGGTTCCCTCACCACCTGCCACAGACCCAGCCTAACAGCTGTGTCCTTTAGGACCCGACCAGCTCGATCAGTATTACTGCTGCCGAACCACTCTTGGTGATGGACATTGATATCCCCCACCCAGAGTACATTCTGTGCCCTTGGCACCCTCAGTGCTTCCTCTGAGTGTTGTCCAACATGGAGGATATTGTCTCATCATCCAAGGGAGGGCGGTACATGGCAATCAGCAGGAGGTTTCTGTGCCCAGGTTTAACCTGAAGCCATGAGAGTTCACAGGGTCTGGAGTCAATGTTGCGGACTCCCAGGGCCACTCCCTCCTGACAGTATCCCACTGTGTGGTCACCCCTGCTGGCTCTGTCCTGGCGATGGGACAGGACATATCCAGGGATGGTGACGGTGGGGTCTGGGACATTGTAAAGTAGGATTCTATGAGTATAACTTGGCAGGTTGTTGATTGCTAGTCTGTGAGACAACTCTCCCAATGTTGGCATTTGCCCCCAGCTGCTAGTGAAGAGGATTTTTCTGGTGCCTACATCGATGCCAGGTGATCCGTTCAGTATCCTTGCCTTATTGAGACTTCATAGCAATTGATATAACAACGTGACTTGTTAGGCCATTTCAGGGGACGGTGGAGTGTCAATCACACATTGTAGTGGGTTTAGAGTCACATGTAGGCCAGCCTGGGTGAGGATGGCAGATTTCCTTCCTTAAAGGACATTAGTGAGAATATAATCCAGGATTTTTGTGCTCAAGTTTCTTGAATAAAAACAAAGAACAAAGAACAAAGAAAATTTACAGCCCAGCAACAGGCCCTTCGGCCCTCCAAGCCTGAGCCGATCCAAATCCACTGTTTAAACCTGTCACCCAATCCCTAAGCATCTGTATCCTTCTGCTCCCCACCTGCTCATGCATCTGTCCAGACGCATCTTAAATGAATCGCCCGTGCCTGCCTCTACCACCTCTGCTGGCAACGTTCCAGACACCCACCACCCTCTGTGTGAAGTACTTGCCACGTGTGCCCCCCTTAAACTTTCCACCTCTCACCTTGAAAGTGTGGCCTCTCGTTATTGAATCCTCCACCCTGGGAAAAAGCTTATCTCTACCCACCCTGTCTACACCCTTCATGGTTTTGTAAACCTCAGTCAGGACCACCCTCAATCTCCTCCTTTTTTCTAATGAAAACAATCCTAACCTACTCAACCTCTCTTCATAGCTAGCACCTTCCTTACCAGGCAACATCCTCGTAAACCTTCTCTGCACCCTCTCCAAAGCATCCACATCCTTTTGGTAATGTGGCGACCAGAACTGTACACAGTATTCAGTAAGTCTTCAAATCTCAACATCCTGACTCCAAAGTAAATCAGTTACCAATGAATCACTTTAATTGAGCTGGTCCCTGCCACAATGGATACATGGCTGAGATCATAGAATCTCTACAGTGTGGGAAAAGGCCCTTCGGCCCTAAAGTCCACACTAACCCTCCCAATAGTATCCCACCCAAACCCATTACCCTACCCTATCACTCTGCATTTACCCCAAACTAACACATCCCTGAACATTATGGGCAATTTAGCATGGCCAATTCACCTAACCTGCACATTTTTGGATTGTGGGAGGAAACCGGAGCACCCGGAGGGAACCCACACAGACATGGGGAGAATGTGCAAACTCCATACAGATAGTTGCCTGAGGCTGGAATCGAACCTGGGTCCCTGGAGCTGTGGGGCAGCAGTGCTAAACACAGGGCCATTGTGGCAACCTGCTTTCATTGGTGAGTGGTTTTCCTGGGTGATTTGGAATGGACCCACCTTTGTGTTGTTGAAGACCAATGCCTTTCACTGGTTGACATTTTTCTTCCAAAAGGCCATTTGTTATTTTTCTGGAGCATGTGTTTGCTCAGTTATGGTTCTACTGAAATAGTTGTGTTGCTGTTAATTTATCAGCTGATCTCTCTTTGTTGAAATGTGAGCTTGAATTTGAGTTATTTACATTCTTGCAGACTGGTTGGTTCTTTAATCATCACTGGGATGCAGAGAGCCCCAAAAAGGAGGGCAGAGAGAACAAAGTGTAGAGATTAAAGCATCAAAGTTTAGACAACAGAGTTTGCAGCAGCTCAATTCTCTCTCCCACACGCACACACTCCCTCCCAAAAACACTTCAGGGGAGTGAGAGAAACTGAGGTTATTGACGAGCTGGACAGGGTTAACAAAAAAGCATTGTGCCCTAAAGGAAACTTTAGATCTCATGTGAGTTCTGACTCAGCTCAGTTTTTTAAAAACAAATGATTCTTTCACTGGTGTGAGTGTTGCTGGCAGCGATAGCATTTAGTGCATATCCCTCAGTGCCTAGTGAACAAAATGGCTTCCTTTGCCTTTTCGGAGTCAACCACATTGCTGTGGGTGTAGAGTCACATGGAGGTTAGGATGGTAGATTTCCTTCCCTTAAGAACATTAGTGAACCAAATGGACTTTTACAACAATCGACAATCTAACTTTCATTTCCTATTAATGATCATTTTTATTAATTGAATTCAAAGTTCCACCAGCCATCTTGCCAAGATTTGAACACATACCCCTCCTTCATATGCCATTTTCACCAGATTAATGGCCCATTGACATTGCCATCCTGTTATGGCTGTGTCCCTCTTTGTAAACAGAGCCAGAGCTCTCGGACTGGAGGCCCTGTGCAGAGACTTGAGCCGAATTATCAGCGCTAACAAAGATCAAAGAAAATTTACAGCCCAGGAACAGGCCCTTCAGCCCTCCAAGCCTGAGCCGATCCAAATCTGCTGTCTAAACCTGTCGTCCAATTCCTAACCATCTGTATCCCTCTGCTCCCCACCTACTCATGCATCTGTCCAGATGCATCTTAAATGAATCTACCATGCCTGCCTCTACCACCTCTGCTGGCAACGCGTTCCAGGCACCTACCACCCTCTGTGTAAAATACTGGCCTCGTATATCCTCCTTAAACTTTCCACCTCTCACCTTGAAGGCGTGACCTCTCGTTATTGAATCCCTCACGCTGGGCAAAAGCTTATCTCTACCCAGCCTGTCTATACCCTGCATGATTTTATAAACCTCAATCAGGTCCCCCCTCAATCTCCTTTTTTCCAATGAAAACAAACCTAACCTACTCAACCTTTCTTCATAGCTAACACCTTCCATACCAGGCTATATCCTCGTAAACCTCCTCTGCACCCTCTCCAAAGTGTCCACATCCTTTTGGTAATGTGGCGACCAGAACTGTACACAGTATTCTAAATGCAGCCGAACCAATGTCTTGTACAGTTTTAACATGACCTGCCAGCTCTTATACTCAATACCTCGTCCATGAAGGTAAGTATACCATATGCCTTCTTGACCACTCTGTCCACCTGTGCAGCAACCTTCAGGGTACAATGGACCTGCGCTCCCACATCTCTCTGCTCATCAACATTTCCCAAGACTCTTCCATTCATTATATAATTCACTCTAGAATTGGATTTGCCTAAATGCATCATCTCACATTTGCCTGGATTGAACTCCATCTGCCACTTTTCTGTCCAACTCTCCAGTCTATCTATATCCTCCTGTATTCTCTGACAGTCCCTTACGCTTTCTGCTATTCCACCAATCTTCGTGTCATCTGCAAATTCGCTGATCATACCAACAGTGCCCTCTTCCAGATCATTTATGTATATTACAAACAACAGTGGCCCCAGCACTGACCCCTGTGGAACACCACTGGTCACCTTTCTCCATTTCGAGAAACTCCCTTCAACTACTATTCTCTGTTTCCTGTTGCCCCAGTGAGGATATACTAATAGATTTATAAGGTGGTGGTGAGCTGCCTTTGTGAACCACTACAGTTCACTTCCTGTGGGTAGACCCACAATGTCCTTAGGGAGGGAATTCCAGAACTTTGGAACATAGAACATAACAGCGGAGTACTGGCCCTTCAGCCCTCGATGTTGTGCTGACCTGTGGAACCAATCTGAAGCCCATCTAACCTACACTATTCCATTTTCATTCATATGTTTATCCAATGTTCATTTAAATGCTCTTAAAGTTGGCGAGTCTACTACTGTTGCAGGTAAGGCACACCACGCCCCTACTACTCTCAGAGTAAAAAGAAACTCCCTCTGACACCTGTCCTATATCTACCACCCCTCAATTTAAAGCTATGTCTCCTCGTGCTAGCCATCACCATCCGAGGAAAAAGACTCTCACTGCCCATTTTATCTAACCCTCTGATCATCTTGTATATCTCAATTAAGTCACCTCTCAACCTTTTACTCTCTAATGAAAACAGCCTTTCCTCATAAGATCTTCCCTCCATTACCAGGCAACATCTCAGTAAATCTCCTCGGAACCGTTTCCAAAGCTTCCACATCCTTCCTATAATGCGGTGAACAGAACTACGCAATACTCCAAGTGCGGCCGCACCAGAGTTTTGTGCAGATGCAGCATGATCTCATGGTTCTGAAACTCAATCCCTCTACCAATAAAAACTAACACACCATATGCCTTCTTAACAACTCTATCAACCTGGGGGACAACTTTCAGGGATCTATGTACATGGACATCGAGATCTCTCTGCTCATGCACACTACCAAGCATCTTACTGTTAGCGCAATACTATTTATTCGTGTTGCTCCTTCCAAAGTGAATCACTTCACACTTTTCCGCATTAAACTCCATTTGCCACCTCTCAGCCCAGCTCTGCAGCTTATCTATGTCCCTCTGTAACCTGCAACATCCTTCAGCACTACCCACAACTCCACCAACCTTAGTGTCATCCACAAATTTACTAACCCATCCTTCTACGCCCTCATCCAGGTCATTTATGAAAATAACAAACAGCAGTGGACCCAAATCAGATCCTTGCAGTACCTCACTAGGAACTAAACTCCAGGATGAACATTTCCCATCAACCACCACCCTCTGTCTTCTTTCAGCTAGCCAATTTCTGATCCAAACCGCTAAATCACCCTCAATCCCATACCTCCGTATTTTGTGCAATAGCCTACCGTGGGTAACCTGATCAAACACCTTACTGAAATCCATATACACCACACCAACCACTTTCCCCTCATCCACCTGTTTTGTCACCTTCTCAAAGAACTCAATAAGGTTTGTGAGGCACAACCTACCCTTCACAAAACAGTGTTGACTATCCCTAATCAACTTATTCCTCTCGAGACGATTATAAATCTTATCTCTCATAACCTCTTCCAACACTTTACCCACAACCAAAGTAAGGCACATAGTCTATAATTACCGGGTTGTATCTACTCCCCTTCTTTATCAAGGGAACAACATTTGCTACCCTCCAGTCTTCTGGCACTATTCCTACAGACAGTGATAACATGGAGCACCAATCAACCACACCGCCCTGTGGCCCAACATTTCAACTCCCCCTTCCCACTTTGCCGAGGACATGGAGGTCCTGGGCTTCCTTCACCGCCGCTCCCTCACCACCCGACGCCTGGAGGAAGAATGCCTCATCTTCCACCTCGGAACACTCCAACCCCAGGGCATCAATGTGGACTTCAACAATTTCCTCATTTCCCTTTCCCCCACCTCACCCCAGTTCCAAACTTCCAGCTCAGCACTGTCCCCATGACCTGTCCTACCTGCCTCACTTCTTTTCCACCTATCCACTCCAGCCTTCCCCCCCGACCTATCACCTTCATCCCCTCCCCCACTCACCTATTGTACTCTATGCTACTTTCTCCCCACCTCCACCCTCCTCTCACTTATCTCTCCACCCTTCTGTATTCCTGATGAAGGACTTTTGCCCGAAACGTCGATTTTATTGCTCCTCAGATGCTGCCTGAACTTCTGTGCTCTTCCAGCACCACTAATCCAGAACATGGAGATCAATGCCAAAGGCTCGGCAATCTCCTCCCTGGCTTCCCAGAGAATCCTAGGATAAATCCCATCCGGCCCAGGGGACTTTTCTATTTTCATACTTTCCAGAATTGCTAACACCTCCTCCTTGTGAACCTCAATCCCATCCAGTCTAATAGCCTGTATCTCAGTATCTTCCTCGACCACATTGTCTTTTTCCAGGATGAATACTGATGAAAAATATTCATTTAGCACTTCTCCTTTCTCCTCTGACTCCACGCACAACTTCCCCCACTACTGTCCTTGATTGGCCCTAATCTTACTCCAGTCATTCTTTTATTCCTGATATCCCTATAGAAAGCTTTAGGGGTTTTCCTTGATCCTATCCGCCAATGACTTCTCCTGTCCCCTCCTGGCTCTTCTTAGCTCTCTCTTTAGGTCTTTCCTGGCTAACCTGTAACTCTCAAACACCCTAGCCGAGACTTCACATCTCATCCTAACATAAGGCTCCTTCTTCCTCCTGACAAAAGATTTAACTTTTTGGTAAACCACAGCACCCTTGCTCGACTCCTTCCTCCCTGCCTGACAGGTACATACTTATCAAGGACTCACAGTAGCTGTTCCTTGAATAAGCTCCACATTTCAATAGTGCCCATCCCCTGCAGTTTCCTTCCCCGTCCTATGCATCCTAAATCTTGCCTAATCGCATCATAATTACCTTTCCCCCAGCAATAACTCTTGCCCTGTGGTATATACCGCTCCCTTTCCATCGCTAAAGTAAATATATCTGAATTGTGGTCACTATCACCAAAGGGCTCACCTACCTCCAAACCTAACACCTGCCTGGGTTCATTACCCAGTACCAAATGTAATGTGGCCTTGCCCCTTGTTGGTTGGTCTACATACTACCGAGAGTCTGATGCTGGAAAAGTACAGCAGGTCAGGCAGCATCCGGGGAGCAGGAGAATCGACGTTTCGGGCAATCTGATTCCTGATGAAGGGTTCTTGCCTGAAATGTTGATTCTCCTGCTCCTCGGATGCTGCCTGACCTGCTGCGCTTTTCCAGCACCACATTCTCAACTCTAATCTCCAGCATCTGCAGCCCTCACTTTTTTCCTGTCTACATACTGTGCCAGGAAGCCCTCCTGCACACAATGGACAAAAACTGATTCATCTAAAGTACTTGAACGATAGTATTCCCAGTCAATATTTGGAAAGTTAAAGACCCCATAACAACTACCCTGTTATTCTCACTCCTACCCAGAATCATCTTTGCTATCCTTTCCTCTACGTCTCTGGAACAATTTGGAGGCCTATAGAAAACTCCTAACAGGGTGACCTCTCCTTTCCTGTTTCTAACCTCAGCCCACACTACCTCAGTGGACGAGTCGTCAAATGTCCTTTCTACCACTGTAATACTGTCCTTGACTAACAATGCCACATCTCCCCTTCTTTTACCATTTTCTCTGTTCTTACAGAAACATCTAACTCCCGGAACCTGCAACAATCATTCCTGTCCCTTCTCTGTCCATGTCTCTGAAATGGCCACAACATCGAAGCCCCAGGCACCTATCCATACTGCAAGTTCACCCACCTTATTCCGGATGCTCCTGGTGTTGAAGTAGACACGCTTCAAACCAACGCCTTGCTTGTCGGTGAAGTCTTGGAACCTTGAAACCATATTTCTGACCTCACTACTCTCAACCTTCTGGATACTGGAGCTACAACTTCGGTTCCCACCCCCCTGTTGAATTAGTTTAAATCCTCCTGCAGAGCAGTAGCAAATTTCCCTCCACAATATTGGTACCCCTCCCACCATCAAACTCATCATGGACTACTCTCTAGTATCTGTCTCATTCTTGGACACGTGTCTCCATCAACGATGGGCACCTCACTCTACCGCAAACCCATGGATAACTTTACGACACTACACTTCTCCAACTCCCATCCGAAACATATTAAAATGGACAAGCCCTACACATACACAGGATCTGTTCAGATGAGGAGGAACGTGATGGGCACCTGGAAGTGCTCAAGGATGCCCTCATAAGGAGAAAGTGAGGACTGCAGATGCTGGAGATCAGAGCTTAAAAATGTGTTGCTGGAAAAGCGCAGCAGGTCAGGCAGCATCAAAGGAGAAGGAGAATCAGGAATGAGCTTATGCCCGAAACGTCGATTCTCCTTCTCCTTTGATGCTGCCTGACCTGCTGCGCTTTACCAGCAACACATTTTTAAGCGATGCCCTCATAAGAACAGGGTACGATACTCAACTCATCGACCGTCAGTTCTGATGTGCCACAGCGAGCAACTATAGTGATCTCCTCAGGAAATCGACATAGGCTGCAACCGACAGGGTACCCTTCATTGTCCAGTACTCCCGAGGAGCTGAGAAACTATGCCATGTTCTTCATGACCTGCAACACATTATCAACGAGGATGAGCACCTCGCCAAGACCCTCCCCACAACTCCACTTCTTGCCTTTAAATAACCACCCAACCTCAAACAGATCATTGTTCGCAGCAAACTGCCCGGCTTTCAGGCCAATACCATATAACCTTGTCACAGTAGAAGCTGCAAGACATTTCAGAGTATTGACACGGATACCACTGTGTTTACAGTTTACCACCGTAAACTTTTGCGATAAATTCTGTGTCTTACAACCTTATACTCCACAACAACCTGATGAAAGAGCAGCGCTCCGAAAGCTAGTGCTTCCAAATAAACCTGTTGGACTACAACCTGAAGAGGAGCTTATGCCCGAAACGTCAATTCTCCTGCTCCTTGGATGCTGCTTGACCTGCTGCGCTTTTCCAGCAACACATTTTTCAGCTACAACCTGGTGTTGTGTGATTTTTAACCCAATTATCCAGGTATCTCAAACCGTCTGTCCTGCACCATCCCTGTAGCCATGTGTTCAACTGCTGTCTCTCCCTATTCCTCGCCTCGCTAGCACGTGGCACAGGCAACAAACCAGAGATAACAACTCTGTTTGTTCTAGCTCCACATTTCCACCCTAGCTCCCAGAATTTCTGCCTTTAATCCCCATCCCTTTCCTACCTATGTCATTGGTGCCTATGTGGAGTACAACTTGGTGCTGCTCCCCCTCCCCCTCAAAGATCCTGAAAACACAATCAGAGACATCACGAACCCTAACACCTGGAAGGCAACACACCAACCGTCAGTCTCTCTCATTCCCACAGAACCTCCTATCTGTCCCCCTAACTATGGAGTCTCCAGTGAACAATGCTCTGCTCATCTCCCCCTTTCGCTTCTGAGCAACAGGGACTAACTCTGTGCCAGAGACCTGTACCCCACTGGTCAGTCACTCCCCCTGAACAGTATCCAAAACTGTATCCTTGTTATTGAGGGGAGCGGCCACAGGGGATCCCTGCACTGCCCGCCGGTTCCCTTTCCGTTTCCTGACTGTAACCCATCGGCCTTTTTCCTGTACCTGAGGTGTAACTACCTTTCTGTAACTCCTCTCAATAACCCCCTCTGCCTCCCGAATGATCTGAAGTTCATCCACTTCCAGCTCCAGTTCCCTAACGTGGCTTCCAAGGAGCTGGAGTCGGGTGCACTTCCCACAGATGCAGTCAGCAGGGACACTGGCTGACCATTACCTCCCATATTCTGATCCAATGACACTGAAGGAACGGCAGTATATTTCCAAGTCAGGAACATGAGTGGTTTGGAGGGGAACTCTTGAATCTGCTGCCCTTTTAGCTAGAAGCAGTTGTGTGTTTGGAAAGTGTGTCACAGGATCTTTGGTGAATTTCTGCGGTGAATCTTTTCGATGGTACACACTGCTGCGACTGAGCGTTGGTGGGGGGGAGTGCTTAAATACATTGATGTCAGCATACTTGTGAATCATGAATAACCTTGTGACCTTACTTCACGACCTAGGTCTAAGGTCATGTCATGTTGACTTAAGTCAACCTGTCCATGTCAGAGTTGGAGTGTAAAGTCCTGAGTGCTGAGGAAACCCGTGATCTTGAACACTGAGGAACACAAGGCAGCATTGTCACAGGAACAGAGCACCCTCTCTGTCTGCTTACTGACAGTTATAGAGTCATCCAGCACAGAAATAGACTGGTCAGTCCAACTCACCCATGCCAACCAGGTATCCTAAACTAGTCCCCTTTGCCTGCATTTGGTCCATATCTCTCTCTCCTATCCATGTACCTATCCAAATGTTTTTAAAATGTTTTAAGTGTGTCTGCCTCTTGATTAGAGTGGTGCTGGAAAAGCACAGCAGGTCAGGCAGCATCCGAGGAGCAGGAAAATCAATGTTTCCGGCAAAAGCCCTTCATCAGGAAATTCCTGCTCTTGGAATGCTGCCTGACCTGCTGTGCTTTTTCAGCACCACTCTAATCTTGACTCTTAACTCCAGCAGCTGCAATCCTCACTTTCACATGTATCTGCCTCTACCAGAAGCATCCATTTTAATAAAGGAGGAGAACAGCAACAACAGCAGGAGAAACATTCATTTTCTGAAGCAGTTAGATCACAAACCCTATGAATTTCAGAGTGAAGAGTACCACTCCCATCTCGACTGGTTCCCAACTGCAGTTGATAATCTACGTGCAACAAATTGGCTACACTTTTCACAAACAGCATGAAATGCCTAAGGCTGTTCTCAAAGTCAAGTCAAAACAGAACCAACAAGTTAGAAACAAAGGGAGAGACATTAATGGGCAGTGATGAAATAATTGTGGCACTGGGCTGGGCTTTTAGAAAAGTCATCAAGAAAGTAAAGGAAGTGTCAACAGAAAATTCTTCCCAGAGCAATTCCAAATACATCAATGTGAACAGCTGAGGCCAAGGGTCAAGTAAATTGGAGGCGACAGTGGAAAACAGACTCATGTCAGTGAACAGGAGAACATCCTGAATATATAATGTAGAGAAAAGTTATAGACACTGGGCTGGGACAAATTGAATGGGCCTATAGACTATGCAGGTTAGCAGATTGAGAGATGATCTCACTGAAACATCAAATTATTGAAGAAGTTGATGGGGCTGGGGGTGGGCCACGGTGCTGTAGGGGGTACTCACAAAATGGTGACCCAGCCACAGTGGCTATTTTAAAAATAATCAACAGGGATAGAAATCTCAAGATGGAGATGCACCCCAACTCCATCCATCTCTCTTTCAGTGCCTCTCATTATCTCAGTCTCATCCTCTTTTTCTTGCCTTTCTCTCCTTCATTCTCTCCTTCAATCTCTCTTCCTTTCTCTCACCCTCCCCATCCCTTTCTCTCTCTCACTCTTTGTCTCTCTCTCTCTCAATCAACCCCCTCTTTGAATTTTTCACATACACTCTGTTGCTCTCTCCCTCTTTTTTACTTCTCTACCTCTCACTCTCCTCCTCCCTCTCTTTATCTATGACACTGCCTTCTCTCAAAATGGCACAGGATCATGGTGACAATGGAAAAGCTTTTCACTATAATTGACTGTTTCTCTCACTGTAAAATATACGTGACTGCTATATACACTCTCGCAGACTGGCAAACACACTGTCACACACTGGTGTACACACTGTCTCACACTGTCACAGACTGTGTAATACTGGTGAATACACTTTCTCATGCTGACTTACACTTGTGTACGCAAAGTGTCACACTGGTGTATACAGTCTCTCACACTGAAGTTAAAGCAGAGTAATCAGTAACAGACTCATAAAATGCTCAGGAAAGCTGTTACAGCCAATAGTGTACAGCAGCAGGCACAGAGATGAACCTCAGGAGTTGGTGATGGGTTAATACAATGTGACAAGCAATACTCCTAGGCTGTCTGCTGTCCACTGTGCGACCACATGGGTTAGGAGCAAGAGGAGACCATTCAGCCCCTCAAGCCTGCTCTGTCACTCGATAAGCTCATGGCTGATCTGATTACTCCACATTCCTGCCTTTCCCCAAAAGCTTACCATTCCCTTTGTAATCGATAATCCACCTAAGTCTGCCTTGAAAATGTTTAAACCTTGCTTCCACTGCCTTTAGAGAACAGGAATTCCAAAGACCCATGAGCCTCTGAGAGAGAATGTCTTAAATGAGTGACCCCTCATTTTTAAACTATGACTCACCAGTTCTAAATTCTCCCAAAAGAGGAAACACAAGGATTCCGCCAGCTACAGACCGGCTGTAAGTACCTGGGTACAGTCTGAAACTGACAGATCAGAACTCTGATGAATTTGTAATGAATTTGTAATTTGAATGCATGCTTTTTTTAAATAGAAGGCTGATGTGATGGAAAGTTGTCTGCGAATTTAAATTTAATGATGGTTGGCGAGAATCCTGTGCAGTGCCATGGAATGTCCCACCTTTACAGACTCAAACTTCAAACAGAAAGACTACAAAGGAAGAGATAACCAGAAGCTGAGTGCACAAGGCTCTCCCAGCAGGGATGTATCTCCGGCAGATATGTCTCTGCTGTACCTTTTCAACCCCTGTTATACAAAAAACAGGGGTTAAAAACCAACAAGCCCCTGGGATGACTGCAGCCTGATATTCCGGTCTCTGGTCTAGTCCACTGTGAAGGTCACAGTTTGAGAACAGCTATTAAACACCCTTGCTCTGCAGATAAAAAAAACAAAAACTCACTACCTCACTCTGAGTGCAGTTACCCAGCCTGTCAACACAGAACCGACAAAAGATCTTCTATCAACCCTCAAAACAAAGAATCTTGAAATTGACGGTTCAGCTAACAAAAACAATGACATAAGATCCTATCCAATTCTATTATTTAGCCCTCATGGATGACTCACAGAGACTGATCTGTACATGTTTTGTGTTTTGAACTCACTTGTTATTCCTAATATGTGTGAACATGTGTTCTGTTATTCTCGGGTGTAGCAACTAAGCAGCCAATTCAAGAAAGTCCAGTTAAATTGATATTCTTTTAGAGTATTATTTCATTTGGATCTTGGGAGAAAGGTAGCCACAAGGGAAGGGATCCTTTTGGGAAAGGATCCTTGTTGCATCCACTTGAGGTGAATAAAGGAGGGAAGCCAGTTCATCCCTCCTCCCTGGGAGCTCAATAATCGCGGGGTATCCCGTCTAGAAGTGTAAGAGGTTGGGGAACCAGGCTTGGGGTCTGAGAGTAAAGCAAGCTGATAGATGCAGGAGCACTCAGCCCACTGAGCCTGCTCCACAACTGAATGAGATCGTGGCTGATCTGATCATCCTCAACTCCACATTCCTGCCTTTTCCTGAAAACCCTTGATCCATTTCTTGATTCAAAATCAATCTCAGCCTTGTATATACTTAACAACACAGCCTCGATAGTACCCCACGGTAAGGAATACCACAGATTCACTCCCCTAGGAGAGTAGAAATTCCTCCTAATCACTGCCCTGACTGGATGACCCCCTTACTCTGAGATGATGTCCTCTGGTGCCACCTTGGGGGAAACATTTCCACATCCACCCTGTCAAGGCTCCCAAGATCTAACAAATACCTGATCTGGCAAACATTTGATAAAGAGCACATTAGTGAGCATAAAGACTCTGTTTGTTCTGATCCCCGACACGCTGGATTGGGAACAGTATCTGCAGACTCCGTTTCCATGGAGCTAGCTCCTAGTTCACAAGATGATTGCTCCCAGTTAACCACAGACAGCTGAAAAATATCTGGTGCCAACTGATTTCCATTTGGATTTCCTAGTGGTTTTGGTTGCTGCCAGACCATGCCAGTACAGACCTGTTATTTCCCACAGAGATCCTTTCAGTCCATTTACAGGCATCAACTGGTTACAACTTATTTACTTCTTTCAGCGACAGTACTCCACTGGCCTGTCAACTTCTCCTTTCCCTAGTCTTGGACCTCACCATAATGTGACCAAGGCGTCTGTTTAGTTGCGTGGCAACTTCTTTCTTCTCAGCTTTTCAGTTTCTTCCAGCAATTTAAAAAACAAATGTCATTATTCTCGCTGGTTCAAACTCGGCAAATACTGTTTCGGGATATTTTGCAACAAGTTGACTCTTGCCAAAGGCCCCCAGGCTAGACGAGCTGTGTTGGGCACTGATTATCATGCCAACATTTAAATTGCTGTCAAGTTTACAATGCAGGAGGTGCTGCAGTCAACAGGCACGCAGCAAGATCCCACAAGTAGCAATGAGGGAATGCCAGGCAATCTGCCTGGGGTACCAAGTGACTTACCTTCGCTCAATAGAGCAGGTATGGTCTCAGCTGAATGAGTTAGTCGAAGGACGTCCATTGCAAAAATGTGGCTCTCTGTCAGTACTATGCCAGATTACGGCTTGGATTTTTATGCTGGAATGGGTTTTGAACCACAGCTTTGTGGCTCAGAGATGGGAGTGTTACCAACACAGTCAGAGTGAATAAGAACTGAAGGAAATGACGGTGCAGCTTATCACTCTGGGTGTGTAGCTGCTTGTTCTCTGTGTAATTCTCTCACCTTGAGAACTTTAGTTCAGCTACTTTTGGAATATTGTGTATAGTTCTGGGCGTTGCACTGCAAGAGGGTGTGGAAGCTTTGGGTACAGAAATGGTTTAGCGGGATGTTGCCTGATTTGGAGGGTGTTGGTTATGAGGAGAGATTGGGCAAACATTCTTTGTTTTCGCTTGAAGGTCGGAGGCTGAGGGGTAGCCTGATAGAGGTTTACAAAATTATGAGAGGTAATGGACAGAATAGACAGTCAGAGTCTTTCTCCCAGGGTAGGAATGTCGATTATTAGGAGACATAGATTTAAGGTAAAAGGGGATAAATTTAAAGAAGATGTGAGAGACAGGTTTTTTACACAGAGGGTGGTATATGCCTGGAGTGTGCTGCCAGAGGAGGTGGTGGAAGCAGATACAATAGCAATGTTTAAGAGACAGCTCAACAGTTACATGACTATGATGTGGAGGAGCCGGTGTTAGATGAAAGACTTAATGACAATCGAGGGTTGTTTAATATATCATTTCACTGTAATCTTTTGCTATAAATTCTGTGTCTTATAGTTCTGCTTCACAATCACCTGATGGAATGGCGCTCCCAAAGCTAGTGCTTCCAAACAAACCTGTTGGACTATAACCTTGTGCTGCTTGGTACACGAATAGGCAGGGAATAGTGGGATACGGACAGCATAGAAGCAGAAGAATTTTAGGAGAGAAAGATGTTCATGGAGTGCCCTGCCAGTAGCAGTAGTGGACTCTCCCTCTTTATGGGGATTTAAGCGGGCATTGGATAGGTATATGGAGGATAGTGGGTTAGTGTAGGTTAGGTGGGCTTTGATCGGTGCAACATCGAGGGCCGAAGGGCCTGTACTGCGCTGTAATGTTCTATGTTCTATGTTCTATGTCATATGTCAGTATAGTCTTGGTGGGCTGAAGGGCCTGTTCCTGTACTGTATTGTTCCTTGTTCTCACAGCCAGAGGGTTGTAGATTGAAGTTGAGAGAATTGGATACCTCATCCAGCCAGACACTCTGACGCAGCACTGAGGGCTACACAGTCATAAAGTCATAGAGTCACACATCATGGAACCAGAGCCTTTGCCTAACTTGTGGTGCCTTTCAGATAAGGACCTCATCAGCTCTTTCAGGTGGATGGAAAAGATCCCCTGGCATTCTTTCCAAGGAGAGATAAGGTAGATAGCCTACAGCTTTCCCCCAGAATAGGGGAGTCTAAAGCGAAAGGCACGATAGAGAAGAGACACAAAAGAGTCCTGGGGCAAATTTTTTCACACAGAGGGTGGGGAATGTCTGGAACAGGGTTGCCAGAGATAGTGGTGGAAGTGAGTCTAATTTTGTCATTTAAGAAACATTTAGTCAGATACATGGATGGGATGGGGATAGAGGCATATGGACCAAATACAGGCAAATAGGACAAGAATAAACTACAAAAACTGGGTGGCATGGACAAGTTGGGCTGAAGGGCCTATTTCCATGCTGTAAACCCACATGATTCTATGACTCCAACAGCTGAGGAACTCTGCCCAGTGTCTTGGCCAATAGTTACCCCTCAATAAACATCACTAGCTACATAGAAAGAGCCAGAGTTTACAACAGCCAATGAATGAAAGTGTACTCAGGGTTTCAGGAGACTCTACACAACAAGCTGTTATAAATGGGTGTGGGTATAGAAAGATATATCCTACAAGGTAGCTGTGTAAACTGCTCAGTGTTGGTCCTTGACCAAAGAACCATGAATAAGCTGTGCAGAATTAAAACCAAAACGTCTACATTAAAGTGACAGAGTGAATATCAGTTCAGGTGCAGGTATCACTATAAAAGGAAGGAAGGAAAGATTCAGAGAAAAACAAAGACAAAAAAAGATTAAGAAGGGCACAGGCTTGGAGGGCCGAAGGGCCTCTTCCTGCGCTGTATTGTTCTTTGTTCTAAAAGGCTTAAAAATATTCCAACAATTAAAAACTGAGGGAATGAAAATTCCCTTTAAAACTTAAATTTTAGTGTCAGAGGTAGTTGGACAATATTTCAGATTTATAGTTATTGCATTGTAATAAGCTAGGTCTAACTTTCAACGGTGCGTTTAAACTGTATCTAAACATTCAGACTGTGGAAAGGTCTATCAGGAGTGCAACTTCTGGTACTCCATGTCTGAATTGTGTCTGATATGATTTAAAATCTTGTGATGACTACTTCATTAAAGAACTGCCAAGCACCTTGTAGTTTAACAACAGGCTCAGTGCTTGGTCATTACAATGTGGCTGTGTGTATCTCCCATATGCAACTGAAATGGCACTTTGAACTGTAATTCCATTGGCTGCAAAGCACTTTGGAACATCCTGAGGAGGTGAAAGAACATAAATAAATGTATTTTTTTTCCCTTTTTTCAGCCTATTATCTTTCCCTGTGAAACCAAGAGGCTTGATACATACCTTACCCTAAGGTAAAAACAATGACTGCAGATGCTGGAAACCAGATTCTGGATTAGTGGTGCTGGAAGAGCACAGCAGTTCAGGCAGCATCCAAGGAGCAGCGAAATCGACGTTTCGGGCAAAAGCCCTTCATCAGGAATACCTTACCCTAAACGTAACCACAGTCCTTGGAACTTTCCTTTCCCCACATGAATGACTCGCACAGGGAGTCTGCTGGACTTGAGTCCTGCAGCTGTTTTCACATGGAGCTCACGGCGCACTCGGTTTTTGCGCTAGAACAACTTTAAAACAACACACCTCCTCACCCCAGTCTGTTGGTGACCACAAAATCTTCCCAGGCATTAAAATCAATACTCCCCCACATCCCAAAATGAATTTTGTGGGGCGAGCGATGGAATTTCACAAACTAAATCCAAAGGCGGAGGGAATTTGTGGCACATGGATTATATTTTGAACTAATTTCAGAGCAACATGTGAACAATCATGCTTTATTTTCTTTGATCCCATTATGTATGTTTGAACAAGTACTAAATGTTCCAATGACGTTATCGTAAAAGGCGAAATTGGCACATGGACTGGAAATGATTTCATCGCTTTTTGTTAATGTAATCCGCTGGGATTTTGTTGAAAATGGTGATAATCTTCATGAAATTAAAGCACTGATTTACTGCAGAACAATCAGATGTCACTTCACCCAATGGGTGCAGTGAGTAAAAGAATTGTGGGATAAAGGCCCATCTAAAACCTCAGTGCGATACAGAGGATGGCACTCACTGTGATGTACTGAGCCACACTGTCAGAGGGTCAGTGCTCAGGGAGTTCCGCACTGTCAGAGTGTCACTACTGAGGGAGTACTGCACTGTCGGAGGGTCAGTGCTATGGGAGTGCCACACTGTTGCAGGGTCAGTACTAAGGGAGTGCTGGACTATCGGAGCATCAGTACTGAGGGAGTACCGCACTGTCAGAGGGTCAGTACTGAGGGAGTACCGCACTGTCGGAGGACCAGTGCTGAGGGAGTACCGCTACTGAAAGGTCAGTGCTGAGGGAGTGCTGCACTGTCAGCAGGTCAGTGCTGAGGGAGTTCTGCACTGTCACTGGTCAGCACTGAGGAAGTGCTGCGCTGTCAGAGGGTCAGTGATGTGGGAGCACCGCACTGTCGGACGGTGAGGGAGCGCTGCAGTGTTGGAGAATCAGTGCTGAAGGAATGCTGCAGTGTCAGAGAGTCAGTGCTGAAGGGGCGCCGTACTGTCGGAGGGTCAGTGATGAGGGAATGCTGCACTGTCAGAGGGACAGTACTGAGGGAGTACCGCACTGTCGGAGGACCAGTGCTGAGGGAGTGCCGCACTGTCGGAGGGTTGGTACTGTGAGAATGCCAAGCAATGACTGGCAAGTGAGAGGCTTTCAAAGGTGAGATAACGAGTGTTCAGAGGAAGTGTGCTCCAGTTAGAGTGAAGGGTAAAGCTGGTAAGATTAGGGAACAAGGAATGAATAAAGATGCTGAGATTCTGGACAAAAATAAGGAGCCATATGTTAGGTACAAACAACTGGGATCAAGTGAATCTCTTGAAGAGTATAAAGAGGGTAGGGGCATTCATATGAGGTAAATCAGGCGGGCAAGAAGGGGAATATGAGACAGCCTTGGCAGAAAAGATTAAGGTTAAGAGATTCTATAAGTACATTAAGAGCAAAAGAGCAACTGGGGAGAGAATAGGGCCCGTTAAAGGTCAACAAGGTGGAACTATATGAGATGGGAGAGATACTAAATGAATATTTCACATCTATATTTACTGTGGAGAAAGAAATGGAGGCTAGAGAACTCAGGAAATAAATATTAATGTCTTGAAAACAGTTCGCATTATAGAAAAGGAAGAGCTGGAGTTCTCAAAAAAACATAAAGAATCTCAAAATCGCCACAAGCTGATCAAGTGTATCCCAGGATCTCAAAATTGCCACAAGCTGATCAAGTGTATCCCAGGCTGTTGTGGGAAGCTAGGGGAGAAACTGGGGAGTCCCTAGTGAGATATTTATATTATCAGCAATCATGAGTGAGGTGCTGGAAGACTGGAGGTTGGTTAATGTCGTGCCATCATTTAAGGAAGTCTGCAAGGGAATGCCAGGGGACTATATTCCAGTGTGTCTGATGTTAGTTGTGGGCAAGTTGTAGGAGGGTATTCTGACAGGTAGGATTTACATGCATTTGGAAAAGCAAGGACTGATTTAAGGATAGTCAGCATGGCTTTGTGCGTGGGAAATTGTGTCACACAAATTTAATTGAGCTTTTTGAAGAAGTGACTAAGAAGATAGAGGAGGGCAGAACTGTAGACATTGTCGACCTGGACTTTTGTGAAGTCTTTGACAAGGTTCTACATAGCAGACTAGTAAAGTTAGATCACATGGAATTCAGGGTAGAGTTATGGATACAAAATTGGCTTAATGGTAGGATGTAGATGGTGGTGGTGGAGGGTTACTTTTAGCCTGTGGCCAGCGGTGTTCTGCAGGGATCAGTGCTGGGTCCATTCTTGCTTGTAATTTATATAAATTATTTGGATGGGAATTTAGGAGGCGTGGTTTCTAAGAAGGGATCTTGACTAATTAGGCCAATGGGCTGAGGAGTGGCAGATAGAGTTTAATTTGGATAAAGGCAAGGTATTGTATTTTGGTAAAACAAAGAAAAAAAGGACTTATACCGTTAATGGTAAGATCGTGGATTGTGTTGTCGAGCAGAGACCAAGGGGTTTAGCTACATAGTTCTTTGAAAGCTGTGTCACAGGTAGACAGGGGGGTTAAGAAGATTAGCATGCTTGCTTTCATTGCTCAGATCATTTGAGTGTGGGAATTGGGATGTCACGTTGAGATTGTACAGCATGTTGGTGAGGCCACTTTTAGAATACTCTGTAGAGTTCTGGTTGCCCTGACATAGGAAGGATATTATTAAATTGGAGAGGTTTTGGAAAAGAGTTGCCATGACTGGATGATTAGAGTTATGAAGATTGGCTGGGTAGGGGCTAGGACCTTTTTCATTGGAGTGTGTGGAGATGAGGGGTGACCTTATAGAAGTTTATAAAATCATGAGGAGTATAGATAAGCAAAAATTAGTTTCAGAGGAGGCGATGGAGAGTCACAGATCAGCTCGGAAGGATTTAAAGAGAGAGTTAAGAAGAGCAAAGAGAGGACACGAGGAGTCTTGAGCAAATATAATAAAGGAGAGCCCTAAAGCTTTCTATAGGTATGTGAGGAATAAAAGGATGACTAGGGTAGGAATAGGGCCAGTCAAAGACAGAAGTGGGAAGTTGAGCGTGGACCCTGTAGAGATCGGCGAGGTGCTAAATGAATATTTCTCATTGGTTTTCACTCAGGAAAAGGAGAATATTGTAGAGGAGAAGAATGAGATATGAGGTATTAGACTAGAAAGGATGGAGGTTAGTTACGAACAGGTGTTATCAATTCTAGAAGGAGTGAAAGTAGACAAGTCCCCTGGGCCAGATGGGATTTAACCGAGGATTCTCTGGGAAGTGAGGGAGGAGATGGCGGATCCTTTGGCCTTGATCTTTGAATCGTCATTGTCTACAGATTTCGTACCAGAGGACTGGAGGATTGCAAAGAAGGGCAGTAGAGATGGCCCAGGTAATTATAGACCAGTGAGCTTTACATCTGTTGTAGGAAAGGTTTTGGAAAGGATTATAAGAGATGGGATTCATAGTCATTTGGCAGGCTAAATTTGATTTCAGATAGTCAACATGGTTTCGTCAAGGGCAGGTCATGTCTCACAAACCTCATTGAGTTTTTTGAGAAGGTGACCAAGCATGTGGATGAGGGTAGGGCAGTTGACAAGGTATACATGGACTTCAGTAAAGCCTTTGATAAGGTTCCACATGGTAGGCTGTTGGAGAAAATGCAGAGGTATAGAATTGAGGGTGATTTAGCAGTTTGGATTAGAAACTGGATTTCTGTAAGAAGGCAGCAAGTGGTGGTTGATGGAAAATATTCAGTGATGTGCCACAAGGATCTGTTTTGGGACCACTGCTGTTTGTCATTTTTATAAATGTCTTAGACGCAGGCATAGGTGGATGGATTAGTAAATTTGCAGATGACACTAAAGTCGGTGGAGTAGTGGACAGTGTGGAAGAATGGTACAGGTTGCAGGGGAACTTGGATAAACTGAGGGGTGGCAAATGGAGTTCAATGCAGCTAAATGTGAGATGATGCACTTTGGGAAGAATAACAGGAAGGCAGAGTACTGGATCAATGGAAAGATTCTTGGTAGTGTGGATGTGCAGAGGGATCTTGGAGTTCACATACATAGATCCCTGAAAGTTGCCACACAGGTGGATAGTGCTGTTAAGAAGGCATACGGTGTGTTAGATTTCATTCGTAGAGGGACTGAGTTCCAGAGCCGCAATATCATGCTGCAACTATACAAAACGCTGGTGCGGCCACACTAGGAATATTGTGTACAGTTCTGGTCACCCCATTGCAGGAAGGATGTGGAAGCATTGGAAAAGGTGCAGAGGAGATTTACCTGGATGTTGCCTGGTCTGGAGGGAAGGTCTTATTAGGAAAGGCTGAGAGACTTGGGTCTGTTCTCACTGGAAAGAAGAAGGCTAAGGGGGGATTCGATAGAGACATACAAGATGATCAGAGGATTAGCTAGGGTAGACAGTGAAAGTCTTTCTCCTAGGATGATGACGTCAGCTTGTACAAGCAGGCATAACTACAAATTGAGGGGTGATAGATTTAAGACCAATGTCAGAGGCAGGTTCTTTACGCAGAGATGGCAAGGCTGGGGAATGCTAATCCCCCAGCTAATCTACCTGCTAATCTAGTTAACTAGGCCACATTAGGGAGATTTTAAAAATCCTTGGATTACCACAGGGTGATGGTGGGATAGTGTAAGGGGATGAGCTTAGATGAGTTCACGAGTCAGTGCAACTTCGAGGGCCGAAGAGCGTGTTCTGCACTGTAATGTTCTATGTTTGATGTTCTATGAGTGTGCTGTCTCTCAGTGCCTACTGCCTCTCAGTGTTCACGTGCTCTCAATGTCTCCTGTCTCTCAGTGTCCGCTGTCTCTCAGTGTACACTGTCTCTCAGTGTCCGCTGTCTCTCAGTTTACATTGCCTCTCAGTGTTCACGCACTCTAAATGTCTCCTGTCTCTCAGTGTCTGCTGTCTCTCAGTGTCCGCTGTCTCTCAGTGTCCCCTGTCTCTCAGTGTCCCCTGTCTCTCAGTGTCCGCTGTCTCTCAGTGTCTGCTGTCTCTCAGTATCTGCTGTCTCTCAGTGTCCGCTGTCTCTCAGTGTCTGCTGTCTCTCAGTGTGCGCTGTCTCTCTGTGTCTGCTGTCTCTCAGTGTGCACTGTCTCTCAGTGTCTGCTGTCTCTCAGTATCTGCTGTCTCTCAGTGTCCACTGTCTCTCAGTATTTGCTGTCTCTCAGTGTCTGCTGTCTCAGTGTCTGCTGTCTCTCAGTATCTGCTGTCTCTCAGTGTCTGCTGTCTCTCAGTATCTGCTGTCTCTCAGTGTCTGCTGTCTCTCAGTGTCTGCTGTCTCTCAGTGTGCGCTGTCTTTCAGTGTCCGCTGTCTCTCAGTGTCTGCTGTCTCTCAGTGTGCGCTGTCCCTCAGTGTCTGCTGTCTCTCAGTGTCTGCTGTCTCTTAGTGTGCACTGTCTCTCAGTGTCCGCTGTCTCTCAGTGTCCGCTGTCTCTCAGTGTCCGCTGTCTCTCAGTATCTGCTGTCTCTCAGTGTCCGCTGTCTCTCAGTGTCCCCTGTCTCTCAGTGTGCACTGTCTCTCAGTGTGCACTGTCTCTCAGTGTCTACTGTCTCTCAGTGTGCACTGTCTCTCAGTGTGCACTGTCTCTCTGTGTCTGCTGTCTCTCAGTGTCTGCTGTCTCTCAGTGTCCGCTGTCTCTCAGTGTCCCCTGTCTCTCAGTGTCCGCTGTCTCTCAGTGTCTGCTGTCTCTCAGTGTCTGCTGTCTCTCAGTGTCCCCGTCTCTCAGTGTGCACTGTCTCTCTGTGTCTGCTGTCTCTCAGTGTCTGCTGTTTCTCAGTGTCCGCTGTCTCTCAGTATCTGCTGTCTCTCAGTGTCTGCTGTCTCTCAGTGTCTGCTGTCTCTCAGTATCTGCTGTCTCTCAGTGTCTGCTGTCTCAGTGTCTGCTGTCTCTCAGTATCTGCTGTCTCTCAGTGTCTGCTGTCTCTCAGTGTCTGCTGTCTCTCAGTGTGCGCTGTCTTTCAGTGTCCGCTGTCTCTCAGTGTCTGCTGTCTCTCAGTGTGCGCTGTCCCTCAGTGTCTGCTGTCTCTCAGTGTCTGCTGTCTCTTAGTGTGCACTGTTTCTCAGTGTCCGCTGTCTCTCAGTGTCCGCTGTCTCTCAGTGTCCGCTGTCTCTCAGTATCTGCTGTCTCTCAGTGTCCGCTGTCTCTCAGTGTCCCCTGTCTCTCAGTGTGCACTGTCTCTCAGTGTGCACTGTCTCTCAGTGTCTACTGTCTCTCAGTGTGCACTGTCTCTCAGTGTGCACTGTCTCTCTGTGTCTGCTGTCTCTCAGTGTCTGCTGTCTCTCAGTGTCCGCTGTCTCTCAGTGTCCCCTGTCTCTCAGTGTCCGCTGTCTCTCAGTGTCTGCTGTCTCTCAGTGTCTGCTGTCTCTCAGTGTCCCCGTCTCTCAGTGTGCACTGTCTCTCTGTGTCTGCTTTCTCTCAGTGTCTGCTGTTTCTCAGTGTCCGCTGTCTCTCAGTGTCTGGTGTCTCTCAGTGACCGCTGTCTCTCAGTGTCTGCTGTCTCTCAGTGTCCCCTGTCTCTCAGTGTGCACTGTCTCTCTGTGTCTGCTGTCTCTCAGTGTCTGCTGTCTCTCAGTGTCCGCTGTCTCTCAGTGTCCGCTGTCTCTCAGTGTCTGGTGTCTCTCAGTGTCCGCTGTCTCTCAGTGTCTGCTGTCTCTCAGTGTCTGTTGTCTCTCAGTGTCCACTGTCTCTCAGTGTCCCCTGTCTCTCAGTGTCCGCTGTCTCTCAGTGTCTGCTGTCTCTCAGTGTCCGCTGTCTCTCAGTGTCTGCTGTCTCTCAGTGTCCGCTGTCTCTCAGTGTCCGCTGTCTCTCAGTGTCTGCTGTCTCTCAGTGTCCGCTGTCTCTCAGTGTCTGCTGTCTCTCAGTGTCTGCTGTCTCTCAGTTTCCGCTGTCCCTCAGTGTCCACTGTTTCTCAGTGTCCGCTGTTTCTCAGTGTCCGCTGTCTCTCAGTGTCCGCTGTCTCTATGTTTGCTGTCTCTCAGTGTGCACTGTCTCTCAGTATGCGCTGTCTCTCAGTGTCTGGTGTCTCTCAGTGTCCGCTGTCTCTCAGTGTCTGCTGTCTCTCAGTGTCCCCTGTCTCTCAGTGTGCACTGTCTCTCTGTGTCTGCTGTCTCTCAGTGTCTGCTGTCTCTCAGTGTCCGCTGTCTCTCAGTGTCCGCTGTCTCTCAGTGTCTGTTGTCTCTCAGTGTCTGCTGTCTCTCAGTGTCCGCTGTCTCTCAGTGTCTGCTGTCTCTCAGTGTCCCCTGTCTCTCAGTGTGCACTGTCTCTCTGTGTCTGCTGTCTCTCAGTGTCTGCTGTCTCTCAGTGTCCGCTGTCTCTCAGTGTCTGCTGTCTCTCAGTGTCCGCTGTCTCTCAGTGTCCGCTGTCTCTCAGTGTCCGTTGTCTCTCAGTGTCTCCTGTCTCTCAGTGTCCCCTGTCTCTCAGTGTCCGCTGTCTCTCAGTGTCCGCTGTATCTCAGTGTCCGCTGTCCCTCAGTGTCCACTGTTTCTCAGTGTCCGCTGTTTCTCAGTGTCCGCTGTCTCTCAGTGTCCTCTGTCTCTCAGTGTCCGCTGTCCCTCAGTGTCCGCTGTTTCTCAGTGTCCGCTGTTTCTCAGTGTCCGCTGTCTCTATGTTTGCTGTCTCTCAGTGTGCGCTGTCTCTCAGTATGCGCTGTCTCTCAGTGTCTGCTGTCTCTCAGAGTGCACTGTCTCTCAGTGTCCCCTGTCTCTCTGTGTGCACTATTTCTCAGTGTCCGCTGTCTCTCAATGTTTACTGTCTCTTTGTGTGCGCTGTCTCTCAGTGTCAACTCTCTCTCAGTATCTGCTGTCTCTCAGTGGGAACTGTCTCTCAGTGTCCCCTGTCTCTCAGTGGGAACTGTCGCTCAGTGTGCACTGTCTCTCAGTGTCCGTGTTGTCTCAGTGTTTGCTGTCTCTCAGTGTCCTCTGTCTCTCAGTGTGCGCTGTCTCTGAGTGTTTGCTGTCTCTTAATGTCCGCTGTCTCTCAGTGTCCACTCTATCTCAATGTGCGCTGTCTCACATTGTCTGCTGTCTCTCAGTGTGCGCTGTGTCTCAGTGTCTGCTGTCTCTCTGTGTGCACTGTTTCTCAGTGTCCGCTGTCCCTCAGTGTCTGCTGTCTCTCAATGTTTACTGTCTCTTTGTGTGCGCTGTCTCTCAGTGTTTACTGTGTCTAAGTATCTGCTGTTTCTCAGAGTCCGCTGTCTCTCAGTTTGTGCTGTCTCTCAGTGTCCACTCTCTCTCAGTGTCTGCTGTCTCTCAGTGGGAACTGTCTCTCAGTGTGCACTGTCTCTCAGTGTGCGCTGTCTCTCAGTGTGCGCTGTCACTCAGTGTCCGCTGTCTCTCAGTGTCTGCTGTCTCTTAGTATCCCCTGTCTCTCAGTTTCTGCTGTCTCTTAGTGTGCGCTGTCCCTCAGTGTCCGCTGTCTCTCAGTGTGCGCTGTCCCTTAGTGTCTGCTGTCTCTCAGTGTTTGCTGTCTCTCGGTTTGTGCTGCCTCTCAGTGTCCCCTGTCTCTCAGTGTCCGCTGTCTCTCAGTGTCTGCTGTCTCTCAGTGTCTGCTGTCTCTTAGTGTGCCCTGTCTCTCAGTGTCCGCTGTCTCTCAGTGTCTGCTGTCTCTCAGTGTCTGCTGTCTCTTAGTGTGCTCTGTCTCTCAGTGTGCGCTGTCCCTTAGTGTCTGCTGTCTCTCAGTGTTTGCTGTCTCTTAGTGTTTGCTGTCTCTCGGTTTGTGCTGCCTCTCAGTGTCCCCTGTCTCTCAGTGTCCGCTGTCTCTCAGTGTTCCCTGTCTCTCAGTGTGCACTGTCTCTCAGTGTGCACTGTCTCTCAGTGTCTGCTGTCTCTCAGTATCCGCTGTCTCTCAGTGTTTGCTGTCTCTCAAGGTCCGCTGTCTCTCAGTGTCTGCTGTCTCTCAGTGTCTGCTGTCTCTTAGTGTGCTCTGTCTCTCAGTGTGCGCTGTCCCTTAGTGTCTGCTGTCTCTCAGTGTTTGCTGTCTCTTAGTGTTTGCTGTCTCTCGGTTTGTGCTGCCTCTCAGTGTGCGCTGTCTCTCAGTGTCTGCTGTCTCTCAGTGTCTCCTGTCTCTCAGTGTGCGCTGTCTCTCAGTGTCTGCTGTCTCTCAGTATCCGCTGTCTCTCAGTGTGCGCTGTCTCTCAGTATCCGCTGTCTCTCAGTGTCCGCTGTCTCTCAGTGTGCACTGTCTCTCAGTGTCTGCTGTCTCTCAGTATCCGCTGTCTCTCAGTGTTTGCTGTCTCTCAATGTCCGCTGTCTCTCAGTGTCTGCTGTCTCTCAGTGTCTCCTGTCTCTCAGTGTGCGCTGTCTCTCAGTGTCTGCTGTCTCTCAGTATCCGCTGTCTCTCAGTGTTTGCTGTCTCTCAATGTCCGCTGTCTCTCAGTGTCTGCTGTCTCTCAGTATCCGCTGTCTCTCAGTGTCCGCTGTCTCTCAGTGTTTGCTGTCTCTCGGTTTGTGTTGCCTCTCAGTGTCCACTGTCTTTGAGCCTCTGTATAATTTGTTGGATGTTTCAAGAAACAATAAGGAAATTGGCACTGACTGTGTCACTCACTGGAATACCCAAACTAGATCCAGCTTTTAACCTTTCTCATCTGCTCTAACGTAGTCATTCACTCTGGAACACATCTGAAGTACTGCATATCACGCCTGAACATTCACCCCACACTGTGGTGACCACTCGGTCCATTTTAATGACCCCATTCCTGCTGAGGTAGGTGCTGGCTACAGTGATCAACCAAAGCTTTAAAGACATATGTGCTGTTCATTTCTTTTGTAGCAATTAATTGGCTTTTTTTTCAAAAATTATCCAAATAGTACAGTTCTTAGTTTCACTCAGCTATACCTTCATCTCACTGATCTATCACAAACAGTTATTAACTAAATTACCTGTTCCATGACAGTATAGTGGAAGTCAGGGCATGTGATGGCTCTTGATGCAGATGTGTGTCTCAGCATGTCAGAGCAGGCTGGTTAAAATAACCTTAACCCAGAATGAGCAGCAAAGTCATGTGGACCAAGCAATTTGAGGCACTGAATTAGCATTCCTGGTTCGACAGATCTGAATCTCAGTGCTGCTTAAATTCTAGAGGGCTCTTGTAGTGTACTGGCATTATCCTTACCTCTGGGCTCAAAGGTCTGGGTACATGCATGATCAGGTTGATGTGTAAATAGTTATCTGCTAAAGAACATTCAGACATCTGTCTCATTTGGAATGCTGCTACGCTCTGTGGTATATGTTCTGTCAGGAAAGCAACAAAACACATCAAGTTTGATTCTGCTGGAGGTGCTGCTTTTGGCTCTGTTACTATCTGACATTCGGAGTCCTTTCAATTCATGCTCTTATTGCTCACATCTCAACTGTGATACAGAGCAGTCAATCCCTTTTGGATAATCTCTCCCCACCTTTGCACCATTTCAGACAATCTCTTCAGAGCCCATTTACACTGACCTGATCATAGACACACAGTATGCTCACTGATTCTCAGCTGAGCAATGTCTCACTGTAATATTACAACCTTGTTTGCACTTGCCCAATCTCTGTAATCCGATCTCTGCAATCGCCTCCAGCCCCACAAACCTCCGAGATCTCTGCACTCCTCAAATGCTAGCCTCTTACACATCCCTCCCTCCCATTGGTGCCTGTGCCGGAGTACCAAGATGTAAGGAATTTTCTTTGGAAACTTCTCCACTTACCTCCTCTTGCAAGACACTCCTTAAAACCTGAAGAGCTTATGCTTGAAACGTCAACTCTCCTGCTCCTCGGATGCTGCCTGACCTGCTGTGTTTTTCCAGCACCACATTCTCGACTCTGAGCTCCAGCATCTGTAGTCCTCACTTTCTCTTACTCCTTAAAACCTACCTGTTTGAACTAACCTTTGTTCACCTGATATCACTTCAGTTGGATTTGTCAAACTAAGTTTAGTAATGTCTCTTCTAAACTTTCAGGGGTAGTTTCAGAACACTGATTGTTCTATGTACATGTACGTTATTTGTTTTGCCTGGATACAGACCACAGCTCGTATATCCTTTCAATATGAAATTTTCTTTCCTTCTCATTCACAATTTCACTTGTTCCATGTGAAACTCCTATCACTTTCTCCTGAAAGTTCTCTTGAAAGATTTGATTTATTGATGAAGACCTTTAAATGTCCCACACTAGGGCTCTCTCTCTCTCTTAATTTTTAATTAGAAGCTCAACAGAGTTTAATAATTCCCTAAGTACCGTTATGATCACTTAGCAATAGTTTAGACAACACTATAGCAGTGTTTCCCAGGAGATTTTACAGTGAACGGTCTCAGTAAAATTGTCAACATTTCAGACACTCAAGTTTATTACTTTGTCTTCAAACTTTTCAAAGCTAATCAAGTTGAGGATGGCCGAAGAATCATCTCACTTTGCACAAATTACTTCACAGTATTGGGAAGGCAATGGTATGGTGGTATTATCGCCGGACTGTTAATCCAGAGACACCAAGCAATGTTCTGGGGACCTGGGTTCAAAACCTGCCATAGCAGAGGTTGGACTGTACATTCAAATGTAATCTTGAAGTAAGAGTCAAATGATGACCATGAAACCATTGTTGATTGTCACGGGGACAAAACTCTGGTTCACAATGTCCTTCAGATAAGGAAACTGTCATCCTTACCTGGTCTGGCCTACATGTGGTTCTTAACTGCCCAGGGGCAATTCGGGATGGTAATAAATGCTGGTCTGACCAGGAATGTCTGCGAATGAATATTTCTAAAAAATATTCAAACAAAATCAGGTATCTGATGCTGTATGTTTGAAATGGGTTGGTCAGTGTAGTCACCCAAATCCCATGATTTGCAGAAAACTAGTATGCAGATACAACAGGTAATAAGAAGGTAAGTGGAATTTTGCCATTTATTGCTAAAGGAATATGATGTAAAAGTAGGGAAGTGTTAGTTAGACCACCCCTGGAATACTGTGTACAATTTTGGTCCTCTTATTTGAGGAACGATGTAATTACATTGACAAAAGTTCGGAGAAAGTTCACTCGATTAATTCCAGGGATGCAAAGCTTGTCTTATGTGGAGAGATTGAGCAGTTTAAGCACATACTCACTTGGGCTTAGAAGAATGAGGGAGATCTAATTGAGGTCTATAAGATGCTAAAGGGGATTGACACAGTAGATGTAGAGAGGATGGATCCTCATGTGGGACAATCCAGAACGAGAGGTGATGGTTTTAGGATAACGGGCAGCAGGTTTAAACCAGAGACAATGGGGAATTCCTTCTCTCAGAGGGACATGGATCTGTGGAATTCACTGTCCCAGAGTGCGGTGGATGCTGGGACACTGAGTAAATGTAAGGAGGAGATAGACAGATGTTTAATTAGTAACGGGGTGAAGGGTTATGGAGAACAGGCAGGGAAATGGAGACGAGGCCGAGATGAGATCAGCCATGATGGTATTGAATAGCAGAGCTGGCTCGAGGGCTGAATGGCCTCCTCCAGCTCCTAGCCCTAATGTTCTTAAGTTCTTACGCATATCCTAAGCTTTTAACTTCAGAGCAATTGGAAAAAAAATGAACATTTCATTGATGCAAACAAAGATGATGTGTTTAATGTTCAGTCATTTGTGGATTGATTATGTGTTTCTGGTGTCTCTTCTCTGTGTGTGATGGTTAAACCTTCATGCTGAGAATGAGAAAAATAAACTGAGGCATACAGCTGGAAGCAAGAAAGCAGACATTTTAAAGCATTAACCAACTTTCCTGCATGCATTAACCTGATGTCTGTATAACTCCAAGGCGTAACATGCAACAAATCAGATCATTCATTCAGCCCGTCTCCCATCGCTTTGAGATAAACCTGGAGCTCATTGGAAGGTTTTGATGAATTCCACCCATCAGCCTGCACGTTATGTGCTGTGATCATATTCACCAGAACCATCGGAGTTGCCTTGGGTAGATTGGCACAGTCACCAAACCTTCTTATTGTTATCAGTCTCTGTTACTGATATGAAAATGGGAGCGGTGCTACACACAGCCTTTAGCAGGAAACAGGTTCAATCTCGTTAAACATTTAGGGTTTATTACGCAGTTATTGACATGACATCAGAGATACGCAATGTTCTGGTGTGAGACTATCAGGCTCAACATTGGAAAAATTCCCATTACTGTTAGTTACACTGAAATTAGCACTGTCACTGGTACTGTAACACTAGAACACGCAAACATACATTGGCTAGGTCCTCCGAGCAACAATGATCCTATTGCTAGAGTATTAATCCAGTGATCCAGGTAATAGTCTGAAGACTCAGGTTTAGATCCTGTTATGGCTGATGCTAAAATTTGAGGTCCATAAAAATTTGAAATTACGAGTCTAATGAAGACCATGAAACTGTTGGTGACAGTTATGGGGGGATATCTGGCTGGTTCACTAATATCCTTCAGGAAAGGAAATCAACCACCCTTACCCGGTCTGGCTTTCATGTGACTCCAGACCCACAGTGATGTGGTTGACATTTTACTGCCCTCTGGACAATTCACATTGGGCAATAAACACTGGTCTGGCCAACAAGCCCACATCCTATGAATAAGTTTTTAAAATCCTTTACATCTTGATGGGAAGAGCTTATTTCATTAGTTTTGGGGACTAACCTCATTACACACAACACCTACCACACGAGATTCGACAGTTATTGCAGCCCCACCACCCCCCACCCCCAATAATCAATTACTTTCCCAGTCGGCTCTGTGTCTTATGTGAAATATTTCCCAATGTTAAAACTTTCTTTGTCACTGTATTCTTGTTTACAACCCTTTCCTTGCAAGGGTCGGGTGTAGAGTCTGGAAATTGTGGGTGAATTTTCCCAGGCTCCTTGCAACAAAGACTTACGGGAAGAAATTTGCAGAAATCAAGCAGGATGTATATCAAGTCCAATCAGGGCGTCCTGTCTGACATAAAAAGATTCAGTTTCAGAGATCCTGTTACTCTGGCATCCTGCTCCTCGGATGCTGCCTGACCTGCTGTGCTTTTACAGCATCACACTAACCTAGACTCTGGTATATAATTCTAAATGAAATTTGATTCATAATATAGTCAAGGAGTGGGAGAAAGTGAGGACTGCAGATGCTGGAGAGTCAGAGTCTAAAACTGTGGCAGACATTGCTGATGAAGGGCTTATGGCTGAAACCTCAGTTCTCCTGCTCCTCAGATGCTACCTGACTGGCTGTGCTTTTCCAGCATCGCACTTTTCAACTCTGACTCTCCAGCATCTGCAGTCCTCACTTTCTTCTCTGTGTAAGAAATGTCCATCCCCTGCACAGCTGCACAAAGGCCTTTTAAAGTTGGCTCCTGTGTCAGGAATCCTAGCATATCCCTGGAATTCCCACAGTCTTCCAATGATGCTGAATGGGTGAACGGAACATCAGGGGCACCATAGGGGTGGGGTTGGTAGTTTGGGATGATTGCATGAGAAATCCTGCACAGCCTCATGGGGAGAAACCCTCTGGAAAACTTGACAAAAGTGACACTTAGTCAAAACGTGAGAAGGCCCAGCCTAGCAATAACTTGCATTTGAATAGCACCCTTCCCCAAATGTATTCCCAATCTCTGGATGGCTTACCACAAGGAAGTATGATGGCTGTTGAATGAAACATAGCTGCCATTTTGTGCACAGGATTGTATGAATAGCAATTTGAAAATGGCCCGGGAATCTGCTTTTCTTTCCGTTGTTGATTGTGGGATAAATGTCTAACCATCCAGAGGCCAGAACTCCCTGCTGTTGCACAATAATTGCAAACACCAAAAGGACCAGGGTTTAATATTACATCCAAGAGACAGATTCTCTGACAGTACAGCACTCCTTCAGTCCTGCACTGTGACTATCAGCTTGGATCATGGGATCAAACCTCTGGAATGGGACTTCATCCTGGGAGATTACAGAGTGAGAGCTGAGGATACTCCAGATCAGAGTGTCAGACCACCACTCCTCACCCTGCACTTAGCAGCCATCATGGGGACAGCCAGCCTGGAACCAGGCCTGGGTTTAACATGTGGAGACTTTGGTTACTCAGCTCTACCATGCCAACCTCAAAGAGTGTGGCGCTGGAAAAGCACAGCAGGTAAGGCAATATCCGAGGAGCACCATAAATGCCCGAAATGTCGACTCTTTTGCTTCTCAGATGCTGCCCGATCTGCCGTGCTTTTCCAGCACCACACTTTTTGATTCTGGCTCTTCAGCATCCATAGTCTCACCTTCTCCTCTGCCACACCAACCTGAATTATGTGTTGGAATACTCAGGCACAATTCCTTTTGAGGTAGAGCAAAGCGAGACACCAACTTGCCAGTGCTGACATTCACCCACATTCCTCAGAAAAGCTTCCATCAGCCTTGCCAACAGCTCTCAGACCTTATCTGCAGCACTTGTGGGGATAGTGACAAGGGGAGGGGCCGAATGGATCATGGCACTAGGGTTGGGAAGATTTGAATCTCCCTCATCAAACCTTTCATTAAATTTAAGAGAGAACACATAAGGGCTGACTCAATCTCAGAGGGTCTCTTTCAAGCTGACACTTGAGTTGATCTCCTGAGCTGCTCGCTGTTTGCTGGAAGATGCAAAACTCAAGTACAAAGCAAAGGTTTAACACAGAGGGAGTGCAGAAAATTCAGCTGTGCAACCAAGGCACAGTGAAACACGAACCCTGAAGCACACTGGTTCTGCTTGCGCACCAATCTTCATATTTCACTGCGCAATCGTGCTATTTAAAGGGAAGCATCGTCATTTTGGATCAGGTTCAATTCCTGGAATAGCCCATGTTAAAAAGCCTGGCACAGGCATTTACCGTACACAGGGTGGACGTTATGTCACTGTTACACAAAGATCTGATCGACTCTTCCCCCCCCCCCAGTCAGAACTGGGTCTAGTTCTGGGCCCCCGCACCCCTCAGGAAGGAGCTACAGGCCTGGGAGGGAGAGAACAGCAGGTCCACTAGACTGACCCTGGGCTGGAAAGGGTTAACTGACACGGCTGACTTGTGCACATTAATCTCAAACAGATAAAGGGTTTCTTGGAATTAAGGTGTTTGCTGGGTGGATGGTGTCGCATGCAGCATTCCCCTGTAACCACATATTGCGGTAGTCACGGACTCCCAGCCCAACTGTTTGTTCTGTGGTGCTGTAGAGTCCATGGACCATGTATACATCGGGTGTGGGCACTTGTACTTCCTTTTTAGTTTTCTGGAAAATCTCCTCTGCTTTAGGTTACACTTCAGCCCTTGCACTCCTGATCGTTGGGCAACCAGTATGGAGGAGGGAGGGCAGGTCTGAAGACCTCCTCATGGGTCTACTCCTGGGCCTGGCCGGGCTGGCCATAAACAGGTCCAGGCAACGGGCCGTGGAGGAGGTCATTAGGGCCAACTGCCTGTCCCTCCTCCACGGTTACGTCTGTGTCCAGGTGTCCCTGAGGAAGGAGCACGCAGTGTCCACCAACATCCTTGAGGTTTTCAGGGAGAGGTGGACACTGCGGGGTGTGGAGTGTTTTATTTCCACCTCTGACCCTAGTTTGATTTAATCCCTGCCCTCCCCTTCACTGTTTGATCACACAGCATTGCCCTTTGATGTGAAGGGCAGTGCTTGTCACTGGCCACTTGGATGTTTCCTTTCTTCCTGGTGGTGGAAACTGAGTAAAGATTCGTGCACCTTGTGTTTCTCACTGTGTCTCACACCCGCACACACACAACATGGGGGCTGGGGAAAAATAAGCACTACAGTTCAGCCTTCAACACTATTATCTTCTCAAGACTGATTATTAAACTTAGTGATCTCGGACTAAGCCCCATTCTCTGCAACTGGATCCTCAGTTTCCTGACCCACAGGCCATAATCAGTGAAGATTGGGGACAATATTTCATCCTCACTAACACTCAACACTGGAGCCCCCCAGGGGTGTGAACTCAGTCCCCTACTGTACTCACTGTATATCCATGACTGCGTCGTCAAATACCAGACTAATACCATTTACAAGTTCGCTGATGACACCACCATAGTCGGTTGAATCGCAGATGGTAATAAAACAGACAACAGACGGGAGGTGGAAGATCAGGAAAAATTGTGCACTGAGAACAACCTAGCTCTCAATGCCGGCAAAACCAAGGAACTCATTATTGACTTTCAGCGTGATGTTACTCATGCCCCCCCTACACATTAACAGCACAGAGGGAGAACGAGTGGAGAGTGTCAAGCTCCTCGGAGTGGTCATCAACAACAAGCTTTCTTGGACTCTTCATGTGGACACACTGGTTACAAAGGCCCAACAACATCTCTTATTCCTCAGGCAGCTGAGGAAATTTGGCATGACGGTGAATACCCTTGCCAACTTTTATAGGTGCGCTTTCGAGAACATTCTGTCTGGATGTATCACTACCTGGTATGGCAACTGTACCATTCGAGATCGGAGATGGTTACAGAGAGTGGTGAACTCAGCCCGGACAATCACAAAGGCCAACCTCCCATCTATAGAATCCACCTACCAGGCCCGCTGTCAAGGAAAGGCCACCAGCATTCTCAAAGATCCATCCCACCCTGGTAATGTTTTTCTACAACCTCTACCATCGGGGAGAAGGTACAGAAGCCTGAACACACGCACCAGCCGGTTTAGAAACAGTTTCTACCCTACTGTTGTTAGAATACTGAATGGGCTCACAAACTCTTAACATTCACCTGTACCTGTGTTTTTTTTTGCCGCTGTTTACCTGTTATTTACTATCCATGCTGATTACTTCTGTGATCTGCCTGGATTGCTCGTAAGACAAAACTTTTCACTGTGCCCCTCGGTACACGTGACAATAAATTCAATTCAAATAAGCACGACCGCTGTTAGGCAGTAATACGGGGAATAAAAATAAAAAAAACATGAGACCGATCAGAATCTCCTCAGTAGAAATAAAAATTAAGATGTCTCCGATGATTAAAGAAAAAGGAAGACTGTTCTGCTGGGGACAGTATAGTCCAGAGGTGGGGTCCTATTAAAGATGATGCCAGGGAGTGCGTCTAAACATATAAAGGAGTGGAAATAATGAACAATATCACAATTATGACTGAGAGTCACCTGGGTTCTGATGAAGTGTCATAGATCATAGATCATAGAAGAATACAGCGCAGTACAGGCCCTTCGGCCCTCGATGTTGCGCCGATCAAAGCCCACCTAACCTACACTAACCCACTATCCTCCATATACCTATCCAATGCCCGCTTAAATACCCATAAAAAGGGAGAGTCCACCACTGCTACTGGCAGGGCATTCCATGAACTTACGACTCGCTGAGTGAAGAACCTACCCCTAACATCTGTCCTATATCTACCCCCCCTTAATTTAAAGCTATGCCCCCTTGTAATAGCTGACTCCATACGTGGAAAAAGGTTCTCACTGTCAACCCTATCTAACCCCCTAATCATCTTGTACACCTCTATCAAGTCACCCCTAAACCTTCTTTTCTCCAATGAAAACAACCCCAAGTGCCTCAGCCTGTCACTGGACTCAAAACAATAACACTATTTTTCCCTCTATATTTTCTCAAGCACTTTCTATTTATTTTGCTTCAGATCTACAACAGTTTCTTTCTTTGTTGTTAATGTCACAGGTTTGGTGAATTTTGAGGCAGGTGTAAAAATCCCACATTCTAATTCTCCTTAAAATTTCAACCGTTCTCCAGAATGGGGATAACATTGAGCAAAAGGTAAAAAGACACACTGTACATTCTGTTCAAAGATCGAGAAATCATAATTTAATTCCAGTGGATTCAGCAAAAAATATGGCTGAGGGAGTGCCACACTGTCGGAGGGTCAGTGCTGAGGGAGTGCCGCACTGTCGGAGGGTCAGTGCTGAGGGAGTGCCGCACTGTCGGAGGGTCAGTGATGAGGGATTGCCGCACTGTCAAAAGGTCAGTGATGAAGGAATTCCACACTATCAGAGGGTCAGTGCTGAGGGAGTGCCGCACTGTCAGAAATGCTGTTTTCGGGGAGAGACATCTCATCTGCCAATCATGTGAACACAGAATAGCATTTGGTGCAATTTTGAAGTAGAGTGGGTGAGCACATCCCTTCAGTCCAGACAGGTTGTAGGTACTATTGTTGTATAAAATTTTCAGAGATGTGTATGCAGAGAAAAAGTCAATGGGCTCTTTGAAGAGACTGGTTTGGTAAATGCAAGACAGTCCAGTTTTTTTTGAGGCCATTTATGATCGATGTATTCATAGGGGGGTCATTGTTGATGATAATTCAGTTGAATTTGTTGAAAGTGAGTTCCAAATGAAGTTTCACGTGACAGGCTTGAGACTAAGAGACAGAAGGCAGACATAATGATGAATGGTCAACTTTCAGCCAAGGCTCATTACACTGCAGTTTTCTGGAGGTTCGGTCACAATATATATGAGTAACATGCGCTTGTGTCTCCAGGACATTAGTTAGAAGTGAGCACATGACACAAAACTCCCAAAGAGTCAGGAGTATAATACAGATAATAATACTGTTGAAAGGGAGAGTCACATACAGGTGAAAATTAACACGAATAATTGTGAAGTGACATATTTTGCTCGGGTAGAAAGGGTGAGGTGAAACAGAAGAAAATAAAGGTACAATTTGAATCAGAGTCCAAGACCTAGAGCCCATCCAGGCTTGAACTGAAAAGTGGCAAGTAACATTCAATTCACACCAAGAGCCAAGCAGTGATCATCTCCAACAATAGAACATAACTTTCGCCTAGGGCTCGTGTGGCAAGTGACAGTGTCCCTTCCTCTGGGCCAGGTGAGCCAAGTTCAAGTCCTACCAGCTCCAGAAATTTGTAATAACATCTCTGAACAAGTTTATGAGGAAAACATTTATAAATGTCTCCTCTTGATTGTTCACATGAATTACCATCACCTTCATATTGGGGAAGCAGTCACTGACGAGTACGATTGTTTCCTTGGAGGTTCCATGTCAATGCTCCTGGCTTCTTCTACGGCTGATGAGCCTGCTCCAAGTGTCACATCTCCGACTTCACACGTGGCAAGTTTATCCAGGAGGTGAACATGGTATTTAACCTCAAGTTCACTAGCATTCCTTTCTCCAATTTCTTTTCCATATGTCCTCTCTTGAACGGGTGTTCTCAAGGAAGTGTCCCTTATGCAGGAGTTTCCTCCAAGTCAGTTTCTTCTGAACGAGGGTCTCCCCAGTGTGTTGACATCTAGGTTGCATTTCTGATGGAAAGTTATGTTCTATTGTTGGAGATGGTCACTTCAGAGAGTCTTCGAGACACTCGCTTTGTCCTCCTGTCGGTTGAGTGCCTTCCTTGAGCTGGGCGAGGATCGGCTTTGGCAGTCGGAAATCAGATTTTCTTAGCATGTGGCTGGTCCAATGGAGTGGTTTTGGGATAAGCATGGCCTTGATGCTGGTGCTAATGATTGCTTCAAGTCACTGATGTTCAGGATGCCTATTCTCCCAGCTGATGTGGAGAATCAGCTTCAAACATTGTTGATGAGACTTCTCAAGGATCTTGAGAACCATTGCTGAACCAATCATCCAGGTGCTTGCCATTGACCAGACACTGAACTGGACTAGACATAAATGTACAGTGACTACAACAGGTCAGAGGCTAAGAATCCTGCAGCAAGTAACTTACCTCATGACTGTCGAAAGCTAGTCCACCATCTACAATGTACAAGTCAGGAGTCTGATGGAATACTTCTCACTCACTTGGATGGGTGCAGCTCCAACAAGTGATTGAGAGTCAGTGCTGAGGAAGTGCCGCACAGTCGGAGGGTCAGTACTGAGGGAGTGCTGCACTGTCGGAGGGTCAGTGCTGAGGGAGTGCTGCACTGTCGGAGGGTCAGTGCTGAGGGAGTGCTGCACTGTCGGAGGGTCAGTGCTGAGGGAGTGCTGCACTGTCGGAGGGTCAGTGCTGAGGGAGTGCTGCACTGTCAGGGATCTGTACTGAGGGAGTGTCACACTGTCGGAGGGTCAGTGCTGAGGGAGTGCTGCACTGTCGGGGGGGTCAGTGCTGAGGGAGTGCCACACTTCAGAGGGTCAGTACTGAAGGAGTGCCACTCTGTCAAAGGGTCAGTACTGAAGGAGTGCCGCACTGTCGGAGGGTCAGTGCTGAGGGAGTGCTGCACTTTCGGAGGGCGAGTGCTGAGGGAGTGTCGCACTGTCAGAGGGTCAGTGCTGACAGAGTGCCGCACTCTTGGTGGGTCAGTGCTGAGGGAGTGTCACACTGTCGGAGGGTCAGTGCTGAGGGAGTGCTGCACTGTCGGGGGGTCAGTGCTGAGGGAGTGCCACACTTCAGAGGGTCAGTACTGAAGGAGTGCCACTCTGTCAAAGGGTCAGTACTGAAGGAGTGCCGCACTGTCGGAGGGTCAGTGCTGAGGGAGTGCTGTACTTTCGGAGGGCGAGTGCTGAGGGAGTGTCGCACTGTCAGAGGGTCAGTGCTGACAGAGTGCCGCACTCTTGGTGGGTCAGTGTTGAGGGAGTACTGTACTGTCGAAGGGTCAATACTGAAGGAGTGCCGCAGTGTTCAAGTGTCAGTACTGAGGGATCACCACACTGTCGAAGGATCAGTGTTGAGGGAATGCCGCACTGTTTGAGATAATTTATTTCCAATGTAATTTTAAATCATTGCTCTCTCTGATCTCAAGCTGACTGAGTAAGTCTCACAGAATTATTTTCAAGGTAAACATGGTTGCTTTCCCCAATGTATTCGACACTTTTTTGTCTGTCAAACAATAAAAGAAGCAATGACCTAGTTACTGCCACATTGCTGCTGGTAATAACTTCCTGTTAGTGTATTAACAGTGATGTTTCCCACCTCACAACTGACAACACCTTAAGAAGGCGGTCATTGGATGTCATGCACATTGCAAAGTCCTTGGGCTAAAATGCACCTGATATAAGCAATTGTTTTCTTTGCTGTTTTCTTTATCCATCAAGATGATGTGTGACCACTCTCAATTCAGTTTGTAGTGGCAGTGAGTAAGGTTAACCTTGAAGAATCCTTTGTTTGTAAGTGTTAACATTCCTTATTGTGGGTTTGGCCCAAGACTTTGCACTGGGAACACTCGTAGAGCTATCATCCAATTACTGATTGTTCCCATCCTAATTAAGGCAAGAGAGAGGGTGAGAAGATGAATGAATTCAGAGTGAGCTAGCTGATTGATAGCTTGGATCGCAATGTCAGTCTTGATTAAGTGCCGAGAGGGCTTCACATCTGAACAAATGTCATCATCTTGCCCGCACACTGCATACCAAACATTTGTTTATTGCTGATAGTTAAAGTGGCACGTATTACATGAGGTTGAAGAGGCTATCCATTACACTCATTTCATTTCCACTCTGGTTCCCCAGCTGTTGTTTGGCAGGAACATGAATGTAGAAAATCTCATAAATCCCTGGTGAAACCAGGAGCCACTGTCCTGTGTCCTTTCCGGCTGCTTCAAGGTTGCCAGAGTCTCTCTCACACACACACACACACACACACACACACACACACACACACACACACACACACACACACACACACACACACACACACACACACACACAAACAGGCAGGAAACAAACTGCTACTCCATCCGGTCAGAACCACACTGAGCTAATCCCATGCCCTGTCCAAAAGATTGGCACAAGTGAGGTGAAGAGACACATACAAGCAACAGGCCCATGAGGGAGATAAATACTCCCCAGAGACCACAGCACCCTATCCAATCCCTTCCCCAAGAACACAAGAAATAGTAGGCCATTTGGCCCATCATGCCTGCTCCGTCATTCCATGTGATCATCATTATTACCTCTGCCCTATCACCTTATCCCTCCATTCCCTGAGAGACTTGCCCATCTAGTTTTAAATATATTCAACAATGGAGCATCCACATCCCTCAGGAATAGAGAATTCCAAATATTCTCAATCCTTTTAGTGAATGAATTTCTCCTCATCTCAATCCCGATCAACTGTGCCTTATTCTGAAACTATATTATAGATACCCTGCCTATCCTGGCCCACAACCAGTGGAAACCACCTCTCAGCGTCGACCCTGTCAGCACCTTTTTAATTTTCAGTAAACTCAACAAGATCACCTTGTATTCTTTGCAACTCCAGCCAAGAAAGGTGAAGGGCAGATGTGGAGTAGAGATGAGTAGATATGGTGTATTGATGTGAAGCAGAACTGAAGTAAATGTAGACGTAGAGTAAATGCTGTGTAGGTGTTTCACTCATGTGGATTAGATGTGATGCAGATGTGGAGTAGAAAAGCAGTACATTTGGATTATACGCAGTCTAGATGTGGAGTAGATGTAGTCTAGATGTGGAGTAGATGTGAAGTATGTATGCAGTAAATCTGGAGCAGAAACGATGTGGTTGTGCAGTAGATGGAGAAAACGGTTTCCTTTGCAGATGGATTATTATTCAAAGGTCATCAACTATAGATAATGTTCATTGAGGGGGCAGACCACTTGAAGAGGGGATGGAATTTGATTCTGTAGGAACTTTCAATCAGACAAATTCTTGACAATAACTTGTCCAGTAATGGGGCAAACACCAGCCTTCGGGATTAAATCTGACAGCTCTTTCAGAGGAGAAGGTGAGGACTGCAGATACTGGAGATCAGAGTCAAAATGTGTGATGCTGGAAAAGCACAGCCAGTCAGACAGCATCTGAGGAGCAGAAGAGTCACATCTGAGGAGCAGAAGAGTCGACATTTCGGGCCTAGGCTCTCCTGCTCCTCAGATGCTGCCTGGCCGGCTGTGCTTTTCCAGCACCAGCACTTTCAGAGAACAGGCACAGGCATGCTGGGCTGAATGGACTTATTATAAAGTCATAGCATGACAGAAGGAGGCCGTTCAGCATATCATTCCTAAACTAGGTCTGGGAAAGAGCGATCAAATTAATCTCCACTTACCCGATTCTTTCCATGTTACTCAGCAAAATGTTTTCTGCCAATGTTTATCTAATTTGCTTTTGAAAGTTACTGCTGAATGTACTTCATCCCTTTCAGGCGACATGTTCCAGATCATAACAACTCACTGGGAACAAACACATTCCCTCATTTTGTCTCTTGTTCCCTCCCACTATACAGTTACAGTTAACCTGAGAACGTAACTTTTAAAAAAAAACATTTTGTGATTTACATATGAAAGAGATGAAACTAACATGGTCACTGTAACAGATGACAGACTTAACAAACAATCAAGGTATTTTCAATGTCTAATTTCAGTTACATCACACTTTAAACTTTTGCTATAAATTCTGTGTTTTACAATTGAGTCCTCCACAACCACCTGATGAAGGAGCAGCGCTCCTAAAGCTAGTGCTTCCAATTCAATCTGTTGGACTATAACCTGGTGTTGTGTGATTTTTAACTTCATCAGACAGGGACCTTAACTGTGCATTGTATCTGCTTCCTTTATGGAATATGCTGGACTCTATATTTTAGACTCTGATGTGAGGTGGGTATGGCTGGCAAGACTAGCATCTGTTGTCCATCCCTATGTGCTCTCAAACTGAATGGCTTGCTTGGACATTTCAAAGTCAACCACATTGCTGTGTATCTGTGTATCGCATGGAGGCCAGACCAGGTAAGGACAGCAGTTTCCTCCCAGGAAGGACATTAGTGAACCAGATGGATTTTCGTGGTCACCATCACTGGAATTGCATTCTATAATCCAGATTTTATAGATTTCCTAGTGTGGAAGAGGCCATTCTGCCTATTGAGTTTCTGAGGAGCATCTCACCCAGACTCAGCCCTCTACCCAACCCCTGCATTTCCCATGGCTAATCCACATAGCCTACATATCCCTATTCACTACAGGCAATTTACAATGACCAATTCACCTGACCTGCACATCTTTGGACTGTGGGAGGAAACCGGAGCACCCGGAGGAAACACACGCAGACACGGGGAGAACGTGCAAACTCCACACAGAGAGTTGCCCGAAGCAGGAATCAAAGCCAGATCCCTGGCACTGTGGCGCAGCAGCGCTAACCACTGAGCCACTGTGCTGCCCATTTACTAACTGAATTTAAATTCCACCATCGGCTCTGGTGCGACTTTAGCCTGAGATTCTCAATCACTTATCCAACAATGTTACGACTATGTCACTGGTATCTTGAAACAATCAGGCAGACATCCCCAATCAGTGTACAGTTGGGGAGGACTGGTTCATATCTCTGATGGTTCCCTCCACCTTTCTGGGCCACCTTGTTTCCAGATTTGCCATGTTCCTCTCCCTTCTTGGCTTGTCTGTGGTAACTTAAAATTCTGTCATGGGATGCGGGCGTCACTGGCTGGGCCAGCATTTACTGCCTGTCCCTAGTTGCCCCCTTGAGAAGGTGGGGGTGAGCTGCCTTCTTGACTGCAGCAGGTCTACCTAAGGGTAGACCCACAATGCCCTTAGGGAGAGAATTCCAGGATGTTGACCAGGCAATACTGAAGGAACGGCGATATATTTCCAAGTCAGGATGCTTGACTACTCAAATCTTCTTGGTTTGACTATTCAAACAGCATGGGAGGGGGAGGTTGTGCCTCACTAACTTAATGCCGTTTTTTGAGGAGGTGATGAAGATGATTGATGAGGGAAAAGCTCATTTGATGTTGTCTACATGGAGTTCAGTGAAGCCTTTGACAAGGTCCCTCATGGCAGACTGGTACAAAAGGTGCAGTCATGTGGTGTCAGGGTGAGCTGACAAGATGGATACAGAACTAACATAGTCATAGGAGACAGAGGGGAGCGGTGGAAGGATGCTTTTTGGAATGGAGGGCTGTGATTAGTGGTGTTCCACAGGGATCAGTGCTGGGACCTTTGCTGTTCGTGATTTACATAAATGATTCAGAGGAAAACGTAGCTGATCTAATTAATAAGTTTGCAGACAATACAAAGATTGCCAGAGTTGCAGATAATGAGGACGATTGTCAGAGGGTACCGCAGGATATCGGTTACTCTCTGGAGGGTCGGTGTGGACTGGTTGGGCCGAAGGGCCTGTTTCCACACTGTAGGGAATCTAAAAAAAAATCAGTTGGAGGCATGGGCAGAAAAATGGCAAATGGAGTTTAATGCGGACAAATGTGAGATGATACATTTTGGAAGGTCAAGTACAGGTGAAAATTATACAGTGAGTGGCAGAACCCTTTGGAATATTGATTTGCAGAGGGATTTAGGTGTGCAGATCCACAGATCACTGAAGATGGCAGCACAGACAGATAAGGTAGTAAAACAGGCCTATGGCATGTTTGCCTTCATTGGAAGGGGCATTGAGTATAAGGATAGACAAGTTATGCTGCAGCTTTATTGAACTTTAGTTAGGCCACACTTGAAACATTGTGTATAGTTCTGATCACTGCACTACCAGAAGGATGTGGGTGCTTTGGAAAGGGTACAGGAAAGGTTTACCAGGATGTTGCCTGGTATGGCAATTTTAGCTATGAAGAAAGGTTGGCTAGACTGGGTTTGTTTTCACTGAAATATAGGAGGTTGAGAGGTGACCTGATAGAAGTTTATAAGGTTGTGAATGGCATGGATAGAGTGGAAAGTATGAGGCTTTTTTTCCTAGGGTGGAGGAGTCAATTAATAGTGTGGAGGTGCTGGTATTGGACTAGGGTGGACAAGTTAAAAATCACACAACACCAGGTTATGGTCCGACAGGTTGAATTGGAAGTGCTAGCTTTTGAAGTGCTGCTCCTTCGTCAGGTAGTTGTGGAAGCACACTAGCTTTCACACTCGCTCCTTCACCTGATGAAGGAGCGTCGCTCCGAAAGCTAGTGCTTCCAATTAAACCTGTTGGACTATAACCTGGTGTTGTGTGATTTTTAACTTTGTACACCCCAGTCCAACACCGGCATCTCCGAATCATGGGTGATTAGGGATTGGCACTAAATGCCAATCTTGCCATTGGTCATAGAGTCATAGAGGTGTACAGCATGGAAATAGACCCTTCGGTCCAACCCATCCATGCCAACCAGATACCCCAATCCCACCTGCCAGTATCCGGCCAATATTCCTCCAAACCCTTCCTATTCATATGGGTATATGAATATATATATCCAAATGCCTTTTAAATGTTGTAATTGTACCAGCCTTCACCACTTCCTCTGGCAGCTCATTCCATACACATACCACCCTCTGCGTGAAAAAGTTGCCCCTTAGGTCTCTTTTATATCTTTCTCCTCTCACCCTAAACCTATGCCCTCTAGTTCTGGACTCCCCCACCCCAGGGAAAAGACTTTGTCTATTTATCCTATCCGTGCCCCTCATAATTTTGTAAACCTCTATAAGGTCACCCCTCAGCCTCCAATGCTCCAGGTAAAACAGCCCCAGACAGTTCAGCCTCTCCCAACAGCTCAAGTCCTCCAACCCTGGCAACATCCTTGTAAATCTTTTCTGAACCCTTTCAAGTTTGACAACATCTTTCCAATAGGAAGGAGATTGATAAATTCTTGATGTCACAAGGAATTAAGGGCTACGGGGAGAATGCGGGTAAGTGGAGTTGAAATGCCCATCAGCCATGATTGAACAGTGGAGAGGACTCGATGGGCCGAATGGCCTTACTTCCGCTCCTATGTCTTATGGTCTTATGGACCAGAATTGCATGCAATCTTCCAACAGTGGCCTAACCAACGTCTTGTACAGCCGCAACATGACCTCCCAACTCCTGTACTCAATACTCTGACCAATAAAGGAAAGCATACCAAATGCCTTCTTCACTATCCTATCTACCTGTGACTCCACTTTCAAGGAGCTATGAACCTACACTCCAAGGTCTCTTTGTTTAGCAACACTCCCTGGGACCTTACCATTAAGTGTATAAGTCCTGCTGAGATTTGCTTTCCCAAAATGCAGCATTTCTTATTTATCTGAATTAAACTCCATCTGCTACTTCTCAGCCCAGCACCGATCCTTGTGGCACTCCACTGGTCAGGGGCCTCCAGTCTGAAAAACAACCCTCCACTACCACCCTCTGTCTTCTACCTTTGAGCCAGTTCTGTATCCAAATGGTGAGTTCTCCCTGTATTCCGTGAAATCTAACATTGCTAATCAGTCTCCCATGGGGAACCTTGTCAAACGCCTTACTGACGTCCAAATAGATCACATCTACTGCTCTGCCCTCATCAATCCTCTTTGTTACTTCTTCAAAAAACTCAATCAAGTTTGTGAGACATGATTTCCCACGCACAAAACCATGTTGATCATCCCTAATCAGTCCTTGCCTTTCCAAATACATGTACATCCTGTCCCTCAGGATTCCCTCCAACAACTTGCCTGCCACCGACGTCAGGCTCACTGGTCTATAGTTCCTTGGCTTGTCTTTACCGCCCTTCTTAAACAGTGGCACCACGTTAGCAAACCTCCACACTTCCGGCACCTCATCTGTGACTATCGATGATACAAATATCTCAGCAAGAGGCACAGCAATCACTTCTCGAGCTTCCACAGAGTTCTCGGGTACACCTGATCAGGTCCTGGGGATTTATCCACTTTCCATTTTAGAGTCATAGAGACATAGAGACGTACAGCATGGAAACAGACCCTTCGGTCCAACCCGTCCATGCTGACCATCTATACCAAGCTAATCTATCCCACCTGCCAGCAACCGGCCCATATCCCTCCAAACCCTTCCTATTCACATACCCATCCAAATGCCTCTTAAATGTTGCAATTGTACCAGCCTCCACCACATCCTCTGGCAGCTCATTCCATACATGTACCACCCTCTGCGTGAAAAAGTTGCCCCTTAGGTCTCTTTTATATCTTTCTCCTCTCATCCTAAACCTATGTCCTCTAGTTCTGGACTCCCCCACCCCAGGGAAAAGATTTTGTCTATTTATCCTATCCATGCCCCTCATAATTTTGTAAACCTCTATAAGGTCACCCCTCAGCTTCCGAAGTTCCAGGGAAAATAGCCCCAGCCTGTTCAGCCTCTCCCTATAGCTCAAATCCTCCAATCCTGGCAACATCCTTGTAAATCTTTTCTGAATCCTTTCAAGTTTCACAACATCTTTCCAACAGGAAAGAGACCAGAATTGTATGCAACAATCTAACAGTGGCCTAACCAATGTCCTGTACAGCCGCAACATGACCTCCCAACTCCTGTACTCAATACTCTGACCAATAAAGGAAAGCATACCAAACGCCTTCTTCACTATCCTATCTACCTGCGACTCCACTTTCAAGGAGCTATGAACCTGCACTCCAAGGTCTCTTTGTTTAGCAACACTCCCTGGGACCTTACCATTAAGTGTATAAGTCCTGCTAAGATTTGCTTTCCCAAAATGCAGCATTTCTTATTTATCTGAATTAAACTCCATCTGCCACTTCTCAGCCCATTGACCCATCTGGTCCAGATCCTGTTGTAATCTGAGGTAATACTCTTCGCTGTCCACTACACCTCCAATTTTGGTGTCATCTGCAAACTTATTAACTCTGCCTCTTATGCTCGCATCCAAATCATTTATGTAAATGACAAAAAGTAGAGGACCCAGCACCGATCCTTGTGGCACTCCACTGGTCACAGGCCTCCAGTCTGAAAAACAACCCTCTGTCTTCTACCTTTGAGCCAGTTCTGTATCCAAATGGTGAGTTCTCCCTGTATTCCGTGAAATCTAACATTGCTAATCAGTCTCCCATGGGGAACCTTGTCGAACGCCTTACTGAAGTCCAAATAGATCACATCTACTGCTCTGCCCTCATCAATCCTCTTTGTTACTTCTTCAAAAAACTCAATCAAGTTTGTGAGACATGATTTCCCACGCACAAAACCATGTTGACTATCCCTAATCAGTCCTTGCCTTTCCAAATACATGTACATCCTGTCCCTCAGGATTCCCTCCAACAACTTGCCCGCCACCAACGTCACGCTCACTGGCTTGTCTTTACCGCCCTTCTTAAAGTGTGGCACCACGTTAGCCAACCTCCAGACTTCCGGCACTTCATCTGTGACCATCGATGATACAAATATCTCAGCAAGAGGCACAGCAATCACTTCTCTAGCTTCCCACAGTGTTCTCGGGTACACCTGATCAGGTCCTGGGGATTTATCCACCTTTAACCATTTCAAGATATTCATCACTTCCTCCTCTGTAATCTGGACATTTTGCAAGATGCCACCATCTACTTCCCTACAGTCTATATCTTCCATATCCTTTTCCACAGTAAATACTGATGCAAAATATTCATTCAGTATCTCTCCCATTTTCTGTGGTTCCACACAAAGCCGCCATGATCATTGAGGGGCCCTATTCTCTCCACAGTTACCCTTTTGTCCTTAATGTATTTGTAAAAACCGTTTGGATTTTCCTTAATTTTATTTGCCAAAGCTATCTCATGTCTCCTTCTTGCCCTCCTGATTTCCCTCTTAAGTATACTCTTACTTCCTTTATACTCTTCGAAGGATTCACTCAATCTATCCTGTCTATACCTGACATAATTCGGAGATGCTGGTGTTGGACTGGGGTGTACAAAGTTAAAAATCACACAACACCAGGTTATAGTCCAACAGGTTTAATTGGAAGCACTAGCTTTCAGAGCGACGCTCCTTCATCAGGTGATTGTGGAGGGCTCGATCGTAACACAGAATTTATAGCAAAAATTTGCAGTGTGATGTGACTGAAATTATACATTGAAAAATTGATTGTCTGTTAAGCCTTTCACCTGTTAGAATACAGTGATAGTTTCACTTCTTTCATGTGTAAATCACAAAACCCTTTTTTTAGAAGTTGCATTCTCGGGTTAGCTGTTAACAATGGTGATAGCTAGACAATATGTTGAAGGTGTTAGCCCCCTGTGTTCTCTGTCTATGACCTGATGTTTAGACTGATTCTAATCTAAAAAGTGAGATAACAGAGTTTTGCATAAATTTATGCAGTTTTTGAGCTCAGATTTCTACATGAATGTATGCAGTTTTTGAGCAAAGTGCAATGTAACTCTTCAAGTACAAAAAAATTCACCCCACAAAATATATGTGTGCATGTGGGTCTTTGTCTGTGTGTGTCTGTCTGGGGTGGGGGTTGTGAGTGTGAGAAAGTGTGTGTGTGTGTGTGTATGTGTGTGTAGTGAGTGCAGAGTGTCTTAAGTCTGTGAGGGGGTGCATGTGTGTGCGTCTGTGTGTGCGTCTGTGTGTACCTGTGTCCGTGTGTATGTGAGAGTGTGTGTGTTTAGGAACGTGTGTGTGTGTGTGTGTGTGTCTGTGTGTGTGTAGTGCAATGGTGGTCACCTGTAATGTGACATGAACCCAAGGTCCCGGTTGAGGCCCTCCCGATGGGGACCGAACTTAGCTATCAGCCTCTGCTCGGCCACTTTCCTCTGCTGCCTGTCCCGAAGTCTACCTTGGAGGATGGTCACCCGAAGGTCCGAGGCTGAATGTCCTGGACCACTGCACCCACTACACACACACACACACACACTTTCTCACACTCACAACCCCCACCCCAGACAGACACACACACAGACAGACAAAGATCCACACGCACACATATATTTTGTGTGGTGAATTTTTTTGTACTTGCAGAGTTACATTGCACTTTGCTCAAAAACTGCATGTAGAACTCTGAGCTCAAAAACTGCATGAATTTATGCAAAACTCTGTTATCTCACTTTTTAGATTAGATCAATCTAAACATCAGGTCATAGACAGAGAACACAGGGGGCTAACACCTTCAACATATTGTCTCGCTATCACCATTGTTAACAGCTAACCCGAGAATGCAACTTTTAAAAAAAGGGTTTTGTGATTTACACGTGAAAGAAGTGAAACTATCACTGTATTCGAACAGATGAAAGGCTAAACAGACAATCAATTCTTCAATGTATAATTTCAGTTACATCACACTGCAAATTTTTGCTATAAATTCTGTTACGATCGAGCCCTCCACAATCACCTGATGAAGGAGCGTCGCTCCGAAAGCTAGTGTGCTTCCAGTTAAACCTGTTGGACTATAACCTGCTGTCGTGTGATTTTTAACTTTCTCCAATTTAGAACTTCAACTTTTAGATCTGGTCTATCCTTTTCCATCACTATTTTAAAAAGAAAAGAATTATGGTCGCTGGCCCCAAAGTGCTCCCCCACTGACACCTCAGTCACCTGCCCTGCCTTATTTCCCAAGAGTAGGTCAAGTTTTGCACCTTCTCTAGTGGGTACATCCACATACTGAATCAGAAAATTGTCTTGTATACACTTAAGAAATTCCTCTCCATCTAAACCCTTAACACTACAGCAGTCCCAGTTGATGTTTGGAAAGTTAAAATCCCCTACCATAACTACCTTCTTATTCTTACTGATAGCTGAGATCTCCTTACAAGTTTGTTTCTCAATTTCCCTCTGACTATTAGGGGGTCTATAATACAATCCCAATAAGGTGATCATCCCTTTCTTATTTCTCAGTTCTACCTAAATAACTTCCCTGGATGTATTTCCAGGAAAATCCTCCCTCAACACAGCTGTAATGCTATCCCTTATCAAAAACACCACTCCCCCCTCCTCTCTTGCCTCCCTTTCTATCCTTCCTGTAGCATTTGTATCCTGGAACATTAAGCTGCCAGTCCTGTCCATCCCTGAGCCATGTTTCTGTAATTGCTATGATATCCCAGTCCAATGTTCCTAACCATGCCCTGAGTTCATCTGCCTTCCCTGTTAGGCCCCTTGCATTGAAATAAATGCAGTTTAATTTATTAGTCCTCCCTTGTCCTTGCTTGCCCTGACTGTTTGACTCGCTTCTGTTCTCAACTGTACCAGTCTCAGATCAATCTCTTTCCTCACTATCTCCCTGGGTCCCAACTCCCCCCCACCGTACTAGTTTAAATCCTCCTGAGCAGCTCTCACAAGTCTCCCTGTCAGTATATTAGTCCCCTTCCAATTTAGGTGCAATCCGTCCTTCTTGTACAGGTCACTTCTACCCCAAAAAGAGTTTTCAATGATCCAAAAATGTGAATCCTTCTCCCATACATGAGCTCCTCAGCCATGCATTCGTCTGCTCTATCCATCTATTCCTGCCCTCACTAGCTCGTAGCAGTGGGAGTAATCCAGATATTACTACCCTCGAGGACCTCCTTTTTAAATTCTTGCCTAATTCTCTATAAACACCCTTCAGGATCTCAACCTTTTCCTTTCCTATGTGGACAATGACCTCTTGCTGGTCCCTCTCCCCCGTGAGAACATTCTACACCCTCTCTGAGACATCACTGATCCTGGCACCAGGGAAGCAACACACCATTCTGCTTTTTCACTGCTGGCCACAGAAACGTCTGTCTGTACCTTGGACTAGAGAATCCCCGAACACAATTGATCTCTTGGAACCCGACGTACCCCTCATTGCATTAGAGACTGTCTCAATACCAGAAACTTGCCCAATAAGTTGCCCAAACCAGCCAATAACAGGAACGAGTGATATCCAGCCTCAACCCCCTCCATCGTACAAACCATTCAAAGCACTATGTTTCAGACAGTGGCAGTTTACACACAAGAGTGAACTCCTTCCCTCAACAACACCCCCAGCATTAAAGTAGCTCCCTCTGATTCAGCTCAGGGTGATTCACAGGTATCAAAATCAGACACAATTAAACACTGAGCTACACATGAGGTTGGCAGGACAAGTGACCAAGATCTCCATCAGAGGAGGGAGATTTTAAACACTGTCTTCACAGAAACACATAATTATTACAACGCAGAAGGAGGCCATTTGGCCCATCATGTCTGTATCTGCTCGCTGAATGAGCTAAATTGTGACTTAGTGCCATTCTCCCGTTCTTTCCCCTTAATCCTGCCTAACCAAAGTCTACCTTGGAGGATGGTCACCCGAAGGTCCGAGGCTGAATGTCCTGGACCACTGCACCCACTACACACACACACACACACACTTTCTCACACTCACAACCCCCACCCCAGACAGACACACACACAGACAGACAAAGATCCACACGCACACATATATTTTGTGTGGTGAATTTTTTTGTACTTGCAGAGTTACATTGCACTTTGCTCAAAAACTGCATGTAGAACTCTGAGCTCAAAAACTGCATGAATTTATGCAAAACTCTGTTATCTCACTTTTTAGATTAGATCAATCTAAACATCAGGTCATAGACAGAGAACACAGGGGGCTAACACCTTCAACATATTGTCTCGCTATCACCATTGTTAACAGCTAACCCGAGAATGCAACTTTTAAAAAAAGGGTTTTGTGATTTACACGTGAAAGAAGTGAAACTATCACTGTATTCGAACAGATGAAAGGCTAAACAGACAATCAATTCTTCAATGTATAATTTCAGTTACATCACACTGCAAATTTTTGCTATAAATTCTGTTACGATCGAGCCCTCCACAATCACCTGATGAAGGAGCGTCGCTCCGAAAGCTAGTGTGCTTCCAGTTAAACCTGTTGGACTATAACCTGCTGTCGTGTGATTTTTAACTTTCTCCAATTTAGAACTTCAACTTTTAGATCTGGTCTATCCTTTTCCATCACTATTTTAAAAAGAAAAGAATTATGGTCGCTGGCCCCAAAGTGCTCCCCCACTGACACCTCAGTCACCTGCCCTGCCTTATTTCCCAAGAGTAAGTCAAGTTTTGCACCTTCTCTATTAAGTACATCCACATACTGAATCAGAAATGTGTCTTGTACACACTTAACAAATTCCTCTCCAACTAAACCCATAACACTATGGCAGTCCCAGTCTATGTTTGGAAAGTTAAAATCCCCTACCATAACCACCCTATTATTCTTACAGATAGCTGAGATCTCCTTACAAGTTTGTTTCTCAATTTCCCTCTGACTATTAGGGGGGTTTATAATACAATCCCAATAAGGTGATCATCCCTTTCTTATTTCTCAGTTCCACCCAAATAACTTCCCTGGATGTATTTCTGGGAATATCCTCCCTCAGCACAGCTGTAATGCTATCCCTTATCAAAAATGCCAATCCCTCTCCTCTCTTGCCTCCCTTTCTATCCTTCCTGTAGCATTTGTATCCTGGAACATTAAGCTGCCAGTCCTGTCCATCCCTGAGCCATGTTTCTGTAATTGCTATGATATCCCAGTCCCATGTTCCTAGCCATGCCCGGAGTTCATCTGCTTTCCTTGTTAGGCCCCTTGCATTAAAATAAATGCAGTTTAATTTATTAGTCCTACCTTGTCCTTGCCTGCCCTGACTGTTTGACTCACTTCTGTTCTCAACTGTACCAGTCTCAGATCGATCTCTTTCCTCACTATCTCCCTGGGTCCCACCTCCTCCTCCTCGACACACCCTCCCCCCCCTCCACCTTACTAGTTTAAATCCTCCCGAGCAGCTCTAGCAAATTTCCCTGCCAGTTTTTTGAGCCCTTCCAATTCAGATGCAATCCATCCTTTTTGTACAGGTCACTTCTATCCCAAAAAAGATTCCAATGATCCAAAACTTTGAATCCTTGTTCACTTTCTGAGAATCAGTAAACTATATTTTGTTGGGCTTAAGGATTTGATAAAAATTTGTAGAAGATGACAATTGAAATGTAAATCTATATGATGCTGAAATCATCTCCTGCATTCATGGACAAAAATTAGAAACACCCGATCAGAGTGCACATTTACAGATAATCCGATCATTGCAGTATTTATATCATATGACAATTTAGCAGGCAGCCAGGATACAGTAAGCATAGGATTGAGAGATCTGGCAGTATGCAATATGTTGATATCCTGCACAGAAGATTCAGTCAGATTCCTCAGGAATAAGGCGTTCATGAGCGGCGATCTTTCAGCTGACAAAACACTGGAAAATACTTTGCCAAAACAGGCAGTGATTCAACACTGCAACACAATTGACACTTAACTGCTGTCTGAAATTTCTGAACAAGTCATTCAGCTCAAAGGCAATTAGGGATGGGCTACAAATATTGGCCCAGCCTGCAACATTCACAGTCCGTCGATATGTAAAGACAAATAAAATTCAACTAAACCACATGCCACTGTTAATCGTACAATCACTTTCAGTTCAAAAAGACTAGTTAGAGCACATTCTGTACTGATTGCTAAAGAAAAATGTTAAAGCTTTTCATCTCGCACTTGTCAGGTCTGAAACACAACAAAACTTAGAAAAGTAACAATAATTTATCCAGCGTGAGAAGAGAATGCTGCTTGGTTGGACTGCGGCTGTATGCATGGAGATATAGCAGGACCTGTTGACTAATCCACACCAGGTAAATTGACTCTGAATTATCCTGGGCTGGCAGAAGGGATTGACTGTCTCCACAATCCTTTCCTCACAGAAAAATGTGTGGACTTTTTTTTTGCCTATAATATTAAAATAATATTGAGTACATTTAATGATTTCTTTTTTACCTCAGTTTCCTGAAGCTGTTTACTCTTCCTGAGGTAAATCTGTCAAGGTTTTATCCAGATGATCGGCAGGCGGTGCAACAGTGACTACACTGTCCACATTATGATTCATGAACCATCAGACACCAAGTCCTCACATTCTGACACTTGTCCTAATGTGTAACAATTCAGAACAACCAGTTGCTCACTGACCTCAACTCCTGGTCCAGCAACATCTTGATTCAACTGAAATATAAGAATCAGGAGCAGGAGTTGTCCATTTGGCCCCTTCAGCCCTTCAGTAAGATCAGAGCTGAACTGATGATGGCCATAGCCCCATTTTCCTGCCTATACTCCACAACCTTTGATTTTCTTAACATTGTAATCCTACCCCGGCCTGACCTCCTGCCCAATTCTGTACTCTGTAATCTCATCCAGCCCCGCAACTGCCTGAAGTCTCAGAGCTCCTCCCTTTCTGGCCTCATGCACACACTCCATTGTTCATGGCCATGAAACACAGAAGAACCCTCCTGAACCTCCCTACCTTGTTTCACCAGCATTCAGTCTTTCTTTAAAAACTGCCCCTTGGACCTAGGGTTTGACCACCTGAACTAATAAATGGCCAAATGCTGTTTGCTTGCTCCCATGAAGTGAATTTCATTATATTGCTAACATCTTATTCTGTTAAGGATGCCATATAAATACAAGTGATTGTTGTTGTTGTCCATGGTCTTACCCCTCCCTACCTTGTAATCGCCCCATGTCCCGGATGATTCTTCTATGTCAATGATTAGATTTAAGTGCAATGTTACCTGGGCTGGAGAGTTTCTGTTATGAGGAGAGATTGGAAAGATTGGGGTTGCTTACCTTCGAGCAGAGAAGGCTGAGCGGGACATGATTGAAATGGAAAAATTCTGAGGGATTTGGATGGGGGGGACACAAAGAAATGTTTCCCTTTGATGGAAAGATCAATGACTAGGGTGTGAGGGGATATGAGGAAAAACTTTTTCACCCAGGGGCTAGTGAGAATCTGGAATTCAGTACCTGTAAAGATGGACGGCAGAATCCTCAAGAGTCAAAAGTAGTTTTATTTGTCATTTCTGCCACATACAACTGATACAGTAAAGAGGAGACAGCGTTCCTCCAGGACCAAGGGTGCTACATGGACAGCACAAACTACACAATCACACACAGGGCAGCATAAAGTGCATAAGAAGTGCAAAACCCACAAGACAGCACAGTAATTCCTGACACATCAGGACAGTCAGCACAGTGGTGTACAAATCACTGTGTAATAAAAGGACGATAATTAATAAAACATTTTTTGAGCAGCAATTCCAAGTCGTGCAAAAAATGTCAGATGGAATAGAGTCTGCTCATGCTGTATTAAGGAGCCTGGTGGCCCGGGGAGGAGAAACTGTTGCACAGTCTGGCCGTGAGTGACTGAATGCTCCGGTATCTTCTGGCAGGAGGGAGAAGAGTTTGAGTGAGGGGTGTGTGGGGTCTCCCACAATGCTCTTAGCCTTTTGGATGCAGCGTGTGGTGTAAATGTCCGTAGTGAAGGGGAGAGAGACCCCGATGATCCTCTCACTGTCCCCACTATCCGTTGTAGGGTTTTACGATCCAAGATGGTGCAATTGCTGAACCATGCAGCTCAGGGGACTCTTAATGAATCGTCTGTAGAACGTGGTGAGTATGGGAGGGGGGTTGTGGTGGTGGGAGGTGGGCTTTCCTCAACCTACACAGAAAGTAGAGACACTGCTGGGCTTTCTTGGCTATGGAGCTGGTGTTGAGGAACCAGGTGAGATTCTTCAGCAGGTGGACGCCAAGAAAGTTGGTGCTCTTCACCTTCTCCATGGTAGAGCAGTCGATGTCCAGCGGAGAGCGGTCGCTGTGTGCCCTCCTGAAGTCAACAATCATCTCTTTTGTTTTGTCCACATTCAGAGACAGGTTGTTAGCTCTGCATCAGCCCGTTAGCTGCTGCACCTCCTCTCTATGTGCTGACTCATTGTTCCTGCCATTGATGCGCACTACAGTTATAATATCAGCGAACTTAATGATATGATTCGTGCTGTGCCTCGCTGCAGAGTCGTGTGTCAGCAGGGTGAACAGCAGTGGACTGAGCACATAGCCCTGAGGGACCCCCTCGTGCTCACTGTCATGGTGTTGGAGATGCTGTTCCCAATCCACACTGACTGAGGGCTCCCAGTCAGGAAGCCCAGGATCCAGTTACAAAGGGAGGAATATAGGGCCAGCAGACTCAGCGTTCCAATCAGGTGCTGAGGAATGATAGTGTTGAATGCAGAACTGAAGTCTCTGAACAGTAATCTGATATGGGTGTCCTTCTTCTCCAGGTGGGTGAGGGCCAGATGGAGGGTGAGGGAAATGGCATCATCTGTTGAGCGGTTGGGTCGATACATGAACTGCAGGGTGTCCAAATGAAGGGGGCAGCAGGGTCTTAATATGCCTCATCACAAACCTCTCGAAACACATGGGTGTTAGCATAATGGGGCAGTAGTCTTTGGGACAGGACACTGAAGACTTCAGCACGGGGACGATGGTAGTGGCCTTGAAGCATGTTGGAACTACAGGGCAGCTCAGGGAGATGTTAAAGACGTCAGTGAGAACATCAGTTAACACATCAGAGCATCCTCTGAGCACTCTGGCAGGGATGTTATCTGGTCCAGCAGCCATCTGTGAGTTGACTTTGCATAGGGTTTTCCTCATGTCGGCCATGGTAAGAGACAGAACCCGATCATCAGGGGGTGGGGTTGGGGTGGACTTCCTTACAGCCACGTCATTTCATGCCTCAAACCATGCATAGAGTTGTTCAACTCATCCGGGATGGAGGTATCACCAGCGCACAAACCTTCAATCGCATCTAAGAATTATTTAGACGTGCACTTGCAATACCAAGACATACAAGGCTCTGGGCCAAGAGATGAAAAATGGGATTAGAATAGTTACAAAAACAGTTCTGAACAGCTGGAAAAGCTCAGCAGGTCTGGCAGCATCTGTAGAAGGGTGACTCAACCCAAAATATTAACTCTAATTTCTCTCCACTAATGCTGCCAGACCTGCTGAGCTTTTCCAGCAACTTCTGTTTTTGTTTCTGATTTACAGCATTGACAGTTTGGTTGGTTTTTAAGCAGAATAGTTAGGTGGTTGTTTTTGACTGGCACGGACACGATGGGCCAAAGGCTCTTTTTCTGTGCTGTAGATCTCTATGACCCGATGTCAGCATTGGCTCTGGCTTTGCAGATGAAGTCAAGATCCATCCTGGTGTTGCAGAATTGCCCACATTGAGAACTGATACTAAGAGAGGAGGCAGATTGTACATTCTAGCAGCTGTCTTCCATTTAACATCACTCACCGTTCTCTCTCAGTGACTGCTCTTGTTTATTGGAAGGTCTCGACCCCATTTTTAATGATGAATCACCACTTCTGCAATCTGCAAGCCATCCTAGCTGTATGGGACAAGCTGGAGAGACTACGGGATCTTTCCTCTCTCTCTCATTGTTTGTGTGCATCTGGACATCAACAACAATTTGCACTTATAAAGCACTGACAATGTGAATAAATGTCCCAAGATGCTTTGCAGGGTCTTTTTAAAGCAGAATTTGACACCGAGTCACATACATCATTATGAAGGTGGATGTTCTCAAGCTTAATCAAAGCAAGGCAAGTTTTCTTAAGTTTCTTAAAGAAGAATTGAGGCAGAAAGGCAGAGAGGTTTCAGGAGGAAATTCTAGAGCTTAGGAGTTAAGGCAGCTGAATGACTGCCACTAAAGTTAAAGGGATTAAAATCAGGGATGCTCAAGAGGCCAAACTTGGAGGAGTACAGAGAGCTCAGACGCGGTACAGAAATATGAGAGTACTTCAAAAGCTTTCATTAGCAGTCAAGTGGTTTGGAAAGTGCTGTGTTAGTGAAAAGCACTATCTTTATGCAAATTCTTTTTTCTCTTTCCTTCCTGGTTCCCTGTGAGCTAGCAGCAGCAGAGCTGATAATGTGAGTTAATCTTTTGCAGGTAATTTACTGACACTGCTTTCGGCCGTGAATGAACATGAGAAGGATTCCACAATAAAGTCAAATTTGGAACAGCATCCCAGAAACCGTTACAGCTAATTCTGTCCAATTCTGTCCTCACCAATGTCGGTCTATACCTGGAGGCAACAAACAGGACACTGGCAATTTCCAGTTTTCTGTTTCAGAGTGGTATTAAACCAGTGGTCAGTAAACTTAATCCTAAAATATTACAGATGATTACAGGTCACTACAGTACCATATGTACAGTAGCTGAGCAAAACATTCACCTCCTCAGAATCTCTCAAAATGGAGTATTCAATAAAGTATTCAATTGCATTCAATGGAGTATTTTTAAAAGTATAATTACTGATGCAATGCAGGAAACATTGCTGCCATTTTGCGCACAGCAAGTTACCCTGAACAATAATGTGATAATGACCAGATAATGTGTTTTAGTGATGTTGGTTACTGGATACATATTAGCCCCAGGACATTGTAAAGAATTCCTACTTCAAGAGATTTTTACTTTCTTTTGAGACGGAAGACAGGGCCTTGATGTGACAACTGGCTAGAAACACAGCAGCTCTAACAACGCAGCACTCCCTCAGCACTGTGTTTGGGTGTCAGTGTAGGTGTTGTACTCAGATTACAGCACTTAAAACCAACAGCCTTCTATCTAAAAGACAAAAACACAACCCACTGAGCCACAGCTGATACTCTATAACTTTGCATATATGTCATCATTTTACTATGTATGTTGCTCAATAACCTTCCTTTCTTGTTCCTTTCAAAATGCAAATGTCCCATCTTCCTGTGCTGGGTGGAGATGAAGGCATTGTGGTAATCTCCATCTACAAGTTCACTGATGACACCAACATTGTAAACCGGATATCAAACAATGACAAGACAGAATACAGGAAAGAGATAGAGGGCTTGGTGATGCAGTGCAATGATAACAATTTCTCCCTCAATGTCAGCAAAACGAAAGAGCTCATCATTGACTTCAGGAAGCAAGCATGCCCCTGTCTGTATCAGTGGAGCTGAGGTGAAGATGGTCGAGTGTGTCAAGTTCTTAGAAATGACGATAACCAACAATCTGTCCTGGATCACCCTTGATGGTTAGAAAGGTGCAATAATGCCTCTTCTTCCTCAGGAGGCTAAAGAAATCCAGCATGCTCATAAGGACCCACACCAACCTTTACAAATGCACCATAGAAAGCATTCTATCTGGATGCATTATAGCTTGGCACGGCAACTGCTCCAGCCAGAACCATAAGAAACTACAGAGAGTTGTGAACACAGCCCAGACCATCATGACAGCCAACCTTCCATCCATGGACTCCACCTACACTTCTCGTTGCTGGGAAAAAGGGCACAGCCAACATCATTAAAGACCCCTCCCACTCCAGTTATAATCTCTTCCAAACTCTTCCATCGGGCTGAAGATTCAAAAGCTTAAACACACAATACCGACAGGTTCAAGAACAGCTCTTCACCACTGTTATTAGACTGATGAATGGACCTCTCAAATTTCAAGTCTAATGTTTACCTTGTTTGTCTGTACCTTCTCTGCAGTTGTAATTCTGTATCCCTCACTCTGTTCAATCACCCTATGATCCTTGTGTCTTTGTATATTATGATCTGCCCATACTGTACATAAAACAAAACATTTCACTGTACTCAGGTACATGTGGCAGTAATAAATCAAATCAAATCAAAATGTCACTATTTGGGGAATAGGTAGAAATGTTACTTCAACAGGATTTGTGAATTCCACAAATCCACCACATGCTAGGAATAGGGACAGCATAGAGCTGAACACATGGATGCAGGAGGGAAGGTTTTGGACTCTTGGATAATTGGACATCTTTCTGCGGAAAGTGTGACCTCTACAAAAAGGATGGTCTTCACCTGAACCAGAGGGGTACCAATATCCTGGGGGGGTGGGGTGGAATTTGCTAATGCTCTTTGGGAAGGTTTAAACTAATGCAGCAGGGGGATGGAAACCTGAATTGTACTTCCAGTGTACAGGAGGTTGAGAGTAGTGAGGTCTGAGATAGGTTTACAAGGTCGTGAGAAGGCACCAGCAATCAGAATGTTGGTTTGAAATGTGTGTATTTCAATGTCAAGAGCATCTGGAATAAGGTGGGTGAACTTGCAGCACGGGCTGGTAACTGGGATTTCAATGTTGTGGCCATTTCAGAGACATGGCGAAAGGAGGGACAGGAATGGCTGTTGCATGTTCCGGGATTTAGATGTTTCAGATGATTCTCGATAGGAGCGAGAATAACAGGGTAGTTGTCATGGGGGACTTTAACCTACCCAATATTGACTGGGAATACTATAGTTCAAGTAGTTTAGATGGGTCAGTTATTGTTCAATATGTGCAGGAGGGTTTTCTGACAGAGTATGTAGACAGGCCAACAAGAGGTGATGACACATTGGATTTGGTACTGGCCAGATGTTAGATTTGGACATAGGAGAGCACTTTGGTGATAGTGACCATAATTTGATTACGTTTACAATAGCAATCGACAGGGATAGGTGTATACCACAGGGAAAGAGGTATAATAGGGAGAAAGAGAATTATGATGTGATTAGGCAAGGTTTACAATGCATAGATAGGGAAAGAAACTGCAGGGGATGGACACTCTTGAAATGTGGAGCTTATTCAAGGAACAGCTAGTGCGGGTCCTTGATAAATATATGCCTATCAGGCAGGGAGGTATTTGTCGAGAGAGGGAGCCATGGTTTACTAAAAAAGTTGAAGCTCTTGTCAAGAGAAAGAGGAAGGCTTATGCGAGGATGAGACATGAAGGCTCAGTTAGGTGACTTGAGAGTTATAAGTTAGCCAGAAAAGATTTAAAGAGAGAGCTAAGAAGATCTAGGAGGAGACATGAGAAGTTGTTGGCAGTTAGGATCAAGGAAAACTCCAAGGCCTTCTATAGGTATATGAGGAATTAAAAAAAGACTAGAATAAGATTAGGGCCAATCATACCTAGTAGTGGAAAGTTGTGTGTGGAATCTGAGGACACAGGGGAAGCACTTAATGAATACTTTTCGTCAGTATTCACATTGAAAAAGGGCAACGTTAGAATACGGAGACATAGGCTACAAGATTAGATGGAATTGTGGTTGACAAAGAGGAGGTTTTAGCAATTTTGGAAGAACTAAAAATAGATAAGACCCCTGGGCTGAATGGGGATTTATCCTCGGATTCTCTGGGAAGCCAGGGAGGAGATTGGAGAGCCTTTGGCTTTGATCTTTATGCCATCATTGTCGACAGGAGTAGTGCCAGAAGACTGGAGGATAGCAAATGTTGTTCCCTTGTTTGAGAAGGGGAGTGGGGACAATCCTGGTAATTATAGGCCAGAGAGCCTTACTTCGGTTGTGGGTAAAGTGTTGTAAAAGGTTACAAAAGATAGGATTTACAATCATCTGGAAAGGAATCATTTGAATAGAGATAGTCAACACGGCTTTGTGAAGGGTAGGTCGTGCCTTAGTAACCTTATTGAGCTCTTTGAGAAGGTGACGAAAGCGGTTGATGTGGAGTATATGGATTTCAATAAGGCATTTGATAAGGTTCCACATGGTAGGCTATTGCACAAAATACGGAGTTTCAGGATTGAAGGTGGTTTAACAAATTAGCTAGCTGAAAGAAGTCAGAGGGTGGTGGTTGATGGGAAATGTTCATCCTGGAGCTCAATTACCAGTGGTGTGCTGCAAGGATCTGTTTTGGGGCCAATGCCGTTTGTCACTTTTGTAAATGATCTGAAGGAGGGCTTAGAAGGATGGGTTAGTAAATTTGCAGATGACACTAAGGTAGGCAGAGTAGCGGATACTGCTGAAGGATGTTGTGGGTTACAGAGGAACATAGATAAGATGCAGAGCTGAGCTGAGAAGTGGCAAATGGAGCTTAATGTGGAAAAATGTGGGGTGGTTCACTTCAGAAGTAGTAACCGGAATGCAGAGCACTCAGCTAATGGTAAAAGTCTTGGCAACGTAGATGGACAAAGAGGTCTCGGTGTCCAGGTGCGAAATCCCCGAAAGTTGCCACCCATGTTGGTAGGGTTGTTAAGAAGGCATTTGGTGTGTTGGCATTTATTGGTAGGGGGATTGAGTTTCGGAGCCACAAGGTCATGCTTCAGCTGTACAAGATACTGGTAAGACCGCACCTGGAGTATTGTGTACAGTTCTGGTCACCACATTATAGGAAGGATGTGAAAGTTTTGGAAATGGTTCAGAGGAGATTCACTAGGATGGAATGGAAGGGAGGTCTTATGGGGAAAGGTTGAGGGAACTGAGGCTGTTTTCATTGGAGAGAAGAAGGTTGAGAGGTGACTTAATCAAGAGATTGAGATAGCGTGGACACTGAGAGCCTTTTTCCTCAGATGGTGAAGGCGAATATGAAGGGACATAGCTTTAAATTAAGAGGTGATAGATTTAGGACAGATATTAGGAGTTGTTTCTTTACTCAGAGAGTAGTAGGGGTGTGGAATGGCCTGCCTGCAACATTAGTAGACTTGCCGACATTAAGGACATTTAAATGGGCAAAAGGCATGCATATGGATAATAATGGAATGGTGTAGGTTAGATGGGCATCAGATTAATTTTGCAGGTTGGTACAACATAGAGGGCCGAAGAGCCTGTACTGCACTGTAACGTTCTATGTTCTAAAATTCATTTAATAAAACTGGGAATTGAGAGCAAGTCTCACTAAGAGTAACTGTGAATTGTCACCAATTATTATAAAAACCCATCGGGCTCACTGTCTTCATTGTCCTTTGAAATGGCCCTAGCAAACCACTGAATTCCAGGGTGATTAGGGATGGCTACAATCACGTCCCACAAAAGGATAAGAAAAAGCTATGTCTGAACAAAAGTCATCCCTCCATCCCATTTCTCCCTCCTAAAATCTACAGCTTTAAAACCTAACCGAAATTAAAATAAAATCTGAAACCTGGATGGAGAAATGCTGGAATGTGTCCGTCAGTTGTCACGCTAAAGGATGTACCATCCTGTTAATGATTCCTCTGCTTTCTTTTTCACTGTAACATCTAGCCCTGATTTGCTACAAGCCTCCTTTATGACTCTTTCTCTGTTCTAGCATTCTAAAGTCTCTCTGACGCTGCTACATCAGTATTTGTGCTCTCTGCGCATGTATTTGGTTGTTAGAGTCGATCCTCTAACGTGATTGTACGAATATAAGTACACTTAAGCTTCTCCTACAATGTAATTCTTTTAACTCATAGATGCATAGAGATATACAGCACAGAAACAGACCCTTCAGTCCAACTTGTTCATGTCAACCAGATATCCTAAATAAATCTCATCCCATTTGCAAGCACTTGGCCCATCTCCTTCTAAATCCTTCCTATTCATATACTCATTCAGATGCCTTTTAAATGCTGTAATTGTACCAGCGTCCAACACTTCCTCTGGCAGCTCATTCCACACACACACACACCACACACTGTGTGAAAGAGTTGTCCCTTATAAATCTTTCCCCTCTCACTTTAAACCAATGCCCTCTAATTTTGGATTCCCCCACTCCAGGGAAAAGACCTTGTCTATTTCCCCTATCCATGCTCCTCATGATCTTATAAACCTCTATGAGGTCACCTCTCAGCCTCCGATGCTCCAGGGGAAATAGTCCCAGCCTATTCAGCCTCTCCCTGTAGCTCAAGTCCTCCAACCATGGCAACATCCTCATAATTCTTTTCTGAACCCTTTCAAGTTTCACAACATCATTCCATTGCAGAGAGACCAAACTGCATGCAGTATTCTAATAATGATGTAACCAACATCCTTTACAGCTGCAACATGACCTCCCAACTCACTCCAAGGTCTCCTTGTTCAGTAACATTCCCCAAGACCTTACCATTAAGTGTAGAAGTCCTGCCCTGATTTGTGTTTCCAAAATGCACTACCTCACATTTATCTAAATTAAACTCAATCTGCCACTCCTCAGCCCACTGGCCGATCTGATCAAGATCCCATCGTACCCTGAAGTAACCTTCTTCGCTGTCCACTACCCCTCCAATTTTGGTGTTATCTGCAAACTTACTAAATATACCTCCTATGCTCACATCCAAATCATTTATATAAATGACCAAAAGCAGTGGATCCAGCTCCAATCCTTGTGGCACACCACTGGTCACAGGCCTCCAGTCTGAAAAGCAACCCTCCATCACCACCCTCTGTCTTTTACCTTTGAGACAGCTTTGTATCCAAATAGCTAGTTCTCCCTCTATTCTGTGTGATATAACCTTGCCAGCCAGTCTACTATGAGGAACTTTGTCAAATATCTTACTGAAATCCATATATATCATGTCAACCACTCTGCCTTCATCAATCCTCTTTGTTGCATCTTCAAAAATCTCAATCAAGTTAGTGAGACATGATTTCGCACGCACAAAGCCATAATGACGATCCCTAATCAGTTCTTGCCTTAACAAATATATGTACATCCTGTTTCTCATGATTCCCTCCAATAACTTTCCCACCACTGATGTCAGGCTCAAAAGTCCATAGTACCCTGGCTTTTCTGTACCACCTTTCTTAAATAGTGGCACCATATTAGCTAACTTCCAGTCTTCTGGCACCTAACCTGTGGCTATTGATGATACAAATATCTCAACAAGGGGTGTTTGAAGATTTTGATTTGATTTGGATTCTGTCTTCCATTTCAAGAAATCTTATTCTGCCCTCAGCAAGAATCATTAGCTGGTTTGTGTTTATCAGAGACTTGGAATCATATCGTGCAGGAGGAGGTCATTCAATCTTTCTGGTCCATGCTGGGTAATTGAACTACGTGTCCAATTCAGTGCCTTGTGCAAATTTTCGTCCATTACCCTGCAATTTAATCCTCTTCAATTCTATGTCATATTGTGTTTTGAAAGTTCTCTCTTGTACCATCCAACTTTATAAAAATTCATTTAGAGTCTCAGAGTCATAGAGATGTACAGCATGGAAACAGACCCTTTGGTTCAACTCGTTCTTGCCGACCAGGTATTCCAGCCCAATCTAGTCCCACCAGCCAGCACCCGGCCCATATCCCTCCAAACCCTTCCTATTTATATACCCATCCAAATGCCTTTTAAATGTTGTAATTGTACCAGCCTCCATCACTCCCTCTGACAGCTCATTCCATACATGTACCACCCTCTGTGTGAAATAGTTGCCCCTTAGGTCTCTTTTATATCTTTCCCCTCTCACCCTAAACTTATGCCGTTTAGTTCTGGACTCCCCGACCCCAGGGAAAAGACTTTGTCTATTTATCCTTTCCATGCCTGTCATGATTTTATAAGCCTCTATAAAGTCAGCCCTCAGCCTCCAAAGCTCCAGGGAAAACAGCCCCAGTCTGTTCAGCCTCTCCCTGTAGCTCAAATCCTCCAACCCTGGCAACATCCTTGTAAATCTTTTCTGAACCCTTTCAAGTTTCACAACATCTTTCCAATAGGAAGGAGACCAGAATTGCAAGCAATCTTCCAACAGTGGCCTAACCAATGTCCTGTACAGTCGCAACATGACCTCCCAAGCCCTGTACTCAATACTCTGACCAATAAAGGAAAGCATTCCAAACGCCTTCTTCACTATCCTATCTACCTGCGACTCCACTTTCAAGCAGCTACGAACCTGCACTCCAAGGTCTCTTTGTTCAGCAATACTTCCGAGGACCTTACCATTAAGTGTAAAAGTCCTGCTAAGATTTGTTTTCTCAAAATGCAGCACCTCACATTTATCTGAATTAAACTCCATCTGCCACTTGTCAGCCCATTGGCCCATCTGGTCCAGATCCTGTTGTAATCTGAGGTAACCTTCTTCACTATCCACTACGCCTCCAATTTTGGTGTCATCTGCAAACTTACCAGCTTTACCTCTTATGCTCACATCTAAATCATTTATATAAATGATGAAACGTAGTGGACCCAGCACCGATCCTTGTGGCACTCCACTGGTCACAGGCCTCCAGTCTGAAAAACAACCCTCCACCACCACTCTGTGTCTTCTACCTTTGAGCCAGTTCTGTATCCAAATGGCTAGTTCTCCCTGTATTCCATGAGATCTAACCTTGCTCACCAGTCTCCCATGGGGAACCTTGTCGAACGCCTTACTGAAGACCATATAGACCACATCTACCGCTCTGCCCTCATCAATCCTCTTTGTTACTTCTTCAAAAAACTCAATCAAGTTTGTGACACGATTTCCCACACATAAAGCCATGTTGTCTTTATGTGAGACTCTCTAATCAGTCTTTGCCTTTCCAAATACATGTACATCATGTCCCTCAGGATTCCCTCCAACAATTTGCCTACCACTGAGGTCAGGCTCACTGGTCTATAGTTCCCTGGCTTGACCTTACCACCTTTCTTAAACAATGGCATCACGTTAGCCAACTTCAAATCTTCCGGCACCTCACCTGTGACTATCGATGATACAAATATCTCAGTAAGAGGCCCAGCAATCACTTTCCTAGCTTCCCACAGGATTCTAGGGTACACCTGATCAGGTCCTAGGAATTTATCCACTTTTATGCGTTTCAAGACATCTAGCACTTCTTCCTCTGTAATATGGACATTTTTCAAGATGTCACCATCTACTTCCCTACATTCTATATCTTCCATGTCCTTTTCCACAGTAAATACTGATTTACTGGATGTAGGCATGCCTGGCTAGACCACCATTTATTGCCTATCCCTAAATGCTCTTGACAAGGTGGTGATGCATTGCTTTCTTGAACCACTAGTGTCCATGTGGTGTAGGCAGTCTCAGATTGTTATTTGGGACTGACTTCCAGCAGTTTGACCCAGAGACAGTGAAACCATAATGATAAATTTCCAAATCAAGATGGTGAATGGCTTTTATTTTATTCATTCAGAGAATCAGGGTGTCACTGGCCAGGTCAGCAATTATTGCCCATTCCAATTGCCCAAAGGGCAGTTATTAGTTAACCACATTGCTGTGGGTCTGGAGTCACATGTAGGCCCAACCACATAAGGATGGTAGTTTCCTTCCCTAAAGGACATTAGTGACCCAGATGGAGTTTTCCAACAATCAACAATGCATTCATGGCATCATTACAGTCTTAATTCCAGATTTTCTCTTTTGTTATTGAATTCAAATTCCACCACCCGCCGTGGCAGAATTTGAACTTGGTTCCCCAGGACATCACATGGGTCTTTGGTTAACAGTCCAGGATAATACCACTACACCATCACCTCCTACTGGAGGGGAACTTGCAGAGGGCCATGTTCCCATGTAGCTACCCCTGTCCAAATCATGGGTTTGGAAGGTGTTGCCCAAGAAGCCTTGGTAGTTACTTCAGTGCATCTTCTAGATGGCACACACTGCTTCTACTGTACACCAGTCCTGGAGGAAACAAATGTTGAAGGCGTTAGATATAGATTGCGTCAAATTTCCAGAGATGTTGTTGGAGTTCTGTCACACTCCTGACATGTGCCTTGTAGATGATGGACAGGCTTTGAGAGTCAGAAGGTGAATTGCTGACATGGTCTTGTAGCCACAGTATTCATGTGGCTGATCCAGTTCAGTTTCTGGTCCATGATAACCCTCAGGATGTTGATAGTTGGGGATTCAGTGATGGTAATGTCAGAAAATGTCAAGGTTCAATGGCTAGATTCTTTTTTTTTGAAGATGATCATCATCAGGCATTTGTGAGGCCTGAAGGTTATTGCCACTTGCCAGAATAAACTTGGATTCTTTGCAAGTCTTGTTGCATTTGAACATGGACTGTTTCAGTAGCTGAGGAGTCATGAATGGTGCTGAACATTGTGCAATTACTAGCGAACATCCCTACTTCTTACTTTATAATGGAGGGAAGATCACTGATGAAGCAGCTGAAGATGGTTAGGCTACAGACTCTACCTGAGGAACTCCTGCAGAGATGCCCTGGAGCTGAGATAATCTACCTCCAACAAATACTGCCATCTTCTTTTGTATTTGGTATGACTGCAGCCAGCAGAGAGCTTTTCTGATTCTCACTGACTTCAGCTTTGCTAGGGCTCCTTGGTATCACACATGGTTAAATTGGGCCCTGTTGCCAAGGGCAGTCATTTTCATTTCACCTTCTAAATAAAACTCAATTGCTACATTCAGTTTGAAAGCAATGGTATAAATTCCTATCGTTTAATGTTTGTTGAGGTAGGAACTGTCAATAAAGCCATTTGGCAATTACATTCAGGGAAGAAGCGAAACATTTCCTGTGATGATCAGAGGAGGGGCTCAAACACAGTTAATTGTACAGGGATTGCAAACATTAGAAAGCAATGGACAGGAAGAGGACAATGAGTTCCTCCCATTATACAATGAGTACTGGTCCAAGGCTCCACAATGTAGTTGTTTGTCCTCACTCCTGTTTTCAAATCCTTGACCTTTCTCCACGTCTTTAACCTCCTCCAGTCATAAACCCCACGAAATCTCTGAGCCTATCTAATTCTGGACTCTTGCCCATCAACGATTTTAATTGCTCCACCATTGGCAGCCGTGCCTTTAGTATCTGGAACCTAGCCTCTGAATTAATTTCTATTTTTAGTTCAGGTCTCCACAATCTGCAACATTTTATTTATGATTAACATCATGGATTATTAACCAATATACAGTGCACTATCTTTATTTTGGCTAATGGATGAAACTTCAGCTTTGTTACCAGGTTTGTACACTTGCTTCAACAGTTTTTGTGGTGACACCAACCTTATTCCTCACCTGTCCCCATTGCATGGTTCTAAAACAACCAATAATTATTATTTCAATCAATATCTTGTACTTTCTCTAGCTCGCACACTTCAACTATCTACTAACCTTATTACATCACCATACCATTACTAATGTGCCCTTATTAATTATTTCTCTGCAAGCTTCCTCTTTATCAGCCTGTTGCTGTTAGTTTCCTCTTTCAATAACAGTTGAATCATCCTTTATTGCCACTTCTTTGCCAACTTATTAACAAAGGAACTTTTTCACATTATATATCTGAGACGTTATAGGGTCAAATAGGATATTGAGTTTGTAAATAACCTGAGCCATTGGTCAGGGGGTGGGAGTGTAACTGATTTCGAAAGAAATGAGTAGGTGATAGGAACTAAACTCATGATGTTTTCAAACTTTCCAATGTTTATTGTAGGAATGTAATGCTCATCCAAGACTGGAAGTTAGCCAAGTTTTAATTGATGTAATATTTTAATGAAATTCGATTTGAAGGGCACTATGCAGGTAAAACAAATTTTATATTCGCTGATAGCAACACTGCTGATTTAAGTTAAACAACAGCAAATTGTTCAGGTATGTTTCTTACAATCTATTAAAAGAAAATGGCAATAATTTTACTTATGGTGAATTAAAATAACATAACCACTTACGAATGGATGCATTATTCCACATTTTTGTAATAGTTTAAAGCCTTCCATCATTCCCTTAAGAGTTATAATGTGGTTATGGGAGGGAATGGAAAAACTGCTCATGTCATTCTTCATGGTCCGCGCCCAGGTCAGCCAGGAATTTGCAAACAGAAAGAAGGTCGGGATAGTGCCGGAGGTTTTACCCAGCATTCATATCGAGATAGAAAGGGGTCTATTCTTGATGGCAGGAAAACCGCGCCTGCGCATCCATGCTCAGGGCTGGGAATGATTTACTTTCACTCAGTGAATCAATGACACCAGCTATTGTATTTCAGTAAAATAAAACAGGTCACATTTCAAACATTTAATATCTGATTTGTGCGTGTATGTAACCTTACAGAAATATCACCAGTGGAAACATTTACAAAGCAATAAATTCTTCCAATTTATTTTGGTCTCTCAGCATAACCTTGCTCTGTAACCTTTCCTGAAAATGTGACCATCTCAGTAAAGTGTACAGCAGACTTGGTTCTGTCATGGCAGTGCTAGAGATTTCTTAAATGTCCCAGTAGCCTGATGTTACAAATGGCACAAATGTTACAGTTCCAATTTTCTTCTTTATTCTGCAGCCATAGAATGAGATTGAATTAAATCACTCTGTTTGGGTTTGTGAATTTGTCCTGAGTCTGTCACTCTGCATTTCCTACCAACCACATCACCCCCCGAACACACACAGACACACATCCCTGTCGCTTTAGAGTGTGTCACAAAGAAGCAATGTCAGGTGAGAAAAACATTTTCACACAGGAAGTAGTTGCGATCTGTGCACTGCCTGTGGAACTGTGGAGGCAGGTTCAATCAAAATGGGTGAATACTTGAGGAGAAACGATGTGCATGCTTTGCTATAGACTTTGCAGGGCTGTTTCAAATATTACTAGCTTGGCAATGTGCTTGTTTACATCTGGCTGAGTAGTTGGAAGCCTGTTAAGAGCTAGCTGCCCAGCTGATTGCTCCCATCTCTGAAAATAAAACTCTGTACCATCAGTACAGGGTGAACCCTATTTACCTATTGAGAAAGTGATTGAAATAACACTGTAGGTTTGTATTTACTTAACAATCTGGGACGAAAGACTACAGAGAAAACCGTGTATGGTAAGTGAATTATCACACAGAGGCAGTACATTAGAACAAAAGCTTCAAGAATTTTTGGATCAAGAACAACCCTTTTAGAAATGCAAAAGCTGCAGATAAATCTTTTTCCCTAAAGTGTTTGTGTGTTTTGGGGATACTTATATTGATGGCCATTTCTATATTGCTAAAAGTGTAGCCATCGTTACATCCTCATTAATAATATTTTGTTTTGATATTAAACCAATCAATGTGTTCATTTAAAAAACCAGGTTGATAGATCTTTTTGTTTAAAACCTCATTTGAAAGGTATTTCATTGCTCTTCTTGGAAACTGGAAAACATATTTTTATTTTATGTTGACACATGGAGTAGTGGTACTACAGCAACAACTGCAGTCCTCCAGTCTCAGTTGTAACACAGTGCAGCACGCACTCAGTACTAACCCCCAATGTGCCAAACCCTCAGTACTGAACCTCTGTCAATACAGCACTCCCTCAGTACTGATCCTCAGACAGTGTGCCACTCCCTCAGTACTAACCCTCCAATATTGTGGTGTTCCATCAGCATTGACCCTCAGACAGTGCAGCACTCCCTCAGTACTGAATGTCGGATAGTCTGGCATTCCCTCAGTACTGACCCCCCAACAGTGCGCAGTTCTCTCAGCACTGACCCTTCATCAGTGCAGCGCTCTCTCAATACTGACCCTCCGACAGTGCACCACTCCCTCAGTACTGACCGTCCAACATTGTGACACTCCCCCAGCATTGACCCTCTGGCAGTGTGGCACTCCCTCAGTACTGAGCATCTGATAGTGCTGCATTCCCTTAGTACTGAGCATCTGACAGTGCAGCACTCCCTCAGTACTGACCCTCTGACAATGCAGCACTCCCTCAGTACCGACACACACTGTGTCACTCCTTCAGCATCGAGCCTCCAACAGTGTGGCACTCCCTCAGTACTGACACTCTGACAGTGCTGCACTCCCTGACATCTGACAGTGCGGCACTCCTTCAGCACTGACCCTCCGACAGTGCGGCACTCCTTCAGCACTGACCCTCCGACAGTGCGGCACTCCCTCAGAACTGACCATACGACAGTGTGGCACTCCCTCAGCACTGAGTATACGACAGTGCAGCATTCCCTCAGCACTGACCCTCCGACAGTGCAGCATTCCCTTACTACTGATTCTCTGACAGTGCAGAACTCCTTCAGCACTGACCATCCGACAGTGCGGCACTCCCTCAGCACTGACCATCTGACAGTGCGGCACTCCTTCAGCACTGACCCTCCGACAGTGCGGCACTCCTTCAGCACTGACCCTCCGACAGTGCGGCACTCCCTCAGCACTGACCATACGACAGTGCGGCACTCCCTCAGCACTGACCATACGACAGTGCGGCACTCCCTCAGCACTGACCATCCGACAGTGCGGCACTCCTTCAGCACTGACCCTCCGACAGTGCGGCACTCCCTCAGCACTGACCATACGACAGTGCGGCACTCCCTCAGCACTGACTATACGACAGTGCAGCACTCCCTCAGCACTGACCATACGACAGTGCGGCACTCCTTCAGCATTGACCCTTCAGTGCAGCAGTCCATCAGTAATGACCCTCTAAGAGTTCTGTGTTTCCTTAGTCTTGCGCTGGGAGTGTCTGGCTGAATTTTGATCTTTGGTCTCTGGAATATATTGTGAATCTTCTGACCTCAGGTCACAGTGTGTCCTCTTCAAAATTTAATTGCTAGAGCAATGAAAAGCAAACAAACATTGGTGGTAATATTGTTTATTGTGCTGAGGTGTGTCAACTAGAATTTAACAGAGAAACCTGCCTTAAATTAACTTCTGGAACTTTGTAACTCTGACTTTGCCTTTCAGATTTTATTGGCTTTATGGCAGAATGCAATGATTTACAGAGAGTCTGGGCTGGCCAGAGGAAGTGGTTTCCATGGTAATTACTGCTTGTACTCAATATAACAAATTGTTGGCTGGCACCAGAGCAGAGAGCAGTTTTTAACACAGAGACGCTGTCAACACATCCATGAAGTTTCTGATAAACCTGCAGAACGATTGTGTAATTGGCAAATTCACTTCAATTCTGATAAAATCAGAACAACCACAGGACATAAGGTGCATTTTCAACCCACCTAGTAAGTGCTGGCATTCTGTAGGTTCTAGCACCATTCTCCCCCCAACCCCACATCCAGAAGGAATTACATGCAATATTTCCAAACTTGCGGACAACACTAAGCTGGGTGGCAGTGTGCTCCGAGGAGAATGCTAAGAGGCTGCAGGGTGACTTGGACAGACTGGCTGAGTGGGCAAGTACTTCGCAAATGCAATATAATGTGGGTAAATGTGACGTTATTCGCTTTGGTGGCAAAGATGGCACCTTCTAATTCTAACATTTCTTATAACTGTACTACACTTTTAAACTTAAATTCTGAATCTGTGAAAATTCTTACTAATGTTCTTTTAAGTCTAATTACAGGTTTGAGAATCCTATGATCATCCAGGTCCGACTTTTCCTGACATTTTCAGACCAATGAATGGACTCTCTCGCCTCAAATGATGCTGATCTTGCCTAGGGCACGCCCTGTGCAATGGAACCTGTATGCCTCTGTCAAACTCTTTTTGATCTGCACATCCTTGCTTACTATGATCTGCTTGTACTGCTTGTGAACAAAAGTTTTCCCTGTACCTCAGTACACATGACAATAAATCAATCAATCAAAACAGAAAGGCAGATTATTATCTGAATGGTGGTAGTTTTGGAAAAGGTGAGGTACAACAAGTCGAAAGTGAGGACTGCAGATGCTGGAGATCAGAGTCAAGATTAGCGTGGTGCTGGAAAAACACAGCAGGTCAGGCAGCATCCGAGGAGCAGGAAAATTGACGGTTCGGGCAGGAGCCCTTCATCAGGAATGAGGCAGGGAGCCTCCGGGCTGGAGAGATAAATGGGAGGGGGTTTGGGGCTTGGGAGAAGGTAGCTAAAAGTGCAATAGGTGGATGGGGGTGAGGATGAAGGTGATAGGTCAGAGAGGAGGGTGGAGCGGATAGGTGGGAAGGACGATTGGCAGGTAGGACAGGTCATGGGGACAGTGCTGAGCTGGCAGATTGGAACTGGGTTAAGCTGGGGGGAGGGGAAATGAGGAAACTGGTGAAGTCCACATTGCAGTTCATCAACTTCACCAACACATTCCACCCGAACTTAAATTCACCTGGACCATCTCTGACACCTCCCTCCCCATCCTGGACTTCTCCATCCCCATCAATGACGACCGACTCAATACTAACTTTTTTACAAACCCACCAACTCCCACAGCTACCTGGATTACACCTCTTCCCACCCTACCTCCTGCGCAAATGCTATCCCATATTCCTAATTCCTCCACCTCCACCGTTTCTGCTCCCAGGAGGACCAGTTCCACCACAGAACACATCAGATGGCCTCCTTCTTTAAAGGCCATAATTTCCTTTCCCACGTGGTTAAAGATGCCCTCCAATGCATCTCATTCACGTCCCACACCTCTGCCCTCAAACCCCACCCCTCCAACTGCAACAAGGACAGAATCCCCTGGTGCTCACCTTCCACCCTACCAACCTCCGCATTAACCGCATCATCCGCCGACATTTCCACCAGTTACAAACAGACCCCACCACCAGGGATATATTTCCCTCCCCACCCCTATCTGCTTTCTGCAAAGACCATTGCCTCCATGACTACCTGGTCAGGTCCAAGGCCCCAACCTCAAGCACCCTCCCCTCCAGCACCTTCCCCTGCCACTGCAGGAACTGTAAAACCTGTGCCCACATCTCCTCCCTCCCCTCCATCCAAGGCCCCAAAGGAGCCTTCCACATCTATCAAAGTTTCACCGGCACATCCACCAATGTCATTTATTGTATCCGCTGCTCCCAATGTGGTCTCCTTTACATTGGGGAGACTGGATGCCTCCTAGCAGAGCGCTTCAGGGAACATCTCTGGGACACCCGCACCAATCAACCACACCGTCCTGTGGCCGAACATTTCAACTCCCCCTCCCACTCTGCCGAGGACATGCAGGTCCTGGGCCTCCTCCACCGCCACTCCCTCAACACCCGATGCCTGGAGGAAGAACGCCTCATCTTCTGCCTCGGAACACTTCAACCCCAGGGCATCAATATGGACTTCACCAGTTTCCTCATTTCCCCTCCCTCCACCTTACCCCAGTTCCAACCCTCCAGCTCAGCACCATCCTCATGACCTGTCCTACCTGCCTATTTCCTTCCCATCTATCCGCTCCACCCTCCTCCCCGACCTATCACCTTTATCCCACCTCCATCCACCGACTGCACTCTTAGCTACCTTCGCCGAAACCCCACCCCCCTTCCATTTATCTCTCCACCCTGGAAGCTCCCTGCCTCATTCCTGATCAAAGGCTTTTGCCCGAAACATCAAGTTTCCTGCTCCTCGGATGCTGCTTGATCTGCAATGCTTTTCCAGGACCACTGTAATCCTGAGGTACAACAAGACCTGGGCATCATGGTGGAACAGTCACTGAAGGTGCAGCAGGCAGTGAGAAAAGCTAACGGCATGCCGGCCTTCGTAGCAAGAGGATTTGAGTGTCTTGCAGCAGTTATACAGGGCCTTGGTGAAGCCACACCTCGAGGAGTGTGTGCAGTTTTGGTCTCCTAGTCCGAGGAAGGTCATTCTTTCTATTGAGGGAGTCCAGCAAAGGTTCACCAGACTAATTCCTGAGAATAGCAGGACTGACAAATGAGGAAAGACTGGATTGACTGGGCTGACTGGGCTTGCACTCACTGGGATTTAGAAGAATGGTGGGTTGGAATCTCATAGGATAGTGAAGAAGGCATTTGTCTTTAATGGTCAGTGCATTGAGCATAGGAGTCAAGAGGTCAAGTTGCGGCTGAATAGGACATTGGTTAGGCTACTTTTGGGATATTGCATGCAATTCTGGTCTTCCTCCTATCGGAAGGATGTTGTGAAACTTAAAAGGGTTCAGAAAAGATTTACAAGGATGTTGCCAGGGTTGTAGGGTTTGAGGCTGAACAGGCTGGGGCTGTTGCCCCTGGAGCATTGGAGGCTGAGGGGTGATCTTATAGAGGTTTATAAAATCATGAGGGGCATGGATAGGGTAAATAAACAAAGTCTTTTCCCTGGGGTGGGGGAGTCCAGAACTAGGGGGCATAGGTTTAGGGTGAGAGGGGAAAGATATAAAAGGGACCTAAGGGGCAACTTTTTCATGCAAAGGGTGGTGTGTGTATGGAATGAGCTGCCAGAGGATGTGGTGAAGGCTGGCACAAATACAACATTTTAAATACATCTGGATGGGTTTAGAGGGATGTGGACCAAATGCTGGCAAATGGGAGTAGATTTACTTAGGTTATTTGGTCAGCATTGGACCAGGTGGATTGAAAAGTCTATTTCTGTGCTGTACAACTCTATGACTCTATAACTAGGGGTCACATTCTAAGAATAAGGTGTAAGCCATTCAGGACTGAGATGAGGAAGAATTTCTTCACTCAGAGAGTAGTGAACTTATGGAATTGTCTTCCACAGAAAGCTGTTGGGGCCAGATTGTTTGATATATTTAAGAGGGAACTGGATGTGGTCCTTGTGGCTAAAAGGATTGTGGCTATGGGGAAGAGGGCAAGAATGGGATACTAAGATTGGATGATCAGCCATGATCATATTGAATGGTGGTACAGGCTCGAAGGGCCGAATGGCCTACTCCTGCTCCTGTTTTCTAAGTTTCTATAAAAACCGTAAGAACTGCAAGTGTTTTCTATAGACCCCCATTAGCAGCAGAGAGATGGAAAATCAGATTAGACAGCAGATCTTGGAAAGGTGCAGATGTAACAGAGTTGTTGTTATAGGTGACTTCAACTTCCCTAATATTGATTGGAACCCCCTTTATGCAGATTGTCCAGGAGGTTTTCCTGACTCAATATGTAGATAGGCCGACTAGGGCTGAGGCCATATTGGATTTAGTGTTAGACAACGAGTCAGGCCAGGAGTCAGATCTCTCAATGCGAGAGCATTTCAGTCACAGTGACCACAACTGCCTCACCTTTACCATGGCCATGGAGAAGGATAGGAGCAGACAGTATGGGAAAGTATTTAGTTGGGGGAGGGGAAATTATACCGCTATTAGAGAGGAGCTGTGGATTATAAATTGGGAACAATTGCTCTAAGGGAAATGCACAACAGAAATGTGTTGGCTGTTTAAGGAGCACTTGTTGTGAGTGTTGGATAACTTTGTCTCACTGAGACAGGCAAGGAGCCTCGGATGACAAGAGCTTCTCGTGAAAAGGAAGAAGGAAGCTTACTTAAGGTTGAGGAAGCAAGGACCTGGCAGAACTTTACAGGATTACAGGGTAGCAAGGAAAGAACTCAATAATGGACTGAGGAGAGCTAGAAGGTGGCACAAAAAAGACTTGGTGGGCAGGGATTAGAGAAAACCCAAAGGCGTTCTACATATACGTGACGAATAAGAGAATGATCAGAGGGAGGGTATGGCCAATCAGGAATGGTGAAGGGAATTTGTGCCTTGAGTCTAAAGAGGTAGGGGAGGCCCTAAATACGTTTTTTGCTTCAGTATTCACCAGAGAAAGAGATCTTGTTGATAATGCAAACACCATGGACCAGGTTAATAGGCTTGAACAGATTGATATTAAGGAAGTGGATGTGCTGGCAATTCTGGGAAGCATCAAGATAGATACGTCCCCAGGGCTGGACCAGTTATATCCAAGAGTACAACGGGAAGCGAGGACTGAGATTGCTGCGCCTCTGGCGATGATCTTTGCATCCTCACTTTCCACGGGAGTAATACAGATGATTGGAGGGAGGCAAATGTTGTTCCTCTGTTCAAGAAATGGAATAGGGGAATCCCTGGGAATGACAGACTAGTCAGTCTGTGATGGGCAAACTATTGGAGACGATTCTGAGAGACAGAATTTATTATTGTTTGGAAAAACAGAATTTGATTAGAGGTAGTCAGCATGGCTTTGTGAGGGGCAGGCCATGCCTCACCAGCCTTATTGAGTTATTTGAGGATGTGACGAGACAAGTTAATGAAGGTCAAGCAGTGGATGTGGTGCATATAGATTTCAGTGAGGCATTTGACAAGGTTCCACACAGTAGGCTCATTCAGAAAGTTAGGAGGTATGGGATACAGGGAAATCTGACTGTCTGGATACAGAATTGTCTGGCCAAAAGAAGACAGTGAATGATAGTAGATGGAAAGTATTCCGCCTGGAAGTTGGTGACCAGTGGTGTCCTGCCGGGATCTGTTCTTGGGTCTGTGTTCTTTGTAGATTTTATAAGTGACTTGGTTGAAGAAGTGGAAGGGTGGGTTAAGTAAGTTTGCTGATGACACAAAGGTTGGTGGTGTTGTGGATAGTGTAAAGGACTGTTGCAGGCTACAACAAGACATTAAAAGGATGCAGAGCTGGGCTGAGAAGAGGCAGAGGAGGTTCAACCTGGACAAATGCAAAATGATGCATTCTGGAAAATAGAATTTGAATGCTGAATACAAGGTTAAAGACGGGATTCTTGATGGAACAGCAGGGTTTTGGTGTCCACGTACATAGATCCCTAAAAGTTGCCACCTAAGTTAGTAGGGTTGTTAAGAAGGCATATGGTGTTTTGGCTTTCATTGACGGGGATTGAGTTTAAGAGCTGTGAGGTTTTGCTACATCTCTATAAAACCCTGGTTAGACCACACTTGGAATTTTGTGTCCGGTTCTGGTTGCCTTACAGGCAAGATGTAGATGCTTTAGTAAGGGTACACAGGAGTTTTACCAGGAAGCTGCCTGGAGGGCTTGTCTTATGAAGAGAGGTCGAGTGAGGTAGGGCTTTTCACACTGGAAAGAAGAAAGTTAAAAATCACACAACACCAGGTTATGGTCCAACAGGTTTAATTGGCAGCACCACCTTTCAGAGCGACGCTCCTTCATCAGGTGGTTGTCCAGGTGGTTGTCCACCTGATGAAGGAGCGTCGCTCTGAAAGGTGGTGCTGCCAATTAAACCTGTTGGACCATAAGCTGGTGTTGTGTGATTTTTAACTTTGTACACCCCAGTCCAACACCGGCATCTCCGAATCCTGGAGAGAAGAAGATAGAGAGGTGACTTGTAGAAGTGTACATGGTAATGAGAGGCACAGATAGAGTCATTAGCCAGAGACGTTTTCCCAGGGCAGAAACGGCTGTCCTGAGGGGGCATCATTTTAAGGTGATTGGCGGAAGGTGTAGGTGAGATGTCAGAGGTAGGTTCTTTTTGCACAAAGTGGTGGGTGTGTGGAGTACACTGCCAATGGTGGTTGCAGAGTCAGAGACATTAGGGACATTTAGGTGACTGCTGGACAAGCACATGGACAGTGGTAAATTGAGGGGTGATTCATTTTAGATTAAGGTAAGTGCTCGGCACAACATCGTGGAGTGAAGCATCTGTACTGTGTTCTACTGTTTTATGTTCTAACTGCAGGTGCTGCAAATCAGAAGCAAAAACAGAGGTTGCTGGAAAAGCTCAGCAGGTCTGGCAGCACTTGTTAAGAGAAATCAAAATTCATGTTTTGGGTGCAGTGGCCCTTCCTCGGAACAGGTTGTTTGTTTGTTCTGAGGAAGGGTCACTGGACCTGAAACATTAACTTTGATTTCTCTTTACAGGTGCTGCCAGACCTGCTGAGCTTTTCCAGCAACCTCTGTTCTATGTTTCTATCCCATCAGAGCTTTTCAGGTAATAATCCAACCCCTCCCCCACCCTGAATGTCTCCATTGAACCTGTGTCCATCACTCTCTCAGGCTGCCCTTTCCAGACTCTAATCCCTCACTGTGTAAATATTTCTCCCTCTGTTGCCTTTTCTCCACTGGCCAATCATCTGAAATCTATGCTGTCTCTATTTGATCCTTCCATCAATGGGACCAGTTCTCCTTATCTGTCTCGATCCCTCATGATTTTGAACATTTTGATCAGATCTCTCTCCATCTTCCCTTTTCCTAGAAAAACAATTCCAGGTTTTCCAATCTATCTTCAAAGCTGAAGTGACTCATCCCTGGAACCATTCTCATCAATCATTTTTGCAATCCCTCTGGCACCATCACAAACATACATGCAGTGCGAAGTGTCCATATGTCTGGAACAGAAATTTGAGGTTTTGATGGCTAAGAATGGTGCACTGACAAAGCAGATACACAGTTTGACCTGTGAACCCACTTGATGCACTTGTGGCAGATGGTAGCAGAGATGAGTACAGTTTCCAGGTCAGCCTGACTTGTGTACTAGCTGGCAGGTTTCATATGAGCAAGGAACAAGAATAGGCCACCTGGCCCTTTGAACCTGCACCTCTGTTGATGACCAATCTGATTTTAGCCTCAGCTCAACCTCCCTGCATGTCCCCCCGATAATCTATCATCCCTTCGGCAATCAAAAAATCCAGCTGTCTCTGCTTTAAAAATATTGAAAGATTCTGCGTTCTCTGCCTTTTGAAATCGGAATTCCAAAGTCTCATAACTGACAGGTTTAGACAGTACATCTGGATTGGCTCAGGCTTGGAGGGCCGAAAGGCCTGTTCTTGGGCTGTAAGTTTTCTTTATTCTTTGTTATAACCCTCTAAGAGAATAAAGTCCATCCCTCAGGGAGACATCAGGGAAATATTAAACCTGAGAAAATGCTCAAATTGGTGCATTGTATTTATTTCCAGTGCCTCTCAAATATTCTGCAAAGGAGGAACTAAAAGTAATACTAGACATTGGAGTGTCAAGCCTCTAGTAAGCCTCTAACAACACGTTGCAAAAAAATGCATACCTCTATGACTCAAGCCACTCCCCCCCACCCATAATAAAAATGTCACGATGCACTTCACAGAAACATGTCAGAATCTGATCATGTTGTCATGTAGAAGACGCAGCATCATTGCAAACAAAAATATGATAAAGATCAGAAAATCTGAGCTGACCGTTGCTTGACTAGAAGAGAACTTCCCTCTTCCTCTTCAGAATAGTCACATGGGATCTTTCACATCTACCTTATACATTCGGCCATGTGAAATCTTGCCTGAAAAGCAGCATTTCAGACAGTGCAGCACTCCCTCAGTACCACCTTGGGAATTATCAACTTGTTTGTTTTGTGCTCGAGTCTCAAGAGTGGGGTTATGAACACACCACCCTCTGATTCAGAGGCATGACAGAGCACACGCTGTTCATTCAGCCACACGCAAGACACTTGGCTTTGTTCACACAGGGGACCTCGATGACTGTGTCACGAGCTGCATTGTACTTGCAGATCCCAAAAAGAGACAGGGGCTCATTGCAAAACGTGCCCTGAGTTAATGACGGGGCCATTTTTCCATTCGAGCTATTCCTGCATTCTCCAAACAACAAAGACCAAAAATATGCAACAAGCAAAATATAGATTTTAAAAATAGCCCACTTGAGATTGTCACGTACTGAAAGCAAGCATGAGGTTGCGACAACGCAGACAAAGTCTGTTACTGACAGACTAGCAGGCACCGCAGTGTTAACACAGGAAAGTGAAAGTGTACTAAGGCTTGGCTGCAAAGAGATTGGAAACTAAAAACAATGCAAGGAGAATGAGAATTGTGTACAGGAGTTCTTCATTACTCCCTCAGTGAGATATACACAAGGGAGGGTCTTGGTGTTAAGGCAGTGTCAGTAAGAGGAGCTCAGACAAGAACAGGATGCTTGGTTTTAACAAAGTCCCTCTGGGCTGGGGAGGGGAAAGGAAAATAACTTTAAAAAAAAAATTTGGGCTTCTGCTCATGATTGCAGTCCTGCTCTATTCTGCTACAAAGCAGCAAACTGTGGTCTTAGCGATGTGGCACCCTGGGGTCAAAGAGTGAGCTGGCCCTTTGTTTCAAATGCAATGGGACTGGTCCTTTGAGCCACAGACAAGAGGGAGGATAGAGACATGGAGAGGGAGAGAGGGGGAAGGAAGGAAGGGATTGTACTGTTAAATTATTGTGTGCTTGATTGATGATATGAGTATTATTTCTGCCCAATTGTGTTTGATTGGTTAAGGCTCAATGTGGCCTCAGTGAAAAGTAAACAAAGGTAAAGGGAGCTGGGAGCTGGAGCTATCAGGGTGTGGAGCAGACATTTCAAACCTACTCCACACCGAGAAACTAGTGTGATCTCTCCAAAGATACAAAACATACAACAAACTGGTGAACACAAAAAGGAAGGATGGAAAGGAAGGAGCAAAGCACTTTCTGCAGAGAAAACAGATTTGACGGCAAACAGGAAATAAGCAAGTTTTACTGATAAACAAGATATCAGATTGAGACGAGGTTGAGGAAAAGACAAGAAATGACTTCACTGGCATAACAGGATGCAGCTGGTAGCAATGACAATAAGGACATTATCCTGATCACCACTGGTTACTGAGACCATTCTGCCACAATACACAAACTGATGCTACAACAAACTTTAGAAACAAAACTGATAACTGTACCTCGACACAGCACTCCAGCTCATTGTGAAGGAGATGCAATGCATTAGTCTGTTAAGCTTTGAACACAATAGGATAGAGTGGGAACCAAATGTTTAACATCTGCGCAGCATGTCAAACTCAAGATTTATAAAGGCTTGCATTTATGTAGCACCTTTAAGGAAGTAAAACATCCCTGGGTGCCTCTCAATTGAAAAACTGACATCAAGCCAGGAAGTAGATGTGTGGAGAGGTTGTCAGAAACCTGGTCAATGAGGTTGGTTTTGGTGAACCTTGGTTGACTGAGAGTAACTGAAGAGAGTTAACTCCAGGAGGTGACTGGCCAGGACGTTAAACGCCTGCCCCGGCCCTAAAACCAGAAACTCTCTCCTGTCTATTTAAGGAGCTGTCACATGAATCTTGCTCTGATTTCTACACCTGGATCTCCACAACGTCATTCACCACCCAGGATTGGGGATTCCCTCTGGATAGCTTTGGTGCTGAAAACTCGGGGAGGGGGGATTTGGGAAGAAAGGGGTCTCAGCTCCAATCCAGTGCACTTCAACGGAAACCAGAGTCATAGATGAGGCCTTGGGTCATATCAATTTAACCATAGGCCCTAAGTTTAATAGGCATGCTTCACTTAAAGTCCTGGTGACTACCCTTCACAGTGATTGGCTGTTGTTCAACAGGGAGCTGTCTCATCTTTGAATCAGATGGTTGTGGGTTCAAGTCCCCACCCCAAAGTCTGAGGTACAAAGTCTAAGCTAACACTAATGCTGGAGTGTGGGACTGCTGCACAGTTGTGAGGTGCCATGTTTCATACAGCTCATCCATGCTGACCAAGTTTCCCAAATTTAATTCGTCCTACTTTCCTGCATTTGGTCCATGTCCCTCTAAACTTTTACTATCCATGTATCTGTCCAAATGTTGTAATTGTACCAGCCTCTACCATTTCTTTTAGCAGCTCATTCTGTGTGAAAACATTGCCCCTTAGGTCCCTTTTAAATTTTTCCCTTCCCATCTTAAACCTATGCCCTCTAGTTTTGAATTCCCCTATCCTGGGGAAAAGCCCTTTGCTGGTCACCTTATCTATGACGCTCACGGTTTTATGAACCTCTACAAGGTCACCCCGCCTCAGCTTCCAATTCTCCAGGAAAACAAATCCCAACCTATCCAGCCTTGCCTTACAACTCAAACCCTCCAGTCTCAAATGCCCTTGGAAATCATTTTTGCACCTTTTCCAGTTCAATTCCGCCTTCCCATAGCAATGCAACACAAATTATACACAGTATTCCAAATGTAGCCTTACCAATATTTTGCACACCTGCAACATGACATCCCAACTCAATGCTCTGATGAATGGAGGTAAGCATGCAGGTAAGAATGAAGTTAAGGAGATAAGTCTTCATCACCACCCTATCTACTGTGTCACCTCTTTCACAAAATTATGCACCTGCAACCCTAGGTCTCTCTGTTCGACAACTGTCCCCAGGGCACTACCATTAATCAGCCTATTCCTGATGAAGGGCTTTTGCCCAAAATGTCGATTTTTCCTGCTTCTCGGCTGCTGCCTGACCTGCTGTGCTTTTCCAGCACCGCTCTAATCTAAACCTTACCATTAACTGCACACATCCTGTCCTGGTTTGTCTTACCAAAATGTAACACCTTTCATTCATCCAAATTAAATATCATCTGCCATTCCTTGACCCACTGGCCCAGTTAAAATGTAGAATAATAGTTAATCATGATCCTGTTGTACTCTTAGATAATCTCCTTCACCGTCCACTGTAGTACCAATTTTGGTGTCATCTGCAAACTTATTAACTATGGTATTCTCATCTATCCAACCATTCTCATCCAAATCGTTTACATAAATGATGAACAACAGTGGCCTGTTTCCGTGCTGTTTGACTTTGAGATTGGCCAAAAGCAGCCACAAAGTTAGGAAGAACACAAAACGCAGCAACATCCCAGAGATTGCAAAATAAAAGTAGAAATTGAGAGAAACTCAGCAGTGTTGAAAAGTCCTGTATCAGACTTGAAACGTTAATTCTTGCTTCTCTCTCCACAGAGGCTGCCAGACCTGCTGAGTTTTTCCAACACTTTCCATTTATAGGTCAAAAAACACACTTTGTTTTTCGTCAATGAATGCACAAAAGTTTACATGGCACTGCTGTATGAGGATGAACAAGAATCTTTCTTCATTTACTAATCGGAATGGCAATTAGCCATGCAAGGCAAGTGGTGAGCTTTTTATTACTGATTCAATGAATGTGGGCATCACTGGCTGAGCCCATCCCTAATTGTCTGGAGTAGGTGGTGCTGGGCTGTCACCTTCTGGACATCACTCTCCCGTCCACAGGCGGATGGACACAGTGTTGCTAATGTTACTTAGACATTTCATTGGAAATCTCATCGTAGGACTTCCTTCTAATAACCCCACTTGTTCCTACCCCTCATACAATTGGTCACCTGACATCGCCATTGAAATAGCATTCTCCCTCCATAACTCTTGCCAGTGGTCACCCAACATGTCCATCGCTCAATCACTCCCACCACTGACCATTTAACATGCCCATCACTCATTCACACCCACCATTGGTTACCCAGTACACATACATCACTTGAGCACTCCTGCCACTGGTCACCCAACATGTCCACTGCTCAATCTCTCCTACCATTGGTCACACCATTACGTTCATCACTCAATCACTGCTGCCATTGGTCACTCAATATGTTAATCACTCGATCACTCCTGCTATTGGTCATGAAGCATGTCCATCACTTGCATACTCCCACCATTGGTCACTTAATGCAGCCATCGGCTGATCACTCTTGGCATTGGTTAACTGACATATGTACCTTGTCTTCTCATGGCTAATCAGGAAGCCAACAGATTTTCCATTACTTGATTGGATCATTCAAGCAGCTCTTTTCTCTCACTCTAAGACATATGTTCACAAACAGATTTTAAATAAAAACAGTATTTGATGTTCCTTTTTCTGTTTCCAGAGATTTTCACTCAGTCACTCCCCTGAAGATTTATCTTTAATTCCTAGAGACTCCAGGGCAATCCTGGATGGTTGTCAAACCTAATATACATTCAGTAGCTGCTGCAGCTCCAGTTGTCAGCATGTAAACAAGGAGAGTGATGAATGGGAGTTGGAAAGTTGCTAAAGGTCCACAGGAGAAGGAAATAAATACTCATCAGAGAGGGATAGCAGGACAGAGAGAAATAGACAGAAATATAGAATAGAATAAAATCCCTTACAGCGTGAAAGCAGACCACTTGGCCCATTGAGTCAACACCGACCTTCCGAAGAGCATCCCACCCAGACCCACCCCGTACCCTATCTCCATAATCCTGCATTTCCTGTGGCCAATCTACCTAGCCTGTACATCCCTGGATACTGTGAGCAATTCAGCATGGCAAATCCACCCAAAGTGCGCATCTTTGGACTGTAGGAGGAAACCAGAGCACCCACAGGAAACCCACACAAACACAGAGAGAATGTGCAAATTCCACAAGGACAGTTGCCCAAAGGTGAAATTAAACCCAGATCTCTGACACTATGAGGCAGCAGCACTAACCACTGAGCCACAGTCCTGCCCATGGACATGGACAGAGGCAGGGAGCAAGATAAATAGAGAGGTCAGAGAAAGAGAGGGTACAGACAGAAAAAGATAGACAGAAAGAGGAAGACTAAGAGAGAGAGAGGCTGTCAGAAATAGAAACACAAATATAGACAGAACTAGAAAGTGATAGAGAGAGAGAAAGATCAAAAGGCATGACATAATAGTAGAAACAAACACACACACATAGACAGAGATGAGCTAGACAGAAAGATATACAGACAGAGAGAGAGAGACTGACAAAGAAACAGCAACAGACAGACATGGACAGAGAGGCGAAGGATGGAAACAGACAGAGAGATAAACGGCAACGCAGAAAGATAGTGGAAAAGATCCAAGGAGAAGAGAGAAACAAAGAGACAGACATGTTCAGAGAAAGACAAAGAAAGAGACATTGAGTGAATGAAAAAGACAGAGAACATGACAGGAGAGAGAGAGAGAGAGAGAGCGAGAGAGAGAAAAACAACAGAGCCAGAGCCAAAGAGAGAGAATGGTTTTCCTAATTCATTTAATGAGAATGAAAACAGGAAATAGGTTCAAGGCCTTGGACGGTGCTGAAAGGAAAATGAGTCCAAGGGCAGACCAGAGAAAGGACTCCAAGACATGGGGATGTCAATTGGCATTGTAGAAGTGTAATTATTAAGTGCACATGCAGTGAAACTCATGTTCCTGTTTTTGGTACTTTTCCTGCTGGGGGCCAGCGACTGCATGTAAAACAGAGGCTGCCTGTATAGTCTGCACAAACAGGGGCTTGCTCTGACATGGGCAGGCAATTAATGCTGTAAAAGGCATGGTTAAGAGGTTATGGAAAGAGTAGCGTGCTTAACAGTGTAAACAAAAACATCCCCCAGGTCCCCATGTAGCGGGTGCTGAAGATCTCCAGTCACTGCTGGCACGTAAACTTACAGAGAGTGACATTCAACTGTGTAAGCGGCACACTCAAGGAACAGAAACCCCTGTGCTTCATGATGATATTCCACACAGACAGAATCTGACTCCTAGACCAATGGTGCTGAGGCCAATCATGCCCCACCCCACCTGCAGGGGGCGCCACCCAACCTCTGCTGTCGTCTCACTTGAGACATGTAAACCTAAGAAATTGTCACATAATAAGGATTAACCTGTATTTATTTAGTGCCTTTCACAAACTCAGGAAGTCCATACCTGCAGCCAATGAAGTCCTTTTAAGTGTAGCCAATATGGTAATAAAGGAAAGACTGCAGCCAATTTGTGCACAGCAAGATCCCACAGGCATCACTGCATTCACCATCAGACTTTTGATGCTGGTTGAGGGATAGATATTGACTGTATGATACCAGGCAGAACTCCCTGTACAAGACATTGTACTAGACCTCAGCTGGAGTATTGTGTACAGTTTTGGGTGTTTTTGAACAGCACCTTCCAAACCCACAACCACTTCCGTCTAAAAGGACAAGGGCAGTAGATACATGGGAATGCCACCCCCTGCAAGTTCTCCTCCAAGCCACTCTCTGTCCTGACCTGGAAATATATCACCATTCCTTCAGCGTTGTTGGGTCAAAATCCTGGAATTCTCTCCCTAAGGACATTGTGGGTCCATCCTCAGCACATGGACTGCAGTGGTTCAAGAATTCGAGGACTGGGGTGTACAAACTTAAAAATCACACAACACCAGGTTATAGTCCAACGGGTTTATTTGGAAACACTAGCTTTCGGAGCGATGCTCCTTCATCAGGAGGTTTACTCCACAACCACCTGATGAAGGAGCAGCGCTCCAAAAGCTAGTGCTTCCAAATAAACCCATTGGACTATAAACCTGGTGATGTGTAATTTTTAACGCAGTTCAAGGCGGCAGCTTACCAATGCCTTCTCAAACGCAACTAGGGACAGGCAATAAATGTAGGCCTTCTCTGTGCATGTGGGTGAAGTTGCTGATTGCCAACACCCCAGGCTCCTCTCCTGTCTGGAGCTGATCAGCTACCTACTCATTGCCATCCTTCCAGTGCCTGTTGCCTGGGCCATTTCTCCCTCAACCAATAGCAGAGGCTGGGCAGTGAGGTGCTCACTGGCGGAGCTGCTGACTCTATTCCAGCTAACTGAGGGGAAAATGAACAGTACTGGTGGTGAGGCAGCCACAGTGGACAGCACAGAGGGCACACAGGTTTAATGGTGTGGAGGCACTGGGGAGGGTGAGAACAAGTGAAAGAAGATGTGGCAGACAATGCTGAGAGCCTGGTTGGAAAGGTGCAGGAGCAGAGATAAAGTGAGGGTGAGGTTGCAAAGGGAAGATAACAGCTCATCACCACCTGCTCAAGGGGTAACAAGGGTCAGGCAATAAATGCCGGCCAAACCAGCTAAACTCTCATCCCCAAGTGAGAAACAACGGGGACAGAGTTGAGGAGATTGGCAAAATAAAAATAAAGCTTTGTGGAAAGAGTAAGCTCTCTCAAAGAGCCTCCAAGGACATGGTGGGCCAAATGACCTCATGCTGTGCTTCACAACTTCAGCCTTCAGCATGAGGCTACTGCTAGTAAATGGCTCCACCCTCAGGTCAGATGGTGTTACAGCAGCATCTAAAACAACACAAACAGTCCCATAATGAGAGGAAAATTTGCTTGTTTTTAAAATGGATAATTGTTTAGTGAAACATGCCAGGATGCTCACAACAATCAAACAAGACAAAATAAACTATACTATGTTATGAAAGGTAATATTAGGGATTAAAATCAAAACCTCAGCAGGAAAAGCATATTTCTTAAAGATGTTTCGGAGAGAACCCGAGTGTTTAGGGCTGAGACAAGTGAAAGCAGACACTAAAGGTGGAATGATTAAAATCAGGTGGAACAGAATTGAACAAGCGCAGAAATTTTGGAGATTTGTGGGGCTGGAGAAAATAACAGAGACAAAGAAGGGCAAGGCCAGGGTTTGATTCCAAACAATGATGAGAATTTCAAATTGAGGAGTCACTTAATCAGGAGGCAATGCAGATTAGAGATGTGGTGAGAGTTAGGATACGAGCAGCAGAGCTGTGGATGAACTTCCAGGTATGGAATGCTGAAGCTGACTGGAGAGTACTGGACAAGTGCAGAGAAAGAAAAAAAATTAACTTGTCCATATCAAGAACATGGCCATCGACCTTTGCCACTTCCTCAAAACAGACATTTCTTGACACAGCTTTGCAGCCAATGCATTATATTTGAAGCCTGACTGCAGTAATATAGGAAATGAGTCAACACAGCAAGATCCCACGATCTGTAACACAGCAGTGCAAGTGACCAGAACATTTTCTTTTATAGTGGCTGGTTAAGGGATAACTATTAGATAACTCACTGCTCTTCAATGACTGATTCTTTTTATTCTTGTATTGGATGGGGGCATGACTGGCCAGGCTAGTACTTGTTAACCAGCCCCAACTGTCCTGAAAGTTGTTCTGAGGGCTTCATTTTAATATCTCCTCAGAAAGGCAGCATCTCCAACTGTGCAGTCTTCTCACTCAGAAAGCCTACAGAGTCTTAACTATTATTAACCATTGATCAGTCACAATTAAACCCAACAGGGGATGCAAGAGAAAAGCTTTCACTCGGGAAGTGGAGAGAATGTGGAACTCCTGACAAGAGGTGAATTTTGTCGACATAATTAATGATAAACAGGACTGTAAGCTGGGGGAAGGGAATAGAAGGATAGATTCAGATATGAACATTAACATGGACCTGACGGATCAAATTGCACTGCAAATGCTTTCTAACTTGTAAAATAGAGCCTTTTGCAAAATGTACTGATATACTTTCCACTGCTATCACATTTTTAGTTGAAATATTTAGTTTCAGTTCCCATTACACTGAGATTAAGTGTGACTCTAACAAGATGTAATAAATCATCATAAACATTTAAGTAGCAGCCTCTCGGCCACTCTGCAGGCTGGATATTGCAGCAGTCTCTAGCCTCCAAGTTAATACGGCCTGAGATATCCTTTGTGTTTCTGCACTTCTTCCAAGGTTTAAAAAAAAGCCTTTTAAACTTGAAAATTGATCATGTGCGAAATCAGATAATAAGTATTATTCTACTGTCAAGCACCATCTTTAGAAGTAGCAGAAAGCCATTCAGCCCATCAAGATTGCTCTGTCACTCATTCAGGTGATGGCGAAAAGCATCCCAACTCCACCTATGCACTCAGGATCTGTACCTCCTCACATCCTTGATCCAACCACATATTGACTTCAGTCAGAATCCCTGCCGTGGAGGAAGTCATCATTCAGCCCATCAAGTCATCGTTCACCCTCTGAAGACTATCACACCCAGACTCAGACCCTGACCCTATCGCTGTAACCCTACATTTTACCATGGTCAATTCACCTAACCTGCACATCTTTGGACCATGGGAGGAAACCCACACAGGCACAGGAAGAAAATGCAAACTCCACACATACAGTCGCCCAAGGCTGGAATCAAATCCAGGTTCCAGGCGCTGTGAGACAACAGTGCTAACCTCCGAGCCACTGTGCCATCCATCATTGAATCCCTACAGTGCAGAAAGAGGCCATTCAGCCCACCTAGCCTGTACTGACCCTCTGAAGAGATTCCCACATAGCACCCCAGTCGCTCTCCCTGTAACCCACAATTTGAGGCCTAAGATTTTATGGGTGGGTCTCCACTTGTACAATCCCTTCAATGAACTAAGTGTTTTAAAATCTTTCCCCCCAAATAGTCAGGCTCTAATTTTAGGGTTATGCTCCATTGCTTTAGATACTTCGAGCAGTGGAAAAAGTTTTTCTACCTTATGAATGCCTTTCAAAATCTTAAATATTCATTAAATCATACTGGAATATAGAAGCTTGCTTTATGTGCTCTCTCCTCAAAATTTAATCCAGACGGTCCTAGTTACATCATCTATGGTCCACTGCTTCCAAGTCAGCATGCCCTTTCTAAGATGTAGTACCCAGCAGTGATCATAATCCAGATGCAGGCTAAACAAGCCTGTGTTCGACCAGAACAAAACAGATACCAGCCATGTAATGCCAAAGTTTGGTTATGGCAAGGCCAAAGATGCTGAATTGTACACCTGGGAGACCCCAGCTGTCAGAGAGGGGAAAATGACGACAATACCTGGGGCAGACAGACAACATACTGTCCAGCTGCATTACAGCGTGGTAGAGTAACTGCTCTGTACAGGATCATACAAAACTACAGAAGGTTGTGTGCACAGCCCAGCCCATCCCATCCAAAGCCAACCCTCTCATCCTTGGACTCCTTTTACACTTCTTGCGTCTGCAGAAAGACTGCCAACATCTTCAAAGATCCCTGCCACGCAGGTAAGGCTGTCGTACAACCGTTGGTGGTGGGCAAGTTGTTGGAGGGAATCCTGAGGGACAGAATGTACATGTATTTGGAAAGGCAAGGACTGATGAGGGATAGTCAACATGGTTTTGTGCGAAAACTTGATTGAGTTTTTTTGAAGAAGTAACAAAGAGGATTGATGAGGGCAGTGTGGTAGACGTGATATGTTTGGACTTCAGTAAGGCATTCAACAAGGTTCCATATGGGAGACTGGTTAGCAAGGTTAGATCTCATGTAATACTAGCCATGTGGATACAGAACTGGCTCAAAGGTAGAAGACACAGAGTGGTGGTGGAGGGTCATTTTTCAGACTGGAGGCCTGTGACCAGTGGAGTGCCACAAGGATCGGTGCTGGGTCCATTACTTTTCATCATTTATATAAATGATTTGGATGTGAGCATAAGAGGTATAGTTAGTAAGTTTGCAGATGACACCAAAATTGGAGGAGTAGTGGACAGTGAAGAGGGTTACCTCAGATTACAACAGGATCTGGACCAGATGGACCAATGGGCTGAGAAGTAGCAGATGGAGTTTAATTTAGATAAATGTGAGGTGCTACATTTTGGGAAAGCAAATCTTAGCAGGACTTATACACTTAATGGTAAGGTCCTCGGAAGTGTTGCTGAACAAAGAGACCTTGGAGTGCAGGTTCATAGCTCCTTGAAAGTGGAGTTGCAGGTAGATCGGATAGTGAAGAATGCGTTTGGTATGCTTTCCTTTATTGGTCAGAGTATTGAGTACAGGAGTTGGGAGGTCATGTTGCAGCTGTACATTGGTTAGGCCACTGTTGGAATATTGCCTGCAGTTCTGGACTCCCTCCTATCGGAAAGATGTTGTGAAATAAAAGAGACCTGAGGGGTAACTTTTTCATGCAGAGGGTGGTACGTGTATGGAACGAGCTTCCAGAGGAAGTGGTGGAAGCCAGTATAATTGGAATATTTAAAAGGCATCTGGATGGGTGTATGAATAGGAAGGGTTTGGAGCAATTTGGGCTGGGTGCTGGCAGGTGGGACTAGATTGGGTTGGGATATCTGGTTGGCATGGACAAGTTGGACCGAAGGGTCTGTTTCCGTGCTGCACATCTCTATGACTCCACGTCTCTTTTGTCAGGCAGAAGATACAGAAGCCTGAACACACACATTAACAGGTTGGAGAAAGTGTCTTCCCTGCTGTTATTAGATGATGAACAGATTCTCTAACTTTAAATAATGTTGATCTTGTTAATGCTGATCCCAGTGTAACCTGTATGCCTCACTCTGTCTAAGCACCCCATGATCTGTGTGCCCTTGCTTACTATGATCTGTCGCAAACAAAGCTTTTCACTGTACTTAGGTATACATGATGACAATAAGTCAAATCAAAACCAAGTGTGCTGTACACCCTGGCCATCAATAGTTCAGCAATAGGAAACAACTACCCCCAGCCACATCTAAGAACTTTATATACAGCGCTTGTCACTGAACTTCACCCTTACCATTCATCTCTTCAGCACCAGGTAAAAGTTCCGGATTGACTGCAAGTTCAGAACATAAACATAAGAAAGTCACTAATAAAAACAATCAGAAATGCAGGAGAAACCCCTTTACCAAGATGGTGGTGGTGAGGGACCTGAAACACAATACCACAGAGGCTGTCCGAGGCAAGAAACAGATATATCTACTAGATAGTTAGGTAAACACAACAGAGGAAGAGATAGAAATTTGTGTTGATATAATACAATGGAGTGAAGGGGAAAGAGGCTCACCTGGAGCAAAATTATTATGTGTCACACAGGGAGCATGGTCTGGAATGCACTGCCCGACAGTGTGGTCAAACAAGGCTCAATCTAAGCATTCATGAAGAAATTAGACTGTTTTCTGAAAAGGAAAAACGCTCAGGGAACTAAGTGAATTACTCATTTAGAGAGCTGAGACAGACATGATGGGCTGAATGCCCTCCTTCTGCGCTGCAGTAATCCTTTGATTCATTAAAATTGGGACCAGTTGATTGGCCTGTTCCTGTGCTGTAGGCTAGATTAGATTACTTACAGTGTGGAAATAGGCCCTTCTGCCCAACAAGTCCACATCGACCTTCCGAAGCGCAACCCACCCAGACCCATTCCCCTACTCTGAGCACAGAATAGCAAACAAAGGGTTAGCTAGTTATAGGATCCAGACCTGTCCCACTACAACCCAGGCACTAAAACAGACACAACCCTGGTGTGCAATCTTCTATTCCACAGTAGACAATACCCGGCCACTGTGGAAGATGCAAACTCAAAGCAAGTTAATGATGCTTCTGCAAGATCAGCGATACATTAAACCTCGAGACATGTGGATAATTAGTAAATTAAAAATGAGTAATAGATACCATTCTTGGTCAGATGAGCTCATTACTCAATGTACCTGAGCTATAACCTTTCTGCGTTTGCTAATAACACCTGAGACACAACAAGCAGAGGGTATGACTGCTTTCCTTCCCTGGCTACCAAGCATCAAGAAATATTTGTTCACTAAATAGCCATGTGTTATGTATGTTTACCTCGATTGTGCACGAGACCATAAGCTCTACTAAAATTACAGTGAGAGATTTAAAGAAGCATACCCTGACACCTTACCTGTTACTAGTCAGTGGCTGATACTGGGTTAGAGAGCTAGAAGTCAAGTTCAGTAGATGAATAAAGCACAGCTGAAAATTAAGGTGTAGAATTGAAAGATCAACCTTTATTAAATCAAATGAAAATATTTTATTTACTCAACTGTTCACGGTAAATAATCAAAAGTAAACTACAGGTACAAACCTCATAATATCAAGGTACATTTTATAAAAATAATATCAGAGCATTCTCTCCATAAATTGAAAGATATAAATCCAGGTTGAAATTTAGTCCATAACGCTCAGCTGGCTGTGTTTAAACAACTCTTAATGGAGGCGCCACTAGAACAACACCATCACCACGGACAAACAGCATTGGAATATTTCTCTTGGTGGACTGGGGAGAGAAAGGGAAAACAGATTGAGAACAAAACATTTTTTAAAATGTTGAGATCAGCTTGCTAATGGAGTCAACCATCTAATAGAAGGGAGCAGAGGGTGCTTGCCAGCTGCTGTCTATCTGCCGGTAGGTCCAGTACACTGGATATTTAAAGCAGTGGGCTCTCCAGCTGTTTGACATTTTGTGAAAGCTTTTCATCTTGTATTCATCTGAACAATATCACAAGAAATGCCAAAGTAAAGGGAACAATTATATTATGAAAGGAGAATGCTGATTGGATGGCAAGTAGAATCTCATTGGTAGAGGTATTACCATGGAGAATGCACCAGTCAATGATCACTGACATTTAACTGTCAAGTTTTTGTTTAAATCATCAACAAGGAAGGATGGCTGATTTCTCAGGTAATAATTTGATCAATGGGCCAGAGAACACTGTCACCCATTTTGCTAAGTTGACACACTTGCAACATGCATACACAATCTGTGTATCTGTAGACCCAATTAATATAGAACATAGAAGAGTACAGCACAGTTCAGGCCCTTTGGCCCTCGATGTTGTACCAATATTTCATCCTACTCAAAGATCAAACTAACTTCCATACCCTTCATTTTACTATCATTCATGTGCCTTTCCAAGAACCACTTAAATGTCCCTGACTTTGTTACCACAGGCAGTGCATTCCACACACCCACCACTCTCTGCGTTAAGAATCTTTCTCCAACCTTTGACCTTTCAAAGTGAATCACTTCACACTTTTCCAGGTTGAACTCCATCTGCCACTTCTCAGCCCAGCTCTGCATCCTGTCAATGTCTTGTTGCAGTCTACAACAGCCCTCCACACTATCCACAACTCCACCAACCTTCATGTCATTGGCAAACTTACTAACCCACCCTTCTACTTGCTCATCCAAGTCATTTATAAAAATCACAAAAAGCAGAGACCCAAGAACAGATCCCTGTGGAACACCACTGGTCACCGAGCTCCAGGCTGAATACTTTTCATCTATCACCACCCTGTGTTCTATGGGCCAGCCAATGCTGTATCCAGACAGCCAAATTTCCCTCCATCCCATGCCAGCTTACTTGCTGAATGAGCCTACTATGGGGAACCTAATCAAATGCATTGCTATAATCCACAGAGAACCACATCGACTGCTCTACCTTCATCAATGTGTTTTGTCACATTCTCAAAGAAAACAACAAGGTTTGTGAGGCATGACCTGCCCCTCACAAAACTATGCTGACTATCTCTAATCAAGCTATGCTTTTCCAAATAATTAGAAATCCTGTCTCTCAGAATCCTCTCCAATAAGTTGCGCACCAACAACGTAAGACTAACTGATCAGTAATTTGCAGGATTATCCCTATTCCCTTTCTTGAACAAGGGGATAACATTTGCCACCCTCCAACCATCTGACACTACTCCAGTGGATAGTGAGGATGCAAAGATCATCGCCAAAGGCACAGCAATCTCTTCTCATGCTTCCCATAGTAATCTTGGGTGTATCCCATCTGGCCCAGGGGACTTATTTATTCTCATGTTTCCAAAATTTCCAGCACATCCTCCTTTTTAACATCAACCTGTTCAACTGTATCAGTCTGTTTCACGCTGTCCTCACAAATGACAATGTGCCTCTACCTAGTGAATACTGAAGCAAAGTATTCATTAAAGATCTCCCTTCTCTCCTCCAACTCCAGGCACAAGATCCCTACCCTCACTGAGCATCCTCTTGTTCCTCACATAAGTGTAGAATGCCTTGGGTTTTCCTTAACTCTACCTGCCAAAGCTTTCTCATGCCCCCTTCTACCTCTCTTAAGTCCATTCTTCAGCTCCTTCCTGGCTACCCTCTAGAGCCCTGTCTCATCCTTGCTTCCTCAACCTTAAGTAAACTTCCTTCTCCCTCTTGACAAGACGTTCGACATCCCTTGTCACCCAAGGTTCCTTCATCCCACCATTTCTTCCTTGCCTCAGTGGGACAAACCTATCCAGCACTCAAACCAAGTGCTGGAAGCCTAAATGATCATCCTAATGACTGTGGTTTTGGTGTTTTAAAAGTATGGTGGCACCTGTTTGAAGAATTTAATCAACAAACTCTGGTACTTGACATGCTGCAGCATTGCAATCCTTTTATTGTCATTAAACATGGAAATCCCAATTCAAAACAAAGATAGTGGCACTTGTAATATGGGGCCACTGGTATTCTACTGTTCTCTCACTGGATCATGTCTGGAGCACTGTTCTCTAGGCTTCATTCATTGTCTTCATCATGAGAGTCCCTTCTTACTGTCGTCAGCAGAAGGCAGCAACAAAGTATTAATATCACTGCGTTATTCAAGCTTAGAAACAGGATACTTCCAACAGTCATCCTGCAGCAAAAATCTTTGGCTTTTCTCAGTAAATACTCTTCTGGGCATAGCACAGATGGAGTGCTTTGAGGAGGTAACTCACTTTGTGGATAAAGGGGAACCAGTGGAAGTACTGTACTTAGATTACCAGAAAGTATTTGTTAAGGTGCCAAGTTCAAAGCTTATTGCTGAAATTAAAAGTTCATGACGTAGGGTGTAGCCTATTACAGAGGAACCTCGATTATCCAAATGCCTCGGGCGGGGAGTATTTCGTCAGCTAATCAAATGCCGGATAACACACTTTAGCCAAGCATCAGGATCTTGTGATCTTGTCCGGATAATCAAATGCCAGATAATTGAAGCTCCTCTGTAGTATGGTGACAAGGATCTTTTCCAGATTGACAAGATGTAATGAGTGCTGTGGCATAAGGATCAGTGTTGGGATCTCAACAGTTTACATAACTGATCTAAATGAAGGAACAGGTGTGGTTGCTGTATTTGCTGATGACACAAAGATAGATAAGAAACTAAGTTGTGAAAAGGACTAAGGGAGGTTACAAAAATATATAGATAGGTTTAACTAGTGGGAAAAGATCTGGCAAATGGAATACAATGTGGGAAAATGTGAAATTGTGCCTTTTGGCAGGAAAATTTTAAAATGCATATTATATAAATGGTAAGTGTTCAGAGCTCTGAAATGCAGGGTGACCTGGGTTCCCTTGTGCATGTTTTGCAAAAGCATTAACATGCAGGTATAGCAAGTACTTAGGAAAACTAATAGAATGCTCTAATTTATCAGGAGGGGAACTGAATACAAAGGTCTGGATGTTATACATCAGTTATATAGAGCACTGGGGAGACCAAATCTGGAGTGCTGTGTACAATATTGGTCACTTTATTTAGGAAGAATATAAACGCGTTGGAGGACGTTAAGAGGCTTACTAGACTAATAACTGATTTGGGCAGGTGAATGTGCGCAGTACAAGGAATAAGATAAATGAGCTTGTGGCGCAGATTGAATTTGCCAGGTATGACGTGCTGGACATCACACAGGCGTTGCTGCAAGATCAGATTGGGAGCTGAGTACTCAAGGATATATATCCTATCAAAAAGATAGACAGGTGGGCAGAGTGGGTGGGGTTGCCTTATTAGAAAGAAATGAAATTATATCAATAGAAACGAAGTAGGGTCAGACGGTGTACAATCTTTGTGGGTAGAATTGAGGAACTGCAAAGGTTCAAAAAACCATAGTTGGAGTCATGTACAGGCCTCCAAACAGTAATCAGGAGCTCAGGTGCAAGATACACCAGGAGATAGAAAAGACGTGTAGGAAAGGCAAAGTTACAGCTGGACTGGGAATATCAGGTTGCAGTGGATTGCAAGAAAAGGAATTTATGGAATGTCTATGGGATGGCTTTTTGGGGCAGCTTGTGGTGGAGCCCACTCGGGAACAGGCAATTCTGGATTTAGTGTTGCACAATGAGTCGAAATTGATAAGGGAGCTTCAGGTGAAGGAAACCATGAGAGGCGGTGATCATAACATCAAATTTACTCGGCAATTTGAGAAGGAGAAGATAGAAGCAGAGGCAATGGTGATACTGCTGAATAAAGGCAACTACAAAGGCATGAGGGAGGAGCTGGTAGATTTGGAGGTGGATGAGCACTTTGGTGTTCGTGATCACAATTCGGTTATGTTTCCTTTAGCAATGGAAAGGAATAGGTATATACTGCAGGGCAAGAGTTATTGCTGGGGGAAAGGCAATTATGATTAGGCAAGATTTAGGATGCATAGGAGGGGAAGGAAACTGCAGAGGATGGGCACAATTGAATGTGGAGCTTATTCAAGGAACAGCTACTGCGTTTTCTTGATAAGTATGTACCTCTCAAACAGGAAGGAAGTGGTCAAGTGAGGGAGCTGTGGTTTACTAAAGAAGTTGAATCTCTTGTCAAGAGGAAGGCGGCGGCTTATGTTAGGATGAGATGTGAAGGCTTAGTTAGGGCGCTTACAAGTTAGCCAGGAAAGACCTAAAAAGAGAGCTAAGAAGTGCCAGGAGGGGACAGGAGAAGTCGTTGGCAGATAGGATCAAGGAAAACCCTGAGGCCTTCCATAGGTATATCAGGGATAAAAGAATGACTAGAGTAAGACTAGGGTCAAACAAGGATAGTAGTGGGAAGTTCTGAGTGCAGACTGAGGAGATAGGGGAAGCGCTAAATGAATACTTTTCATCAGTATTCACACATGAAAAAGACAATGTTGTTGAGGAGAATACTGAGATACAGGCTACTAGACTGGATGGGATTGAGGTTCACAAGGAGGAGTTGTTAGCAATTCTGGAAAGTGTGAAATTAGGGTCGGATGGGATTTACTCTAGGATTTTCTGGGAAGCCAGGGAGAAGATTGTAGAGCCTTTGTCTTTGATCTTTATGTCGTCATTGTCTACAGGAATAGTGCCAGAAGACTGGAGGATAGCAAATGTTGTCTCCTTGGTCAAGAGGGGAGTAGAGAGATCCCTGGTAATTATAGACCAGTAAGCGTTACTTCGGTTGTGGGTAAAATGTTGGAAAACGTTATGAGAGAGAGGATTTATAATCAGCTAGAAAGGAATAAGTTATTAGGGATAGTCAATACGTTTTTGCGAAGGGTAGGCTGTGCCTCACAAACCTTTCTTGAGTTTCTTTGAGATGGTGGACGACGGTAAAGCGGTCGATGTGGTGTATATGGATTTCAGTAAGGCGTTTGATAAGGTGCCCCATGGTAGGCTATTGTACAAAATACAAGGTATGGGATTGAGGGCAATTTAGATCAGAAATTGGCCAGCTGAAAGAGGACAGAGGGTGGTAGTTGATGGAAAATATTCATCCTGGTCAGATTAGATGATGTTTCCATTGGTAGGAGAGACTAGGACCCGAAGACATACCCTTTAGAACGAAGATAAAGAGAAACTTTTTAAGCCAGAGAGTGGTGAATCCATGGAATTCATTGCCACAGAAGACTATGGAGGCCAGGTCACCGAGTGTATTTAAGACTGAGAGAGACAGGTTCATGGGTTTCTATGGGATGAAGGGTTACAGGGAGAAAGAAGGACAACAGGGTTAAGAAACTTGTCAGCCATGATTGAATGGCAGAGCAGACTTGATGGGCTGAATGGCCTAATTTGTCCTCCTGTGGTCTCATGAGGAAAGGTTGGACAGGCTGGCTGGATTATCCCCTGGAGGTTAGAAGACTAAGATTGAAGCATTTAATATCCTGAGCAGTCTTGAAAGGTCGATGTGAGGAGGATGTTTCTACTTAGGGAAGAGCATAAAACTATTTAAAAATCAGGCACTGGGAGAAAGTGAGGACTGCAGATGCTGGAGATAAGAGTCGAGACTATGGTGCTGGAAAAGCACAGCAGGTCAGGCAGCGTCCGAGGAGCAGGAGAATCAACGTTTTGAGCATAAGCTCATCAGGCATTGCACATTTAAAAGAGACAGGCAGAGGTTTTCCTCTCAGACGTTTGTATCTCTTTGAGACTCACCTTTTCGAAAGGTGGTGGAAACAAAGATCTCATATTTTTAAGGGAGCAAATTAAATTCTTATAAAGCAAAAGGTTGAAAGGTCATCAGGGATTGACGGGAATATGGATTTGAGGTTACAATCAGAACAACCATAATCTTATTCGAGAATGTGGTGCTGGAAAAGCACAGCAGGTCAGGTAGCATCCGAGGAACAGGAGAATCAACATTTTGGGCATTAGCCAGTCATCAGGAATCCTCACAGACCTCACATTCTCCTAGCCATAATCTTATTGAATGCTAGAGCACACTTGAGGGGCTGAATGGCCTACCCCTGTTCCTAATCATATATTTGAATATACAAACATACCAGGCCAAGGCCTAGAGTTGCTTTCAAATAGTGGTACAGAGCACTACAGATTGTTACTCTGTTGCAATACTGATTGTGACCATTAGCAAAACATTAATGAGTGCTACTCACACACAGGAAGTATTGGAACTCTCCAGATATGTTCATGGAAGCTGCAATGTCCAGCTTCCTTTGCCTTTGAACAGTGCATCATCACAGTGGCAGAGAATTAAAGGGTGGAGCTGACAGAAATCTCTAAGAACTGGTGAACCACACAATACAACCAGAGCTAAACCGCTAGAGACAGAGAGATGAAGGGCCCTAGGATAACACTGCTATGTGTACAGACTGGGATTCTGAAAGATCAAGAAAAAAAATAGAAGTAGTAGACTTTATGGCCCTTGTAACCACTCTCCCACTCAATATAATCTCGGTTGATCTGGTACATTAGCGGCACTCCTCCCCCCCTGTGATCTCCTTGTCCGAAAATCTTAGACTTAGTGACCACAACCTTCTGGATGAATTGCAAATGTTTCAGTCGTTAACACAAGCTCCCTATACATTGTTGGCACTGAGTCACACCAGTCTAACATCCAAATCTTCACTGAGGCAGGTGTTCAACCAAGAACTGGTTCAGAAGTGACAAAGATTTAGACCGTCAGGTCTCCCTCTCACTGTTTCCAAACCATCCTGAAGGAGCTCTGTTTCCACCTGGCATCTTCCACATTCATGCAACTGTGACAGGGTATAGAATGGTGGGCATGGTTTTTGTAGTGGGTATTGAAGACAACACTTTCCAACTCTGAATGCAAAAACCAATCTCAATGCCCCCGATAGAAGACAGAATTCCTTCCAACAAACATGATGTAGTGAAGGGAATGCAATGGGTGCTGTCTTTATGAATTTGAAACATTTGTTTGGCAAAGTATTATGTAAAAAGCTGGTCACCAAAATCCTAGTTCATATAATAGGAAAGTCAGTGTTGGCTTGGATTTAAAAAATTGACATGAGGACAGAAAACAGGGAGTTGAGGCAAATGGTTATGTTTCAGACTGAAGGGTATACACAGTCAGGATCAAGGCTATGTAAGACCACTGCCTTCTTTTACTACAAGGTCAGAAGTCACACAACACCAGGTTACAATCAAACAGGTTTATTTGAAATCACAAGCCTTCAGAGCACTGCCTCTTTGTCAGGTGAAGTCTTGCACCAGTTACTTCTGACCTTGTCCACCCCAGTCCAACACCAACACCTTTACATTCTTTTGCTAGATATACACGGTTTGCATACTGGAAAATAAGATTAAATAGCTAGCAGAATGGGCAGATATGTGACAGAGGGAATTTAATACAGAGATGTATGAGGTGATGCACCTTAGCCAAAAGGATAGGGAGAAGCAAAATAGACTTAATGGCACAAATTTGAAGAATTGCCGGGACAGAGGGATTTGGAAATTCATGTGTATAGAGCCTTGAAGACAATAGAACTTGTATTTTTTTCTTTCACAAGGGTAACCAACAAAACATATGGGATCATAGGCTTTCAAACTAAAGTATAAGAACAAAATAAGAGAGAACAATATAAGAGAAAACCTGCTGAATCTTTATAAAGTCTTGGTTAGGCCAAACCAGAGTATTTTATTCAGGATGTAAGATCTTGAGCTGTTACAAAGATTTATCAGAAAGGATTAGGGATGATTAGCTCAAATGTTAAGCTGGTGAAACCAGGGCTATTCTCCTTGGGTCAAAGGAGAATAAAGGGAGAATATATTGAGGTGTATGTGATGACGACAGGTGTGGGTAAGGTAGACAAAGGAAAGATGTTCCTATTCACTGGTGGTATAAGGACCAGATGACACCAATTTATTGTTTTGAGTAAGAGAAGCAAGGAAATGTTAGGGTGTAACTTCCAATGCTGCAAGCAGTAACACACTGAAATTAGTGCGAAAAGCGAGGGTGTTCAATAATTTCAAAAGGAAACTGGATGGGCACTAAAGAAAATATACTTGCAGGATACAGGTGTCAAACAAGAAATAGGACTGATTAAATTGCGCTACATGAATTGAATGGGCCAAAGACCACCACCTCTACTTCAATAATTCTATTCATAGGGACAGAGGTACACACTTACTTTGTATATCTCCTCATACGTTTCCTCGTCGATTTCTACAGTTGTAACAGTTTCTTCAACATCACCCAAAATCATGTTTAAATGCTGATCGTAGGCCTGCATTTACAAAGAGAACGTGCATTACTCTGCAAGAGATGATACGAAACTTCAAACTGCTGAGAAATTTGCACATAACCAGATACATATAAATCTCTTCTGAACACCATGAAATATACTATTCCCACATGTAAGTTAGTCACAGTGCAACTACATGTCCTGATGAAGATAGCAATGCACCCCTGCTGGCTGGAGGGTGTAATGACAGTGTGATATGTTTGCATGGCAGTCTGCATTAGAAGGATAGAGCGTTTCTAATAAAAACATGCAAAACTAATGAACATCATGATGGTTAATCAAATGATCTAGCACCTCACTCAACCTTGGCCTCGATTCCGGATGAAAAATAACTTTCAACAAAAGCAGAATAAACTTTGTGTATGACAACAACATCTAATAAAAATGTGCTGCCCCTTTCTTGCAACTGACTTGCAGCACAGAGGCTGTTTAACCCATTTTGCTATTGCTAACTCTGCATTACTTGTCTGTTGAAAACCAACTTGACTACTCAATCCCTCCAAACGCTTTTGTTAACTGTTTTCCGTTAAGTGACAAAGACGGCTCTGCTGGTTGTACTCGCATTGGAGTCAAAAGCTTGTCCATTCAGTCCCTGCTCCAGTGATCTTGGTTCATATCCTAACAAAAACTCCAGATGCAGCATTGAGCGCTGCGTGGGCACAAGGGCTGCCTTCAAATTAGAGTTTAAATAAGATCCGCTTTGCCCTCCCAGGTGGGCATGAAAGAATATTATTGTAAGGAATTGAAATTCTCCCCAGCATTCTGGTGAAAATTTATCCCTCAATCAAATCACTAAAAATCTGGTCACTGATCACGCTGCCACTTGAGAGAGCATGGTGTGCATCAGCTGGCTTCCACATTTTCACGTGTCTTCTCAAGTAAAGTGGTTTTAAAGCCTTTTTTCCACTGTTCTGTGTTTCTTCTAATGCTCTTTTTCTGCCAATGAAATTTTGGTATTTTATCCCCAAAATCATTGATCTTTCAGCCTTGATTGTCTACTCCTCTGTATGGAATTCAACGTTACAAAATGGCAAATACCTGCACCCGTACATTCCCCCCTGCACCCGTACATTCACCCCTGCACCCGCACATTCCCCCCCATGTAGGATGGGATATGCTGTATGCTGAATATTTAATCTTCTGAAAAGTTTTAAATAAAGCAAAACGTACAGGAAATGGCAGTAAAATTAAAATGCGCTCCTGGCATCCAAAATCTCGTCTTTTCCAATAGTTATAAAATGGAGAAACAGATCCAGTGACCAGGTAATGTAAAACTACAGGGTTTCTAGCCAGCATGTTGAGGAATCACATTCTGTTTCTCACATCCAAAGAGAAAACTTGAGGCTTTGCTCGAAATGCGATGGTCATTGTTGCTAATAAACCAGGGACACTAATTTACAGAAACAAATAAAATTCTATTTTTGTTTTGAGCTTCCAAGGATTCTAAAGGCAGAGCTGGATACTGCAGATGCTGGAGATTAGAGTCAAGATTAGAGTGGTGCTGGAAAAGCACAGCAGGTCAGGCAGCATCTGAGGAGCAGGAAAATCGATGTTTCAGGCAAAAGTCCTTCATCAGGAACGAAGGGCTTTTGCCTGAAACATTGATTTTCCTGCTCCTCGGATGCTGCCTGACCTGCTTTTCCAACACCACTCTAATCTTGATAGAAATTCTAAACTGAACCAGTATCACCAAAAAAATGTCCAGATACCACAGACTTTGGTCAGCTGCCCAGAAAGTAGGAATGGGCAAGGATTAATGCATTCTGTTTTTGAAAGCTAAAATCAAATGTCTATTTTAACAAATAATCACAAAATCATGCAGCAGAGGGGGCAACATTTTGGCCCCATTGGACCATGTTAGCTCTTTCTCCGTAGTCATGATATCCTTTTGCATTTGTCAATCCCATTCCCTTTTGAAAGTTCCTGTTGAATTTGCTTCTATCATCCTTTCAGGCAAAGCATTTCAGATCAGAGTAAGCTGCTGTGCAGTAAAATCTTCACCTCTCTCTAGTATCTATTACCATACAGTATCGTGATGGCTAATTTACTCAGTTAATAACCTGGAGAATAAAAATTCACATCCCGATATGCGATAGATTCAGAATTCAAATTCAGTTTAAAAGGATCCGGAAATAAAAAATTGACATCTATAAAAGTATCCTAATGTCCTCAGAGTGAATTTTAAAAATCTGTTGGATAATTGCAAAAATTTGAACTGGTTTGTTTATTAACATGTATTAGGGAAGGAAACCTACTCTACTTATCTAGTCTCAACCTACTGATGATTCCAGTTTCTATATCAATGTGGGTGACATAACGAAGCCGCTGCAGCAGATGAACAAGGCAGAGAGCTGTTCAAGGCTGCAACTCACCACCACCTCAGACCAAGTAAGGACAGTATTAAGTGCTTGCCTTTCTAGCAAAGCCCACATCCTGAGAATGTATATTGGCCTTGCTAATCCTGCATTACTATAAATACTCTGGTACAAGAGCAGGTCAGGAGGTTAGGAATTCTGCAATGAGTAACTCACTCCATAATCTTCATCAAGAAGCTTGACACCATGAGGACAAGGCAGCCTGCACGATCAGTATGCCATTCATAAACATTCACTCCCTCCACCACTGGCATTCAGGATCAGTGCGTACCATTTACAAGCTTCACGGTCGTAACTTAACAAGCACCTCTCAAACCTGCAACCTTTACTACCTAGAAGGACAAAGACAGTAGATATATAGGAAAACACCATCTGCAGGTTCCCCTCTAACACCATCCTGACATGGAAAGATATTCCCTCGGTGCTTTCGAAATCCTTGAACACTCTCTCTAGTGAATTGTGGGCATCCCTACAGAAAACGGAAATCAGCAGTTCAAGGCAGCTCACCAGTATCTTCTCAAAGGCAGCTGGAATAGGTAATAAATGCTGTCCTAGATAGCATGCCCACACCCCATGGATGAGTAAGAAGATAAAGTGTAAAGATTCCTGTTTATGAAACAGTGACAGGACTGGCATCCTGGTAGTTTAACCCTGTCTTATATGACACAAACGCAGCAGTGTTTACATTTCCCTGATCAGAAAGAGGATGTAGATCTAAATATAAAGCAAATAAATGCCTGGAATGCAATGCAAGCTTTCAACATCTGAAATTGCAAGGTCAATGTGCCAGGTAGACCCTGCTCAGCCTTCCATTGTAATCCCAGTACGGATTATCCCTTGAGACGATGTGCACCAGCTGGTGAGAGTCTGGAGTTGCCATTGTTGTTCAGTGTTTACGTGGAGTCAGAGATCTTAAATATCAGCAGGGAATGGAGATGGTCAAGAATGAAACCAGTGATGAGGAACTTCACCAATCCAGACATATTGGAGAAGATGGGATTATCGCCCTAGAGCAGCTAATGCAAGAGAACAGCTGTGTTAAAAAATTATGGACAGTCTGTACCCAGAGGACACCTGTTTATAATAATTTCCAAGAAAGTCAGGTGGGAGATATGGGGATTCTTTTTAATGCATTAGAACTAGAATGTATTGCTTTAAACGATAAATAGTAACATTTAAAAGGAATTAGATAGTTACTTGAGAAGGTAAGAGGTTGCAAGGTTATGGGAGAAAGAACAGATTGGGACTAACTGGATAGCTCTTTCAAAGAGCTACCATAAGCCTCCATAGTTCTATGATTGTAATGACTAAGAATATGACACTGAAATTATCTAAGCAGTTACCCACATGTAATCTCCCCCGAAGTTCTCTGTCGTTTCTCATTTTCACGTAAATTCTCTCATCCAGACTGAGTCGGATCAAGTCAAGAGGCTCCTCAACTGTGTTGGTTGTCTGTGGCTAACAAAGGAGGAAAACAGAATCTTAACACAAGAGAAACATTTGAAGAAATATATTTTAGCACAGTGCTGTCACAGGGATGTCAGCAAATGACTGCACAGAGAAGTCTGATATTGCACTGTTTTACAAGGCTAGGAATTTTTTATGATGCACAAAAGAATAACATATACTTATTCAGCACCTTTAACACTGTAATATATTCATGCACTTTGTGGAAGCAAACCACAATTGGCACAAAGTATACAATAAGATACTGAAGCAAGTGTCTAAAAGCTTGCCGATAAACCTACTTGCTGTTTGATCATGAAGAGTAGTGATGAAGGAAAATTTGGTGTATTACCAGTAAAACAAAGATGTACATTTTAATAAGTGTTTTAGAGGTAGATAAGAGGCACAGAGACTCAGGGAGAAAACTCCCAGTTTGGGATCCAGGTAGTCAAAAAAAAACTTGCTAATGGTAGAGCAATTAAAATCAGAGAAGTGGAACAGTTTAGAATTGGGGAAATTGCAACATTCTCATTGGGATGCAAGGCTGAAGTAGAGAGTCCTCACCTTCTCAGTGTCTCTCTTGGTAGCCAAGTCTAACATTGCCTCACAAAAAAAAAGGCTTATTGTTAGTGAAGGCTGTAAGTTAAAATGGCTTCAGATTTTAGAAACACACAGCTTTAAGCAACTGTTTCTCAAGACATTTTTTGTGATATCTGTGGGTTAGACTGTTGATTCTGATCAGTCAACTTATACAACATGCACAAACATCCAAAACCATGTTTAAAGGATGACCAGTTAAACTACTGGGAAATCTATGGCAGCTCAGAAACTTATAACTGTTTATTTTTCAGTGAAAGCTCATCTCCCCCTAGGGATACATCCAACTTACTCAAGTTTAGATATCTCAGTCCCAAGGCATGGTGACCAAGTGTGTACAAGGGCAGCACTGGTCTTTAAAGCAGGTGAATCTCTCAGTTCAGGGTTCTTTCTCAATAGAGAATATTAAACTTGGAATGTTAGTGTACAAGTTAAAACACCAAGGGCGATCAATTTAACAGCAAGTTGTTGTTATTTGTTAGAATGAATGCAAAAATATTTGAAGCCACTTCAGAAATGCATAATTAAAGCAGGAGAGATTAGAAAAGATGACTTTATTTAACAGCTAAGCTTCAAGAAAGAAATTAAACAGAGGTGCCGAGGGAGGGTAAGAAATTGTAGTGTAAAATCTATTCTAGAAACATTGGTAGACTGGAACCCAATGTGGTCAACAAGGCAGAAGACAATGGATGCTAGCCTCAGTGCTAGAGTCAAGAGTTTTGCATCAAGTGAAATTTGTGTAGGATGTGCACCTGACAAGGGGACCACAGAAATAGTTTAGCCTTGAGGAGGATGGAAGTTATTTTATCAGCTGCCGGGAGATGGGTAGGAATCTGCAAGGAGGTGAGAGGATGATAGGGTGGTGGGAGAGTGCACAGAGTTTGAACGTTGACCATGGGAACAAAAAACACAAGTCTTCAACACACAGATTCAGTGTAGACAATAGCTGGGTTGGGGACAGAATTGACAACCTGAGCACACAGATTACAGCAGGGATGATGAAGAGGTGCTTGTTGTTCCCAAAATTTAACTAAACAACATAGTGATTCATCTAAGGTTGGATGTGGAACAAGTGCTTCTTTACTGAACAATGGAGGGTTTGAGTGATATAGAGACGGAATCAGCAATCACCAGATGAATTATCACGAAGGGAAACAGATGAGAACCATATGGCTTCCATGCAACACTGTCAATACCAGTCTGCTGAATAACAACACTCATATCTCAGCAACTTGTGATCAAGCCTGGTGAACCACTGTATTCACTGGAAACAAAAAATATTTACTGCAGAATGCAGATGGCATACAAACTCTGCAGGAAAACAAACAAAAAATTATATTGGATGTTTGAAAAAGTGAGATTAGTCCATTTCATTTGTGTCCAACTTAATCTAATTATAATATAACGAGGAAATAAGTTCTGCTCAAAGGAGCCTAAAGAATTAAAGCCTAAAGGCTGAGAATTAATATGCATTTAAATGATCAAAGCAGCATTTTTTTTTATTTATTCCTGGGATAAGGGCATCATTGGCTGGGCCAGCATTTATTTCCCATCCCTAAATGCCCAGAAAGCAGTCTAAGAATCAACCACATTGCTGTCGGTCTGGAGTCAGACCAGGTAAGGATGGCAATTTCCTTCCCTAAAGAACATTAGTGAACCAGATGGGGTTTTCCAAAAATCGACAATGGATTAGAATCTTAATTCCAGATTTTTGTTTTAAAATCAAATTTCACATCTGCCATGGCAGGATTCAAACCTGGGTCCTCAGGACATCACTAAGGTCTCTGGATTAATAGTCCAGTGATCATACCATTGGGCCATTGCCTCCCCTTAATTAGTCCATCAGACAAAAATTTAAGTATTAAAGTTTGGATTCACTTAAATTATTTTAGAATTTATCTGGGATTTCATTTCATAAATTAAAACAAATAACATGTTTAAAGTTTCCTCTGCCCTGTTAAAAGAATTCCTTCTGATAGCTCTGAGGCTTGATGCACTGTTCAATCCAAAACCAAGTGAGACAAGGAAGGCAAGTTTAAATAAATGCTAATTGGCAACCAGCAAGGACAACAAGAACCTGTTCTGCACTGGGGACAATGCCAAGAAAGAAGAAAAACAAAAGGGGATTCAATCAGGTCTCCAATTCCTAACAAGTGACCCCTGAAATAAAAAAAAAGTCTGGAGAAACTCAGCAGGTTTGAGTCCAATATAACTCGTCTTTGGAATCACAATTCCTGCAGGCAAGTCTGCACTGAATATTTAACCAGAATTGGGTCAGTCTTGGATGTGACTCCATTCCTATCACCAACACATGCCTTCGTGAACCATAAAATGTGTTGTCCCAGGCAAAGTGGTGTCCTTCCTCATCTGTGTGTAAGGTAGTGAGAGTGGGTCATGTCTTTTTATGGCTAGTTGATGTTCATGTATCCTGGTAACTAGCCCTCAAGCTTCATGAACATCAACTAGCCACAAAAAGACATGACCCACTCTCACTAGTATCCTTACATACAGATAAGGAAGGACACCACTTCGACTGGGACAACACATCCATCCAAGTACGAGCCAAACAGAGACATGCACGAGAATTCCTGGAAACATGGCATTCCAACTGGAACTCTATCAACAAACACATTGACTTCGATCCCATTTACCACTCCCTGAGAAAAAGAACAGGAAATGGCATCACAAACCCCAACACAAAGAGAAAGCAGGCCCTATCAACAGCGCTTCATCCGGACTCACTGATGATGTTACCTAGTACGGTGACGAAACGTCTGAAAACAAACCTTCTAGCTCAGGGAGCAAACCTACATCCAAAACATAGCTCTGCTAACCCATTCTTTACTAAAAAATATACCAAGTAAAACACTCTGTAAGCTGCATTGTTTGTCTGGAAAATTCCCCATATACAACTGACATACTCTGGTGAGGCAAGAAGTTTATAGATACAAATTGAATGGTTTATCTTCCCACGCTTGTTAATAGACTGCTACCAGATCCATTCGCATAACAGCTTTTCATGCCAAGACTTTATTGGCATGTGACAAAGTGCTACCTAAATTAACTAAATGAATACACAGAAATTCTGTGATATCTTGGTTACAGTCTCCTGGGTGTTTATCGAAGCTCCACTTGCTGGTATAACATTTTAATCTACAGCAACACACCAAGAGGCAAAGCTGAATGAAATATGTGTGTACACAATACCAGGATATTCACTCTCTCAAACCCACTTACAGATCTCCTCGAGTTATTTCAACTGATGTGGTGTTGTGACATTCAAAGCAGCCAATGTCATTCTCACTCAGCAAGTATCATATCCAGCAGTGACCTCTTACCCAGCTTGCTGGAATGAATGGTAATGTGGTAACTGATACCACTGCAGTTACAATGTCAACTAAAACGTTCTGAGGTCAGTCACACAATGCAGTGCCTAGGCCAGGTGCCACCTGCAATGTTTAATTATTGAAGTCCCCTGTACTGCATTTGAAGAGTGACTGAAAAGTCAAATCAATGCCCTTAATGAGGCTATGCATGTAAATTAATCAATTAGAATACACGGGTGATTTACTGGTGGTGTTTAATAGATGGAAAAAACAATTGTGATTTGGTTTTGGGAAGAAAACTTCAGGATACAAGAAGAAAATAAAAGGAAAAAGCACATCAAATCAAGAGCTCTTGTGGTGCAGTGGTAGTGTCTCTTCCTCTTTGCCAGGAGATCCAGGTTCAGGTCTCAACTGCTCCAGAGGTGCATAATAACATCGCTGAACAGGTTGATTAGAACAAATAAGAGCTGCCTTCCTTGCCCTTTTCAGCTTTGCATATAAATTAACTGATGGGAAAACATGGGTGAATTATTGGTGGTGGTCAATAGATTAAAAAAAACCATGGCTGATTTGGTCATGGGAAAAATAATTGTGTGTAAAATTACTTCTAAACATTTAAAAAAAAGCTGTGTCCCAGTGAGGACTTGCTGACACTTGCTGTGTTTCCTCCAGTGTAGATCTCACCTTTCATCAAGGTGACTAGCTACTCAGCATTGCTGGTTGGCATCTCTAACATTAAGCTGTGAATCAATTATCTAAAGCCTATTGCTGAATAGGGGAGCAGAACTGAGGCTGAAGAAAAACAGAAATGAGAGCAGTTTGAGCTCATTGCAAAACAGTTGCTGAAATTAACAAAGACACTATTCTGAAATGACGGCTATTGAAAAAGACAGATTTAGAATCTGCATGTTGCCCTGTTTTCAAGTATGGACGTATCAGATGCATCTATTCAACACACAACTTTGATGTGTTTTTCCAATGGAAGAATACATTTTATTTTAACATAAAAAATAAAGATAATCGATGAAAAATACCACAGGTGATTTGGTGGTGGGGAAAAAAGCTGCCAATTGTGTGGGGTAGCACTTACAGATAATAAAAAGAAATAAAAAGTAAGACAGAGTAGTGTTCCTACTTCTAAGGCAGGAGGCCCAGGTTTGAGCCCCACCTGCTCCTGTGCAACAACATTAATTGATTAGAAAATATCCATAAGAGTGAGTAGTGGCAGTGGAGGGGATCATGTTTGCCCCTCTTCCACAGTTGCATTGTGCCTGGATGTCCTTGGTGAGGGAACATGCATTGCCACCAATACTCTTGATGCTTTTAGTGAAAGGTTGACTGTCAGGTATGAATTACTTATCTTCTCCTTTCAACTCCATTTTGTTTAGTTCCTTCCCCTTCATCTTTGGTAATCTGCAGGCATGGCACATAATTTGATTAACTGGAAACATAGGATGAAAAATACCATGGATGAATTAGTGGTGGGAAAAACCTGCTAAACTGTGTACAGGATCACTTCAGGGTAGTAAAACTGAATAGGCAGGTGACCCTTCTATCACAGTGATAGTGTCACTGCTTCTGAGCCTGGAGATCCAGAGGGAAGTCCCACCTGCTTCAGAAGTGGATAATATCTCTGTTCAGGCTGATTTTCACCAAAAATAAAACTGCAGTAGTCAATAAATGATGTGCATTAAAAAATGTCAAAACAAGGGATCTTGTGGTGCAGTGACAGTGGTCCAGCAGTAGAGGAATTAAGAATTATGGAGAAAAGTAGAAATAAGGAATGTCAGATCAGCCCTGATCCTACTGAATGGTGGAGCAGGCTCAAGGAGCTAAATGGCCTACTCCTGTTTCTACTTCTTACAGTCCTGTCCTCTTCTCTGATCCAGGAGCCCAAGCTTCAAGTCTCACCTGCTGCAGAGGTATGTAATAACCTGCCTGAGCACGTTTGTTAGAAAACAGCAATAGTCAAATTGAAGTATGGCGTGTGAAAGAAACAGAGGCTTTAGGATAAGTATACCATTCTACCCTTCAAGTCTGCATCAGGAAGAACATGACTGATTTGGCTGTAGTCTCATCTCCACTTTTCTATCTGTTTCAGCTGCTGCCTGATATTCACAGAATTCATGTGCTTGAGCTTTGACAAATGATGATGAAGGGAAATTTATTTCCACTGGTCGGTGTGTTAATCACTGAAGGAGATAAACTTACTAAAACAAGGCAAAGTTTAGAGTCAAAGTACAGAGCAATGTTAGGACATGCTGATACTCAAATAAGAATCCATGAGAAAATCTGGACAGATTTATGGAGAAAAGAGATAAAGAGGACAAGTCATTACAGACAGCCAGCATAACAGAGAAACCTAGAAAATAAGAGGAGGCCATTCGGCCCTTGGAGTCTGCGCTGCTATTCAATATAATCATGGCTGATCGTCCAACTCATCCAAGTCTATTCCTGCTTTTCCACCATATCCTTTGATCCCTTTAATTCCAACTGCTTGAAATTGTACAATGATTTCATCTCCCCTGTTTTAAGAGTGTAGAGGGAATAACAAGGAATATAGATAGGCTGTGAGACAGCACAGACAATTTGGGGAACGGGAACACATTATACAATCATACATTACAGGATAGGAGACCATTCGAGCAGTAGGTTGGGTAGGTGCAGGAAGGATACACTTGATGGGGAGTCCAGAGCCATGGGTTACAGTTGAAGGATATAGGTATGCCATTTAGGACTGAGATGAGGAAAGGTTTCTCAACCCATAGAATGGTGAATACGCTATCACAGAATCAGTCAAAGCTTAAACATTCTAAGATTTCAAGAAGGAGCTAAGAGCTCAAATGGCAAGGGGAGAAAGTGGGAAAGAGCACTGAGTGGATGATCAGCCATGATCATTTTGAATGGCAGTGCAGAGTCAAGAGACTGAATGACCCACTCCTGCTCCTATTTTCTATGTTTCCATGGGAGGGTAGAAGTAGACAAAATATTTCCACTAGTGGAAGACCAAAATAACAACTCATATTGTATAGGTAGTCACTGAGAAATTGAACAGAAAATTAAGGAGAAAGACCTTTATCCAGAGAATGGCAACAATGTGGAATGTCCTTCCACATGCAGTGCTTAATGTGGATGTATTTAAGTGGACATTAGATAAGCATATGGGAGAAAGCAATGAAATGACATAGAGGTACAATGACGTGATGAATGGTGGGAGAAAACATGCTGAGGTTATACACTGGCATTGTTGTGGTTCTGTTCGCCGAGCTGGGAATTTGTGTTGCAAACGTTTCGTCCCCTGTCTAGGTGACATCCTCAGTGCTTGGGAGCCTCCTGTGAAGCGCTTCTGTGATGTTTCCTCCGGCATTTATAGTGGCTTGTCTCTGCTGCTTCCAGTTATCAGTTCGAGCTGTCCGCTGCAGTGGCCGGTATATTGGGTCCATGTCGATGTGTTTGTTGATAGAATCTGTGGATGAGTGCCATAATGGCACTCATCCACAGATTCATCAACAAACAAGTCGTGTTACAAGTTAGCCAGGAAAGACACAAGGAGAGAGCTAAGAAGAGCCAGGAGGGGACATGAGAAATCGTTAGCAGTTAGGATCAAGGAAAACCCTGAGGCCTTCCATAGATATATCAGGGATAAACAATGACTAGAGTAAGAGTAGGACCAATCAAGGACAGTAGTGGGAAGTTGTGTGTGGAGACCGAAGAGATAGCAGAGGTGTGTGAAAACGTTGACCCTTAGGTCTCTTTTATATCTTTCCCCTCTCACCCTAAACCTATGCCCTCTAGTTCTGGACTCCCCGACTCCAGGGAAAAGACTTTGCCTATTTACCCTCTTCATGCCCCTCAACTTTGTAAACCTCTATAAGGTCACACCTCAGCCTCCAATGCTCCAGGGAAAACAGCCCCATCCTGTTCAGCCTCTCCCTATAACTCAAATCCTCCAACTCTGGCAACATCCTTGTCAATCTTTTCTGAACCCTTTCAAGTTTCACAACATCTTTCCAATAGGAAGAAGACCAGAATTGCAAGCAATATTCCAACAGTGGCCTAACCAATGTCCTGTACAGCCGCAACATGACCTCCCAACTCCTGTACTCAACACTCCGACCAATAAAGAAAAGCATACCAAACGCCTTCTTCACTATCCTATCTACCTGCGACTCCATTTTCATGGAGCTATGAACCTGCACTCCAAGGTCTCTTTGTTCAGCAACACTCCCTAGGACCTTACCATTAAGTGTATAAGTCCTGCTAAGATTTGCTTTCCCAAAATGCAGCACCTCGCATTTACCTGAATTAAACTCCATCTGCCACTTCTCAGCCCAATAGCCTATCTGGTCAAGATCCTGTTGTAATCTGAGGTAACCCTCTTCGATGTCCACCACACTTCCAAATTTGGTGTGATCTGCAAATTTACTAACTGTACCTCTTATGCTCGCTCCAAATCATTTATGTAAATGACAAAAAATAGAGGACCCAGCACCGATCCTTGTGGCACTCCATTGGTCACAGGCCTCCAGTCTGAAAAACTATAAGACCATAAGACATAGGAGTGGAAGTAAGGCCATTCGGCCCATCGAGTCCACTCCGCCATTCAATCATGGCTGATGCGCATTTCAGCTCCACTTACCAGCATTCTTCCCGTAGCCCTTAATTCCTCTAGACAACAAGAATCTATCAATCTCGGCCTTGAAGACATTCACCGTCCCGGCTTCCACTGCACTCCGTGGCAATGAATTCCACAGGCCCACCACTCTCTGGCTGAAGAAATGTCTCCTCATTTCTGTTCTGAAATGACCCCCTCTAATTCTAAGGCTGTGTCCACGGGTCCTAGTCTCCTCGCCTAACAGAAACAATTTCCTAGCATCCACCTTTTCAAAGCCATGTATTATTTTGTACGTCTCTATTAGATCTCCCCTTAATCTTCTAAACTCCAACGAATACAATCCCAGTATCCTCAGCCATTCCTCATATGCTAGACCTGTCATTCCAGGGATCATCCGTGTGAATCTCCGCTGGACACGTTCCAGTGCCAATATGTCCTTCCTGAGGTGTGGGGACCAAAACTGGACACAGTACTCCAAATGGGGCCTAACCAGAGCTTTATAAAGTCTTAGTAGTACATCTCTGCTTTTATATTCCAACCCTCTTGAGATAAGAGACAACATTGCATTCGCTTTCTTAATCACAGACTCAACCTGCATGTTTACCTTTAGAGAATCAACCCTCTACCACCACCCTCTGTCTTCTACCTTTGAGCCATTTCTGTATCCAAATGGCTAGTTGTCCCTGTATTCCATGAGATCTAACCTTTCTCACCAGTCTCCCATAGGGAACCTTGTTGAATACCTTACTGAAGTCCATATAGATCACATCTACACCTCTGGCCTCATCAATCCTCTTTGTTACTTCCTCAAAAAACTCAATCACATTTGTGAGACATGATTTCCCACCCACAAAGCCATGTTGACTATCCCTACTCAATCCTTGCCTTTCCAAATACATGTACATCCCATCCCTCAGGATTCCTTCCAACAACTTGCCCACCACCGAGGTCAGGCTCACTGGTCTATAGTTCCCTGGCTTGTCCTTGCCACCCTTCTTAAACAGTGGCATCACGTTAGCCAACCTCCAGTCTTCCGGCACCTCACCTGTGACTATCAATGATACAAATATCTCAGCAAGAGGTTTGATAAGGTTCCCCCCAGTATGCATTAACAGAAAACACAGAGGCATGGGATTGAGGGTGATTTAGTGGTTTGGATCAGAAAATGGTTAACTGAAAGACGACAGAGAATGGTGGTTGATGGGAATGTTCATCCTGGAGTTCAGTTACTAGTGATGTACTGCAAGGATGTGTTTTGGAGCCACTGCTATTGGTCATTTTGTAAATGACCTGGATGAGGGCATGAAAGGATGGGTTAGTAAACTTGCGGATGAGAATAATGTTGTAAACAGTGGAGTTGTGGACAGTGCAGAAGGATGTTGCAGGTTACAGAGGGACATAAATAAGCTGCAGAGCTGGGCTGAGAGGTGGCAAATGGAGTTTAATGCGGAAAAGTATGAGGTGATTCACTTTGGAAGGAGCAACAGGAATGCAGAGTACTGGGCTAATGTGAAGATTCTTGGTAGTGTCGATGGGCAGAGAGATCTGTGTCCACATGCATAGATCCCTGAAAGTTGCGACCCACGTTGATAGCATTGTTAAGGCAGCTTACAGTGTATGAGCTTTTATTGGTAGAAGGATTGCATTTCAGAGCCACGAGGTCATGCTGCAACTGTACAAAACTCTGGTACGGCCACACTTGATGTATTGCATACAGTTCTGGTCACTGCATTATAGGAAGGATGTGGAAAGGGTATACAGGAGATTTACCTGGATGTTGCCTGATATGGACGGAAGATCTTATGAGGAAAGGCTGAGGGACTTAAGACTGTTTTTGTTAGAGAGAAGAAAGTTAAGCAGTGACTTAAGCAAGACATACAAGATAATCAGAGGGTTAGATAGGGTTGACAGTGAGATCCTTCTTGCTCAAATCGTGATGGCTAGCACAAGGAGATGTAGCTTTAAATTTTAAATGTAAAAACTCGATCCCTCTACTAATAAAAGCTAACACACCGTATGCCTTCTTCACAACCCTGTCAACCTGGGTGGCGGCTTTAAGGGATCTATGTACATGGACACAGAGAGCTCTCTGCTCATCTACACTACCATTCACCCAGTACTCTGCATTCCTGTTCCTCCTTCCACATGTTCTATCATGTGTTTGCACAGTCTTGGTAGGCCAAAGGGTCTGTTCCTGTGTTGTTGTTTTTTTTCATTCTGGAGATACTATCTTGCATGTCAGTCCATTAAACAACTCCTTACCTTCAGGTCTTTCAGCTATATTCTATTTGACCCATTTGACCACCATTTCACAAGTCTCAACATGTTGTAGTTCATCCTCAGCCACAGCTTTCATTTTCTTTCCCCCAAGAATTCAACAACACTGCCTGATTGCAGAAAAGTTGTCTTCTCTTTTGAACCTTCAGTCATTCTCATTCATATTTATGTCTCACATTCTCTCGCAGAAGCTTTTTGTCACTATTTCAGGAGCTGCAATGTATACTATCTCGAAGATGCACTGCAAAAATTCACTAAGATTAATTCAAAAGTACCTTCCAAACGTATTGCTATCTTCTCAAAAGCAAGGGATGGGCAATCAATGCTGGCCCAGCCAGTGAAGCCTACATTCCTTCAAGCCTGCTTCATCAGTCAATAACATCATAGATGATCGGTTTCCACATTCACATTTGCTTCCAATAAACTTTGACTCTCCTGCCTGGCAGGAATATTATCTACGAACCAAATAAAAATATTCAATGATACCATGTCCAACATTTCCTGTCAGCAAATTCCAAAATCTCTCAACTCTCAGAAGCATGAATCACAAAGAGCAAACATCCAAGCGCAGCAGCTCATTAGGAAAACTAAGAGATTGCTGGCCTTTATTTCAAAAGGAATGGAATATAAAAACATAACAATCTTGCTAAAATGAACAGGCACTAGTAAGATGTACAGGTCAGGTGAACTGGCCATGTTAAATTGCCCATAGTGTTAGGTGCACTAGTCAGCGGGAAATGGGTCTGGGTGGGTTACTCTTCGGAGGGTCGGTGTGGACTGGTTGGGCCGAAGGGCCTGTTCCCACACTGTAGGGAATCTAATCTAATCTAAGATAATACATGCAGTATTGGAAAGAGTTTTCCTACCAATCTTTGTGTCATCTGCAAATGTAGTACCATAAGGTCAATCCACACATCAAAGTCACTGATTTAAATTATAAAATGTGGTGGTCCCAGCACAGATCCCAGTGGGACACTACTCGTTATCTCATCCTCCCAAACAAGACCCATTTTTCTAAACTTTTGAAAGTTTTGAAAGTTTCTAAACTTATCACAATGTGGTAATGTATTTTATTGTGGACCAAAAGGACCAGATCCACATCTCACCTGCTCCAGAGATTCTTTCTAAATTTACCAGTTGGGTCTGGCCATTACTGGCTCAGCCAGCATTTATTGCCTGCACCGGGTTTCCTTTGAGGTGGTGATGGTAAACTGCCTTCTTAAATCACTGCAGTCCATCTGCTGTAGATGCACCCACAATACCGTTAGGGATGGAAGTTCTAGGATTTTGACTCAGTGACACTGAAGGAATAACAATATTCTTCCAATCAGTGGCTTGGAGGTGAACTCGCAGATGGTGATGTCCCCATGTATCTGCTGCCCTTGTCCTTCCAGCTGTGAAGAGGTCGTGGGTTTGCAAGATTATGTCTGAGGATCTTCGATGAATACTTGCAGTCCATCTTGCAGATGGTACACATTGCTGTGTCAGTGGTGGATTGAATGGACATTTGTGGATGTGGTGCCAATCAAGCAGGCTGGCTTTGTCCTGGATGGTGTCAAGCTTTTTGCATGTTGTTGGAGCTGCACTCATCCAGGCAAGTGGGGAGAATTCCATTACACTCCTGACTTTTGCCTTGTAGATGGTAGACAGGCTCTGAGGAGTTAGGACAGTTACTCACTGCTGTGTTCCTAGACTCTGACCTGTCTTGTAGCAACAGTATTTGCATATATTTTCTAATTAACCCGAGATAGTATTACATACCCCAGGAGCAGGTGGGACTTGAACCCAGAGGCAGAGATAGGGACAGTACCGTGTGCTACAACTGAACTTATTTGGCAAATTCAGTTGAGTTTCTGGTCAATGGTAACCCCAGCATGTTGAGAGTAGGGGATTCAGCAATGGCAGCGCCACCGGATGCAATGCTTAGTTTCTCTGTTATAGGAGATGGTCATAGCCTGGCATTGCTGGAAAAGCACAGCAGGTAAGGCAGCATCCAAGGAGGAGAACCGACATTTTGGGCCGAAGACTATTATCAGGAGTAGGGCTGGAAGCCTCGTGGCTGGAGGTTGTATAGTGCAAATGTGCCACTTTTCAGTCCAAGCCTGGATACTGTCCAGGTTTTATTGCATCATGTCATAACATTGTGAGCAGGTTGATTAAGATATCTGCAAACTCATTTTTTCTTCCAGCCAACTTTCCTTGCGCTAGTATGTTACAATTTACACCACGATCTCCTACTTTACACAATAAACTTTTCCGTGAAACCTTGTCAAAATATCTTCTGGGTATTCAAGTCAGTACATCAGAGAGCGCCCCTTCATTCCCAAAAAATTCAATAAACTTGTCAATGTGATTTCTCTTTCAGAAGGTCATGCTTACTCTTTCCAATTATCTTGAGCTGTTCTAAATGCTCAGTTATAACCACTAAGCTGAGTTTCCTGTATCCCTCCCTTCTTAGATAGAGAAGTTATATTTGCTATTATCCAATTGAATGGAACCTTTTCAGAATCAAGCATCCATTTGAACCCAGGAACCTGATTGTCCACAACTCTATCAAATTACTCAGTGCCCTGCATGCAACTATCTCATCACCATAGAACACCACCCAGAGCCACAGAAATGGGGGAGATACTAAATAAATATTTTGCATCAGTATTTACTGTGGAAAAGGACATGGAAGATATAGACTGTAGGGAAATAGATGGTGACATCTTACAAAATGACCAGATTACAGAGGAGGAAATGCTGGATGTCTTGAAACGGTTAAAGGTGGATAAATCCCCAGGACCTGAACAGGTGCACCCAAGAACTCTGTGGGAAGCTAGAGAAGTGAGTGCTGGGCCTCTTGCTGAGATATTTGTATCATCGATAGTCACAGGTGAGGTGCCGGAAGACTGGAGGTTGGCAAACGTGGTGCCACTGTTTAAGAAGGGCGGTAAAGACAAGCCAGGGAACTATAGACCGGTGAGCCTCACGTCCGTGGTGGGCAAGTTGTTGTAGGGAATCCTGAGGGACAGGATGTACATGTATTTGGAAAGGAAAGGACTGATTAGAGATAGTCAACATGGCTTTGTGCGTGGGAAATCATGTCTCACAAACTTGATTGAGTTTTTCGAAGAAGTAACAAAGAGGATTGATGAGGGCAGAGTGGTAGATGTGATCTATATGGACTTCAGTAAGGCGTTCAATAAGGTTCCCCATGAGAGACTGATTAACAAGGTTAGATTTCATGGAATACAGGGAGAACTAGCCATTTGGATACAGAACTGGCTCAAAGGTAGAAGACAGAGGGTGGTGGTGGAGGGTTGTTTTTCAGACTGGAGGCCTGTGACCAGTGGAGTGACACAAGGATCAGTGCTGGGTCCTTTACTTTTTGTCATTTACATAAATGATTTGGATGCGAGCATAAGAGGCACAGTTAATAAGTTTGCAGATGACACCAAAATTGGAGGTGTAGTGGACATCGAAGAGGGTTACCACAGATTACAACAGGATCTTGACCAGATGGGCCAATGGGGAGAAAGTGAGGACTGCAGATGCTGGAGATCAGAACTGAAAATATGTTGCTGGAAAAGCACAGCAGGTCAGGCAGCATCCAAGGAGCAGGAGAATCGACGTTTCGGGCATAAGCCCTTCCTGAAGAAGGGCTTATGCCCGAAATGTCGATTCTCCTGCTCCTTGGATGCTGCCTGACCTGCTGCGCTTTTCCAGCAACCCATTTTCAGATGGGCCAATGGGCTGAGAAGAGGCAGATAGAGTTTAATTCAGATAAATGCGTGGTGCTGCAGTTTGGGAAAGCAAATCTTAGCAGGACTTATACACTTAATGGTAAGGTCCTAGGGAGTGTTGCTGAACAAAGAGACCTTGGAGTGCAGGTTCATAGCTCCTTGAAAGTGGAGTCAGAGGTAGATAGGATAGTGAAGGCGGCGTTTGGAATGCTTTCCTTTATTGGTCAGAGTATTGAGTACAGGAGTTGGGAGGTCATGTTGCAGCTGTACAGGACATAGGTTCGGCCAACATTGGAATATCGCGTGCAATTCTGGTCTTCTTATCGGAAAGATGTTGTGAAACTTGAAAGGGTTCAGAAAAGATTGACAAAGATGTTGCCAGGGTTGGAGGATTTGAGCTATAGGGAGAGGCTGAACAGGCTGGGGCTGTTTTCCCTGGAGCGGAGGCTGAGGAGTGACCTTATAGAGGGGCATGGATAGGATAAATAGGCAAAGTCTTTTCCCTGGGGTTGGGGAGTCCAGAACTAGAGGGCATAGGTTTAGGGTGAGAGGGGAAAGATATAAAAGAGATCTAAGGGGCAACTTTTTCACACAGAGGGTGGTACGTGTATGGAATGAGCTGCCAGAGGATGTGGTGGAGGCTGGTACAATTGCAACATTTAAGAGGCATTTGGATGGGTATATGAATAGGAAGGGTTTGGAGGGATATGGGTCGGGTGCTGGCAGGTGGGACTAGATTGGGTTGGGATATCTGGGTCGGCATGGACGGGTTGGACCGAAGGGTCCATTTCCATTCTGTATATCTCTTGGACTCTAACTGTACAACTGCATTATTCCCCCTCTCCCTTTCACCGACTCCCATCACGGAGCCTGGGCAGGACTCATACTCTTGACTCCCTTTCCCACGCTCTCCGACGTTCTGTTGCCCACAATCTCTGTATCACGCCCACCCCCAGCCCACCTCCTGAATGCCTTTGCCTCCTCCATCTCACCGACCCCCATGCTCCTCTGTTTGTTGCTAATCCCTCCCCTCACCCTCATACCCTGCATCCCACACACTCAGTTCTCTCCCCATTCCGCTCACATCCCTCTATCTCTCCCTACCCTCCTGTCCTACACTCCAATCCCCTACACACTCCCTCCCTCCCTCTGCTCTATTCCTTCTCCCTCCTTCCCTCTCCCTCCTTCCCTCTCTCTCTCTCTCTCTCTCTACTACCTTCCCTCCCCCATTCTCTCTCTCCCCCCCTTTCCTTCCCCACTCTCCCTCCCTTTATTCCTTTCTTTTCTCCTTCCTACCGCTCCCTTTATTCCTTTCATTTCATTTTCTTTTTTCTCTCTCGCTCTATCTATCCCGGTTTTTTTTACCTGATCTCCCTCCTCCGCCATGGTTTGCATCCGGGTGACAGTGCCCTGCGCATGCGAATTGAGGCGGTTTGGGGGGGTGGGGGTGGGGCTGCTGGCGGCGGTCGCTAGGGAGATTCAGTCCTCCCGCCGCCGCGACCCCCAGCGGCGGGGAGGAGATGAGGGCGCTGGGGCGGCGGCGCATGCGCGGCGCGCAGGGAAGGTGTGTGGGATCACTGCACAGTAGCAGTAGCAGCAGAGACATCCATCCCCCTTCCTTCCCTCTGACCCTTGCCTTCCGGGGGAAGCTGCTGTTATATAAATTCTGTTTTATAACAGCCGCCGGAGAATCTCTGAGATTGACTCTGCCCCATTTAAAACTACAGAGCAGGCTCGAACATGGTCAAAAGGAAAGGGTCAACAACCCAGGCTGACTGCAAAAGGATGAAGAAGGACTGCAGCAGAACTAAAACTGTCAAAGAGTGCCCAGTGAACTGTGCAAAACAGCTGCCTCCTGGTAATTATCTCTCAAAGTTGCTTTTCCTCTTTGTGCAGAGTTTGCAGAGACTAATTCACAAACAAATGTAATGCAATCAGTCTCTGCCATCCATTCAAACCTTTCTTATCTGTCAGAGAGCAGTGATGGTCATTACTTTGGCACCTCCTGAGAAATTTATTACATTTGTACAGCACTTTTCATGGCCTTGAGATAGTAGAAGATTGAAGCAAATGAGAATTTGCTGGAGGAGCTCAGCAGGTCTGGCACCTTTGTGGAGAGAGAGAAACCGAGTTAACGTTTCGAGTCCAATGGGTGTTCTGAAGAACACTGGAGTCCAAATGTTAACTCTGCTTTCTCTTCATTGATGTGGCCAGGCCAGCTGAGTTTCTTCAGTAATATCTGTTGTTGCAGATCTTCAGCATCTGCAAACATTTTTGTTCTGCATCAGTCTGTCGTCAGACAAAATAAAAGAGCATTGATGGGTGTGGTTCTGGGGAATGAGTTGCATTCAATTTTATTAAAGGAGGACTTTATAAAATTCATTTATGGGATGCAGCCATCGCTGCTAGACCAGTATTTATTGCCCATCCTAATTGCCCTTGAGCTGGTGGTGATGAGCTACCTTCTTGAAATGTTGTAACCCATGTGCTGTAGGTAGACTCTCATTGCTTATTTGGGAGGGAACTCCAAGGTTTTGACTGGAACACTGGAGGAATGGCCATATATTTCTAAGTCTGATTGTGTCTGATTTCTAAGTCTGATTTCTAAGTCGGCTTGGAGGGGAACTTGCAGATGGAGATGCAGCATTTAGGGACAGTTTTATCATTAGTTTTATGTGGCCCGGGTGGTCTGGAGACTCTGTGCTGGTGTGCACTTGGGTGAAAAGACAATAATTTGAGTACTTCTTTTAAAAATGTATTTATTCTTATGCTGAACTTTTATTTATTATGCTTTCAAGTTTCCAATACAGAATTCACTTAAGTATCTGTACCTTGGTACCTGTACATAAGATGGCGCCAAAGTGGTGACATTACATACTTTTGTCTGCGCTCATTTGAATGCATGTGACAATAAAGCTAATTCAATTCAATTTGCATCAGTGGCAGAGTAAAGATAGTAGACAATCAATTTCAGTGAGGTCGGAAAGGATCTAGCCCAAGTAAATTGGAATTGAAGGTTGGCAGGCAAAACAGTTCTGGAAGAACTGCCTTTAAAGGGGATGTGGAGGGGCCGGTGTTGGACTGGGGTGGGCAAAGCTAAAAATCACACAACATCAGATTGTAGTCCAACAGGTGCTTCCAAATAAACCTGTTGGACTATAACCTCGTGTGTAATTTTTAACTTTAAAGAGGAGACAGCTTCAGTACAGTCAAGATTATATTCTGCAGAGGGGGAAAGGTAGGATAAACAATCCAGAGTTCCCTGGGTGATGTAACTGAGTAAGCTGAAACAGAAAAGGAATAGATGATAGATAGCAGGTTGATAATACAAGTGAGAAGCAGGTTCAATATAAAAAGTTCACAGCAGAAGTTTAAAAATAAAGAAGGCTGATCGCTAATATAAAAGGGAATTTAATCATTATCTGAACGGGAAAAATGTGCAAAGCTATGGGGGAAAGACTGGAGTGTGGTTCTAGGTGAGTTGTTCTTGAGAGAGCCAGCACATATACTATGGGCAAATGGCCTCTGTCTTAACTGTAACTTTTCTATCATTTTATAGTGAGATGTTATCATATAGCCAATAAAGGGATTTAGTATGTAGCTGCCACTGTAATTTAGGAAATGGGGTGGTTGATCAGCTCAGTTGCTGGACAGCTGGTTTGTGATGTAGAGTGACGTCATTGGTGTGGATTCAATTCCTGCACTGGCTGAGAAGAAGAGTCCTTCATGGTAAAAGTTTTTTATCTTAGCCTGCTGGGCACACTTTCCTCATCCCTGAAGAAGGGCTCATGCCCGAAACGTCGATTCTCCTGCTTCTTGGATGCTGCCTGACCTGCTGCGCTTTTCCAGCATCACATTTTCAGTCCTTCATGGTAACCTTGGTCCTCTGGGAATAAGGTGACTTTACCTTTTTAATGTAGGAAATGCAGCAGTTGAAGTTTGCACGGCAAGCTCCCACAAACAGTGATGTGATAATGACGGAATCATCTATTTTAGTAATGTTAATTGATGAGTAGATATTGACCAGGACACAGGCGAGAGCTCTGTTACTCCTCTTCAAACGGGTGACCATAATTTCTTTTATGTCCAATCCAGCAGGCAGGGCCACGACCTGACCTCCGATGGTGCAGCAGTCCTTCAGTACTGCATTGAGAACATCACTGAAAGATTCTGTGCTCAAATCTTTGGAATAGGACATAAACGCATGGTCCTCTGACTCCAGTGAGAGTGATGCCCACTAAGATTGTCACATAAAAGCTGATATATGAATGCAATAGTGTTTTTATTTTGTTCTTTGTTCAGAATTTCATTGTCAGAAGTCACACAACACCAGCTTATAGTCCAACAGATTTATTTGAAATCACAAGCTTTTGGAGCGCTGCTCCCTTGCCACTTCACCTGATGGAGCAGCGCTCCGAAAGCTTGTGATTAAAATAAATCTGTCGGACTGTAGCCTGGTGTCATGTGACTTCTGATGCACCAACAGGCCAATACCAACGACTCTACATCATGACAATTTCATTAAACCGTGTAAAGAACCAAGTTCCACAGACTTGGCCAAGGCTGGGTGAGTAAATTCTCAATCTGAGCACCATGAGACATTCTGAGACTCTGCCAGGTGTGAATTTCTACCAGGTGGAGTGACAAGACTGATATTCACATGTGTATTTAATAGATTGACAACAAATGTAGAACTCAGAGGATGGGCCAATTGTCTCAACCAGCATTTTTGATATCAGGAGCCTCTTTCCTCCCTTAATGCTCCAATCCTTTCTCACTCAAATGTTAATCCAGCTTCCCCCTTCAACATATCTCTACTGTCCACCTCACTCCAACTCCTTGTGGTAGTGAGTTCTGCATTCTTAACGGTGTCAAGATAAAGATGTTCATTTGGAGTTCCTGAAGAGATTTAACCCCTCTGGCAGGAAGCGTAGAGGAGCTGACTATTATTTAAATGGAGAAAGGCTGCAGAAAGCAGTAGAGCAGAAGAATTTGGGAGCCCTCATCCATTGATCACAAAAAGCAAATGTCCAAGTTCAGTGGACAATAGGGAAAGCAAATGGAGTATAAAAGTTATGCCAAAGCACTAGTTAGACCACAGCTAACATAGAACTTGGAAAGGTACAGCACAGAACAGGCCCCTTCAGCCCACGATGGTGTGCCAAGGATTATTCCTAATCTAAAATAAAATTACCTAACCTACACAACCCTCAATTCACTGCTGTCCATGAGCATATCCAGCAGTCGCTTAAATGTCCCTAATGACTCTACTTCCACCACCACCGCCACTGCAAAGTATTCCATGCATTCACAACTCTGTGTGTAAAGGACCTAATTCTGACGTCTCCTCTATACCTTCCTCCTAATATCTTAAAACTATGACCCTTTGTGCCAATCAATCCTGCCCTGGGGATAAGTCCCCGGCTATCGACTCTATCTATTCCACTCATTACCTTGTATACCTCAATCAGGTAACCTCTCTTCCTCCTCTTCTCCAGAGAGACAAGTCCAAGCTTAGTCAACCTCTCTTCATAAGAAAAGCCTTCCAGTCCAGGCAGCATTCTGGTAAACCTTCTTTGCACCCTCTCCAAAGCATCCACATCTTTCCTGCAGTAGGGCGACCGGAACTGGACACAATATTCCAAGTGTCGTCTCACCAGGGACTTGTAGAGCTACAGCAAAACCTTGCAGCTCTTCAACTTGATCCCCCTGTTAATGAAAGCCAAAACACCATATGCTTTCTTAACAACCCTATCCACTTCAGTGGCAATTTTGAGGGATCTATGTACTTGAACACCCAGATCCCTCTGTTCCTCCAAGGATCCTGTCTTTAATCCTATATTCAGCATTCACGTTCAACCTTCCAAAATGCATCACTTTGCATTTATCCAGGTTTAACTCCATCTGCCATTTCTCAGCCTAGCTCTGCATCCTGTCTGTGTCACACTACAGCTTGCAATAACCCTCCATACTATCAACGGCAACTCTAAACTTTGTGTCATCAGCATATATACTAACCCACCCCTCAACCTCCTCATCCAAGTCATTTAGAAAAACTACAAAGAGCAGAGGTCCAAAAACAGAGCTCTGTGGGACTCCACTCCCCACTGACCTCCAGGCAGAATACTTTCCATCTACAACCACTCTCTGCCTTCTAATAGCCAACCAATTCCGAATCCAGATAGCCAAATCTCCCCTTATCCCATACTTCTTGACTTAATGAATGAGCCTACGATGGGGAACCTTATCAAATGCCTTGCTGAAATCCATATACACCACATCCACTGCTCGACCTTCATTGACCTGTCTTGTCACCTCCTCAATGAACTCAATAAGATTTGTGAGGCATGACCTACCCCTCACAAAGCCATGCTGACTGCCTTTAATCACGCTATGCTTTTCTAAATAGTCCTAAATCCTATCCCTCAGAATTCTTTCCAAAACCTTGCTGACCACAGACGTAAGACTGACTGGTCTGTAATTGCCAGGGATTTCCCTATTCCCCTTCTTGAGAAGAGGAACAAAATTCGCCTCCCTCCAATCCTCCGGTACAACTCCTGTGGAGAGTGAGGAAGCAAAGATCTTCACCAGCGGCTTAGCAACCTCCTTTCTCGCTTCCTGGAGCAACCTGGGATAAATCTGGTCTGGCCCTGGGGACTTATCAGTCTTAATATTTTCCAAAATTTCCAGCACATCAACTTCATCAATCGTGATCTGGTCAAGACTGTATCCCAGCTCCTCAAAGGTTTCATTCACAACAAGGTCCCTTTCCGTAGTGAAAACCGAAGCAAAAAACTTATTTAGGGCTTCCCCTATCTGCTCAGCCTCCACGCACAAATTCCCTCCGCTCTCCCTGATCGGCCCTACCTTCTCCCTGATTATTCTCTTATTCCTCATGTATGAGTAAAATGCCTTTGGGTTCTCCCTAATCCTTCCTGCCAAGCCTTTTTCATGCCCCCTCCTGGCTCCCCTCAGTCCATTTCTGAGCTCCTTTCTAGTAAGCCTGTAATCCTCTAAAGCTGTGCTAGATCCTTGCTTCCTTCACCTCATGTAAACTGCCTCTTCCTTTTGACAAGAAGCTCCTCTGTTCTCATCATCCAAGGTTCCTTAATCTTACCCCTTCTTACCTGTCGCAGAGGAACAAATTTGTGCATCACTCGCAACAACTGCTCCTTAAACAGTCTCCACTTGTCTGTTGTGCCCTTTCTGTGCAACAATTGCTCCCAGTTTGTACTTCCCAACTCCTGTCTGATAGCGTTGTAAATCCCTTTGCCCCAATTAAATATCTTCCCTTGGTAACTGCTCCTTTTCTTCTCTAAGGCTCTGGTAAATATGAGGCAGTTATGGTCACTGTCACGAAAATGTTCTCCCACCGCGGGATCTGACACCATCCTGGCTCATTGCTGAGCACCAAAATGGCCTCTCCCCTCGTAGGTCTGTCTACATACTGAGTAAGGAAACCCTCCTGAACATACCTGACAAAAACGGCTCCATCTAAACCATCTGCACTAAGGATGTTCCAGTTAGTATTGGGAAAGTTGAAGTCACCCATAACGACAACCCTGCTACATCTGCATTTTTCCAAAATCTGCCCGCCGATCAGTTCTTCAATCTCCCTACTGCTATTTGGGGGTTTTCTACAGACCCCCTATGAGGTGGCTGCTCCCTTACTGTTCCTAACTTCCACTCACATCGACTCAGTAGACAAACCTTCCTCAATAACATTCATTTCTGTAGCTGTGATGCACTCTCAGATTAGCAATGCTATATCCCCTCCTTTTTTTTCCACCCTCCCTGTACTTTTTAAAAGTTCTAAACCCTGGAACATCCATCAACCATTCCTGCCCCTGTGAAACCCATGTCTCCGTTATGGCCGCAGCACCATAGCCCCAAGTACTGATCCATGCTCTGAGTTCATCACTCTTATTTCTGACACTCCTTGCGTTAAAGCAGATACACTTTAAGGTACCCCTTTGTTTCATCGCGTGTGAAACCTTCACGATAGATTCACTACATCCTGTCACTGCCCCATGTACAACTATCCCCCTCTCAGATATGTAGCTCTGATTCCCACTCCACTGCCAAACTAGTTTAAACCCTCCCAAACCACACAAACAAATCTCCTATCCAGGACATTTGTGCCCCTCTAGTTCAGGTGCAACCTGTCCTTCATGTACAGGTCCCACCTTCCCTAGAAGGCATCCCAATGGTCTAGGGTATCTGAAGCCCTCCCTCCTGCACCAGCCTCACAGCTAGTTCAGCTGCACTCGCTGACTGTTCCTCATCTCACTGTCTCGTGGCACCGGTAGCAAACCTGAGATCACTATTCTACTCGTCCTGCTTTTCAGCTTCCAACCTAACTCTCTGTAGTCACTTTTCACATCCTCAATCCCTTTCCTGGCTATATCATTGGTACCAATATGTCCAACGATTTCTGGCCGCTCACCCATCCCTTCAGAATCCTGTAAACCTGATCGGTGACATCCCGGACCCTGGCACCGGGGAGGCAACATACCTTCTGGGAGTCCCGTTCCTGACCACAAAATCTCCTGTCAATCTGTCTAACTAATGAGACCCCTACCACAAGCGCTTTTCTATTTTCCCCCCTTCCCTTCTGAGCCTCCGTGCCAGAGACCTGACCACTATATGGCGTTCCCCTGGTAGGCTGTCCCCACCAGCATTATTCAAAATGCTATACTTATTGCTGAGGGGAACGGCCACAGGGGATCCCTGCTGTATCTGTTGCTTTCCATTCCTCCCCTTGACAGTAACCCAGCTGTTCTTATCCTGTGTCTGGGGAGTGACTACCTCCCTGTACATCTTCTCAATTTCTCCCTCAGCCTCCCGGATGATCTGCTCCAGTTCCCTAACTCACTTTTCAAGGAGCTGGAGTTGGGTGCACTTCCTGCAGATGTGGTTGGCAGAGACATATGTCACCTGCCACATTCTGCAGGAGGAACATGCAACTACCCTGTCAGCCATACCACGCTAATCTGAAAGCCCACACAGGACTAAACAAGGAAGAGAAGGAAAAAAGAGAAAATCTACTGAGTTTACGGACTCTTATAAGGTTAGAGGAGGTGGGTGGGAGGGAGGCCCTACGGTGTAGGGTCGCTGGTTTAGATCTCGCCCAATTAACAACTTCCCAGCAGCCTTCATTTCTCTCTGCTCTCTCTCCTCGCAGCTCTGCTCAAAATGGAGGCCCAACTCTCGAGGTGAGTCCCTTTTTAAGTGGGAAAACCTCCATTTTGGACAGAGCGTTGAGGAGAGAGGGCAGAGAGAAACGAGGGCTGTTGGATGAGTCCATTTTCCCCACTTAAAAAAAAATTACTGTGAACATATCTAAAGAAAGATATAATGGCTTTAAAGGCAGTCCAGAGGAAGTTCACTAGGCTGTTCCTAGGTATGCAGGGACTGGGGAAGTACAGTAGGTTTGGTTGGTTGTAATGAGGTCAGTCCAGACTGACCTCATAGAGTACGAGTTCCCTGATTGGGGCTGTTAACCTGGTCCAGTCAGGGGCTGTGGCTGACAGATAAGAACAGAAGTATAGAGGTTCTGTTCACTGTAAGAGCTGGCTCAGACAGAGCTGGATCAGTGTCAAGTACTGTGCATGCATATGTGAAGGGTGACTGACTGGTGATGGGATACCAGCCTCTCTGGAGTTATTCCAGTGGTTTAATGGCTATGTTCCAATACTTCCATTTGACCTCCAACAGCCACGTGCTAGGACATCTGATTTTTTAAATGCACCCTGACAACTCCTCCTCCTCTTTCCCTTGATGAACAGATGATGACAGCCAGGATTTTGAACCTGAAAAGCCTCTGGCAAGATCCAAACATCGTGGAAGGGGCGCAGCAAAGGCAGGTGTCAGCCTGACCCCTCAGGGTAAGAGCGCCAGAGGAAAGAAACTGCCGAAAGCCAGGGAGAGAAAAAGGTGCTCTTCAGTCAAAGAAGGTGGCAGCAAAGAGATACAAGAGGCTGTACCCACCTCTGGCAGGTAAGCCTTTCTGAGAGTGGGCAGACTTGACGGGTCAAATGGTGGCCTCCTGTGCCCTAACACCACGTGAATAGAACTGTAGCAGTTATAATTCTGGGAGGCATTGGTGAATAACTGTGCCAGACCTCTCTGAGACTCAGTGTGTGGAGCATGAGCTCCCTGTTCTGCTTCAGTAAGATAGAGGAGCACTTTCAGCTCAACGCTTTCAATATCTCTTACGGAGCAGATTGAACTAATAGTGGGATGAAGAACTGCACAGAATGATGACCTAAGTAATTCATTGGTGTTGAAATGTCTCTAAATTCGGGGTTTAAATCAATTGAATTTCTATCTTCCAGGCAATTCATTCATTGTTTGGTTTAAGATTTCTAGCATCTGCAGTTTTTTTTTAATGTAAGTAATTTATTGCGTGGAGGGAAATCATCTAAAATAAAATCAGTGATAGCCCAGTATTGTATCTACAGCATTGGCTTTCCCTCACTTATTAAATGAGAGCTTGAGATTCAAACAATGAGGCTTATTTTAACAGCACCACTATCAGCCCAGAGTGAAACATTTAGCAGATGCAGGTGACAGAGCCTGCCAATTTCTCTCTCTCTCTCAATCTGCCTGGAGCTAATTGTATTTATTCTCTCCAAAATTCCCTCAGGTTGATGGAATCAGCAAAGCAGCAGAAAGAAAGTAGTTCCCAGGATGGAGACAGTACAGAGGACAGTGAAGATGAGTGGGAGGAAGTGGAAGGTAACAAATGGTATCACAGACTAATACGATGTAATTTTACCTGACCCGCCAATTAAATCTCTCAGCGTTCAACCTGGTTTCAATTTGCAGTGCATTTGTTAACCTGTCCCGAAGTGTAACTTCTAGGTGAAGTGATTAGGGGGAGCTTTACTCCATATCTAACCTTGTGCTGCTCCTGTCCAGGGTGTGTTTGAGGAGGGCAGCATAAAGGAGGCTTTACTTTTAGTTTGATTAGATTACTTACGGTGTAGAAACAGGCCCTTCGGCCCAACAAGTCCACACCGCCCCGCCGAAGCGCAACCCACCCATACCCCTACATCTACATCTACCCCTTACCTAACACTACGGGCAATTTAGAATGACCAATTCACCTGACCTGCACATCTTTGGACTGTGGGAGGAAACCGGAGCACCCGGAGGAAACCCACGCAGACACGGGGAGAACGTGCAAACTCCACACATTCAGTCGCCTGAGGTGGGAATTGACCCGGGTCTCTAACGCTGTGAGGCAGCAGTGCTAACCACTGTGCCACCGTGCCACCCACAAGAAGAGTAGAGGAAGCTTTGCATGCAGTTTCAAAGAAAAACATGTATAGGGAGCTTTATACTGGATCTAAACCCAACCCATCCTAGGAGTGTTTGATGGTGACAATGTAGAGGGAGATTTATTCTGTATCTAAACCTCAGGCTGTCCTTCTCCTGGTGTGTTTGATGGGGGAGGTGTTGAGAAAGCTTTCCTTTCTGTTTAAAAGAATATGGGGAGTTTTGCTCTGTATCTAACTCTATGTTCTTCCAGTCCTGGGAGTGTTTAATGAGTACAGTGCAGAGGGAGCTTTATTCTGTATGTAACCACATGCTGCATTGTAAGTGTTTCATGGATATAGTGTCAAGGGAGATGACCTGTCTGTTTAAAAGAGCAGAGGGAGCTTTACTCTGTATCTAACTGTGTGCTCCCCCTGTCCTGAGAAGGTCCGGTAGGAATGGTGCAGAGGGAGCTTTATGCTATGTCTAAATTGTGCTGCCCCTCTCCTGGGAGTGTTTTATGGGGACAAGTAGAGGCAGCTTTACTCTGTGTCTAACCCTATGATGTATCTGTCCTGTGAGTGTTTGATGCTGTCACTGTCCTACTTTCTGTCACAGTGAGGGGTAATATGGTTTCACAGTCATGTTCATTTAGGTGAACATTGCTTGAAGTTCTTGAGTCATTAACTGATGTTGAATGACTGCCCAGTGATATGAAGTATCTCAGAATTTAATCATCCTTTTCTTTCCCACCTCCAACAGAGCTCCAGACCTCTATGCCAGAAGAACCATCTGCTTCTCCCTTTCCTGAACCCACCGTCCCTGCAAAACCACTCGAGATTGAAATCGAAAGTCCAGCACACGCCAAGAAGAGGGAGAGCAGGTCTGTGACCAATAATCACTTTTTCAAATTTACTGCTGTCATTATCAGAATTTAGCCTGTCAGCTGCTTTTTCACCTTGTGGGTAGCACTCTCTCTGAGTCAGTACAACTTGAGCTGAAACACACCAGACAGAAATCTGGCTCTCCCTGTTGTACATGAGAAGATAACTGAATCCACTCATTTATATGAAAGTTTTATTTCTGTTAACTGCATTCTATAAATATACATCACACTGACTACTAGCTCCCCTTATCAATTCACACCCAGTTTTTTAAAAAAAACCTGTTTCCTAATATATCTGTCATCTGTTCCCTCATTCCATTAGGTCTCCGGCATCTTTTTAGATTATATCAGACAATGAGAGCCTCCACTGCCCACTGCAGAAGCCGGTATTGATAAAATACAGCACTGTCAGCTGTTGTATTTCAGTAGGGGGAGTCCAGGATAAGGGCTACAATGTTCAAATTAAATCAGGTTGTTCAGGAATGATGTCAGGTAGGACTTCACACAAAAGAGAGTGAAAATAAGACCAGAAGCAATAGGAACTGAAACACATCATTTGGCCCCTCAACTCTGCTCCACCATCGTGGGTGATTCCACATTCCTCCTGTCCACCTTCAAAACTCATGACATTTCCATCTAGACAGCCAAAGGCTGTGTTCTCCATTACTTTTAATCGTTCCCCTTCAAGCCACTCCCCACCATGACTTGGAAATATATCGCCATTTCTTCAGTGTCTCTGAGTCAAAATCCTGAAACTCCCTCCCTAAGGGCATTATGGGTCTACCAACAGCATTTGAACTGCAGCGGTTCAAGAAGGCAGCTCACCCCACCTTCTCAAGGGGCAACGAGGTATGGGTAATAAATGCTGGGCCAGCAGTTAAGTGCAAAGTTCGGGCCTGGAGAGTTTCTGTTATGAGGAGAGATTGGACAGATTAGGGTTGTTTTCCTTACAGTAAAGAAGGTTGAGGGGGTCATGTTTGCGATGGGAACAAAATTATATGGGGCATAGACAGAGTGGACAGGAAGGAATTTTTACCCCGAACGAAGTGATCAATGACTGTCAAGGCATAGATTTAAGGTAAGGGCCAGGATGTTTAGTGGGGATGTTGGAAAAACCTTTTTTACCCAGAGGCTAGTAGAAATCTGGAACTCATTGCCTGGAAAGATGGATGGCTGAAATCCTCATCATATTTAAGAATTATTTAGGTGTGCACTTGCATTACCAAGACAGACAGGCCTTTGGGCCCAGTTAGGTGGTTGTTTTTGACTGGCGTGGACATGATGGGCCAAAGGGTCTTTTTCTGTGCTGTAGATCTCTATGACTCTGGGCCATTACTCCAACTGTTTTGCTGAGACATGACAAGGCAGGGTACACACTAAACAGAGAAAATTCAGACTTCTGCACGGAACAGCCCATTCAATACATGCACCCACTTCAACCCTTAATGATTTTAACTGTTTCTCTGATCAACATGGCTCTGGGTTCACACTGCACAACCACATGTTCAGTGAGATGTTTAACTCCATCCTCCTATCTCAACACCACCAACCAACCCCATCCCTCCAAACAAAAAAACTCCAGTCTGCCCAGTAGGGTGGCTGTAAATGAAACAAGGGCCATTAGTTTGAAGAGCAAAGGACCAACCTTGATCCCTTCACCAACATCACTGAAGTGTTACTTCATTATGCTGAGCTGGAACAAAGGAGGAGTTGAGACATGGGGCAGATCAGCCATGATCTTGGTGAATACCAGGACAGGCTTGAAGGGCTGAATGGCCTACTCCAGTTTCTATTTCTTATATTCTTATTACCTGGCCATTATCACAATGGAGTTTGTGGGAGCTTGCTGTGTGCAGATTGACTGCTGTGTTGCTTATATATTACAACATGATGGCTGCACTTGGGAGAGTGTCACTTTCAGTGGAGCAAACCTCTGGCTGTGAAAGGTGCTATAGAAATGCAAGAGTGAGTTTTCTGTGATTTTTACCTATTTAGGTGAATCAAACTTCCAACCTTGTTTTGTCCTGTAATGCTAAAAGTCCGCTGTTTAATGCTGTACAGAGAGAAGAGAGAGCTTCAGTTTGAGGATTACCTACGTCGGATGATAAACCGTTTTACTCGGAACCTCCGCATTGACATTCACAAGGTGTGTGCATGAACCTAGGATATGGTGCTTTACATTTGGAACTTTAACAATGAACTTTTGGGATTTGCAAAGTGACTTGATCTGTAAATATTTGGCTCACTCAGAGGAACTAACCTTAACCTTTGGCCTGCGTTCTGTCAACTGAACACCACCCCCTGCAAGTTCCCCTCCAAGCCCTAACTTGGAAATATATCATCGTTTCTTCACTGTCACTGGATCAAACTTCTGGAACTCCCTCCCTCAGGGCATTGTGGGTGTACCTATGGCACCTAGGCTGCAGTGGTTCAAGAAGGCAGCTCACTACCTTCCTTCGTCTCAAAAGCAACTAGGGATGGACAATAAATGCTGGCCCAGTCAGTGATGCCCACATCTCATGAGTGAATTAAAAACAAATTTTAAAATCTATGGAAAGTGGGTATTGCTGGCTGGCCATAATTTATTGTCATTGGAATAACAGAGAGCCCAAGTGTAGAGTGACTGTTTCCAATGGCAGGAGGATCTGTAACCAGATAGGGACAGATCGAAGAGAATTCTCAAAACAGCTGGAGTGTACATGAGGAAATATTTACTTATGCAGTGAGTTGTAGTGTGTGCTGTGGAAAGATATTGGAAGCAGATTCAACAATAACTTTCAAAAGACAATTGGATAAGGGCTTAATGGGGAGGGCAATCTTTCTCTGCGATGGGGAATTGGCACTAACCTGCTATCTATACCAATACCCAGAATGTGTTACTTGTGATGAACAATGAACCAAAGCATATTGGGGTTTGCAGGAAGTAGAGTTGAGGCCACAATGAGATCAGTCATGAATCTGTTAAATAATGCTGTACGCTCAAGGGATCGTATAGCATACTCTCATCATTCCTACTCTGTTCATACAGTGTCCTCAGCCCATTGTACATCTCTGCTGTATCATTATATAATCTTCTGGGAGGATTGAACAAGTTGGGGCTCTTTTCTCTTGAAAAGAGAATATTGACGATGTTGATTGGAATTCTTTTACTTGGAGATGTACAGCACGGAAACAGACCCTTCAGTCCAAGTCGTTCTCTGACTTCACCCCAGATGGGACAATCCCTGGCTGAGGACGCCAGTGAGGCGTCCATTACTGAGAGGGTCTGATAGAGTAAATACAGAGACAATCTTTCCACTTGTGAGGAGACCAGAATCAGGGGCCATAAATGTTATTAAGTCAGTAATGAACTGGAAATTCAGGAGCACCCTCTTCACCTGGAGAGTGGGGAGAATGTGGACCTCACTCCCAGAGGAAGCGGGTGGACAGGATAGTGTCGAAACATTTAAGAGGAAGCTGAATAAATACACCAGGGAGAAAGGAATATGGTGATAGGGCTGGAGGAGCACTGAAAGACTGGATGAGACAAATAGCTCTTTTTTTAACTATAATCATTATGTTGTGCCTATTCTTGCATTGGCAGACTTTAATATTTTACTGTGTACTGAGAGAAAATCAGGGCACCACACCTTAGGAAGGATATACTCACCTTGGAGGGAATACAATGTAGGTTTACAGGAATGATAACTTAACCCCTGAAGTTCAGGTATCAGGAGAGATTATACAAATTAGGCCTGTTTTCTCTAGAATCTTGAAGGTTAAGAAATGATCTGATCAAAGTATTCAGGATATTAACAGTAAAAGGCCGGGTAGACAAAGATAAAGATAAACCATTTCCATTGGTTTGGGATTCTGGAACTAGAGGGCACAGTCTGAGAATTAGGGGCAGATCGTTCGGGAGAGATCCTACAAAGAACTCTCCTCCACAAGTAGCAGTAGATGGTGGATCAGTTTTTACATCTGAGATAGATTTTTTTTTTGCTAAGTGAAGGTATTAAGGGAAATGGGCCAAAGCAGTTGTCTGGAGTTAGGCCACAGATCAACCATGACCCCATTGACTGGTGGATCGGGCTTGAAGGGCTGAATGGCTTACCTCCTGTTCTTTGTTCCTATTGTTGTCCCATTTCCATATCGCCATATCAGTCGAAGCAAACACTCCGAGACCCAATATGGCGCTACCTTCTTTACCTTTTATTCCAAGCCATGTCGAGAGAGCAATCGCCCATGAACACAAATACATGAGTTCTTGGTCTTCTGTCGAACAGCAGATTCTGAAGGAATAATATAGTCACTTACAGAGAGTAGCATCCAAATAAGGCAATGTCTATATTGATTGGATGACCATTACAATCAGCAAGCATCAACAGTAAAGATTAAATCGTTTGGCATTACACAATGGATTTCTTTACCTTGTTAAACCACTACCTTTGCCTCCAGCATCTCACTGTTTACTACAAGTTCTTATCTGGTCAAAGTCATGCTAGTTGAGCCTTTGTCAAGCAACCCTAAACTTAACTCTTTCCCTACCTGCTCATCCCTTTGTGAATTTTCTCACTATGTTTTGATTGTTATTCTTTCTGCAGGTGCATCTTCTGTGTCTGTTGGCTAACGGTATGTTCCGGAATAGGATGTGCAATGAACCAGAGCTTCAGGCCTTGGCGCTGTCCCTGGTACCTGCCACACTTGCCAAGGTGCCAGGTGGCCGTGTAGAAATTCCATACATCTCTAAACTGCTCAACTGGTAAGTCAATGAGAGTGGCCTTCCTGTCACTTCCCAAGTTAACCAAAGGCTTGCATTTAAAGTTAAAAGGAGAAGAGCAAAGGAGTGAGGTGAAGGGATTGATTGGTGATACTCAAAACCTGGATCGGAATTTTCCAGACATCACAGAGAATTGTGGACTTGGCAGAACTCAGTGAGATAGGGAGCAACAAGGCTCATGAGGGATTTGTAAATGGATTTAAGAATTTTAATATTTGAGGGATTTTTACTCAATACGTGACTGGTTATACTGAGGTTTGGTGTGATGAGCGTTTTTACTAATACATTTTAACATACTTGGTTCCTGTCAAATCCACTTCTCCTGTTAGTGAATATCCCTCCTCCCACTGTGATATTGAACGAATGGAAACTCAGGACACTTCTCAAAAACTTGTTGAGATTAGGAAAAAATTGACAAAGGAGATGGGTGGGCATTGTGGATTTGGTTTGACAGTTGGATTAATGGAGTTGCAAATATAGATTGACCATGTTCGAATTAAATAGAGATAGGAGTTTAAGGGACTGAATGGCCTCCTCTGTTCCTTCTGCCTATAAAGCATGTAAGATAACACTTTTCACTGTACCTCAGTACATGTGACAGTAATAAATCAAATTGAATATAAACTTTCCTGTGGCTATGTGGGTCTCCAAGGGCTCTCTGAGCAGCACTGTACAGCTTAGAGGGAACATTGCTCCTTCTCTTTCATGAATAGAAACAAATTGGACTCTGTGAGGTGTTCGGTCTGAGATGGGAGAACAAGGGTTTCATTTCAGCTTTGTTCCTCTGGTGTCGCTGCTCAGTATCTGTGGTCTCTTCTTTTCCATTTGCAGGTTTGTGTCATCGTTTGAGATTGACACTTCTCTCCCCAACGATGAGGCGGACTCTCTGTCTACGGTGCTGAAGAGGAGATTCAGCAGCCGTTCCACAAGGAGTGAGCAAGAAATGGTTCATGTGTGTATTTTCTGTGACTGGCAATGGTGAATCTCTGATCTCCCTGGACTGTGCACTTCAACAGGGTCCAAAATGAATTGGACTCACTGGCTCTTTGACCCGTTCCTGCCCCTTCCCCTTCTCCTCCTCCAACAGCCTACCCAGTATTCTAGGCCTCATAATTAATGGCGTAGAGTACAAGAGCAGGGAGATTATGCTGAACTTATTTAAGGATAATGATGGTGTAGTGGTGATATCACGTGATTAATAACGCTGAGGCTGAGTAAAAGTGTTCAAACCCCATCAGGGGAGTTTATTGGCTAAAAATGCTGAACACGTCTTTGGTGGGGGGGGGGGGGGGGCAGTTGGGAATCAACCACTTTGCTGTGGGTCTGGAGTTAGTTCTGACTGGGTATCGACCGCAGCGTTCCTTCCTGAAAGGACATTAGTGAAGCAGATGGATTTTTAATTGACGGTGGTTACGTTATCACCATTAGGCTAGATTTTTACTTCCAGAGTTTATTTTAAATTAAATTCAAATTTTCACCATGTGTCATGGTTGGATTTGAACCAGTGTCCCCAGAATATTACCTTGCGACTGTAGATTACTCGTCCAGTGGTGTTACCACTATGTCACAGCCTCCCCTAATAAATCAATAACATGTAAAATTGAAAGCAAGTCTCAACAATGATGACGGTAGAGATTGGAACGAGGGCCAGGTGGATCTTATTTACTGGGGTTGTTAACCTGAGCCAATCAGGGAGCCCTGGCTGACAGATAAACAGGAGAAAAATAAGCACTACTGCTGTTGGGTGGTAGTGTAGATAAAAAAGAATGAAAAAGATAAAAAAAATTAATAAACAGAATTGTCAGAGAGTCTACTCATTCTAGGGACTGGCTCTGAGCTAGCTGGTCAGAGTCCATGTACTGTGCACATGTTAATAAAGGGTGACTTGGTGACAGGATACTGGCCTCTGTTCAAATAATCCAGTGAATGATCATTGATTTTCATTAAACACAGCTCATTGATTAGGAAATATGTCCTTACCCAGTCTGGCCTATACGTGACTGCAGACCAGTGTGGTTAAGAAGGTGGTTAGAGAAGGCAATCTATGTCGGCCTTCATACTGAGAGTTTGAGTGCAGTTAAAAAGAGTGGCTTGCTGCAACAAAAACAGAAATTGATAAAGAAACTCAGCAGAAACATTTCTGAAGAAGGGTCACTGGACTTGAACTGTTGACTCTGCTTTCTTTCCGAAGATGCTGCTTGACTTGCGGACCTCTCCAACAATTTCTGTTTTGTTCCATATTTCTAGCATCCGTAGTTCTTTGTTTTATGTCTTGCTGCAGTTATACAGGGCATTGGTGCGGCCACACCTGGGGTATTGTATACAGTTTTGGTCTCGTTATTTGAGGAGGAATGTTGTTGCTGCAGAAGGAATGCAGTGAAGGTTTACCAGGCTGGTCCCTGGGATGGCAGGACTGATATGAGGAGAAATTGATTCAGTTAGGATTGCACTGGAGTTTAGAAGAATGAAGGGGGATCTCTTAGAAACCTATAAAATTCTAACAGGTTAGATGCAGGAAGGATGTTCTTCGTGTTTGAGGAGTCCTGAACCAGGGGTCATCGTTAAAGGATAAACCATCTAGGACTGAGATAAGGAGAAATTTCTTCACCCAGAGAGTGGTGAGCCTGAGGAATTCCCTACCACAGAAAGTGGTTGAGGCTAAGACATTACGTATTTTCAGGGAGTTAGATAAAGCTCTCCTGGCTAAAGGGTTCAGGGTGATGTGAGAGGGCAGGATCGGGGTATTGAGCTCAATGATCAGCCACCATCATGTTGAACATAGAACAGTACAGCACAGTACAGGCCTTTCGGATCTCCGTGTTGTGCCGACCTTTGATCCAACTTGAAGATCAGACTAACCTACAAACCTTTTGTTGTACTAATCTATGCCTCTCATCATCTTGTACACCTCTATCAAGTCACCTCTCATCCTTCTTCACTCCAATGAGAAAAGTCCTATCTCATTCGACATTCCTTCATAAGATATGCCCTCCAGTCCAGGAAGCACCCTGGTAATTCCCTTCTGCACTATCTCTAAAGCTTCCACATCTTGGGCGGCACAGTGGTTAGCACTGCTGCCTCACAGCGCCAGAGACCCTGGTTCAATTCCCACCTCAAGCGACTGACTGTGTGGAGTTTGCACTTTCTTCCCGTGTCTGCGTGGGTTTCCTCCAGGTGCTCCGGTTTCCTCCCACAGTCCAAAAGTGTCCAGGTCAGGTGAATTGGCCATGCTAAATTGTCCGTAGTGTTAGGTAAGGGGTAATTGTAGGGGTATGGGTGGTTTGCGCTTCGGTGGGTCGGTGTGGATTTGTTGGGCCGAAGGGCCTGTTTCCACACTGTAATCTAATCTAATCTAATCTTTCCCATAATGAGGAGACCCGAACTGAACACAATATTCCAAGTATGGTCTAATCATGTCTCCATAGAGCTGCAGCATAACCTTGTGGCTCTTAAATTCATTCCTCCTGCTAATGAAAGCCAACGCACCATATGCCTTCTTAACAACCTCAATCTGGGTGGCAACTTTGAGGGATCTATGGACATGGACCCAAGATCCCTCTGTTCCTCCACACTGCTAAGAATCCTGACTTTAACCCTGAAACCTAATTTGACCTTTTGATCACTTCACACTTTTCCAGGTTGAACTCCATCTGCCACTTCTCAGCCCAGCTCTGCATCCTGTCAATGTCTTGTTGCAGTCTACAACAGCCCTCCACACTATCCACAACTCCACCAATCTTCATGTCATTGGCAAACGTACTAACCCACCCTTCTACTTGCTCATCCAAGTCATTTATAAAAATCACAATCAGCATATGTCCCACAAGTCACCGAACTCCAGACTGAATACTTCCAACCTACCTAAAGTCTTCTATGGGTCAGCCAATTCTGTATCCAGACAGACAGGTTTCCCTGTATTCCATGCCTCCTCTTTCTGAATAAGCCCACCATGGGGAACTTTATTAAATGTCTTGCTAAAATCCATGCGTACCACATCCAGTACTCTACCTTCATCAACATGTTTTACCACATCCTCAAAGAATTCAGTAAGATGTGTGAGGTATGACCTGCCCCTCACAAAGCCATGCTATCTCTAATCAAGCTACATGGTTTTCCAAGTAATCATAAAGCCTGTCTCTCAGAATCCGCTCCAATACTTTGCCCACCTTGACGTAAGACTGACTGGGTAAAAATAATGACTGCAGATGCTGGAAACCAGATTCTGGATTAGAGTGGTGTTGGAAAAGCACAGCAGTTCAGGCAGCATCCGAGGAGCAGTAAAATTCATGTTTCGGGCAAAAGCCCTTCATCAGGAATGACTGGCTGGTCTGTAATTACCAGGTTTATCCCATTCCCTTTCTTGAACAAGGGATTAATGTTTGCCAACCTCCAATCATCTGGCAGTACTCTCTTCCATCGCTTCCTGTAGTAACCTAGGATAGATCCTGCCTGGGAGAAAGTGAGGACTGCAGATGCTGGAAATCAGAGCTTAAAAGTGTGTTGCTGGAAAAGCGCAGCAGGTCAGGCAGCATCAAAGGAGTAGGAGAATCGATGTTTTGGGAAGAAGGGCTTATGCCCGAAACGTCGATTGTCCGACTCCTTTGATGCTGCCTGACCTGCTGCTCTATATCCCGCCTAGCCCAGGGGATTTATCTATCCTTATGTTTTTCAAAATTTTCAGCACAGCCTCCTTCCTATCATCAATCTGTCCGAGCTCGTCAGCCTGCTTCACACTGTCCTCAGAAATGTCAAGATCCCTCTCAGTAGTGAATACTGAAGCATTAAGGACCTCCTCTACCTCCTTCAACTCCAGGCGCAAGTTCCCTCCACTATCCCGGGTCGGCCCTACCCTCACTCAGGCCATCCTCCTGTTCCTCACATAAGAGTAGAACGCCTTAGGGTTTTCCTTAATCCTACCCACTAAAGCTTTTTCTTGTTCCCTTCTAGCTCTCCTAAATCCATTCTTCAGTTCCGTCCTAGCTACCTTGTAACCCTCTAAAGCCATTGAATGGCAGAGCACGCTCTCAATGGCTGAAATAGCCTACTCCTGCTCCTATCTTCCATATTTCAGAACTGTCCTCTAAAGTGGCCATTTGGCCCAGTCACACTGTTCCGTCCCACTACAGAAAGATGCAGCAGTTCAAGAAAATGGTTCAACACCAATGTCTTGAAGGCAATTAGGGACAGGCAAAAAAAAACATTGGCCCTGCCAGTGATGCTCACATTCCAAGGGGAAAAAAAAAGTGTTTTAAAATATCAACTTTGTGGCTGAAGCATCTATTAACTGCAACCATAGAAACACTGAAACAAATTAGCCAATCAGACCCAGGGAAAATTCAATCCTTTATTCCAACTACCTCTCTCCTGTCTCCCTCCATCCTCTCTCTCCTTATTTCCCTCTTAATCTGTCTTTCTTTCCCTCCTTCTTTGTCTGCCTTTCTCCATCTCTCCTTTCTTCCTCTCTCTTTTCAGCTCTCACTCTTTTTCTCTTGCTCTCTTCGTCACACACAGTTTCCCAATCTCATTCCCTGTTGGTTTTCTCTCTCTCTCTCTCTCTCTCTCTCTCTCTCTCTCTCTCTGTCTCTTTTGTCCTTTCACACATTTTCTCTCTCGCCACCTTCGTTCTCTCCCATTTTTCACCTCAACCTTCCGCACCTCATTTTATTTCCTCCATCGCCATGCTGGAGAAAACATGCCCTTAAACTGGAAAGGATGTAAAAAAAGTATTCACAAGGATGCTATTGAGACTGGAGGGTTAGACTTATAAGGAGAGGCTGGAACTTTTTTCCCTGAAGTGTAGGAGGCTGAGGGGTAACCTTAAAAGTTCATAAAATTGTGAGAGGCACAGATAGGGTAAATAGCTAAGATCTTTTCCCCAGGGTAGGGGAGTCCAAAACTAGAGGGTATGGATTTAAGGTGAGAGGGGAAAGATTTGAAATGGACCTGATGGATGACTTTTTCTATCAAGAGGGTGGTGCGTGTATGGAATGAGCTGCCAGAGGAAGTGGCAGAGACGGGCACAATTATAACATCTAAAAGACATTTGGAACAGGTACACAAATAGGAAAAGTGTAGAGGTTTATGGGCCAAATGCAAGCAAATGGGACTAATTGAGTTTAGGAAACCTGATTGATATGGATATGTTGAGCCAAAGGACCTGTTTCTGTGACTCTTTCAGTCATTTCTTTTTGTCTGTTGTTCCTCTCTTTTGTTCCAAGGCCATGTGCTCTCCTTCAGTGCTCTGTTCTCTCTCTCTCGCTCTCTCTCTCCCTCGCTCGCTCTCCCTCGCTCTCTCGCTCGCTCTCTCATTTTTTCTCTCTCGCTCTCTCACTCGCGCTCTCTCCTGGAGGGATGTAATTTCGTGAGCAATCTTAAACATTGAAAGGAATTGAATTGTTTGACCTTCTTTGATATTTGTGTGCTGTTGTATTTCTCAATTCTCATTTAACGATCTGATTTTGTTTTAACAGTTGTTTCTAATCATCCTTCGGACTCTGGCCATGGCATCACGGCTTGTGATTTCATTTCAACCTGTTCCATTTAAAGAAAATTTGAAAGCGGTAAGAAATCAATCTGATTATGATCACTTCATTTTTTTTCCTCGGCCTCTTAGGAACAGGAGGAGATTACACCAAACAATCATTGGGTGATCTGCATCTTAAAACTATGCACCTGCCTTGATTCCACAAACTCTCAAATTTCTGCTCAACAAAAATCTAGCAACCTCCGTTTCGAAATTTCATAGAGTCAAAATCCTACAGCACGGAGACAAGCCCTTTGGCCCAAACTGGTCCATGCCGACGAAAATGTCCATCCACACTAACCCCATTTCCCTGCACTGGGCCCATATCCTTGTAAATACTTCCTATCGATGTATGTGTTCAAATGTCTTTTAAACGTTGTTAACGTACCCACCTCAACCATTTCTGCTGACAGTTCATTCCATGTCCATGCTACCCTCTGTGTTTAAAAGAAAGGTTGCCCCTCAGGTTCCCTTTTATTCTTTCCCCTCTAACCTTAAACTGATGCCCTCTAGTGCTCGATTCCCCAACCCTGGGAAAAACACTGAGTGCATTCATCCTGTCCATGCCTCTCATGATCGTATTCACTTTCATAAGATCCCCCCTCAGTCTCCTATGCTCTAAAGAAAAAAGTCCTAGCTTGTCCAACCTCTCCCTGTAACTCAAACCCTTGAGACCTGGCAACATCCTTGTAAATTTCTCCTGCACTCTTTCCAGTTTAATAACATCCTTCCCATAGCAAGGTGACCAAAACTGAACACAATCCTCCAAGTGTGGCCTCACCAATGTCCTGTGCAACTGTAACATAACTTCCCAACTTCTATACTCAGTGCCCTGACTGATGAAGGCCAGTGTGTCAAATGCCGCCTTCGCTGCCCTGTCTACCTGGGACTCCACTTTCAGAGAACCATGCACCTGAATTCCAAGGTCCTTCTGTTCCACTACATTCCTGAAGACCCTACCATTCCCCATGAAACTCCTACCTTGTTTGTTTTTCCAAAATACAAGACCCTGCACTTAGATATATTAAACTCCATTTGCCATTTCTCAGCCCACTTCCCTAGCTGAACTCTAATTGACCCTCACGTTCAAAATGATTTGGGCAAGACAGACAGTTGCAGATTTCCTCTTCGCTCTGTCTACAGAGGTGCTTTTTGATACCCAGTTACTCTTTGCCAACTCTGTCATCATTCTTTGAATGCTGTGATAGGGTCAGTGGGCTAATCCACTGTGGAAGCTGTCACAGCATGACTGACTCCACCTCCTCTCCTTGGCCCTTACTGATGCTATCCACAGTCGTGTGGCGAGACTAGTACTTCAAAGAATCAAACACTGATTGTAATCTTCCATAAGGCTGACCAAAGCTTTGGACCTAATGGGATGCATTCTGGGATATTAAAGGGAGTAGCTCCAGAGACAGTGGATGTACTGGAAGTAATCTTGCAGGAATTCTTAGATTCTGGAAAAGTGCCAGAGGATTGGAAAAGGAGGTTGACAAAAAGAAACAAGTGCTGTAGGCCAGTTAGCTTAACATCTGTTAATGAGAAAATCTCAAGAGGTTAAGCATTTAGAGGTCATCAAGGGGAAATCATAGCTGACAAATTTATTGGAACTATTTGAAGGGGTAGCAAGCAGGATAGATTAAGTGGAAGCAGTGGTTTCATATACTTGGATTTTCAGAAGGGGTTTGATAGGGTACCACACATTAGGCTTAAAGAGCTCCTGGCGTTGGAGATAGTATATTTGCATAGATAGAAGATCGGCTAACTAATAGAAGACAGAATATTGGGGTATAGGGGAATTCAGAATGAATTACAAAATCCCTACAGTGTAGAAACAGGCCATTCAGCCCAACAAGTCCACACCATCCCTCTGGAGAGTATCCCATCCAGACCCATCTCCCTACCATTTCCCTGTAACCCTACATTTCCCATGGCTAATCCACCTAACCTGTACATCCATGATCCCTATGGGAAATTTAGCATAGCAATCCACCTAACCTGTACATCTTTAGATTGTGGGGAGAAACCAGAGGACTAGGAGGAAACTCATGCAGACACTGGGAGAATGTGTAGACTCCACACAGGCAGCTGCCCGAGGGTAGAATTGAACCTGGGTCCCTGGCGCTGTGAGGCAGCAGTGCTAACCACTAAGCCACCATGCTGCCCATAAAGGCAACCTGTATCTAGAGGAGTGCTACAGGAATTAGTCATTGGGGGGGGGGGGGGGGGCACAATAATTTGTCATGTGTATTAATGACTGAGATGGGGAAAGTGAATGTACTATCATCAAATTTACAGATGACACAAAAATAAGGATAAAGACAAATGGTGAAGATGACACTAGGAGCCTGTTGAGGTATATAAACAGGTGAAGTGAGTGGGCAAGAACTTGAAGACATGGAATATAATGTGGGGAAATATGAGCTTATGCATTTGACAGGAAGAATAGAAGGGCTGAATATTATTTAAATAGAAAAAGATCACAGAAAGATGTCGAACAGAGAGATTTGAATCCTCACAATTTAAAAAAATTCATTCCTTCGATGAGGCTGTCACTATGCAGCATATATTACCCATCCCTAATTGCCCAGAGGGCAGTTAAGAGTCAACCACATTTCTGTGGGTCTGGAGTCACATGTTGGCCAGACCAGGTAAGGTTGGCTGATTCCTTCCCTAAAGGACATTAGTGACCCAGATGGGTTTTTTCCAACAATCAATTCAGTCATCATAAGAGTCTTAATTCCAGATTTTACTTTTGTTTGTTGAGTCCAAATTCCACCATCTGCCGTGGTGGGATTCGAGCCCAGGTCCACAGAAGATTAATTTGGTCTCTGAATTTAACAGTCAAGTGATAATACCACTTGGCCATTGCCTCCCCCCGGATCACAAAAAGCCAGCATCCAGGTTCAGCAGGTAATCGGGAAGGCAAATAGAATGCTAGCCTTTATTTCAAAGGGAAAGGAGTATAAAAGTAGGGAGGATTTGCTAAAACTGTACAAGGCACTCGTCAGAGCTCAGCTGGGATACTGCGAACAGTTGTATCTCTGATCTAAAGTAAGACATACTGGCATCGGAGGCAGTCTAGAGAAGATTCAATTGGCTTATTTTCCCTGATGGAATGGTATGGAAGGATCTTCTTATGATGAGAGTTGAGTCGGTTTAGAAGAATGAGAGGTGATCTTATTGAAATATATAAGATCGTTAGAGGGCTTGACAGGGGAAATGCAGAAAAGTTGTTTACCCTTATGGGAGAGTGTAGGACCAGAGGGCATCATCTCAAAATAAAGGGTTGCCAATTTAAGACCGAAACAAAGAGGAATTTCTTCTCTGAGGGTAGTAAATCTGTGGAATTCTTCACCACAAAGGGCTGTTGAGGCTAGGTTGTTAAGTACATTCAAGACTGAGAGATTTTTTTTAATCATAACAGAATCGAGGGTTGTGTGGAAAAAGACAGGAATGTGAAGTTGAGGGTTATTGGGTCAGCTGTGATCTCACTGAATGGCCTGCATCTGCTCTTCTATCTTATGGTCTTAAAGTCCTATAACTCCAAACCTGACAGCATTGTGGTGTGCTGCTGCCAAATGGACCACTGTAGTTCAAGGAAGTAGCTCATCACCATCCCCCAACTACAGGGTAATTGTGAATGGACAATAAATGCAGGTCAAGTGCAGTGACATCCATGTTTTATCAATGAATTTTTTAAGAAGTTCCCTTTACTTTCTGTTTGCTGAACTTCGCCATGCATGTGCACATAATTATGTGCAGACTCTTTGCTTCCTGAGCATCCCATTCCCAATTGCTGTCTAGCTCCATACATGAAGCTTAGAGGGAACGCTGGGGACAGCCTAGAGTTGTGGACCACCATTCCAAAGCTGTACCAATAAGGGACCCCCTCTACAGCCTTTACACCACAATGCAACTCCCTTTGTGCCTCTGCTCAGCTGTCCTCTATCACCAACACCAATTGTCCCAGAGAAACTATGAGCAGAGTCTAAGGTTTGCAGTTGTTCCAGCCACATTCTGGCAATGTTAAGACTTGAGCCCGCCAGCTTTGAGTTATGAAATGTGCAACTGAACTTGGTCTCGACTCTAAAATCTTTTGTCTCTTCTACTTTAGAAGAACGTGAGGGGCAGCAAATCTAAAGATAATTCCCAGAAAGTTGGTCACTCGGTCCCAGACACTAAACAAGAGTGTGTGCCTGAGAAAGGAGCAAACGGAGGAGTCGTAGTTAAACTGGAGAGGGAGCAAGATGGTGCAGTGAAGCTGTTGACTGAACGAGAAGGCAAGTCTCGGCCAGCATCGAAAAGGAACCCTGCAGAACGTGCAAACAGTGGGGGAAATGCTAGAAGGAGAACTAAAACTGACAAAACTCTTGACAGAGGTTCTGCTGAATCTGGATTTGAGGATGAGGAGTGCCCACTATCTAAAACATCTGTCTCTCCAAGGCCAAAGAATGAGCGTAGAAGGAGAGTAGCCTCAAAAGTATGTTACAAGGAAGAGGACACTGAAGGCGATGATGAGAGCGATTCTGATTTTGAGGTTGGCAATGGTTCTGATTCTAACAGTTATTCCGATGGAGATAAGAAGGGCAAGAGAATCTCTTCACAAATGAAGTCTCCCCAAGGCAAGCAAGCAGTAGAGTCTTCAATCTTTAGGACTCCCAAGTGTGAGGACAGTGAGGAAGATGATTTTGAGAACACTCCAGGGAAAACCAAACCCTGTAAGAGAAGGTCTTCAAACTCCAACAAAGCCAAAGCCAACAGCAGAGGTGGAAGAATGATTAGGGAGGTGTCCCTGAATTCAAAAGACTCCGATCAATGGATTGAGGTCTATGCAGAGATAGAGAAGAAGTGGGTAGCAGTTGACTGTGTACGCAACACTGTGAACCAGCCGGAACTCTGTGCTAAATATGCTTCCAAACCATTCTCCTACATCATCAGCTTTGACAACGAGAATTGTGTGAGAGACGTCACCCAGAGATACGATGGGGCTTGGATGACCGTGACGAGGAAACACCGTGTTGACCCTGCCTGGTGGGACCAGACTTTGGCAGCCTACAGAAGCAATCATACAGAGCGTGAGAGAGATGAAGACCAGGAGGTAGGTGGCATTTACTTCGGAGCCAGATAGACTGAGAGGCAACCATTCGGTGCATTGTCATTCCCATTCTCTCTGCTGATGGTGATGAGGCAGAGTTCCCACGGCCAACATTTGCTGGCTATCTCCTCATTCCAATGTTGATATTATTGTTAGCACTTAACAAAGATGATTATTCCAGAACAGCTTGTACTCTCTGATATGACACACTTCAGAAAATTAAAAAATTTAAATTGATTAAATTTATTAATCATTTTAACCTCAGGCAAACAAAACATATACAGAGGAACTTCGATTATCTGAACGACATAGGCAGGGAGTATTTCGTTTGGATAACATAATTTAGCCAAGCATCCGGACCTTGCAGTCTTGCTGGACAATCCGAAATTCAGATAAACAAATGCTGGATAATCGAGGTTCCACTGTAACTCTAGTAACTAAAACTTTAATCCTCTTCTTTAATTCATACATCTACAGACACAATCAAACAACAAACACGGATGTTTTTGATGAAGGAAAAGTTACTGAAGAAACACATTCAATAGCATCAATCCACAGGATTTAATGCATCCTTGTATTCACCCAGGTCCATCTGGACATCGAAATTCCTATTGTCTCCAAATGATTTGTTGTAAATTCTCAACTACTGACATGTTTCAGTTGGCTCACTAACTAATCAGTCGGTTAGTCACTGGTTAAAGACAACTGGTAAGAGAGAATAGCAGCCATCTTCCAGATTTTGATTACTTCACTGCAGAGAGAGTGAAACCCTTTCTCTGTTGCAGCCTGGCAGCTCGCTTCTCTCTCTCTCTCTCTCTCTCTCTCTCTCTCTCTCTCACACTCTCTCTCTCTCACGCTCACTCTCACGCTCACTCTCACTCTCTCTCTCACGCTCTCTCTCTCTCACGCTCTCTCTCTCTCACGCTCTCTCTCTCTCACGCTCTCTCTCTCTCACGCTCTCTCTCTCTCACGCTCTCTCTCTCTCACGCTCTCTCTCTCTCACGCTCTCTCTCTCTCACGCTCTCTCTCTCTCACGCTCTCTCTCTCTCACGCTCTCTCTCTCTCACGCTCTCTCTCTCTCACGCTCTCTCTCTCTCACGCTCTCTCTCTCTCACGCTCTCTCTCTCTCACGCTCTCTCTCTCTCACGCTCTCTCTCTCACGCTCTCTCTCTCTCACGCTCTCTCTCTCTCACGCTCTCTCTCTCTCACGCTCTCTCTCTCTCACGCTCTCTCTCTCTCACGCTCTCTCTCTCTCACGCTCTCTCTCTCTCACGCTCTCTCTCTCTCTCACGCTCTCTCTCTCTCACGCTCTCTCTCTCTCTCACGCTCTCTCTCTCTCACGCTCTCTCTCTCTCACGCTCTCTCTCTCTCACGCTCTCTCTCTCTCACGCTCTCTCTCTCTCACGCTCTCTCTCTCTCACGCTCTCTCTCTCTCACGCTCTCTCTCTCTCACGCTCTCTCTCTCTCACGCTCTCTCTCTCTCACGCTCTCTCTCTCTCACGCTCTCTCTCTCTCACGCTCTCTCTCTCTCACGCTCTCTCTCTCTCACGCTCTCTCTCTCTCACGCTCTCTCTCTCTCACGCTCTCTCTCTCTCACGCTCTCTCTCTCTCACGCTCTCTCTCTCTCACGCTCTCTCTCTCTC